>NC_074675.1:14367272-14983522 GCF_029448725.1 Salvelinus fontinalis | reverse complement strand
GAGGAGCGAGACTGTCTCTATAGAGGGAGGAGCGAGACTGTCTCTATAGAGGGAGGAGCGAGACTGTCTCTATAGAGGGAGGAGCGAGACTGTCTCTATAGAGGGAGGAGCGAGACTGTCTCTATAGAGGGAGGAGCGAGACTGTCTCTATAGAGGGAGGAGCGAGACTGTCTCTATAGAGGGAGGAGCGAGACTGTCTCTATAGAGGGAGGAGCGAGACTGTCTCTATAGAGGGAGGAGCGAGACTGTCTCTATAGAGGGAGGAGCGAGACTGTCTCTATAGAGGAAGAGAGAGGAGCGAGACTGTCTCTATAGAGGAAGAGAGAGGAGCGAGACTGTCTCTATAGAGGAAGAGAGAGGAGCGAGACTGTCTCTATAGAGGAAGAGAGAGGAGCGAGACTGTCTCTATAGAAGAAGAGGGAGGAGCGAGACTGGGTCTCTGTCTCTATAGAGGAAGAGGGAGGAGAGAGACTGAGTCTCTGTCGCTATAGAGGAAGAGGGAGGAGAGAGACTGGGTCTCTGTCGCTATAGAGGAAGAGGGAGGAGAGAGACTGTCTCTATAGAGTGACAGAGAGAGACTGTCTCTATAGAGGAAAAGGAGGAGAGAGACTGGGTCTATAGAGGAAGAGGGAGGAGA
Source organism: Salvelinus fontinalis (assembly GCF_029448725.1). Lineage (NCBI taxonomy): Eukaryota > Metazoa > Chordata > Actinopteri > Salmoniformes > Salmonidae > Salvelinus > Salvelinus fontinalis. The sequence continues at coordinate 14,982,885 of NC_074675.1, read as the reverse complement.
GAGACTGGGTCTCTGTCTCTATAGAGGAAGAGGGAGGAGAGAGACTGGGTCTATAGAGGAAGAGGGAGGAGAGAGACTGGGTCTCTGTCTCTATAGAGGAAGAGGGAGGAGAGAGGATGAGTAGGGAGGAGAGAGACTGGGTCTCTGTCTCTATAGAGGAAGAGGGAGGAGAGAGACTGGGTCTCTGTCTCTATAGAGGAAGAGGGAGGAGAGAGACTGGGTCTCTGTCTCTATAGAGGAAGAGGGAGGAGAGAGGATGAGTAGGGAGGAGAGAGACTGGGTCTCTGTCTCTATAGAGGAAGAGGGAGGAGAGAGACTGGTTCTCTGTCTCTATAGAGGAAGAGGGAGGAGAGAGGATGAGTAGGGAGTGAACAAATGAGTGATGGAGAGAGACTGACAGCAAGACCAAAGGACAGCGCAAGAGAGAAAAGACACAGACATGAAAAAGACAGATCCAAACAGAGATGGACTGAGAGAGAAAACAATATCTAGACTCTTCTGTTTCTCACACACACACACCTTAATCAACTAGTGATTATCCCTCCCCCCACTCCAGACAGAGCCAGAAGCACACTGACGCCAACACACACAAGAGATTAAAAACAGGGCTATGCATATGCTGTAGACATGCTACAGTGATAAGGCTTCCTTCCTTTAGTCCTTGAACCACTGATCACACAAATACGCAAACACGCTCACAATCAAATCACATTGTATTTGTCACATGCACCGAATAAAACAGGTGTAGACCTTCGTGAAACGCTTACTTACAAGCCCCTAACCAACAACGCAGCTTTAAGAAAATACCTAAAAAAAGAGATAAGAGTCACAAATAATTAAAGAGCCGCAATAAATAACAATAGCGGGGCTATATACAGGGGGTACCGGTACAGAGTCAATGTGGAGGCTATATACAGGGGGTACCGGTACAGAGTCAATGTGGAGGCTATATACAGGGGGTACCGGTACAGAGTCAATGTGGAGGCTATATACAGGGGGGTACCGGTACAGAGTCAATGTGGAGGCTATATACAGGGGGGTACCGGTACAGAGTCAATGTGGAGGCTATATACAGGGGGGTACCGGTACAGAGTCAATGTGGAGGCTATATACAGGGGGGTACCGGTACAGAGTCAATGTGGAGGCTATATACAGGGGGGTACCGGTACAGAGTCAATGTGGAGGCTATATACAGGGGGTACCGGTACAGAGTCAATGTGGAGGCTATATACAGGGGGTACCGGTACAGAGTCAATGTGGAGGCTATATACAGGGGGTACCGGTACAGAGTCAATGTGGAGGCTATATACAGGGGGGTACCGGTACAGAGTCAATGTGGAGGCTATATACAGGGGGGTACCGGTACAGAGTCAATGTGGAGGCTATATACAGGGGGGTACCGGTACAGAGTCAATGTGGAGGCTATATACAGGGGGGTACCGGTACAGAGTCAATGTGGAGGCTATATACAGGGGGTACCGGTACAGAGTCAATGTGGAGGCTATATACAGGGGGTACCGGTACAGAGTCAATGTGGAGGCTATATACAGGGGGTACCGGTACAGAGTCAATGTGGAGGCTATATACAGGGAGGTACCGGTACAGAGTCAATGTGGAGGCTATATACAGGGGGGTACCGGTACAGAGTCAATGTGGAGGCTATATACAGGGGGTACCGGTACAGAGTCAATGTGGAGGCTATATACAGGGGGTACCGGTACAGAGTCAATGTGGAGGCTATATACAGGGGGGTACCGGTACAGAGTCAATGTGGAGGCTATATACAGGGGGTACCGGTACAGAGTCAATGTGGAGGCTATATACAGGGGGGTACCGGTACAGAGTCAATGTGGAGGCTATATACAGGGGGTACCGGTACAGAGTCAATGTGGAGGCTATAGACAGGGGGTACCGGTACAGAGTCAATGTGGAGGCTATATACAGGGGTGTACCGGTACAGAGTCAATGTGGAGGCTATATACAGGGGGGTACCGGTACAGAGTCAATGTGGAGGCTATATACAGGGGGGTACCAGTACAGAGTCAATGTGGAGGCTATATACAGGGGGGTACCGGTACAGAGTCAATGTGGAGGCTATATACAGGGGGGTACCGGTACAGAGTCAATGTGCGGGGGCACCGGTGTCGAGGTAATATGTACATGTAGGTAGAGTTATGAAAGGTGACAATGCAAATAGTCTGGGTAGCCAATTGATTAGATGTTCAGGAGTCTTATGTTTTGGGGGTAGAAGCTGTTCAGAAGCCTCTTGGTGCTCTGGTACCAGTTGCCGTGCGGTAGCAGAGAGAACAGTCTATGACTTGGGTGGCTGGAGTCGGACAATTTTTAGGTCCTTCCTCTGACACCGCCTGGTATAGAGGTCCTGGATGGCAGGCAGCTTAGCCCCGTGATGTACTGGGCTGTACACACTACCCTCTGTAGTGCCTTGCGGTCAGAGGCAGAGCTTTTGCCATACCAGGCAGTGATGCAACCAGTCAGGATGCTCTTGATGGTGCAGCTGTAATATATTTAAATGAGTGGACTGTGGAATGCTTGTTATCTGTAATGAATGTTTTACAACGCGTTTTCTTAGCCACACACAGCTCAGTTTGTACTGTTACACAGGGTAGATACATTCAACATCTCTCTAATGTTCACAGAACTAAAGGAAACTGAATCAAATCTCCAGAGTTATGTTGAGTGAGGAGTACGTACGTGAGAGAGAGACCCAGGACAGCAACACAATTAGAAAACAAACAAAAAAATTACTTGACACATTGGAAAGAATTTACCAAAAAACAGAGCGCACTAGAATGATATTTGGCCCTAAACAGAGAGTACACAGTGGCAGAATACCTGACAACTGTGACTGACCCAAAATTAAGGAGGTGGAAACTGAGCTGCACTTCCTAACCTCCTGCCAAATGTATGACCATATTAGAGACACATATTTCCCTCAGATTACACAGACCCACAAAGAATTCAAAAACAAATCCAATTTTGATAAACTCCCATATCTATTGGGTGAAATACCACAGTGTGTCATCACAGCAGCAAGATTTGTAACCTGTTGCCACAAAAAAAGGAAAACCAGTGAACAACAAACAATTGTAAATACAACCCATATTTATGATGATTTATTTCTCATTTTGTACTTTAACTATTTGCACATCTTTACAACACTGTATATAAACATAATGACATTAGAAATGTCTTTATTCTTTTAGAACTGAAATGTTTCCTGTTCATTTTATATTGTTTATTTCACTTTTGTTTATCCATTTCACTTGCATTGGCAATGTAAACATACGTTTCCCATGCCAATAAAGCCCTTACATTGAATTGAAACTGACTTGAGAGAGAGTGTGTGTTCCCATTTACATTCTCCACAGTTAACCCCTGACCCACGTCTACCCCTCCTCCAGACTACTCCTTTACATCTCCCCATCTTCTATCTTTATGGATGGTCTGTTACACCCCTCCCTCCCACACACGTCTTCCCATATGGTTGGTTTAGTCACACAGTCACACACACGCGTCAGAGGTGGTCATCCCAGACTAGGCGGTTGAGGAAACACACACACATATTGGCCTGCCAAGGCTAGCGGTTCAGTCTAGTGGTCCACTACACCATGAGTGCAGCTGTGGTGGAAAAAAGTGACATTTATTACTGATTCTAAGTATTATAATAAGACCAATTCTGAGTGTTGTGGTTAGAAACTATGACAGAAAATAAACAGCATTTTGTGTTATTTACTCTCTGGTCTTCATAGACCGATATATACTGGGAAAATGAGCGAGGACCAATCACTATCTCTCTATGTGTGAAATTACAGTGTTGTGGGGACTCCGGGATGCTGGCCTTCTAGGCAGAGTGGCAAAGAAAAAGCCATATCTCAGACTGGCCAATAAAAAGAAAAGATTAAGATGGGCACAAGAACACAGACACTGGAACTCTGCCTAGAAGGCCAGCATCCCGGAGTCGCCTCTTTACTGTTGACGTTGAGACTGGTGTTTTGCGGGTACTATTTAATGAAGCTGCCATTTGAGGACTTATGAGGCGTCTGTTTCTCAAAATAGACACTAACGTACTTGTCCTCTTGCACCGCGGCCTCCCACTCTTTCTATTCTGGTTAGGGCCAGTTTGCGCTGTTCTGTGAAGGGAGTAGTACACAGCGTTGTACGAGATCTTCAATTTCTTGGCAATTTCTCGCATGGAATAGCCTTCATTTCTCAGAACAAGAATAGACTGACGAGTTTCAGAAGAAAGGTCTTTGTTTCTGGCCATTTTGAGCCTGCAATCGAACCCACAAATGCTGATACTCCAGATACTCAACTAGTTTAAAGAAGGCTAGTAGTATTGCTTCTTTAATTAGAACAACTGTTTTCAGCTGTGCTAACATAACCCTTTTGAAATTTTCTAATTATCAGTTAGACTTTTAAAATGATAAACTTGTATTAGCTAACACAATGTGCCATTGGAACAGAGGAGTGATGGTTGCTGAATATGGCCCTCTATACGCCTACGTAGATATTCCATTCAAACGTTTCCAGCTACAATAGTCATTTACAACATTAACAATGTCCACACTGTATTTCTGATCAATTTGATGTTATTTTTATGCACACATTTTCTTTTGCTTTTCTTTCAAAACAAGGACATTTCTAAGTGACCCCAAACTTTTGAACGGTAGTGTGTGTGTGTGTGTGTGTGTGTGTGTGTATATACACACACACACTAGAGGTCGACCGATTATGATTTTTCAAAGCTGATACCGATTAATGGAGGACCAAAAAAGCCGATACCGATTAATCGGACGATTTTTAAAATTTATTTGTAATAATGACAATTACAACAATACTGAATGAACACTTATTTTAACTTAATATAATACATCAATAAAATCAATTTAGCCTCAAATAAATAATGAAACATGTTCAATTTGGTTTAAATAATGCAAAAACAAAGTGTTGGAGAAGAAAGTAAAAGTGCAATATGTGCCATGTAAGAAAGCTAACGTTTAAGTTCCTTGCTCAAAACATGAGAACATATGAAAGCTGGTGGTTCCTTTTAACATGAGTCTTCAATATTCCCAGGTAAGAAGTTTTAGGTTGTAGGAATTATAGGACTATTTCTCTCTATACGATTTGTATTTCTTATACCTTTGACTATTGGATGTTCTTATAGCCACTTTAGTATTGCCAGTTTAACAGTATAGGTTCCGTCCCTTTCCTCGCCGCTACCTGGGCTCAAACCAGGAACACATCGACAACAGTCAACCTCGAAGCAGCGTTACTTACCCATGCAGAGCAAGGGGAACAACTACTCCAAGTCTCAGCGCAAGTGACGTTTGAAACGCTATTAGCGTGCACCCCGCTAACTAGCTAGCCATTTCACATCGGTTACACCAACCTAATCTTGGGAGTTGATAGGCTTGAAGTCATAAACAGCGCAATAGCTGCTGGCAAACGCACGAAAGTGCTGTTTGAATGAATGCTTACGAGCCTGCTGCTGCCAACCACCGCTCAGTCAGACTGCTCTATCAAATCATAGACTTAATTATAACATAATAACACACAGAAGCCTTTGGTCATTAAAATGGTCGAATCCGGAAACTATCATTTTGGGGAAAAAAAGTTTCTTCTTTCAGTGAAATACGGAACCGGTCCGTATTTTATCTAACGGATGGCATCCCTAAGTCTAAATATTGCTGTTACATTGTACAACCTTCAATGTTATGTCATAATTATGTACAATTCTGGAAAATTAATTAGGGCCTTTGTTAGGAATAAATGGACTTCACACAGCGCAATGAGCCAGGCGGCCCAAACTGCTGCATATACCCTGACTGCTTGCACGGAACGCAAGAGAAGTGACACAATTTCCCTAATTATAAGAAATTCATGTTAGCAGGCAATATTAACTAAATATGCAGGTTTAAAAATATATACTTGTGTATTGATTTTAAAGAAAGGCATTGATGTTTATGGTTAGGTACATTGGTGCAAAGACAGTGCTTTTTTCGCAAATGCGCTTGTTAAATCATCACCCGTTTGTCGAAGTAGGCTGTGATTCAATGAGAAATTAACAGGCAAGGCATTGATTATATGCAACGCAGGACACGCTAGATAAACTAGTAATATCATAAACCATGTGTAGTTAACTAGTGATTATGTTAAGATTGATTGTTTTTTATAAGATAAGTTTAATGCTAGCTAGCAACTTACCTTGACTTCTTGCTGCCCTCGCGTAACAGGTAGTCAGCCTGCCATGCAGGCTCCTCGTGGAGTGCAATGCAAGGCGGGTGGTTAGAGCTTTGGACTAGTAACCGAAAGATTGCAAAAACAAATCCCAGAGCTGACAAGGTAAAAATCTGTTGTTCTGGCCCTGAAAAAGGGCAGTTAACCCATCATTCCTAGGCCGTCATTGAAAATAAGAATGTGTTCTTAACTGACTTGCCTAGTTAAATAAAGGTGTAAAAAAATAAAAAATAAAATAATAAAAAATAAAAAAAATGTTATGAAAACTTGAAATCGGCCGACCTCTAATACACACACCATTCTGGGTTAGTGATCTGCTTAAGATTCCAACACAAGCAACAGAACACTGAAAATACAGACGCACGCACACACACAGTATCTGTCTCTCCATCAATCTCTCTGTTTAAATTGGCACAGAGCGACAGAGACAAGCCTCCCCTGTGTTTACTTTTTATGTGTTCTGCTGTTTGTGTTGGAGCCTTGAGCTGAACACTGTTGTGTGTGTGTGTGTGTGTGTGTGTGTGTGTGTGTGTGTCCCCTCTGAGAATCACCACCTCTTCTCACATCACTTCAGCACTGTTTGTTTGTGGAGCAGGATGACATACTGTACTCTCAGCCACACACTAATCAAAGGGGGTTCTCTCTGTGTCTGTGTAATTGTAGAACCCCTTCAGTGACAGTAGCCACTAGAACAAGGAGTAACGATATCAAGCGCCGACAATAACCAGTACTTGACTCTCCTGTGTAGCTGGAGTGTTCAACATATCTGGCATGTGTTGGCTTTTAAAAATGTTCCTTCTTTCATCACACAATCATCCTCATCATTTCCCACATATTGTAATGGACGAGCATTATTGTCATGTGGTAACGCTAGTCATCACTGTAATACCTGTCTGATTACATAATAGACCTACAGTCACAAATCCATCTTCATCATTACTGTGTCTCTACATAAAACCAGGCGCTGATACATGCAGAAGTTAACATAATCAACAATGACCGTGTGCAGCTAGTATACGTGAACTATGACCGTGTGCAGCTAGTATACGTGAACTATGACCGTGTACAGCTAGTGTACGTGAACTATGACCGTGTACAGCTAGTGTACGTGAACTATGACCGTGTACAGCTAGTGTACGTGAACTATGACCGTGTACAGCTAGTGTACGTGAACTATGACCGTGTACAGCTAGTGTACGTGAACTATGACCGTGTACAGCTAGTGTACGTGAACTATGACCGTGTACAGCTAGTGTACGTGAACTATGACCGTGTACAGCTAGTGTACGTGAACTATGACCGTGTACAGCTAGTGTACGTGAACTATGACCGTGTACAGCTAGTGTACGTGAACTATGACCGTGTACAGCTAGTGTACGTGAACTATGACCGTGTACAGCTAGTGTACGTGAACTATGACCGTGTACAGCTAGTGTACGTGAACTATGACCGTGTACAGCTAGTGTACGTGAACTATGACCGTGTACAGCCAGTGTACCTGAACTATGGCCGTGTACAGCTAGTACACCTGAACTATGACCGTGTACAGCTAGTACACCTGAACTATGGCCGTGTACAGCTAGTACACCTGAACTATGGCCGTGTACAGCTAGTACACCTGAACTATGGCCGTGTACAGCTAGTACACCTGAACTATGACCGTGTACAGCTAGTGTACGTGAACTATGACCGTGTACAGCTAGTGTACGTGAACTATGACCGTGTACAGCTAGTGTACGTGAACTATGACCGTGTACAGCTAGTGTACGTGAACTATGACCGTGTACAGCTAGTGTACGTGAACTATGACCGTGTACAGCTAGTGTACGTGAACTATGACCGTGTACAGCTAGTGTACGTGAACTATGACCGTGTACAGCCAGTGTACCTGAACTATGGCCGTGTACAGCTAGTACACCTGAACTATGACCGTGTACAGCCAGTATACCTGAACTATGACCGTGTACAGCCAGTATACCTGAACTATGACCGTGTACAGCCAGTATACCTGAACTATGGCCATGAAATCATCTACTACTGATTTTCCTGTGTGTGTGTCCCACTATGTGGTGCTGAGAGGTTCTGGAAAAGGGCCTCAGCTTTGGAATGTTCTGAATGACTCGAGCCTCAAGATGGGTGAATATGCATCATTGTCTCCCAAAGAAAACTCCCCAAACATTACCTACCCTAATAGAACCTTCCACCTTCTGTTTGACTCACACACACACAGACACACGTACTTTTGTCAGGGAATAAGCCTGAGGTGGTTTACAAAACCTTGTCCAGATGGACAGTCTATAGACCACCCACTGTTTCACAGACTATGGACCATTGCCTTGCATTGACCCAATAAAAGACCAACTTTCAGTGTAACCCAGAAGAACACACACACACACGCTACACAACAGTTCCTCAGGGACACCATTTTCTGTCAAAGCAAGCTTGTGCTCGGAATACATAGCACAGGCCTATTCAAACATTGCATTTGATGCCAGCAGTCTTGTGGGACTGGTACAAAATGAAACTTCAAAATACTGTACCACATGGCAGTTGATATGTATATATTGTTGTTTGATTCCTTTTCCTAATTTAACTGTAAGATGTAAATATTGGTGTTTTTATTGTTCCTGGAGGCTGTTGCCATAGTGATGTACAAGCCTACCCTTCAGCTCCATCTCTTCACGCGCAGTTTAAGCACGCGCATGCACAAACACACAGTTCCCATGCTCCCCCTCCCTCTTCCTTCATAGGCGTACGCCCTTCCCATCGTCAACTGTCTTGTTCCTCACTCTCTCCCATCAGTGCACCTCAACACGGCTGTAAAAGCAAAGCACTGCTGCCCGGCCTGAGGTGATGCTCCTCCCGTACGCCCGGTCCTTTGATCTAACTGATCACCTCTCTCAGTCCTCTCTACTGATAGAGATGGAAGGAGAGGCCTGGTGGAAAGGCACTATTCTCACAGTCTAAAGTTGTAATGAGGTTACCGCATAACATACCGCCAGCCATTCAGCAACATATCAGCGACATATCACAAACACTTGGACTATGTTATGGTCATTTAATAGTAGCCTATTTAAATGTATCAATGACGGCACACTGGCATAGGTCTACACACCATGAGGCCTTCAACAGGCCCTCAATAGGCACTGAGTGTTTAGGCTACTGATCAATGCCAAATATTCATGCTGGTTGCTCCGACTAAACGTAACATAGTAGACATTTTGGGGTACCTCCAAGTCATATGATACTGTATGTAAGAATGGTCTGGTTACTTAAGACAGAAATGAATGCTATTTGATTTGGAACATATCATACGGATTGGATTACGTAACATATTCTACTAAATGGAGGGACACAAAAGAACGTCCCAGACCATACTAATTGCTCTGAGACCAGGTTGAAATTGGCAAATATATCTACAATGTAACATCAACATTTGCAGTAGCAAGTGGCAATTGATATGCGTATTAGGCTACAGGTCATTGCTGGCAACACCACCTTCGGACAAAACCATGCATCATTATAATGTATAGCCATGGTCAGTGTAAAAGTGCACAACAATTTAACAGCTGTCAAGATTGATGTAGCCAATCTTATGCAGTTTGTGCGCCAAGTTTATATCTAACGCAAAGCCCTTTCTCGGACACAAAGACTACAACCAGGTTTTAGCAGAGGCTGCCTCTGGCTTTCCTGAATTCACATAAGGTAATTGGTCTCATGACATGTCAGTTTGCGTAAAAGTGCTATGCTCCAACTTTGGCGCAACAGCCCATCTTTTTCAACGTAGACCGTCAATAGAAGTCAATAGTAGTATCAACTAGGCAATCTTCATATGACATGAAAATGTATGTTGACGACTTCGTTTACCTCAGTAGGTTTGGCAGAGGTATGGAGCCCGAGGCTGTCCCCAGGATTCCCCTTTTCCCACTCAGTAATTTCTCCACCAGGACCACATTCCCGGTCCGGGCCGCTTCTAGTAGTTCTTGTTCCTTCCCCATCCCGACCGAACTTCTTCTAATCCCGGATTTCTAATCCAAAACCGGTATGTAGAAAGCGGTGGGGATCCCCTTCACTGTATCTTGTGAAAAAACATCTGTGTGTTCGTTTTACTGCACGTTGCAGTAAACGTTTCCTCAAATGGGTAGGTTACCGTCCGCGGTGTGCTGCAAGGTTGGCAGGCTCAGTTGCAGAACGAGTCCATTGTCGAACCGAACGCAGGAATGAGGAACCGTAAATAGCGCATTTTGCACGGTGCTGCCTGCTGCAGCTGGCTCGAGGGAACAACGAACAAGCCGGTTGCCAAACCCAGACCGCCACTAGCTCTCTTCTCTCTCGGTTCGGTTATTTTGTCCTCTCCTCTCTCCGTGTAGCCCAACAAACACGCTGTGTCGTGTCCTCTCGTTGTATGTCTGTCTGTTATTGTAGCATCCCAATCACTCCCTCTTTCTTTCCCTCAGTTCTCCACTTTCTTCGAACCGCACTCGCCACAGTGCCTAACGGTATCCTGCCTAATACAGCGTTGTACAGTATGGGCGTGGATGGCGGGTTACAGCACCAACCGGAGGCGAAAAGGCTTTGTTAGTTATTTGCTAATTTAATAAAGTCACAGGTTATATGAAAAGGCTCCTATATTCGGATAGCAGTCAGCTTTAGGAAGAATATCGATTTGTATATTCCACTATTGAGCGAAAAATGGGTGCACATTTCATTATTATTGGTTTATCAAGATAACCGTCCAAAAGACATAAATCAGTGGATGGTGTAAAACAGAAATGTGGGCTATATAGTGAAAATAATAGCAGCCTTGGTCTTTGCCACCTGTTTGTGTGACAAAACAAGCAAGAAACATGTTTTTTAATGGTCTGCTCTGTCCATTGACAGGCTTGGATTGAGACACACCCCCCTTGTCAATCTCTTCCTCCCTTGCCAGAAGATTTTTTAAACGTTTTATTTCAACTTTATTTAACTAGGCAAGTCAGTTAAGAACAAATACTTATTTACAATGACGGCCTACTCTGGCCAAACCCTCCCCTAAACCGGACAGCGCTGGGCCAATTGTGCACCGCCCTATGGGACTCCCAATCACGGCCGGTTGTGATACAGCCCAGGATCAAACCAGGGTCTGTAGTGACGCTTCTAGCACTGAGATGCCGTGTCTTAGACCGCCACTCGGTGACCTCCAGAGAATACACAATTATTGACTAGTTCACTATCGGTTAATTAGGAATGATGTCACTATTTTGGTAACAATGCTGTAAATTAAGGAACACATGTGATTGTGCCCTGACTCCTGTCTGCACCTCTGATGTGAGCTCAGTGCATTGCTTCCTGTGAAGAGAAGAACGTCCTATTGAGAGAGGGAGGGTGATGGAGAAAAACAGAGTCGGACTTCATATAGCCTACTAAACGAGAGGGAGGAGAGGAATCTCGTTGCCAGAGAGAGAGAGAAGCAGCTGCAGCCCCATCGGGTGTTGGATAGAGATACTACAATCTGACTGTCAGGGGAGAGCAGTGAAGCTGATCTCATGAGCCAAATCTATTCCATAGCAGAACCACAGACACATACAAGACAGTCCTTGTTTCACTCCATTGTTTAGCTGTCATTCGGTCATTTCATTGGTAGATGAGAGGAGAAATGTGTGCTTCAAAACGAGTCAAATCTATTAAATGATATGTCTATTTTTTCATTTTCAACTCTCCTCCTTTCTGATTTTTAACTGGATTATATGTCAAACTACAGCAAGGGGCGCATTCAGCAAGACGAAACGTTTTGGAACATTCAGATCAAAATATGCTATAAAAAACGAAGTTTATCTCTGACACATACAATAAGGAGTTACCTTGGCTATTTTCATGACATTTCTATCTGCAACATTTGACTATTGAACGTGGCTCTGGGTGACTACAGGGGAACCTACAGTCAATACCCATACCTACCAGATGTCACACTTGGACTGCTTTTCTGTCTTCATCAAGGACATTGGCAGCATACACAACAGTGGACAGTAAGGGCTCTGTCTCAATCCATCCATGTCCGCTCCTTGACTACTCAGATCCGAAAGACCTGACCACAATTAACTATAAGCAGTCTAGCACATTTAATATGGCCGACATCACAGGGCCATTATTTTGATCTGCAGACAGTGGTTTCTGTTGCTTTTCGCTCATCAGGGGATGTCCCCACTTCATAAGGTGTTTCGGTTCTGTTCACTACACCTTCTGAAGGGTGCGCCCATCGTGTTGATCTGGCCAGATCTGAGCCAGGTAGCTCGTCCACTGCTCCTTCCACTTAAGCCAGAGCCATTGAGATGCCTTCTCTGGCTCTTTTTCAGTTAATCTTTCCTCAATTCCTTTTCAAAAAAACACTGGAGGGATCTTGGACCATCCTCTTAAATACGTTTGAGAATGAGGCCAGGCGATACTCTAGAACCCTCAAATTTAAATCTGGACCTCTAAGCCAGTTCCACTGCTTTTTTCTCCTCTAGACCTGGGACACCAGGTGGTGCAATTAATTATCCGGTAGAACAAAGAAACAGCAGCACTCTGGACTACCAGGTTAGGATTTGATTACTCCTGGCCTAGGATGTGAAGAGTCACGAATACGTATTGAGAATGAGCCTTGCCTCCTGTCTATCTATGTGGCAAACCTTTCGCTGTGTTCCCTTTACTCCTCAGTGCCCTTCAGTGGTGCCCTCCACTGGTAGACACTTGGTCTTCAATCCCTTGTCAATGTCTGATACTTTCAGCAACTTCCTTTGGTAGGCTTCCTCTATCCACTCCTCCCATAGAAGTGTTTGCTCTCTCCCGTTAGTGGACTGGTGGAAGTTCCCTTGGCCAGATACACCAGGTATAAACCCCCCACAATTCAGTAGATAGGCAGATGATCGTGAGTGTGCACCATGTTTCATAAGATTTACATTTTGATCATTTATCTGATACTTTCCCCCCCAGAGGGACTTAGTGAATTCAACTTAAAAAGGGCTATTCCGCCACTTTAACCTCATATTCATTGCAATCAACATACCTGTCTACACGTTTTTAAAATGTATTTACTTCTGATGTAATTGGGCAGAACTTTAACCTTATATATTTTTCTCTCTACAAAACATAGAAATGCACCATTCACATATGCAGACACTGGTATTGTGCTGAAGACAATGAAAATGAGGTTGGAAATGCCCTTTAATGTAGATAGGTAAAACAACTACATCACAATCATTGTAAGTAAAAGTTCCCTCAATAGAGAAGCTATCAGCATAATCATTGCTAGTAAGAACAGACAAGTGCAAGGTGCTAGTGCAAGGAAGTCAAGTAGAACAGTATGACAGCGGATATTTATTGGATACCTTTTTATTTTCATCAATAGCTCAGCAGCTTCGACAGACAAATATTACAAATCATTTTCTTTTTGTGCACAGGTTCTCAGGAGGCGGAGCTCCCAGGAGAGGAGCGGCTGAGCAGGTCAAGGGAGGAGCTATTGTAATGAGGGGGCGGGTCTGTTCGGACCAGAAAGTGGATGAGAAAGTTAACTCCGGGGAGGGCAGCCTTTAAAGTACAATCAAGCATTCAAATCCTAACAGCCATTCAAGTCTTGTCAGTGTTGAGCAGGTAAATGAACCGGCATCGTATCAAGGCAGAGAGAGCTGGGGAGAGAGGACAGCGCAGCTTGGAAAGACATTCAGCTGGACTGAACTAGGCCTAGGCTGAGCTAGGTCCACAATTTGGATAGTTAAGGACTTTAAAGTAGGAAAATGATGTATTCCCAATCTGTGCCCTTTTTGAAGGACTAGGATGGGGTCATTCGAGTGAGCCTGCCAGTGAAAACCAAAGAAAGACCAGTTGCCATAGTTGGTGTAAACAGAACTACTTTATCCTTCTTCGGTCTTGTTTTAGGGTAGTTGTGTTTTTACTTGATCTCATTGCCATACAAGACAGAGAACCTGCAGACTACACCTTTAAAGAGAGAGGCAAGCCATTGTAATCTGTCAGCAAATCTCATGCTAGTACTGGAAACGTCCCTGTGTAAGACGTGATGCTTTAGACAGAACTGCCTTCTGACAATTCTTTGTGAGCCAAAAGCATGCTCCAAAGGGGAAATAAAGCTCTATTCTACAACACTCCCCCAAACAGACAAGCATGGAGCAGCAAATATGGGCACGACTTCACGTGGGTGAAAAACTGCAAATATAGAATGCACGCACAGAAAAGCACAAGCCTGCGGTTCCCCTCCTGCATTGGGCGGAGTTACCTAACATAGCAGGCGTAAAATAAACGCCTGAAACTAGATCCTTAACGAGAAGGGGGGGGGGGGGGGGGGTCAGGAGGTTCTCTTCTGCACCATTCAACCAATCCAGTACATGTGGAGGAGATGGAGCGTTACCTTGTTAATGTCCAAAAGTGGAAGTCGCGTCACAGGCTCTTTCCATTTCCCCTTAAAACCGGATCGTCCGGTGTTGGGCTCGGCAGAGGCTAGGCGAGAGCTGTGTTCATTAGTCGCAGACCTTTGCAAAAAAAGTTTTGCAACGGAAACCATTTACTCTAGGAACTAAACGGAAGCAAACAACGCAAACTGAACCAACGAGGGGGGGCCTACCTGAATTTGTCCAATCGTTGCAAAATGTTTTCCAATTGGAGTAAATGTTTTTAGTTGCAAAACGTTTTGAACAGAAAATACATTTTGTAAAGGAATCCGAATAATGAATAGACCCCAGGCTTTATCCTCAGGAGAATAGAGATGGTAACTTGCTCTCCATATTAGTGTTCTTTCCACTCATTGGATGATCGAGAGATGATAGGATAGTGTTCAACTGGATTGGATGATGCTTTCGTACAGGGATCGTATTTACAGTGAATGTAGTTCAAAAGTGCTGGACACACAACTAGCTATTTACATGTAGAAAAATAGGGGGGGGGGGGGGGAACAGTGCAATGGGACATTATGGGCATTGTGGACATCAACTAGATGGAATGGAAGAAAAGTAAATGTGAAAATATATAATTATATATTTTCCTTTTCAATTAAATGAAATGCTTGTTTTAGTTACATGACAAATACATGTTGAAAACACACACACTGCACAATCATTTCCGAATTCTGTAGAAAACATTGTGTACGCTTTGCCCATCATAAGTACATTACCATACACACTCCAAATACAATTGGTTCAGCGCTAGATACAAAAAAATCATAAGCACCAAATGACATGTTCTGTTTCAGCGCAGTGCAAAATAAGTCTCTTTTTAAAACATTCCTCCAAAGATATGACATTCAGTGTCTCACCCCACCCAACCAGGCAAGCCCCTCCCATAAAAGGTCATATTACATATGCTCCTCAAATATGCTTGATAAAGTTGTTTCTCCTATTTAAGGTATCAATTCGGGGAGGGCAACTTTTCCCCCTGAGACTAACATTCAGGACTCCCACCACACCTCCCTAGCCATTCCATTCCACTTGAGGGCTGTTTAATTTAGATTCGTCCCATCCCTCTCCCCTTCATCCCTCCCATATTTAGGAGGCTGCTCTGGCTTGCAGAGTCGGATTACTGGAGAGACTGAACACTAACTTACTGCATAAAGAGAGCAACTCAAAACAAGCACAACAATCATGTAAAATAAGCATGTGTACTACAGTCCTAGTCCCAGCCCAGGGATGACACGGCAGCACTGTATCGAGGAGGGGATGAAAGTCTAACACGGTCCACTCTCCAGTTCCTCTACTGGGGGTAGGGATGAGGGTGGTAGGTGGGCTGAAGTGAAAAAGTAGCCCCCCTCTCTGGTTTTCAGGGACTGCGTGTGTGTGTTAAGGAGTAGACTTCATGGACTGTGTGTGTGTGTGTGTGTGTGTGTGTGTGTGTGGTCTAGTTCTTAGGCGACCAGCCCCCTATAAGAACAGGCTTGAATGACCTGGCTGATGCGTGAATAATACTTGTGTGATGCTAGATCAAGTAGCTCCAGTATCCAGCACCCCCTCTCTGCTTCCCCCCAGTGGTGATATGCAGCACTGCAAATTGGTGGTCACTGGGCCTCTGTTGGCCTACCCTAGCTGCTGTTCACTTTGAGACTCTTCATGCGGTGCAACAGGGAGTCCTTCTCCATTTGGGCCTCAGCTAGAGCCATCTTGGCTTTGGAGAGCTCCAGTTTCAAACATTCGTTCTCCTCTATCAGCAGCTAGGGGTAAACAGAAGAGAGGGTGTTGATGAACGTGTTGGTTAAATTCCTATGAAAGAGTGCAGGGCATAACATTTTATTTTTGGTCCACCAGCCAGCCAGATTTTTTACCAGCCAAAATATTTCCCCCCCGCTAAAATTACACCAAATAAAAACAAAAGCGTGGTTTGTAATGTATCCAAAACAAATGCATTACTAGAAAGAAGTAATGTGGTATAATGTTTAATTGAATTTGTGACTTGAATACACACACAAAATATCAGATGAGACAAAGATTTTCACCTGCCCCTTTAAGGGCCAGGGGTTACCATGGTAACGATACTCCAGTCATGTTTGTGGCTGTGAGATTGAGTCTGACTAGTAGAAGCGTCATCTTCGCTTCCCGAGCAGTTGATACTCAAACATAGAAAAACAACCTAGCTTGTGAATAAAACAATGTAAATAGCCGAGAAACATGTCGTCTCACTGCAGTAGACTTTTGTTTCAAGTAAATTTGACCAACTTTTATGCCTGTGCGCAGCGCTTCTAAAAATGTATATTTCACTCAGCTCTTCACATGCGCAGTGTTGCAGCGCAAAGTGGAATAGGCTAAATAGGATTGGCAGTTTTGACTTTGTGCGATTAATTTACAAGCTATGAAATAAAAAGGTAGAAATAATTTGATAATTTGCAGTGTTTATTTAACATGTGATCATACTTGCCTATTTTTATTCACAAATGAGAGTGAAATGCTCGCACTGTGGAGCCCTGACCCCCCGCCAACATGGCTGGTGTAAATAGACATTCTTACCTGCCAATTCCAAAATCGACCCTCATTTGGCTGGTGGCGGGTGTTCATTTTAGGCCCTGGATGAGTGGGTGGTGTGTGTGTGGACTACTCACCTGCTCTTTGTTGGAGGGGGTTGTGCTAGGGCTAGGAGGGCTGGGGGTCTGTGTGGCCTTGGGAGTGCTGTTGACCACACTCTCAGGGACTGGAGACAGACCGCTGTCAATCAATTGGACTTCTTTCTTAGGCCCCGCCTCAGATGCATTTTCCACTGTGACAACAGAGAGGGGGGGGGTAAAAGGTAGAAATAAACTTGAAAGGCATGTCATTGTATGATGATGAAATGAGACGTGTTGGTGCGGAGGGTGCAGGAGGCAGTGTGTGTTTGTGTATGAGTGAATGAGTGAGGCAGTGTGTGTGTGACTGAATGTGTGAGGCAGTGTGTGTGTGACTGAATGTGTGAGGTACTGTGTGTATGTATGATTCAATGTATGAGACTGTGCGTGTGTGTGAGAGAGTGAGGCTGTGTGTGTGTGTGTGTGTGTGTGTGTGTGTGTGTGTGTGTGTGTGTGTAGAGTCGTGGCCAAAAGTTGAGTGACAAAGTCTGCCTCCTCAGTTTGTATGATGGCAATTTGCATATACTCCAGAATGTTATGAAGAGTGATCAGATGAATTGCAAAGTCCCTCTTTGCCATGCAAATGAACTGAATCCCCCAAAAACATTTCCACTGCATTTCAGCCCTGCCACAAAAGGACCAGCTGACATGTCAGTGATTCTCTCATTAACACAGGTGTGAGTGTTGACGAGGACAAGGCTGGAGATCACTCTGTCATGCTGATTGAGTTCAAATAACAGACTGGAAGCTTCAAAAGGAGGATGGTGCTTGGAATCATTGTTCTCCCCAGACCTGAAACCCATTGAGAACTTGTGGTCAATCCTCAAGAGGCGGGGTGGACAAACAAAACCCCACAAATTCTGACAAACTCCAAGCATTGATTATGCTAGAATGGGCTGCCATCAGTCAGGATGTGGCCCAGAAGTTAATTGACAGCATGCCAGGGCGGATTGCAGAGGTCTTGAAAAAGAAGGGTCAACACTGCAAATATTGACTCTTTGCATCAACTTCATGTAATTGTCAATAAAAGCCTTTGACACTTATGAAATGCTTGTAAATATACTTCAGTATTCCATAGTAACATCTAACAAATATCTAAAGACACTGAGGCAGCAGACTGAAAATTAATATTTGTGATATTCTCAAAACTTTTGGCCACGACTGTATATACAGTTGAAGTCGAAAGTTTACATAAACTTGTTTTAATGACTCCAACCTAAGCGTTTCAACCACTCCACAAATTTCTTGTTAACTTCTCTAGGATAGGGGGCAGCATTTTCACGTTTGGATGAAAAGCATACCCAAATTCAACTGCCAGCTACTCATCCCCAGAAGATAAGATATGCATATTATTAGTAGATTTGGATAGAAAACATTCTGAAGTTTCTAAAACTGTTTGGATCATGTCTGTGAGTATAACAGAACTTATTTAGCAGGCGAAACCTCAAGGACAAACCATTCAGATTTTATTTTTTCGGTCACTCTCTTTTCAATGGGTTTTCATTGACCTGCTTGCAGTTCCTACCGCTTCTACTGGATGTCAACAGTCTTGAGAAATTGGTTGAGGTTATTCCTTTGTGTAATGAAGAAGTACGGCCATCTTGAACGAGAGTCACATTAAGTGTCCTGTTAGATAGAAGCGCGTGAGCAGAAAGCTGGCTATAGTTGGTTTTAATCCTGTATTGAACACAGATCATCCCGTCTTCAATTATATCGATTATTAACATAAAAAAATACCTAAAGTTGTATTACAAAAGTAGTTTGACATTTTTTGGCAAAGTTTACAGGTAATCTTTGAGATATTTTGTAGTCACGTTTGAGCAATTTGGAAGCGGTGTTTTTCTGGATCAAACGCGCCAAATAAAATGGACATTTTGGATATATATCGACAGAATTAATCGAACAAAAGGACCATTTGTGATGTTTATGGGACATATTGGAGTGCCAACAACAGAAGCTCGTCAAAGGTAAGGCATGAATTATATTTTTATTTCTGCGTTTTGTGTCGCGCCTGCAGGGTTGAAATATGCTTAATTCTCTGTTTACAATGGTGCTAACTCAGATAATAGCCTCGTTTACTTTCGCCGAAAAGCCTATTTGAATTCTGATACGTTGGCTGGATTCACAACCAGTGTAGCTTTAATTTGGTAACTTTCATGTGTGATTTAATGAAAGTTTTATTTTGATAGTAATTTTCTTTAATTTGAAGCTCTGCATTTTCTCTGGCTTTTTGCCAAGTGAGACACTAGCGTCCCGCCTAAACTCAGATTTTTGGATATAAATATTAACTTTACCGAACAAAACATACATGTATTGTGTAACATGAAGTCCTATGAGTGTCATCTGATAAAATTAATCACTAACCTTTGATGATCTTCATCTCTATTTCTGCTTTTTGTTACTCCTCTCTTTGGCTGGAAAAATGGCTGTGTTTTTCTGTGGCCATCTACTGACCTAACAATCGTTTGGTGTGCTTTCGCCGTAAAACCTTTTTGAAGTCAGACATGTTGGCTGGATTCACAACAAGTGTAGCTTTAAATTTGGTGTCTTTCATGTGTGATTTCATGAGTTTGATTTTTATAGTAATATATTTGAATTTGGCACTCTGCATTTTTACTGGCTTTTGGCCAAGTGGGACGTTAACTTCTCTAGGATATGTGGGATGCTAACAAACTATAGTTTTGGCAAGTCGGTTAGGACATCTACTTTGTGCATGACAAGTAATTTTTCCAACAATTGTTTAGAGAGATTATTTCACTGTATCACATTTCCAGTGGGTCAGAAGTTTACATACACCAAGTTGACTGTGCCTTTAAACAGCTTGGAAAATTCCAGAAAATGATATCATGATGTTAGAAGCTTCTGATAGGCTAATTGACATCATTTGAGTCAATTGGAGGTGTACCTGTGGATGTATTTCAAGGCCTACCTGTAGATGTATTTCAAGGCCTACCTTCTAGCTCAGTGCCTCTTTGCTTGACATTATGGGGAAATCAAAAGAAATCAGCCAAGACCTCAAAAAAAGAATTGTAGACCTCCACAAGTCTGGTTCATCCTTGTGAGCAATTTCCAAACGCCTGAAGGTACCACGTTCATCTGTACAAACACCATGGGACCACGAAGCCGTCATACCGCTCAGGAAGGAGACGTGTTCGGTCTCCTAGAGATGAACGTACTTTTGTGCGAAAAGTGCAAATCAATCCCACAACAACAGCAAAGGACTTTGTGAAGATGCTGGAGGAAACAGGTACAAAAGTATCTATATCCACAGTAAAAAGAGTCCTATATCGATATAACCTCAGCAAGGAAGGAAGAAGCCACTGCTCCAAAACTGCCATAAAAAAGCCAGACTACGGTTTGCAACTGCACATGGGAACAAAGATCGTACTTTTTGGAGAAATGTCCTCTGGTCGGAGGAAACAAAAATAGAACTGTTTGGCCATAATGACCATCGTTATGTTTGGAGGAAAAAGGGGGACGCTTGCAAGCTGAAGAACACCATCCCAACCGTGAAGCACGGGGGTGGCAGGATCATGTTGTGGTGGTGCTTTACTGCAGGAGGGACTGGTGCACTTCACCAAATAGATGGTATCATGAGTATGGAAAATTATGTGGATATATTGAAGCAACATCTCAAGACATCAGTCAGGAAGTTAAAGCTTGGTCGCAAATGGGTCTTCCAAATGGACAATGACCCCAAGCATACTTCCAAAGTTGTGGCAAAATGGCTTAAGAACAACAAAGTCAAGGTATTGGAGTGGCCATCACAAAGCCCTGACCTCAATCCTATAGAAAATTTGTGGGAAGAACTGAAAAGGCGTGTGCGAGCAAGGAGGCCTACAAACCTAACTCAGATACACCAGCTCTGTCAAGAGCAATGGGCCAAAATTCACCCAACTTCTTGTGGGAAGCTTGTGAAAGGCAACCCGAAACGTTTGACCCAAGTTTAAAAAAAATGTAAAGGCAATGCTACCAAATACTAATTGGTTATGTAAACTTCTGACCCACTGGGAATGTGATGAAAGAAATAAAAACTGAAATAAATAATTCTCTCACCTATTATTCTGACATTTCGCATTGTTAAAATAAAGTGGTGATCCTAACTGACCTAAAATAGGGAATTTTTTCTTGGATTAAATGTCAGGAATTGTGAAAAACTGAGTTTAAATGTATTTGGCTACGATGTATGTTAACTTCCGACTTCAACTGTATATGAGTGAGGCAGTGTGTGTGTATGTGTGAGGCAGTGTGTGTGTGTATATATATATATATATATATATATATGTGAGTGAGACAGTGTGTGTGTCTCACCCCCTATAGAGAAGGCTCCATCGTCGGTCCTGTGGATGAGCAGGTTGGCGATGTGCAGGGTAATGGGGGTGGGATCAGGGTCAGATGGGTTGTCACGGAGACCATCATCCTGCAGAGGGGGACAGAGGTTAATGTGTCTGTGGTTAATTTGTGTGTGTGTGTGTGTTCATCCCCACCTTCAGGTCGATGTGTGTGTCCCTGACACTAATCTCCATCGGGAGGACCTGGGGGGCGGAGTCATCCTCCAGGAAGTGAGCCAGGTTCCTTAGCGACGACATGAGGAAGCTGGCCCGGTAGCCGTGGAGACGCATCTGGAGGAAACCGTTGGTCTCGGCCAGGGGGGAGTGGGTAGCAGCACAGGGCCCGCTCTCCAGCCGAGCCCTGACCTCCGGGAGATGGGTGGTCCTGTCTGAATTGGCCTCCAGACCACCACCTAGCGAGGGAAAGAGGAAGGAGAGAGGGGAGTGGGAGGAGAGAAAATGAGAACATCAATAATCAGGCAGTGATCAATTAATTCCCATTAAAAAGAGAAGGCATAGATTGGCTGCAATACAAACAGAATCACTGCAACCACAACTCAAAGAAAAGGCTCAGCGATGGCCGCTTGACAGGCATACAACCAGACATTGCCTTACTGCTGACGCCAGTCTATGAATCCATTTTTAAGGTGACTAATTTGTAAAGCAAGAGTCCTTCTGGGGGGTGGGGGTACTAATCCCATAAAACTATTTAAAGGCCAGTAAAGTGCCACAGCAGCTGCACGCAGACACACATTTTAATATAACGACAATGCATCGGTCACTGCCTCAGTAAGGAAGGAAGGAGAGATGGAGGGAGGAAATGGCAGACGTGAGAGAAGGTAAGAGGTAAAAACAGAAATAGTGAGAAAGTGATAGAGAAGGAGAGCGAGACATATAGAGCGGGGTAGGAAAGGAGAGCGCGCGAGAGAGAGGGGTAGTGAAGGAGAGAGATGGGGATTACACTTCTGTGAAAGAGGGAGGAGGCTGAGCTGAGGGAGAGAGAGATGGGGATTACTCTTCTGTGAAAGAGGGAGGAGGCAGCGCGAGCGAGCACTGCCTCATAGTACTGGAGGGTAAATATGGACCTCAACAACCCCTCTTAAATATTCACACACATTGGAGGTGACATGCTGGAGACACACATGCACACAACCTGTGTTGCCACAAAAACACATACCGACACTGGGTTTAATGTAGCTGGTAATGGGAGCAAAACCCCCATTAGTGCTAATGCACCGTCTCACTGCAGCAGTTAGACACACACACCCCTTGAGACATACACTGCAGTCACACACCCTTGAGACACACATTACAGTCACACACACTGCAGTCACACATTGTGTATTTTTTTACTATCCTTGTGGGAACCAGAAGTCCTCACCAGGATAGTAAAACAAGGAAAATCGTGTGGACATTTTGCCAATCCCCACAAGGAAAAATACTATTTATAGGCTTAGGGGTTAGGTCCAGGGCTACAATTAGGGTTAGGTTTGGGGGTTTGTGCTTAGGGAAAATAGAATTTTGAATGGGAATCAATTGTTTGGTCCCCACAAAGATAGTAAATCAAACGTGTGTAGCATGCTTGGTGGAGCAAAAATACAAATTACTATCTGTCATTTCATACCAATGATGAAATCAGAGACACTAAAACACACAAACAGGTAGTAGCACTTGTGTGCAAGCTTGCGTTTGCCTACCCATGCTTATGTTGCACACACACACACACACATACCTTCGCTGCCTGGGGCAGGGGGTACAATAGTGCTGCCCTGAGCAGTGGGTACCATACCTGCAAGAGTTATGGAAGGGTAAACCAAGTCAATTGGGAGTGTGTGGCCTTAACCCAGCTATAGATAGTACTCCAAGAGAATGGGGAATAGCAAAACTGCAGTGTGTGCGCGTGTGTGACTGCAGTATGTGTGTACTAGCCCACATGTATGTATGTATGTATGTATGTATGTATGTATGTATGTATGTATGTATGCGTATACATTTGTGTGTCTACGCATGCGTCTGTGTGTGTCTTCACCCAGGCTGCGGTTGCTGAGGTATTGTCGGAGGCTGACGTTTCCCAGCTGTGTGGGTCTGACGCAGCCCACCTCCAGAGACACAGCTGTGCTCTCCCCTCGCACTTCCATCCCCCCACACACACACTGCACCTTCAGCACCAGCACCGACACCTGGGGAGAGAGAGAGGGAGGGAGGCATTAAGTTGGATAAGAGAGTCTGCTAAAATGAATAAAAATGTAAGTTAATTCAATCAATTCAGAAAGCGGGGTAAAATTAATTCAGGAAATGAAAAATGCTCATGTGTACTCATGCATGTGTGTGTGTGTATATATATATGTATGTACAGTGCTTTCGGAAAGTATTCAGACCCCTTGACTTTCCACATTTAGTTACGTTACAGCCTTGTTCTAAAATGGATTAAATAAAACATTTTCAATCTACACACAATACCTCATGACAAAGAGAAAAAAGGTTTTTAGAATTGTTTGCAAATGTATAAGACATAAAAAACAAATACTTTATTTACATAGGTATTCAGAACTTTTGCTATGAGACTCAGGTGCTCAGGCGCATCCTGTTTCCATTGATCATCCTTGAGATGTTTCTACAACTTGGAGTCCACCTGTGGTAAATTTAATTGATTGAACATGATTTTGGCAAGGCACACACCTGTCTATATAAGGTCCCACATTTGACAGTGCATGTCAGAGCAAAAACCAAGCCATGAGGTCGAAGGGATTGTCCGTAGAGCTCCGAGACAGGATTGTGTCGAGGCACAGATCTGGGGAAGGCTACCAAAACAGTTCTACATCATTGAAGGTCCCCGAGCACACAGTGGCCACCATCATTCTTAAATAGAAGAAGTTTGGAACAACCAAGACTCTTCCTAGAAATAGGCGCACGGCCAAACTGAGGAATCGGGGGAGAAGGGCCTTGGTCAGGGAGGTGACAAAGAACCCAGAGTTCCTCTGTGGAGATGGGATAACCTTCCAGAAGGACAACCATCTCTGCAGCACTCCACCAATCAGGCCTTTTTGGTAGAGTGGCCAGACGGAAGCCACTCAGTAAAAGGCATATGACAGCCCGGTTAAAGTTTGTCAAAAGGCACCTAAAGATTCTCTGGTCTGATGAAACCAAGATTGAACTCCTTGGCCTGACTGCTAAGCGTCACATCTGGAGGAAACCTGGCACCATCCCTACAGTGAAGCATGTTTGTGGCAGCATCATGCTGTGGGGATGTTTTTCAGCAGCATGGACTGGGAAACTTGTCAGGATCAAGGCAAAGATGAACAGAGCAAAGTGCAAAGAGATCCTTGATGGAGTCCTGAGTGCTCTGGAGCAAGTTCTCAGACTGGGGCAAAGGTTCACCTTCCAACAGGACAACGACCTTAAGCACACAGCCAAGAAAACACAGGAGTGGCTTCGGGACAAGTCTCAATGTCCTTGAATGGCCCAGCCACAGCCCGGACTTGAACCCGATCGAACATCTCTGGAGAGACCTGAAAATAGCTGTGCAGTGACAATCCCTGTTCAACCTGACAGAGCTTGAGAGGATCTGCAGAGAATGTTAGAAACTCACCAAATACAGGTGTGTCAAGCTTGTAGCGTCACACCTAAGAAGACTCGAGGCTGTAATCGCTGCCAAAGGTACTGAGTAATGGGTCTAAATACTTATGTAAATCAGTTTATTTTTAATACATTTGCAAAAAATTCTAAACCTGTTTTTGCTCTGTCATTATGTGGTATTGATGAGGGGGAGGGGGGACAATTTAATCAATTTTATAACAAGGCTGTAACGTAACAAAACGTGGGAAAAGTCAAGGGGTCTGAAAGCTTTCCGAATGCATTGTATAGTGTGCGTGTATGCATGTGTGTGTACAGCACGGTGTCTGTTCATGTGTCAATGCCTGAATGTGAGCATACATTTCCTGTGCATGTGTGTATTACCATGTCTTTGGTGGGTTCGTCGATGCTCTGGGAGGTGGCACTGACAGTATCTGGTGAGCCAGCACCGTCCTGCTCCCCTGTGACCATGGCCGCTACTGCTGCTGCCTCCTTGGCAATTTCTGTGGCACTCTGCTCCCTCACCACATCCTTAAAGCCTGAGATGGACACGTCGTCTGTGGACACAGAAATAATTAAAATTGGTTGTCTGCTACCAATACATTGATAAAAACCAGACACAAAACTAAACTCAGCAAAAAAAAGAAACGTCCCTTTTTCAGGACCCTGTCTTTCAAAGATAATTCGTAAAATTCCAAATAACTTCACAGATCTTCATTGTAAAGGGTTTAAACACTGTTTCCCATGCTTGTTCAATGAACCATAAACAATTAATGAACACGCACCTGTGGAACGGTCGTTAAGACACTAACAGCTTACAGACGGTAGGCAATTAAGGTCAAAATTATAAAAACTTAGGACACTAACGAGACCTTTCTACTGACTCTGAAAAACACCAAAAGAAAGATGCCCTGGGTCCCTGCTCATCTGCATGAACATTCCTTAGGAATGCGAGCGAGGCATGAGGTCCGCAGATGTGGCCAGGGCAATAAATTGCAATGTTCGTACTGTGAGACGCCTAATACAGCGCTACAGGAAGACAGGACGAACAGCTGATCGTGGCAGACAACGTATAACACCTGCACAGGATTGGTACATCCGAACATCACACCTGCAGGACAGTTACAGGATGGCAACAACAACTGCCCAAGTTACACTAGGAACGCACAATCCCGCCATCAGTGCTCAGACTTAGACAATAGGCTGAGAGAGGCTGGACTGAGGGCTTGTAGGCCTATTGTAAGGCAGGTCCTCACCAGACATCATCGGCAACAACGTCGCTTATGGGCACAAACCCAGAGTCTCTGGACCAGACAGGACTGGCAAAAAGTGCTCTTCACTGAGGAGTCACGGTTTTGTCTCACCATGGGTTGATGGTCAGATTATCGTCAAAGGAATGAGCATTACACCGAGGCCTGTAATCTGGAGCGGGATTGATTTGGAGGTGGAGGGTCCGTCATGGTCTGGGGCGGTGTGTCACAGCCTCATCTGACTGAGCTTGTTGTCATTGCAGGCAATCTCAACTCTGTGCTTTACAGGGAATACATCCTCCTCCCTCATGTGGTACCCTTCCTGCAGGCTCATTCTGACATGACACTCCAGCATGACAATGCCTCCAGCCATACTGCTCGTTCTGTGTGTGATTTCCTGCAAGACAGGTATGTCAGTGTTCTGCCATGGCCAGCGTAGAGCCCTGATCTCAATCCCATTGAGCACGTCTGGGACCTGTTGGATCGGAGGGTGAGGGCTAGGGCCATTCCCCCCAGAAATGTCCGGGAACTTGCAGGTGCCTTGTTACCCCACTCTTCCACCATCTCACAGCAAGAACTGGCAAATCTGGCGCAGTCCATGAGGAGATGCACTGCAGTACTTAATGCAGCTGGTGGCCACACCAGATACTGACTGACTTTTGATTTTGACCCCCCCGCCCTTTAGTCAGGGACACATTATTCCATTTCTGTTAGTCACATATCTGTGGAACTTGTTCAGTTAATGTCTCAGCTGTTGAATCTTATGTTCATACAAATATTTACACATGTTAAATTTGCTGAAAATAAACGCAGTTGAGTGAGGACATCTTTATTCTGGTATAGATCACATCAGCTCACAACTGCCATCTCCTGGACAAACTATGGAATAGAAAGAACTCTTCAAAAGCCATTCAATATGTATAGAAACATGGTTTATTCTCAGGACTAAGTCTGGCGTTACCCCTCCATACCTAGGCCAAATAAAAGAGTAAAATGTGTAAAATGTTTTCAGAATATGTTCTCCTATAAACACCCCCAAATAATACAAATAAAAAATTGATGCACAGTGACAAGATTTGATAATCTGCACGATGGATAGACCTAGTCAGACCTGTAATGCCTGGAGGAGAATCATGCTCAACCGTGTGTGTGTGCGTCAAATCGACGTTTATTGATCGCATGCACAGTTTGAAGATGTTATAGCGGGTGCAGTGAAATTGTTATGTTAGTTACTGTCGTTGAAGTAGGAAGTTTACATACACCTTAGCCAAATACATTTAAACTCAGTTTTCCACAATCCCTGACATTTAATCATAGAAAGAATTCCCTGTCTTAGGTCAGTTAGGATCACCACTTTATTTTTAGAATGTGAAATGTCAGAATAGTAGATAAATAATTATATTTCAGCTTTTATTTCTTTCATCACATTCCCAGTGGGTCAGAAGTTCACATACACTCAATTAGTATCATTTGGTAGCATTGCCTTTACATTTCTTTTAAACTTGGGTCAAACGTTTCAGGTAGCATTCCACAAGCTTCCCACAATAAGTTGGGTGAATTTTGGCCCATTCCTCCTGACAGAGCTCGTGTAACGGAGTCAGGTTTGTAGGCGTCCTTGCTCGCACACACCTTTTCAGTTCTGCCCACAAATTTTCTATAGGATTGAGGTCAGGGCTTTGTGATGGCCACTTCAATACCTTGACTTTGTTGTTCTTAAGCCATTTTGCCACAACTTTGGAAGTATGCTTGGGGTCATTGTCCATTTGGAAGACCCATTTGCGACCAAGCTTTAACTTCCTGACTGATGTCTTGAGATGTTGCTTCAATATATCCAGATCATTTTCCATACTCATGCCATCTATTTTGTGAAGCACACCAGTCCCTCCTGCAGCAAAGCACCCCCACAACATGATGTTGGGATGGTGTTCTTAAGGCTTGCAAGCCTCCGCCTTTTTTCTCCAAACAAAACAACTGTCATTATGGCCAAACAGTTCTATTTTTGTTTCATCAGACCAGAGGACATTTCTCCAAAAAATACAATCTTTGTTCCCATGTGCAGTTGCAAACCGTAGGCTGGCTTTTTTTAATGGCGGTTTTGGAGCAGTGGCTTCTTCCTTGCTGAGCAGCCTTTCAGGTTATGTCGATATAGGACTCTTTTTACTGTGGATATAGATAATTTTGTATCTGTTTCCTCCAGCATCTTCACAAGGTCCTTTGCTGTTGTTCTAGGATTGATTTACACTTTTCGCACCAAAGTACGTTCATCTCTAGGAGACAGAACGCATCTCCGTCCTGAGAGGTATGACGGCTGCATGGTCCCATGGTGTTTATACTTGCGTACTATTGTTTGTACAGATGAACGTGGTACCCTCAGGCGATTGGAAATTGCTCCCAAGGATGAACCAGACTTGTGGAGGTCTACAATTTTTTTTCCTGAGGTCTTGGCTGATTTCTTTAGATTTTCCCATGATGTCAAGCAAAGAGGCACAGAGTTGGCATTGAAGGCATTGAAATACACCCACAGGTACACCTCCAATTGACTCAAATGATGTCAATTAGCCTATCAGAAGCTTCAAAAGCCATGACATCATTTTCTGGAATTTTCCAAGCTGTTTAAAGGCACAGTCAACTTAGTGTATGTAAACTTCTGACACACTGGAATTGTGATACAGTGAATTATAAGCGAAATAATCTGTCTGTAAACAATTGTTGGAAAAATTACTTGTGTCATGCACAAAGTAGATGTCCTAACTGACTTGCCAAAACTATAGTTTAACAAGAAATTTATGGAGTGGTTGAAAAACTAGTTTAATTGACTCTAACCTAAGTGTATGTAATCTTCCGACTTCAACTGTAGCTCCGAACAATGCAGTAAAACAAGTACGCAATCAACGAGCTATGTTGCGAATACAGTATTTAAATTCACACACAAAACTCCACAGCAAAATGGATAGAATGGCAGGAAATAGGTCCAGACCGGAGTCTGGAATATAAATATATATGTGAATGGGGTGTATAGACAGTATGGACAGTATATGAATAGAAAAGGTGTGTACAGCAGTAGATATATAGGATGATCCATGACTACAATACAGTATATACATATGAAGTGGGTAAATCAGTATGTAAACATTATGTACATAGGGCCGCAGTCTCTAAGATGCAGGGTAGAGTACTGGCTGTTAGCTGACTAGTGACAGTGTCTAAGGTTCAGGCCAGGGTACTGGACGGAGGCCGGCTAGTGATGACTATTTAATAGTCTGATGGCCGTGATATAGAAGTTGTTTATCAGTCTCTCGGTCCCAGCGTTGATGCACCTGCACGGTCTCAGTCTTCTAGATGGTAGCGGGAGGAATGATGATCTTCTTGGCCTATGAAATACCGGGTTCTGTAGATGCCCCCGATGATGCGTTGGGCTGACCGCACCACCCTCTGGAGGTTGCGAGCGATGCAATTGCCGTACCATGAGGTAATACAGCCCTTACAGGACGCTCTCGATGGTGCATCAGTAGAAGTTGGTGAGGGTCTTACATGCCAAACTTGCTCATCGTCTGTGTGCGCGTGTTGATTTTGTCCATCTCCACCAGACGCGTTCAAGACACACAGGTTAAAATACCAAAACCTACTGTGAACCAACTATATTCATTTGGGGAGAGGTCCAAACGTAAATTAATCATTCATGGACATTTAGCTAGCTTGCTGTTGCTAGTTAATTTGTTCTTGGAGATAAACTTTGGCTTGTTATTTTACCTGAAATGCATATGGTCCTTTTTTTGAGCTGGATCTTTGTAGAATTTTGACTCATACAAAATCGTGTGTTCTCTACTCCGACAATGAATCCACAGATAACTAACTAGGTTTCCCCTTTTTCTCTTTGATTAGTCTCTCCTTGTTCATCTTTCTTCTGTGGATTTTATATTGCGGTTGGCAACCATCCTTAAGGTGCATTAGCGCCACCAACTGGCCTAGAGTGTGGACCTCAGTTCATCTCTCAATCACCCACGTCGGTATATGCTCCTAAAAACCATTGAGTAGATAAGAGAGGCTGGACTTGCAATGAGTCAAGCTTCTAAAATAGAGCCAAGTTATATTACAGTGCCTGGTACGCAGACGCCCGTTGACGCGCGCGAGCAGTGGATGAAATGATTGAACATGTATATGAACATTTATTTTGCAACGCGGCTGGTTTGGTCAGCATATTAGGGGCCAAGGTTAATTTATTCAGCATCCTGAGGTTGAAGAGGCTTTGTTGCGCCTTCTTCACCACACTGTCGGTGTGAAGGAACCATTTCACATTCTCAGTGAGGAACTAGAAGCTTTTGATCCACTGCGGCCCCGTCGATGTGGAAGGGGGCGTTCTCTCGCTGCGGCCTCCTGAAGTCCACGATCAGCTCCTTCGTTCTGTTGAGGTTATTTTCCTGGCACCACTCCACCAGGGCTCACACCTCCTCCTTGTAGGCTGTCTCATTGTTGTTAGTAAATCAGGCCTACCACTGTTGTGTCATCAGCAAACCTGATGAATGAGTTGTAGACGCGCATGACCACGCAGTCATGGGTGAACAGGAGGCGGCTGAGCACGCACCAGAGGGGCCCCCGTGTTGAGGGTCAGAGTGGTGGAGGGGATGTTGCTTTCCTTCACCACCTGGGGTCAGCCCGTCAGGAAGTCTAGGACCCAGGGCCCTGTGTGTGTGTGTGTGTGGTTCCTACCCCTCTCCAGCAGGCTGTATGTGTCTGTGTCTCCGTCCTCCATCAGGTAGCTGTCTATGGAGAGGTTGTCCAAGGACTGCAGAGACGGAGTCTTCTTCATGTTCTTATAGGACACTGTGAAACTGGACTGGGAACGCTCCCTCATCAGACGCCCACTGGAACACACACACAAACAAACAAGAGTGAGTGTGAGTGGGGGGGAAGGGTGAGGGGAAAGAAAAACAGGAGTACCGTGGACCTCGAGGCTTGGATTTGAATAGCCCTGCGCCCGGTTTCCCAAAAGCATTAAGGCTGAGTTCATCATCAGAACCATTGAGCTGGTTCTAACAATGAACTTAGCCTTAAGATGCTTTTGGGAAACCGGGCTCAGGTCTAGACTGTTGACCTAGCCAAGGCTATATGCTACTAGTCACCAGATAAAGGCTACACACACTATTCACCGGGTACACACACACACCAACTTGCAGCGTGTAAATGTATACAGACCCACAGATATACACCCAACCACAGACAATTCTA
The DNA here is from genome assembly GCF_029448725.1 of Salvelinus fontinalis. Classification (NCBI taxonomy): domain Eukaryota; kingdom Metazoa; phylum Chordata; class Actinopteri; order Salmoniformes; family Salmonidae; genus Salvelinus; species Salvelinus fontinalis. The sequence goes on along the minus strand of NC_074675.1, from coordinate 14,951,197 downwards.
CATGCACACGTACAGATACAACACACAACGTGTAACAGATATTTAAAGGAATGCGGACACACACAGACAGACCCATAGCGTGTCTTACATGTTGGAAATAGAATATAGGGAGGTGGACCGGGTGTTTGAGGAGCTGAGCCGGTCAGAAACCACTGACAGACTGCCTTTCCTTTATAGAGAGAGAACACACACACACCTTGCATGGGTCAGAGTAGAGGACACACTGAGCTACAGAATAGCAGAGTGAGAAAAACACACACACACACACTAAGACAGACGCACACCTTGTATGGGAGCACATTGGACAAGGCAGAAACACACACAAATGAACAAACACCTCTTATGGGTGACAACATTGATATTGTGATGTATAGGGCAGGTACAGTGCTGTCACTGTAGTTACACAGGCATGATGTAGAACCACCTACTGATGTGATGGGACTGACCAAGTAACAGTAAAGTAACATTAAATGGTGGTTTACTAAGCTGGGCATGAATAAGTGAGTAACTGTAATGACATCTGCAAGAAGTATTGTTGTGACTGAGTATTGCAGTAATGGGAGTGACTTAATGTAAAGCTTGTCATAAGTCCTCTGAATGAGTGTCACGGTCTGCCTGCCGATTGGCCTGCATTTCCCACTCCTTATCTGCCGACCGGGACATGCACTAAGTTACAGTAAAGATGTTCTTATTGTTTGCTTTGATTTGGAGTGAATCGTCACAGTGAATGTTTTACAGAACTGACCGTCTGAATAGCTGAACAATATGTCATGGAAGTAATGGAATCAGTGTTCCTCTGGAGAAATGTGTCGCAGTAGAGGGGAATGGTCTGGGTGTTTCCCTCCCCCACTGTTTTGGGGGTCCTCCCCAGATACTTTTTATGCAGAAGGACTGAGAAGCTCACTTCTGGTGATTTTTTAAAAGGACATTCTATCAAAAATTATGTTGCCCCAACCAAAATATAATTTCTACCTCCAGAAATGAGACAAATAACATATTGGTAAAATTATTTGTTTAAATTGTAACATAGTGGACCATGCTTATAGCCTATGCACGGTTCATATGATCAGGTATGCTATTAGCAATAAGCATTATCACCTGTATCCCAACTGATGCAGCATAGTGGCTATAAATAAATAGGCTGAAGCATGGGGTAGACTATATGCATTTACCCTATTGGGCTAATCATTAGTAGAGTCCTGCATTGGGTCAGATACGCATGGGTGAAATAAAAAAAACTTTTCAAACCGTGGGTCTGCTCGTGGTTCAGAACAATTACATTGCGGGTCGGGAAACATTTTAAAATCAAGTTAATACACTTTCAAAACCCAGGCGCTTGTTGTGTTGTGAATTCCATTCTGTGAGCGGCGAGGCAGACATAAGTCTACCAGCTAAGCACGAATTGAGAGTGTGTGGAGCCAGGAACTGTCCCTTATTCGTGAGTTGCTAAACTGTTCTAATTTGTCCACGTGCAGCGCTTATGTTCCCTCTCCCCACCAGATATGTTTTATTTATTTAACTAGGCAAGTCAGTTAAGAACAAATTCTTATTTACAATGACGGCCTACTCCGGACGACGCTGGGCCAATTGTGCGCTGCCCTATGGGACTCCCAATCAAGGCCGGTTGTGATACAACACATGAAAGTGTATTTTTCCTGGGTAGCCTAGGTTACGTGAAAATGGCTAACATAGGCCTAACCGGAGAAATAAAAAGGTTATGATAAAGGAATAGGCTACATCCCCGTGGAAACGTGCTGCGAGAGAGAAATCTCCAGTTTGGAAGGACAACATGGTAGATGAATACACAGCTTGCACATTGTGCAAACAGGTAGGCCCATTTTCGACCATTCAGTTAATTCTAAGTTATTAATTACATTCATTCAGCGTTCCTTCATTAGACCATACGCAGGTCATATAAAGAGTAAACCGGTGCGGCTGGTAAAAGTGTGAGCAGCCTATAAATGCAGCCGATTTTAGATTCTGGGAATTCCCTCCCTATGACACTCGTAACTTGAACGCGCCTCGAGAGGAATATTTTTCTTGCATAGAACACACAACAAGCCGATTATGTAAATAGATAAACTATTCTACTGTGTTTTCAGATTTTGTCTGCAGAGGAAACGTAATTGTGGACTGTTCCAGCATCTTCAAAGTGTACCTCAGTATACATTTTTTTTTATGTCTCATTTTTTTGCCGTGGAGGCTATTATTTTGCCGTGACGCCACAGCTAAATGACTGCAGTGGAAACACTGAACTGAATACCTGGTCATTGACAGTGGCTACAGGTCTAAATAGCCGGAAAAGGACTGTTACGGTAATGACAGTCTAAATAACCAGACTGTATTCTGATAATGACGGAAGGGAATTACCTGGACATAGACTCAGGCAATCTGGCCTCAGGATTCTTCTCGTTCCAGTCTTTGGTGGAGAGGGGGTCTGAGAGAGTGGGGTCTGCCCCGGAGGACTCACCCTGCTGGGCTTTACAATCAACTCCGGTCCCCAGCTCCTCTCCCTCAGTCCGGGCCTCCAGGGAAGCCTCTCCCAACTCCTCTGAACTCGATCTCCCTGTCCTCTCGTCAAGAGACACCTTTAGGTTGAGGGCGGAGGCGGGGATGAGAGGGGCAGGGCCTTGCGTTATCCCACCCTCTACCCCTCCCCCACACATAAGCTGGTCCACTGTACAGCTTCCCTTTGTCCCAGCCCCCTCCACGTGGGTTCCTCTACCCCCCCCCTCCCCTCCGTCACTCCCAGTCTCCAAAGTGCATCTACTCTCCGAAGGGGACAACTCCGACCCTAGGGGGGAACCAGGACCCTCGGGCTGGGGGACCGGCTTCAAGAAGAGAGCTACCTCTGCACTTTTGAGCAGGATCCCCACACAGGCACTGAAGGGCTGGTGGTCTGGAGAGGGGTCCGATGTGGTCTTTGCCTTGTCTCGTTTGGAGCCCATCCCCTCCAGGTCCTGTTGCAGGGTGTGCTGCAAGGCTTTGATGCTGCGCTGCAGCCGCATCAGGAACATGTACTGCCTGTGGCTCACCTGGACACACACATTATGCTCATAACTACACACACTTCAGTATTCTCAAATAAACACAGTGTAACATGTTGGTTCACATTATACGCACACGTCATACATTAATACAAAGTGGACAAAACATTAGGAACACTTCCCTAATATTGAGTTGCACCACCACCCTTTAGCCCTCAGAAAAGCCTCAATTCATCGAGGCATGGACTCTACAGGGTGTGGAAAGTGTTCCACAGGGATGCTGGCCCATGTTGACTCCAATGCTTCCTGCAGTTGTGTCAAGTTGCCTGGATGTCATTTGGATGGTGGACCATTCTTGATACACACGGGAAACTGTTGAGTGTGAAAAACCCAGCAGCGTTGCAGTTCTTGACACAAACCAGTGCACCTGGCACCTACTGCCATAACCCGCTCAAAAGCACTTAAATATGTTGTCTTGCTCATTCACCCTCTGAATGGCACACACACAAGTGGCATCAATAAGGGATCATAGACTGACCAAGTGAAAGCTATGTCATGAAAAGAAAATGTTCCTAATGTTGTGTACACACACACAGACACAGTACAGTGTACAGACACACACACCAGAATATATGAATCACTCACCTGAGCGCTCAAATGCTTTTGTACGTGCACTAACATGTGCATGTCTGCCTCCTTACTGGAAGAGGAAGACGAGGAAGGTGGGGGAATGTTGTCCAGGGACAGTGGCTTGTGAAGCCCGTTGCTAGGCGGCAGCGAGGCCTCTGTTGCCGTGACGTCCGTAACAGTACTATAGTACTCCTTCAAAAGCCTCTTCCTCTGCAGACGTCCCACAGTATCCACAGGCTCGCTCCTGGCCAGGCCTGCAGCTGCAGAAAGGGGCGTTCTCTGCCCTCTCGAAGCCCCGCCCATTAGCCACTCCTGGTGCTGGGCGTGTCTGACCGGCTGGCACGCCCACAGAGTGAGGGGGAAGGCGTCAACGAAGGGCTGGGGCCGCCCCTTCCCGCCGCGCATCCCCTCGTAGTCCACCCAGAACTGGACAAAATGAACCGCCCACAAGTCTGTGGCAGCTGGCATTTTGAGGGCATCCACGCCCAACGAGGGCGACACCAACCCTTTATACACATTGTGCAACATAGTGTCCTGCTCATGCGCGTGGCGCTGGAAAATGGGGTGGATCACCGGGAAGGAGGTGGAGGAGTGAGGGAAGGAGGAAAAGGAGGTGGAGAAGAACTGTTGTTCTTGGAAGGAGAGAAGGAGGGCTTCCAGGTGGGAGCGGGAGCAGTTGGGCGGGTGGCGGGTGTTGGTGGCCACCATCTCCGAGCATTGGACAGAGACGGAGCGGGGGAGGTCCTGGGGATAGGAGGGGTCCCTGTCCGTGGGCACTAACAACTGTGGTGGGGGAGAGAGGAAGAGAAACACATTATTAGAAAATATACATACAGAGGTCATCAATGTGTACAAGATGACTAATGAGCATAATTTCCAATCTGTTGAAATGTAAAGACTATGCGCTTACAGAAATGGAATGTGTTGACCTTTTCATGGCCTTTTTTCACAGCTATTGTAGAGTTTGCATTTCTCAAATGACTGAATCAAAGTGTCCAAGTACTGAATATGAGTGTGTGTGATTTGAACAGCGACATAACATCAAGACAGAGTGTGTGGGTGTGTGTCCTTTCTGCCCTCTACCTTGAGCATTAGTCCGTCCACCCTGATGTCGATGTGCTCTTCAGGCTTCTGTTCCTCGTCATTGAGCTTGTAGAGCTCCATGAACTGTTCCAGGCTCTGCCTCAGGTCCAGCGCAAACAGGTTGCACCACACCAGGCTCCTGGGGTCCAGCACCAGCTGCAGCGCATTCAGCTGCACAAACAGGTTGGGGCAAGGGACTGCAGGAGGTGGGGAAGAGAAGATTATATAATAATCAATGCAAGGGACTGCAGGAGAGCGGGGAAGAGAATAGAAGTTGGAAACTAGAAAGGGTGGAGGGGGAAGAGAAGAGAGGTGACGCACTAATGCATTCACCTTTCCCTCAGCACAAACACACCCGATTCACAAAAATCAAGTCAAGACTTCAAACAGTTCAATCAGGTGAGTTAGCGCTAGGCTGGAATAAAAACCTGTACACCCTGTAGGATGAGGGTCTAGGAACCAAAAACTAGGAACTGAATGAGAGTAGGAACCAATCTTACTGGGGTAGTCCTTTCCGTCAGGGAAGTAGTATTCGGTGAACTCGACGTGGATGGCAGGCATCTCAGGAGGGAGGTACAGGGACTTCTTATTACAGGAGATCATGGCCTTAGGGCTGGAGCGACGCTGGTCTGCTGTGGACACCTGATACACACACACGGGATGAGCTCAGTACGCAAAGTGGGTGGATCAGATGGGCACGTCAACTGTATGCGTGTGCTGACCTGGTAGATGCTGAAGTCAGCTATCCTGAGGACAATGGAGCTGGACAGGAGCTGCGTCTTGGGGGTCTGGGGAGAACTGAGGATACTGGTAGAACTAGTACTGATCTTACCTAGAAAGGAGAGATGAAGAGAGGGGGGAGGGAGAGAAAGGATGGTAGGGAGAATAAGGAGATAGAGGGGGGAGAGAGAAAAAGAGAGCCAATCAGACCACCTGCCACACTCTGACGTCATCTCAAAAGGTGTGTATCACCGCACACCGTGTGCGCACACCATCGGTTAGGGGGGTACCTGGCTCTAGGCATGAGAAGCAGCACTGTGCCCGCCCCCGTGCCCTCACCCTCTCTCGCACCATGGCTCGTGCCCGCACCCACCCCGGGGGTAGGTCGTCTGGCCCCCTAACCACCACTATTCTTCCTCTTCCTGTCTCGTCCTGCCCTACAGGACCATACACACTGTCCCTAACACTGGAGACACTGGAGGGATACCTGGACACTGGAGAGGGGGGACACAGAACTCAGAGTGACTAGGCAGTGTGATGCTAGGGAAACCAACACTTCACTTCATTCCAACTCTAGGGGCTCTTCTAAAAATTACCCACTTAATGACATCAAGTGTATTCTAGTTCAGTTGAATGTCAACTGTCTAACCAACATCACTCTTCATGGGCTGCTGGGACAAATTCCTATAGTTGTTGAATAAAAAGTGAATCAGGACAGATGCTCCAACACACACCTTTATTGGATTACTATGTTTCAATCACATTGAGGGAAGGTGTGTGTCTGTGTGCGTGTTTACAGTACTCTGTGTGTGTGTGTGAGACTGTGCTGCTCTTTTGTTTACCGTGCTGTGGTGAGGTGTGACAGTTGGCCAGGCCCTCCCGGTCTCTCTTGGCGGTCTTCAACATGTCCACATTAGACTTGAACTCCTCCAGTAGACTGCTGGCCCAGCCCTCCCTGGCCTTAGTGGCCTCACTATACTGCATCCAGTGGAGACAACTCTCACCTGGAGACAGAGAGATGAAGGGGAGATGACAAAAAGCAAGAGACGAGGGAGAAACCGTTGTCTAAGTACCTACTCGTCACTAATAGAGATGGTATACAGACAGAAAAAAATACATATTTTGTGGTGTTGAGAGAGTAGAAAGATCACTATTACTCCCATCAGCTGGGTGGCAGTTGGAGGGAGGTTGTGTATAGGATGTGGTGGTGTCTACCTGCTCTGTGGGAGGGGTAGTAGTCCAGGGTAATGTGACTGAAGGAGAGCTGCATGGCCCCACCAGTTATCCTCTTATTGATCACTGGAGAGAGGGTTGGGAGGGAAGGAGGGATGCATGGAGGGAGGGAAGGAGGCAGAAGTTAAGGTAACACACAAAGGTCCAATGTGCGTCAGAGCCCAACTTGATGTGTAAGTATCAGACAGTCGGTCAAACATCTGTCTGAAGTTTGTGTGAGGTATGTGTGTGTTTTACATTTGTATGTGTGTACTAGCTGGCGTGTCTATGTGCTCTGTGTGTGTGTGTACACGTGTCATACGTCTGTGTGTGTGTGTACCTCTGTCCTTGGCGTGTATGTCGTCACAGATGTGCAGGTCGAGGTGTGTAATCTGCAGGTGGTGGGAGGTCTCACACACGTCAAAGGCAGCGAACAGATTAGCCATGGTGGCGCTCTGGTCAGCCGCTGTGCCTGACGACGACACCTGCTGGCTACGCATCTGCTGGGCTGAGGGGGGCGCCGACGACTCCTGGATACAGACCAGACCATAAAAACTACAGACACAGATGCAGACACAGATGCAGACACACATGCAGACACACATGCAGACGCACATGCAGACGCACATGCAGACGCACATGCAGACGCACATGCAGACGCACATGCAGACGCACATGCAGACGCACATGCAGACGCACATGCAGACGCACATGCAGACGCACATGCAGACGCACATGCAGACGCACATGCAGACGCACATGCAGACGCACATGCAGACGCACATGCAGACGCAGACGCAGATGCAGACGCAGATGCAGACGCAGATGCAGACGCAGATGCAGACGCAGATGCAGACGCAGATGCAGACGCAGACGCAGACGGAGACGCAGACGGAGACGCAGACGGAGACGCAGACGGAGACGCAGACGGAGACGCAGACGGAGACGCAGACGGAGACGCAGATGGAGATGCAGACAGACCAATGGACAAAGATTTATTTTATTTTATGAGCCCGACACAAAGGATATACTGCTTCTCCAAGACCAGGCCCAAATCCCTGTCATTCGCATGAAGGACAGAAATACAGGGGGAGGAGATCAGGGTGCCTTGTGAGAATTTGTTGGCAAGTGGGTAGCCCACCTCTGCAATCCTTTCTATTGGCCAACGTGCAATCACTGGAAAATAAGATGGATGATCTCCACTCGAGACCATATCCCAACCAGAAGCCACAGATTACAGGCAACATCTGCACCGAGCTAAAGGCTCGAGCTGCCGCTTTCAAGGAGCAGGAAACTAATCCGAACGCTTATAAGAAATCCGACAATGCCCTCAGACGAACCATCAAAAAGGCAAAGCGTCAATACAGGAATAAGATTGAATCCTATTACACCGGCGCTCTGAAGCTTGTCGGATACGGCAGGGCTTGCAAACTATTATAGACTACAAAAGGGAAGCACCACCGAGAGCTGCCCAGTGACGCGAGCCTACCAGACAAGCTAAATACCTTCTATGCTCGCTTTGAAGCGTGCAACACTTAAGCATGCATGAGCGCGCCAGCTATTCCAGACGACTGTGTGATCACAGGTCAACATTCACAAGGCTGCAAGGCCAGACGGATTACCAGGACGTGTACCACGAGCATGCGCTGATCAACTGGCAAGTGTCTTCACTGACATTTTCAACCTCTCCCTGACCGAGTCTGTAATACCTACATGTTTCAAGCATACCACCATAGTCCCTGTGCCCAAGAAAGCGAAGGTAACCTGCCTAAATGACTACCGTAGCACTCACGTCGGTAGCCATGAAGTGCTTTGAAAGGCTGGTCATGGGCTCATAACAACAGCATCCCGGAAACCCTAGACCCACTCCAATTCGCATACCGCCCCAACAGCTACGCAGATGATGCAATCTCAATCGCACTCCACACTGCCCTTTCCCACCTGGACAAAAGGGACACCTGTGAAAATGCTGTTCATTGACTACAGCTCAGCGTTCAACACCAAAGTGCCTACGAAGCTCATCACTAAGCTAAGGACCCTGGGAATAAACACCTCTGGAACCTGGACTTCCTGACGGGCCACCCTCAGGTGTTAAGGGTAAGCAACAACACATCTGCCATGCTGATCCTCAACAGGTTGGCCCCTCAGTGGTGCGTGCTTAGTCCCCTCCTGTACTCCTTGTTCACACACGACTGCGTGGCCAAGCACGACTCCAACACCATCATTAAGTTTGCTGATGACGAGTGGTAGGCCTGATCACCGACAACAATGAGACAACCTATAGGGAGGAGGTCAGAGACCTGGCAGTGTGGTGCTTGACAACAACCTCTCCCTTAATATGAGCAAGACAAAGGAGGTGATTGTAGACTACAGGAAAAGCAGGGCCGAACACGCCCCCATGAACATCGATGGGGCTGTAGTGGAGCGGGTCGAGAGTTTCAAGTTCCTTGGTGTCCGCATCACCAACAAACTACCATGGTCCAAACACACCAAGACAGTCGTAAGAGGGCATGACAACACCTTTCCCCCTCAGGAGACTGAAAAGATTTGGCATGGGTCCCTAGATCCTCTAAAAGTTCTACAGATGCCCGGTTGCATCACCGCCTGGTATGGCAACTGCTTGGCATCCGACAGTAAGGCGCTACAGAGGGTGGTGCGTACGACCCAATACATCACTGGGGCCAAGCTTTCTGCCATCCAATACTTATATTTATTTAATTCATTTTCTATTTTACCTTAATTTAACCAGGTAGGCCAATTGAGAACAAGTTCTCACTTAAAACCGCGACCTGGCCAAGATAAAGCAAAGCAGTTTGACACAAACAGAGCTACACATGGAATAAACAAACAGTCAATAACACAACTGAAATGTCTATATACAGTGTGCGCAAATGAGGTAAGATAAGGGAGGTAAGGCAACAAATAGTCCATAGTGGCAAAATAATTACAATTTAGCAATTAAACACCGGAGTGAAAGATGTGCAGAAGATGAATGTGCAAGTAGATATACTGGGGTGCAAAGGAGCAAAAAAATAACAGTATGGGGATGAGGTAGTTGGATGGGCAATTTACAGATGAGCTACGTACAGGGGCAGTGATCTGTGAGCTGCTCTGACAGCTGGTGCTTAAAGTTAGTGAGGGAGATATGAGTCTCCAGCTTCAGTGATTTTTGAAATTCGTTCCAGTCATTGGCAGCAGAGAACTGGAAGGAAAGGCGGCCAAAGGAGGAATTGGCTTTGGGGGTGACGAGTGAAATATACCTGCTGGAGCGCGTGCTACAAGTGAGTGCTGCTATGGTGACCAGTGAGCTGAGATAAGGCAGTTTGAGTTTGTTGAGTAGAGTGTTAGAGGCTATTTTGTAAATCGCCGAAGTCGAGGATCGGTAGGAGAGTCCGTTTTACGAGGGTATGTTTGGCAGCATGAGTGAAGGATGATTTGTTGCGAAATAGGAAGTAGATTCCAGATTTAATTTTGGATTCCAGATTTAATTCTGTCTAACCAGACACCTAGGTATTTGTAGTTGTCCACATATTCCAAGTCAGAACCGTCCAGAGTAGTGATGCTGGACGGGCGGGCAGCGATCGGTTGAAGAGCATGCATTTTGTTTTACTTGTATTTAAGAGCAGTTGGAGGCCACGGAAGGAGAGTTGTATGGCATTGAAGCTCATCTGGAGGTTAGTTAACACAGTCTCCAACGAAGAGCCAGAAGTATACAGAATGCGTAGAGGTGGATCAGAGAATCACCAGCAGCAAGAGCGACATCATTGATGTATACAGAGAAGAGAGTCAGCCAGAGAATTGAACCCTGCGGTACCCCCATAGACTGCAAGATGTCCAGACAACAGGGCCGCCGATTTGACACACTGAACTCTATCAGAGAAGTAGTTGGTGAACCAGGCGAGGCAGTCATTTGAGAAACCAAGGCTGTTGAGTCTGCCGATAAGAATGTGGTATGTGACAGAGTCGAAAGCCTTGGCCAGGTCGATGAATACAGCTGCACAGTATTTTCTCTTATCGATGGCGGTTATATCGCTTAGGACCTTGAGCGTGGCTGAGGTGCACCCATGACCAGCTCGGAAACCAGATTGCATAGTGGAGAAGGTACGGTGGGATTTGAAATGGTCGGTGATCTGTTTGTTAACTTGGCTTTCGAAGACCTTAGAAAGGCAGGGCAGAATGGATATAGGTCTGTAGCAGTTAGGGTCAAGGGTGCCCCCCCCTTTGAAGAGGGGGATAACCGCGACAGCTTCCCAATCTTTGGGGATCTCAGACGATACGAAAGATGGTCGAACAGGCTAGTAATAGTGGTTGCAACAATTGCGGCGGATAATTTTAGAAAGAGAGGGTCCAGATTGTCTAGCCCGGCTGATTTGTAGGGGTCCAGATTTTGCAGCGCTTTCAGAACATCAGCTATCTGGATTTGGGTGAAGGAGAAATGGGGGAGGCTTGGATAAGTTGCTGTGGGGGGTTGAGGGCTGTTGACCGGGGTAGGGGTAGCCAGGCGGAAAGCATGGCCAGCCGTAGAAAAATGCTTACCGAAATTCTCAATTTTGGTGGATTTATCAGTGGTGACAGTGTTTCCTAGCCTCAGTGAAGTGGGCAGCTGGGAGGAGGTGCTCTTATTATTCATGGACTTTACAGTGTCCCAAAACTTTTGGGAGTTTGTGCTACAGGATGCAAATTTCTGTTTGAAAAAACAAACCTTTCGCTTTCCTAAATGCCTGTATGTATTGGTTCCTAACTTCCCTGAAAAGTTGCATATCGCGGGGGCTATTCGATGTTAATGCAGTACGCCACTCGATGGTGTCAGAGGAAGGCCAAAAAAATGGTCAAAGACTCCAGTCACCGAAGTCATAGACTGTTCTCTCTGCTACACGCATGGCAAGCAGTACAGGAGAACTAAGTCTAGGTCCAAAAGACTCCTTAACAGTTTCTACCCCCAAGCCATAAGACTGCTGAACAATTAATCAAATGGCCACCTGGACTATTTACATAGACGACCCCTTTGTTTTTCACTAACTCGACTAACCTGTACACCCGCACATTGACTCAGTACCGGTACCCCCTGTATATAGCCTCGGAATTGATATTTTATAGTGTTACTAAATAAACAAAAGTAAAAAATAAAGTAAATATTTTCTTAACTATTTCTTGAACTACATTGTTGGTTAAGGGCTTGTAAGTAAGCATTTCACGATAAGGTCTACACCTGTTGTATTTGGCACAGACACAATTTGATAAGATTTTATCAGTGAAGGAGTGTGCAGTGCTCATTCTCACCAGCAGATGGCATAGCCTGCCACATGTAGGTCAGAATGCTCAAAGCCCAGTTTGAGCCAGTACATGATTAATGGAGCGAGAGCGCAGGGAGCGCGAGAGAGCGAGAGCGCAGGGAGCGCGAGAGAGCGAGAGAGCGAGAGCGCGAGAGCGCGAGAGAGCGCGAGAGAGCGAGAGAGCGCGAGAGAGCGAGAGAGCGAGAGAGCGAGAGAGCGAGAGAGCGCGAGAGCGCGAGAGCGAGAGAGCGCGAGAGCGCGAGAGAGCGAGAGAGCGAGAGAGCGAGAGAGCGAGAGAGCGAGAGAGCGAGAGAGCGAGAGACCAGGGAGCGAGAGACCAGGGAGCGAGAGAGCGAGAGAGCGAGAGACCAGGGAGCGAGAGACCAGGGAGCGAGAGAGCGAGAGAGCGAGAGAGCGAGAGAGCGAGAGAGCGAGAGAGCGAGAGAGCGAGAGAGCGAGAGAGCGAGAGAGCGAGAGAGCGAGAGAGCGAGAGAGCGAGGGAGCGAGAGAGCGAGGGAGCGAGAGACCAGGGAGCGAGAGACCAGGGAGCGAGAGACCAGGGAGCGAGAGACCAGGGAGCGAGAGACCAGGGAGCGAGAGACCAGGGAGCGAGAGACCAGGGAGCGAGAGACCAGGGAGCGAGAGACCAGGGAGCGAGAGACCAGGGAGCGAGAGACCAGGGAGCGAGAGACCAGGGAGCGAGAGACCAGGGAGCGAGAGACCAGGGAGCGAGAGACCAGGGAGCGAGAGACCAGGGAGCGAGAGACCAGGGAGCGAGAGACCAGGGAGCGAGAGACCAGGGAGCGAGAGACCAGGGAGCGAGAGACCAGGGAGCGAGAGACCAGGGAGCGAGAGACCAGGGAGCGAGAGACCAGGGAGCGAGAGGCCATATGGCAGAGGGACCGCACAGAGAGAACCAAACATCCTTTCCAGGAGCACAAGGACTAATTACCAGACCATAACAGAGAGAGCGAGAGAGATGGGGAGGAAGAAAGAGGGAGGGAGAGAAAGATTTTGGCATCTACTCTAAGTGTGGACAGAAGGTTACACGACTGGGGCAAATCATTTCTCCACTGTAGGTCTGTCTGACAGAGAGGAGTGACTGAGCTCATAGCTAGCTGCTTCAGTTAAGTAAGTGTATGTGTGTGTGTGTGTGTATATGTATCTGCCTACCTGTGTGCGCTTCTTGGCCTGTGTGCGCCCGTGTGTCTACCTGCCTACGTGAGTGAGCGTGTGTGTGTCCTTGCCTACGTGCGCCTGCATACGTGTGTACCTGGTCCTCGGTGGCCATGCTCTTCCTCTGCTGAGCAGACTTGTCCATGGCCTCGCTGAGTGACTTGGCGTACTGGACCATGGCTTTGAGCTGGGAGTCAGTCAGCACCCACAGCAGGTCATCTAGGATCAGGATCAGCTTAGAGGCCACCACTTTACAGTCCTTGGACTGGAGATAAACACATTCTACATAGATTATTACATACAAAAGACATTAATACTCATTACAAAAGACAAACATTAATACTCATTATATATAGACCACACACCACATGCTTTATACATACAGGATACAGACACACCACATTTCAGTCCTTCATCTGAAGATACACACATTACTTCTTGTGTTGAACCAAAACAGTGTTTTCAGAAGGTGCATTCATCAATGGGTGATCTAATAAAAGTCATCAGACTAGAGAAAACACACACTCCATATCCATGACTGACTGACTGACGAAAACAGACACTCCATATCCATGACTGACTGACGAAAACAGACACTCCATATCCATGACTGACTGACTGACTGACTGACTGACGAAAACATACACTCCATATCCATGACTGACTGACTGACGAAAACATACACTCCATATCCATGATGACTGACGAAAACATACACTCCATATCCATGACTGACTGACTGACGAAAACAGACACTCCATATCCATGATGACTGACGAAAACATACACTCCATATCCATGACTGACTGACTGACGAAAACAGACACTCCATATCCATGATGACTGACTGACGAAAACAGACACTCCATATCCATGATGACTGACTGACGAAAACAGACACTCCATATCCATGATGACTGACTGACGAAAACAGACACTCCATATCCATGATGACTGACTGACGAAAACAGACACTCCATATCCATGATGACTGACGAAAACATACACTCCATATCCATGACTGACTGACTGACGAAAACAGACACTCCATATCCATGACTGACTGACTGACTGACTGACTGACGAAAACAGACACTCCATATCCATGATGACTGACGAAAACATACACTCCATATCCATGACTGACTGACTGACTGACTGACTGACTGACGAAAACAGACACTCCATATCCATGACTGACTGACTGACGAAAACATACACTCCATATCCATGACTGACTGACTGACGAAAACAGACACTCCATATCCATGACTGACTGACTGACTGACGGAAACAGACACTCCATATCCATGACTGACTGACTGACGAAAACAGACACTCCATATCCATGACTGACTGACTGACGAAAACAGACACTCCATATCCATGACTGACTGACTGACTGACGGAAACAGACACTCCATATCCATGACTGACTGACTGACTGAAACAGACACTCCATATCCATGATGACTGACTGACTGACGAAAACAGACACTCCATATCCATGACTGACTGACTGACTGACTGACTGACTGACTGACACAGACACTCCATATCCATGACTGACTGACTGACTGACACAGACACTCCATATCCATGACTGACTGACTGACTGAAACAGACACTCCATATCCATGACTGACTGACTGACTGACTGACTGACACAGACACTCCATATCCATGATGACTGACTGACTGACTGACGAAAACAGACACTCCATATCCATGACTGACTGACTGACTGACTGACGAAAACAGACACTCCATATCCATGACTGACTGACTGACTGACGAAAACAGACACTCCATATCCATGACTGACTGACTGACGAAAACAGACACTCCATATCCATGACTGACTGACTGACTGACTGACGAAAACAGACACTCCATATCCATGACTGACTGACTGACTGACTGACTGACTGACTGACTGACTGACTGGAGAAAACAGACACTCCATATCCATGACTGACTGGAGAAAGTACATACTCAGCACACATTCATCTGGTACATCTTTGTTTTCACACACACAGACAAAGGAGTGTGCATACAACCCACACACACTTATCTGTTTAAACACACAGTGGCTGCAGGGATTGCTGGTGTGTGAGATAAAGATCTGTTTACTGAAGCTGATTCTGCAGGCTGTTGACCCACAGTGTTCTCTATTCTATTAGACCAAGGACTGTTCTGAGTGTGAGTGTGACTGCGCCGTGTGTGTGTGTCGTACCCGTCTCTTGAGAGCAACTGATCTTGGACTGGTTGGTGATGAGGCGGATGTGTGTGCGTGTGACTGCGTCGTATGTGCAGTGTGTGTCCTACCAGTCTCTTCAGAGTGCCACTGATTTCGGGTCAGTGTGTATCAGTGTGCTTTGTGTGCGTCCTACCGGCCTCTTCAGAGTGACATCTAATCTTGGACTGGTTGGTGATGAGGCAGGTGTGTGTGTTTGCACCCAAGTGTGTTGATGTGTTTCCTTGCCCGCATGTCTGCATGTGTGTGGCGTATTGTACCCGTCTTTTCAGGGTGACTCTGATCTTGGACTGGTTGGTGATCAGGCGGATGGGGGCACTCAGCATCTCGTTCTGGGCACTCTGGATGGCGTCCGCCTCGATGCGGATCATCTGCCAGCTGATCTCCTTAAACGTCAGGATCTGAGGGACGCACAGGTAGCCATGGTTACACACACACACATTGGGTTACCGTGGTTACACACACACTTCCATGCCATGTGTGTATGCAGTGCACCCACCTCTCCTCTGTGTGGGTCCTGTATGCGTGTGAAGCGGAGGTCTGACAGGCTCCAGCTGGTGTTGACAGAGTAGACCTGCAGCTGGCTCAACTCAAAGGAGGCGTTGAACGCCTTGGCACTGATCTTCACCACGATGGAGTTGATGGACAGAGAGATGCCCTCCACCACCTTCTCAGCAAAGCCATACTCACTGGGGGAGTGGGGGAAGAGGAGGAGGTAGGCAATTGAAGGCTGGATTTGGATGAACTGAATGCAGGTGTTTTTTAGTCAAGTATTTTTCAGCCCCATCGCACGTGGACAGGCAGACAAACACCACACACTTACTCACTCATGCACACACAACTACTCTCTGAAGGGGGGGGAGAAAAAGAGAGCCAGCTCCCACCTTTGCCCCGAGGCCGTTGCTATGGGAGATGGGCCGTTGGGAGGGCGGGGCTCATCACAGGTGCTCATCTCCATTACCACCTTGTCCAGGGTCTGGGAGACAGAGATGCAGACGATTACCACACACACACACACACACACACACACACACCAGGGCTAGACATTAAAGGTTGTCTGCTTGCCCGTGCAAGTAAAAACAATTGTCAGACATGAAGAACATAGATTAAGTTGGAATGGACAAGAAAATAAAAAAAGGTTTGGGATTTTTGCACAATGAGGCTATCAGAAGTGGATGAGTGTCATCCAGATACAGTGTGTAGCACACTGGCCTCAATCTCTGCAGAGCACTTCAGAGGAGAATTATTGTAGGCCTTTATTGACAGGCACGTGCGGTCTTTCAATCACAGTCACGAGATGTGTTTTTGAGATCAAAGCGAACATACCCGTGTTTGCACATTTGTTGATATTTATTGCTAATTAATGATTTATTTGCCCAGTTATAGCTCATTTTTTTGTCAGCAATGCAAATCCTAAAAAAAGTAATGGTGTTCACATCACTTGCGTGTGCCAGTGGGCCGTTGTCAGAGGGGGGAGAGAGAGAGAGGCATTTGTGCAGCAGGTAAAATAACAGTGTAGTTTGTCTGGTTAACTATACTGAACAAAAATATAAAAGGCAAGATGCAACATATCAGGAAATTAGTCAATTGAAATAAATTCATTAGGTCCTAATCTATGGATTTCACATGACTGGGCAGGGGCAGAGCCATGGGTGGGGATAGGCCCGCCCATTGGGAAGCCAGGCCCAGCCAATCAGAATGAGTTTTTCCCAACAATATGGCTTTATTACAGGCAGCGATCCCGCAGGTGAAGAACCCGGATGTGGAGGTCTTGGGCTGGCGTGGTTACACGTGGTCTGAGGTTGTGAGGCCGGTTGGAAGTACTGCCAAATTCTCTAAAACGACCTTGAAGGCAGCTTATGGTATGGAAATGAACAGTCAATTCTCTGCCAACAGCTCTGGTGGACATTCCTGCAGTCAACATGCCAATTGTACGCTCCCTCAAAACTTAAGACATCTGTGGCCTTTTATTGTCCCTAGCAAAAGATGCACCTGTGTAATGAGCATGCTGTTAATCAGCTTCTTGATATGCAAAGGAGAAATGCTCACTAACAGGGATGTAAAAATGTATACTTTTTTTCAGCTCATGAAACCAACACTTAACATGTTGTTTATATTTTTGTTCAGTGTAGATGGCCAATTCAAAACATATTGTAGTTTGTCTGGTTATCTCGCTAGTTAGCTATTAGCATGTATTAATGTCATTGTCATATCCGATGTCCTAAAATAACTTTCCACCGGCACTTGTGTATAACCGCAAATGGCCGACACACAGTTGATACAGGTGCATAGTTGATGAAACCAGTGCTGCATACTCCAAGTGAAAAACAGTCACAAACGCACAAAATTGGCTTGGATTCTCCTCTATTCAATACTGGCCATGTAATTCTGACAATTTTAAATACACTGCTCAAAAAAATAAAGGGAACACTTAAACAACACAATGTAACTCCAAGTCAATCACACTTCTGTGAAATCAAACTGTCCACTTAGGAAGCAACACTGATTGACAATACATTTCACATGCTGTTGTGCAAATGGAATAGACAAAAGGTGGAAATTATAGGCAATTAGCAAGACACCCCCAAAACAGGAGTGATTCTGCAGGTGGTGACCACAGACCACTTCTCAGTTCCTATGCTTCCTGGCTGATGTTTTGGTCACTTTTGAATGCTGGCGGTGCTCTCACTCTAGTGGTAGCATGAGACTGAGTCTACAACCCACACAAGTGGCTCAGGTAGTGCAGCTCATCCAGGATGGCACATCAATGCGAGCTGTGGCAAAAAGGTTTGCTGTGTCTGTCAGCGTAGTGTCCAGAGCATGAAGGCGCTACCAGGAGACAGGCCAGTACATCAGGAGACGTGGAGGAGACTGTAGGAGGGCAACAACCCAGCAGCAGGACCGCTACCTCCGCCTTTGAGCAGGAGGAGCACTGCCAGAGCCCTGCATAATGACCTCCAGCAGGCCACAAATGTGCATGTGTCTGCTCAATCGGTCAGAAACAGACTCCATGAGGGTGGTATGAGGGCCCGACGTCCACAGGTGGGGGTTGTGCTTACAGCCCAACACCGTGCAGGACGTTTGGCATTTGCCAGAGAACACCAAGATTGGCAAATTCGCCACTGGTGCCCTGTGCTCTTCACAGATGAAAGCAGGTTCACACTGAGCACATGTGACAGACGTGACAGAGTCTGAGGGGGGGGGGGGGGGGGGGGCGCATGACTCGGCCTTCGCCTCCCGAGCACGTTGGGGAGTTGCAGCGACGAGACAAAATCAAAATAGGGGAGAAAAAAGGGGAAACAATTTTGTTCTAAACAAACTGCACTCCCAGTAGCTCTCCAGATGGAGGGTTGACGGAGCCCGTGTTTTATACAGTAGCTCTCCAGATGGAGGGTTGACGGAGCCCGTGTTTTATACAGTAGCTCTCCAGATGGAGGGTTGACGGAGCCCGTGTTTTATACAGTAGCTCTCCAGATGGAGGGTTGACGGAGCCCGTGTTTTATACAATAGCTCTCCAGATGGAGGGTTGACGGAGCCCGTGTTTTATACAGTAGCTCTCCAGATGGAGGGTTGACGGAGCCCGTGTTTTATACAATAGCTCTCCAGATGGAGGGTTGACGGAGCCCGTGTTTTATACAGTAGCTCTCCAGATGGAGGGTTGACGGAGCCCGTGTTTTATACAGTAGCTCTCCAGATGGAGGGTTGACGGAGCACGTGTTTTATACAGTAGCTCTCCAGATGGAGGGTTGACGGAGCCCGTGTTTTATACAGTAGCTCTCCAGATGGAGGGTTGACGGAGCCCGTGTTTTATACAGTAGCTCTCCAGATGGAGGGTTGACGGAGCCCGTGTTTTATACAGTAGCTCTCCAGATGGAGGGTTGACGGAGCCCGTGTTTTATACAATAGCTCTCCAGATGGAGGGTTGACGGAGCCCGTGTTTTATACAGTAGCTCTCCAGATGGAGGGTTGACGGAGCCCGTGTTTTATACAATAGCTCTCCAGATGGAGGGTTGACGGAGCCCGTGTTTTATACAGTAGCTCTCCAGATGGAGGGTTGACGGAGCCCGTGTTTTATACAATAGCTCTCCAGATGGAGGGTTGACGGAGCCCGTGTTTTATACAGTAGCTCTCCAGATGGAGGGTTGACGGAGCCCGTGTTTTATACAATAGCTCTCCAGATGGAGGGTTGACGGAGCCCGTGTTTTATACAGTAGCTCTCCAGATGGAGGGTTGACGGAGCCCGTGTTTTATACAGTAGCTCTCCAGATGGAGGGTTGACGGAGCACGTGTTTTATACAGTAGCTCTCCAGATGGAGGGTTGACGGAGCCCGTGTTTTATACAGTAGCTCTCCAGATGGAGGGTTGACGGAGCCCGTGTTTTATACAGTAGCTCTCCAGATGGAGGGTTGACGGAGCACGTGTTTTATACAGTAGCTCTCCAGATGGAGGGTTGACGGAGCACGTGTTTTATACAGTAGCTCTCCAGATGGAGGGTTGACGGAGCACGTGTTTTATACAGTAGCTCTCCAGATGGAGGGTTGACGGAGCACGTGTTTTATACAGTAGCTCTCCAGATGGAGGGTTGACGGAGCACGTGTTTTATACAGTAGCTCTCCAGATGGAGGGTTGACGGAGCACGTGTTTTATACAATAGGCTATCAGGGCAGTATTTTACTTTGTGGGGAGTTAAGTGCCTTGCTCAAGGCCACAACGGCAGGAGACGGTGTATAATACATGGGATCAGAGAGCAGCAGCCTTCCATTTCTCAATACCAGTGATAATAATGAAGGTTATTTTGGTTCCTTGCGTCATACAACACAATCCTCAGTCACCTTATTTGCCCATGATGTTACGTGCCTTTTTTTTTTTAGGGGGGGGGGGGACAAGTGGCTAAAACAGTTGTAATGTTTCAGCAATAGGGGGAAGAGGGCGGGACTTACCAGAGAGATGGGGTGGGTCTTCAGCTTGGTCCATGGGATCTGTCAATGAAGACAAGGAATTAGAGTCAGGCAGTCAAGCTCAGATAAGTGACAGTAATATTGGTTCAATATCATACACCTGCAATCTAGTCGGCCCAACAACATCGGCACAGCCAAAATATGATCATATTTTCTTGTAATTAACCTATGTGCTAAATAGTCCCATATTCCTTATATATTTTTCTGAAATACATATGAATGTGTCTATTCCTGAAATAAATGTAATCGCTGTGAATGTAAATCAGCTGAAATGAATGGAATTGGGCCGCTCCAAGAGAATGAATCAAGGAGACAGTCTAGAGAAGCAGTCAGAGTGCCAGCACATTCCACTCCTCCCCAAACTACACTAATCCCTCGGAGCGGACCCGCTTAATCATGCCCGTGTCAAATCAAATAGCTTTTACGCCAAAGAGTAATCTGCAGATTTGGGCATGTTCATCTACCCCCACGAGTGACTCCCCTTTAAAAGGCTATAAACACTGAAATAAATATTTAGATAAGTGACGCTAATTGAATTACTACACTAAAACTGTATTTAACTTCTTCAGTCATTGTACTGAAATGGTTTAGCAGAGCCTGCACCTGTAGGTGAGGTTGGAGTAGAGATTTAGACAAGGAGATGAACAGTTTTTGGGTGCCTGAGTTGTGGGTTTGTGTGTCCGCTCCAATGAGGATGGGCATGTGTATTGTAACAGAAGATGGTGTGCGCAACTGTATGCGTGTTGGCATCTAAATCAGACAGGCTATAGAAGAGATCACTCTAAGAGTTAGAGGAGTTAAACTACAGCTGGGGGACCCACACACCCTCTTTTTCTCTCTAGATCAGTGGGAGCTATGAGCTGCAGGTTCCGCTTGGCCCAAGCCCACTGGTCCTCCCCGGCTAAGTGGGCCCAAGCCCACTATTTCACTGTTCCTATTGGCTAAATGACCAGAACTCTGTGACGCACTGGCAAAAAGCCAAGGACTAACGTGGTGGCCTCTAAGCTGATCCTGATCCTAGATGACCTGCTGTGGGTGCTGACTGACTCCCAGCTCAAAGCCATGGTCCAGTACGCCAAGTCACTCAGCGAGGCCATGGACAAGTCTGCTCACCAGAGGAAGAGCATGGCCACCGAGGACCAGGTACACAGACGCGCATGCAAGCACGCATTACCTCAATGATTGGGCCATTACGACTGCAGCATTGCACCAAGGACAATGCACAGCGAGTGTGACACATCAATAAAACTAAGTTAGTGACACTCAATGGGCCTCGTCTAGGAAAACAGCCAGACAGACTTAACTTGAGGCAATTTCAGAAGACAAAACTTTATCCTTTCACAGTTTCATCGCTGGGCGGCTCCCCACTCTACTTGTTAGAATATATTGCCTGCTATGTAAAAAGGAAGGTCATGAGACAGGGATAAGATAAAGTTCCGAGACAGCAGAGCGTTAGCATTAGCGCAAAGAAAACAGAGGGGGTTTCAGAAGAGGAAGGAGAATGCTGGTAGTAGAGACCTGTAGTAGAGATGCTGCTCCATTCACTCCAGGGAGTGTCAGATGTGCGCATACAGACATTCACACACACAGTTCCTCTCAGTGCACTTCTATATCCACCGCTATCATTACGATGGAGGCAAAGGAGAATGAAAGAGAGTGGGAGAGAGTGAGATTGGGGGGTGAGAGAGGGTGGGCAGGGGGAGAGAGATGAGGTAGCAGACAGTAAAATTGAAATATGGACTAAGATGGTGGGGTCCATCTGAGGAGCGGGACAAAGGGCGAAAGCACTGCCCAGAGTGCAGGTGTGTGTGTCTCCCTCTCTCTTACCCGGATGGCAGCCTTGTTGCAGCCCACTTTGTTGATGGCCAGCCAGGTGGGCAGGTCCAACATGCTCTGCAGAACCTCCTCATCCAGCTCCAGGTTGGTGAGCTGGCCCTCGCCCTTCAACGTGCTCAGGTTGATCTTGTCTGGGGACAGGTTCTTAGCAAACCTGCAGGGGGAGGAGGAAGGAGAGGGGAAAATTAGTATTGTTGTTATTCATTCAACATCAAGGAAAGAAGCCCTTAACATACATCATCATAACTACAAATACAAGACACCCTTGCTTTTGGGAGGGAGAGACTAAGCTTAAGATAGACAGGTTAAATGCAATTCCCTCTCCTTTATTGGCACAATTCATTAGAGTACAGTCCCTCTCTCCCTCACCACCAGGGAGAAGAGAGAAAAATAAAGGCAGTTGGCACACAGTTCGGACACTCATCGGACAAGAAAGATAATGGACAAGGAAAGAAAGACAGAAGAGAGGGGGATAGTCTAGAAGAGACAAGGGAGCCAACCAAATCAGCCTGTTAAAAGTGGTGAGCAAACTTTTATTTTTTTGTTGTTGATCAATTAAAGTTATTTTACAGAAAACTAATTAACAACAGACTTTCTGCATGCTTATTGGGAAGGGCACTCAACATGCTCGGCACTGACAAATGACTGAAGTTTAGCTGAAAGAAATTGATATTAAGAAGATAGTGGGAACTGTTTTGTTAGACTTCAGTGCAGCTTTTGATGTCATTGATCATAACCTATTGCTGAAAAAAACATAGGTGTTATCGATTAGCATCATCTGCCTTATGGACTGAGAGTTACCTATTTAATAAAACTCAGAGGGTTTTCGTTAATGGAAGCCTATCTCATTCAAATTAATTTCAGTGTGGTGTACCGCAGGGCAGCCTGCTGGGCCATTGTTTTCTGTTTTTACAAATGACCTTCCACTGACCTTGAATAAGGCCTGTGTGTCAATGTACGATGACGACTCAACAGTATACACGTCGGCTACAACAGTAAAATAAATAACTGACACTCTTAACATTGATCTCCAGTCAGTTTTAGAATTGGTAACTAGCAATAGGCTGGTGCTAAATATCAAAACTAATAGCATAATTTTGGGGAGAAATTACTCTCTCAACACTAAACCTTTTTTAAATCTATTATTGAATAATGTGGCTATTGAGCAAGTTGAGGAGACTAAACTGCTGGGTGTAACCCTAGATAGCAAGCTTTCATGATCAAAACATACACTCAATGGTTGCTAAAATGAGAAGAGGTCTGTCCAGACAGATCCTACAGGCCCTAGTTTTGTTGCACCTTGACTACTGCCCAGCTGTGTGGTCATGTGTGGCAAAGGACACAGATAAATTGCAGTTGATTCAGACCAAAGCAGCACGTATCGCACTTAGATGTACACGGAGGGTGAATGTCAGTAACATGCACGTCAATCTCTCCTGCCTCAAAGTTGAGGATAGATTGACTGCATCACTATTGGTCTTTGTGTGAGGTGTGATGTGTTGAAGGTACCGAACTGTCTGTTCTTGCAGTTGGCACACAGTTTGGACACTCATCGGTACAACACAAGACATGCAATCAGGTCTCTTCAAAGTCCCCAGGTCCAGAACAGAGGCTGGGAAACACAGTGTTAAATAGTCATGACTACATGGAACTCTGCCACCCCAGGTAACTCAAGCTAGGATTAAAAACAGATAAAAAGAACACCTAACTGCACAAAGGGCCCTGTGGAGAGACAACCATGTTTTATATACATCTCTTGAATTGTAATTTGCACTGTACTATGTATTAGACCTAGATATTGTGCATATACTGATATGTAGGCTAGGTGGGATGTTTTAAATGTATGTATTTCAGTCCTTGACTAATAATGTTCTGTACTAGGTCATGTTTCATGTGGACCCCAGGAAGAGTAGCTGATGCTTTTTCAGCGGCTAATGGGGATCCTAATAAATACCAGTACCCAGGGGAGAGGCCAGATAGTAAAACAGAGAGAGATGAGGTAGGCCTATAGGTATGTTATGGAACATTATAGAGTTCTGCTGAAAGTCAAAGTACAGACTTGGAAAAGAGGGAGACAGTGACATGTCTGCTGCCTCTTAAAACAACCGTACTCATGGGTGTGTGTGAACTTTGGGGTCACACTGTCTCAACTGTAAGGGTTTCCCAACTCATATCTTTCAGAGGTAGCACAGCCAATGAGTGTGTGTCCTGGGTGCGCATGGGTGGGTTCCATCGCTAGGTCCCGCTCAAAGCTCCAACACACACTGTGCCCATGACCTTGTGCCATAGTCCCTAGACTCCCTAACACAGTTTGTGGTTAGTAGTTAGCCAAACACCCACATACCAGGCAAAAGGTCATTGTCTTAATTACTGTTTACAGATAAAGAATTCCCAGTAACCCAGACAGATTTTATCAATCCACATTACACACAACAACCTGTGTGTGTTCGTACACCACAAGTGTGTGTGTCCATATACAGCCTGTTTGACTACGTTAACTCTCATTTTATCGATCTACATTACACCACAACCTAAGCACGACGACACACTGTCAACACACACACAAATGTTATTGAAGCAGACTGCCACAGTTTGACTGCTGTAATCTTGTTAGCTACCTGGTTGGCAGGCAGCTAATCTGACACAGATAGATAGAAGCACCATGCTCTTAAATAGAACCAGATCTAAAAGCTCCCAACTGTGCTGCAACATTCAGCCAACATTTAAATAACATCCTTTAACCAATATTTTAATAACCGCTAGACAGATTCACAACTCTGATACAACCGATGGCCTGGTAACTTATATAGCATGATTCATTTGTGGAGGGTAAGTTGATCCTAGATCTGTGATTTGGGGCAGCAACTCCCTTTCTAGTAAATTATTCATCTAGTCAAGACTCTCAGCAGAGCGTGCGGAGCAGAGGAACAGTGTGAACGGGCCACACACACACACGCGCGCGCACGCGAGAGAGAGAGTTCTGGTACAGCGAACTCTTATACTTCGGTCAGTTGTGTTGCGGACTGTGGCCATAAGGAAGTTGCAAGATCCGATCAGTTTCTCTGGCCTATCACACGCGCGCCCAGACAGAATGACTGGAAACAGCTCATTAAACTTCCCCTGTACCTACCTCATTCCTGATCAAGCTTTTGTTTAGGTAGTTCCCTTATATGGGCTAACCTTTCTAGGAGATCTTTTTTAGTTTTTTCTAATGTAGGTTACTTTTCTGCCGAGTGGGTTCTACAGTCGTGGCCAAAAGTTGAGAATGACACAAATATTAATTTTCAAAGTCTGCTGCCTCAGTTTGTATGATGGCAATTTGCATATACTCCAGAATGTTATAAAGAGTGATCAGATGAAATTGCAATTAATTGCAAAGTCCCTCCTTGCCATGCAAATGAACTGAATACCCAAAAAACATTTCCACTGCATTTCAGACATGCCACAAAAGGACCAGCTGACATGTCAGTGATTCTCTCGTTAACACAGGTGTGAGTGTTGACGAGGACAAGGCTGGAGATCACTCTGTCATGCTGATTGAGGTCAAATAACAGACAGGAAGCTTCAAAAGGAGGGTGGTGCTTGAAATCATTGTTCTTCCTCTGTCAATCATGGTTACCTGCAAGGAAACACGTGCCGTCATCATTGCTTTGCACAAAAAGGGCTTCACAGGCAAGGATATTGCTGCCAGTAAGATTGCACCTAAATTAACCATTTATCGGATCATCAAAAACTTCAAGGAGAGCGGTTCAATTGTTGTGAATCCTTCAGGGCGCCCAAGAAAGTCCAGCAAGCGCCAGGACCGTCTCCTAAAGTTGATTCAGCTGCGGGATCAGGGCACCACCAGTACAGTGCTTGCTTGGGAATGGCAGCAGGCAGGTGTGAGTGCATCTGCACGCAAGGTGAGGCTAAGACTTTTGGAGGATGGCCTGGTGTCAAGGGCAGCAAAAGAAGCCACTTCTCTCCAGAAAAAACATCAGACTGATATTCTGCAAAAGTTACAGGGATTGGACTGCTGAGGACTGGGGTAAAGTGATTTTTTCTGATGAATCCCCTTTCCGATTGTTTGGGGCAGCTGGAAAAAAAGCTTGTCCGGAGAAGACAAGGTGAGCGCCACCATCAGTCCTGTGTCATACCAGCAGTAAAGTATCCTGAGAACATTCATGTGTGGGGTTGCTTCTCAGCCAAGGGGAGTGGGATCACTCACGATTTTGCCTAAGAACACAGCCATGAATAAAGAATGGTACCAACACATCCTCCGAGAGCAACTTCTCCCAACCATCCAGGAACAGTTTGGTGACGAACAATGCTTTTTCCAGCATGATGGAGCACCTTGCCATAAGGCAAAAGTGATAACTAAGTGGCTCGGGGAACAAAACATTGATATTGTGGGTCCATGGCCAGGAAACTCCCCAGACCTTAATCCCATTGAGAACTTGTGGTCAATCCTCAAGAGGCGGGTGGACAAACAAAACCCCACAAATTCTGACAAACTCCAAGCATTGATTATGCAAGAATGGGCTGCCATCAGTCAGGATATGGCCCAGAAGTTAATTAACAGCATGCCAGGGCGGATTGCAGAGGTCTTGAAAAAGAAGGGTCAACACTGCAAATATTGACTCTTGCATCAACTTCATGTAATTGTCAATAAAAGCCTTTGACACTTATGACATGCTTGTAATTATACTTCAGTATTCCATAGTAACATCTGACAAAAATATCTAAAGATACTGAAGCAGCAAACTTTGTGGAAATTAATATTTGTGTCATTCTCAAAACTTTTGGCCACGACTGTAGAAGTTCCATGACTAAATTGTGTGCTGATCTTTGTTGGCTGTTTTGTTCAGTCTCAAATGGGACAAAAAAATATTAGAAGACAGTAAAAATACCCTAAAACATTGTTAGAATCTGCCCTAGAGTAGAGGTATTAAATAAATTATTTTACAACCGAAGTTGAAGGAGACTAACTGGATTGAGGTGGATGATTAGGTGGCTGAGGTATTAGGCGAGGCCAGGTTAAATTAAGCCAAGGCACCAGGGTTAACACCCATACTCCTCATTTATATTAGCATGATTCACCCACTCTTCACCGTCATAGCTGGTGTTGGTGTGTGTTTTTATTACACACACAACTTTTGGCCATGGTCTCTACAGGTTTTGTAATTGGGGCCTGTAAGGCTAACCTTCTCCCTGCTTCCATCAGAGCCATAAATATTACATTGCTCCGGAGCCCTGTGTGTGCGCCATTCGGTTGGCCACACGGTTCGTTGCTGATGTGTGTATTGTCGTCGGACCCACAGGAGATCCCCCACCTTTGACTGATTCAATCTAAACAAGGGATGACAAGGTCACTTTGTCTGGCGCAACCTTCCTCAGGATACACAGACACACATGTGGGTTATTCTTTGAGGGATAAACCAGTCGCCTGGCAGAACGTATTCAATTCAGTAGTCTCGGCAAAGATAGAAAGTGTGTGTGTGCGCACGAGTCCATTCTTCAGATTAAATTAGAAAATCAACTTGATTAGATGAACCTATGATCTAACTGCAGATGATCTGTTTCTGTTCTCACAACTCACTGGAAATAGACCAATGAAACCTGCCCTGGTGCTGGAGTAATGGCCTTGATTTTATTAAGCCTAAGTAACGCTTGTGTCCAATCTGACAACACGGTCTTCATTGAGTTGGCGTGTGTGCTCCTAACAATGTCTTTACTCTATTAAACATGTGGCCGTTATCACAACACTGCCTTCTGTTAGTGTTTTCATATTGTTTCAGAGTCTATTCCATGAAGTGGACTAGTATATTGGATATTGTTCACCTATCACCATTTTAGCACTATTGGTTAGAGCCTGTAAGTAAGCATTTCACTGTAAGGTCGGCTACAGCGCACGTGACACAAACTGATTTGATAGTGGCGCGTCCATTTTGAAAACACTGTCTTAAGTCTTCTAGTTAATGTCCTTATATCATGTGTTCCAATTGGTTTCTTCTTCACTATCAAGTACACTAGCATCCATTTTGGATACACTATTTTCTATGAGTTATTGTGGAGAAAATAGGCCTTATTTCTTTATTGCAAATGACGCCCAAGTCTTTAAGCTAGTAAAGTAGACCTAACTCCACAAAGGCTGTGTGTTAAACGGTTTCCCTTCGAGAAGCAACTCATTCCATTAGTCACTTTTGTTTCCTGTGTTGCTTTTGACTGAGCCTGCAAAGCTGGTTAGCACAAGCAGGTTTGAATGAATAAGGAAATAACTGAATTCCAAAACTTCAGCACCTTTTTCCCAAAGCATGTTCCTCACTGTCATTTTTGGAATGTTCTTAGATTAAAACACTCTTCCTAGCCAGCCCCTTTCCATCTTCTCTCTCCGACTCTGACCCTGTGGTTCATATTTTTATTTAGCGGCTGTGTGTGTCACAGTGTGTGTGTAGGTATCCCTCCATCTATCATCCGCCCATCAGTCCAGTCACATTCCTGCACGCATCATCAAGCCGTGCCACAGAGACCAATAGTTGAATCAAATGTTAGTGCTGGGCTAGAACAAAAATGTTCACCAACAGTTAGGGTCCCCTAGGAATGAAATGTTGAGGAGTAACACTGACATAGCCTGCCAGACAGAGGAGAAGATAAGATGTAAAGAGAAAGAGATGGACAGATACATCGAGAGAAAGACAGACGGGGCTAGAGCTGAGCATGTGACTGAAGCAACGTTGACACCTGATCACAGTGAGCCTCAGTAGAATGAATATTTAACAGCACAGGCCAGGGCTCCCAGACGCACTCAATACTGACTGGACCACACACACACACACACACACACACACCTCTGTGTGTGTTTTCTTTAAGGTCACATCAGTGTGTGTGTGTGTGTTGTTTATGCGTGCACGTTTAAGAGTCTCTGCGTGTGTGTGCATGTAACCCCAGACCTTGCTGTGTCTGGCCCTGGTCGTCGATACCTGAGCCTATTGGTTTAATGGGGAGAGGGACATCATCAACTCACCCTTGGGACCACCTGAGAGCAGCACACTGTTGGTGGAAACACCTCACACCACCAGCCACACTCACATTGTGTGTGTGTGTGTGTTCCCAAAGGCCAATGTTTTGACATACAACAAGGCCTCGAAGGCAAGAGTCAGCCTTTCTCTCTTGCCTTCAGGAGTTCATTGCAGATAGAAACACTCCTAGTATAGAGCGGACATGATGTTATCCTAGTCTACATGACAGAGAAGCATGGCTGTTCTACATTATATATTTCTATCTGAACATTGATATGTTGCACCTCATTGAGTGGAACCCTGGTGAATATGCCCCAAGCATTGACATCACTATAATGAGCAGTGGGTTTGGCTTCTTCCAAGCAGGTCTGCTTCAAATGCACGACCAATCACGTAACGACCCTTGGAACTAATAATGACATAATTCCCCCGGTCCTGCTGATGCTAACAGTATTGTACACACACAATCCAATGTTGTAGGACACTAAAGCTTTGTTCACATTGGCAGTTTGAAGTGAGTCAGATCCTATTTTGTTGAATATCCGATTCAAATCTGTTCTTTTTCCTGCAGTCTTAATAGCCAAAAGCACATAAAATTGGTTATTTCAGGCCACATTTCAAACCACCTTCATAGCCTGTTTGAAATCAGATACAAATCTGATTCCTGGCCATGCGACTTATGTCAATGGTCAAATACGATTTATTTGCCTTCAAGTGGTTTTCAAACTTAGCTACTATCTAGGAACAAGATATGCCTCATATGTTGACAGTAAAAAAAATATTTTAAAAAGTGGTAGCTAACTAGCTTGTTAATTGTTTACAAACGAGTGAATGTGCTAGAAACAGCTACCAAACAGCTACTGTTACCTAGCTAGCTAGTTGACTGCTGTGGCTAGCCAAAAATGACTAATTTTTCAAGTTGGATCATCTTATCCTTTGAGGCATTAAAAGTGTTCTTCCACTATGATTTTAAACATTCAAATCAACTGGGACACATCCATGGCAGGCATTGTTGTCACTTTAGATTGATACATAACTTCTAACTGATAGGAAGCACCACCACCAATCCGTCTACACCACTGCACAGACCCATCATTACTATGAATACTAGCTTACCCATGTCAGCAAATGTCTGAACACACATCGGATTTGGTCATTTTTAACTTGCTGTTTGGACAGTCAGTATTCCAAAACAGATTTGAAATACAAAACTGACTTGAGCATTAAGGCCTACAGTGTGAACAAGGCTTAAAAGGAAATGACAGTCATGGCTGTGAATGTAAAACTTGGCTGTGGCCATTGTTTGTGGGACGATGAAGGACACAGCAACCACTAGCCATCAAAGCCTCGCCGCATAAATACCAAGGGCTCCGCTGGCAATAATGAAAGTCAAGGGCTTTTGTTCACAATGCATGGCAGGAAGCAATGCATTAAAAAGCATAATGCACTTTCCCCTTTCTAAAGCTACAACACTTGTTTAACTGCATTGTGTGTGACTATAACAAAGCTTACTGTTCTAGGTCAATCCAAAACAGTTTGCAAGTCATTCATTCTTATCCAGCCGGTAACATGGGAGGTTCAACCTACATCTAAAAGGTTCAAGGTTTTATCTAAGCTTTTATTTTTATAGGCGCTATTATGTGTTGTTTAAAGCCAGTTTTCTAGGAGCTACAGGTGTAAGGACGTGAATGCTCTTGGATCATTATCAGTCAGTCGTAGGTAGTTTCAACTGAATGTGATGGGGCAACTTATGTTATTACGGAGAAGTTCTCCCCTCAAATATAGTGGGTAAGGATTTCAATGAACTTCCCTCGAGGCACCAACCTGGAACAATAAATAATGCATGTGCCTAGCTGAAAGCTGTCGATAACAATGGGTAGGACAACTGATGACTGTGTTGCAAACATAGGGACTATATTGTGTAGACTCAGTCTCAGGTGTAGTCTTTTCTCTCCATGACCCGTGAAAAATATTTCACACTTCACTAGCTGATTAAATGTGTCTATTAATCCTTTATCAAATACTTGTGAGGGGAAAAGGTGGCGCGAAACTTTGCCTACTACAACAACCAAGGCCTCTATCTTCCCTGCTCAGTGTCCATGGTACTGGCAAACAAACAAGGCATGTGTGTATGAGGTGTACAGGTGCTTAGTCATCTCTATGCTGTGGAAGGTGCATTATTATCCCAAACTGCTAATGCAAGCAAGAGCAGACATACATACAGCCCCGGTGCAAGTAAATACAATAGAGCAGGGGTGCCAAACTCAATCCATGGAGGGCCGAGTGTCTGCTGATTTTTGATTAAGACCTAGACAACCAGATGAGGGGAGTTCCTTACTAATCAGTGATCTTAATTAATCAATCAAGTACAAGGGAGGAACAAAACCTGCAGACACTCAACCCGCCGTTGAATGAGTTTGGCAAATGTGCAATAGAGCAGAGTTCTCCAATCTCAGTCCTGGGGCCTCTCCGGGTGCACATTTAGTTTTTTGCCCTAGCACTACACTGCTGATTCAAATAACCAACTAATCATCAAGTATTGATTAGGACGAGAACCCTGCAGTAGAGAGTAAAGTTGGTGTGTTCCACTCAGAATGGCTCCCGAGTGGTGCAGCGGTCTAAGGGGCGTCACTAGACACCCTGGTTCGATTCCAGGCTGTATCACAACCTGCCGTGATTAGGAGTCCCATAGGGCTGCGCACAATTAGCCCAGCGTCGTCCATGTTTGGCCGGTGTAGGCTGTCATTGTAAATAAGAATTTGTTCTTAACTGACTTGCCTAGTTAAATAAAGGTTAAATAAAATGTAAAAAAAATTAAATGGCCTAAAATGACTTAACTTTCCCCGATGTGGCAACCTGGTCTCAGAGCATTTCCTATTATTCTGCACGGAAACCCGAGACACTATATTTAGTATGATATGTAACATAAGACCTATGGTTACTTTAAGGGAAAACTCAAAAGTGGGGTGGTTGGTTGCTCCGGGTGGGCGTATACCGTGAACGTCTAGCAACTAAAAGGTTGTAAGTTTGAATATCATCATGGACAACTTTAGCATTTTACCAACTACTTTTTAGCTACTACTTAGCTAACCCTTCCCCTAACCTAGTTAAAGTTAGCGAGCTTAATGTTAGCCACCTTGCTAGAATGTGTAACAGATCATACGTTTTGAAAATTCGTAACAGTGTTTTGGGAATACGTAACATATAATACGAATTGTAATTTAACATACGAAATGGGTGATGGCCAACCAAAAATGAATACATACCATACGAAACGTAACAATGTTACTAAATGAACAGAATAATACGAAATGTTATGAGACCTGGTTGGATGGACCTAGCTGTCAGTGCAGTACGTGGCGTGTTTGTCTCTGCCAGAAGCATATGCTGCTAGCTAGCTAACCAGTGTAGTTTACCTGGCTAACTAGCTAGCTAGGTGGCTAATGACAATCATTGACTGATGTAACCTAGCAAATAGAAAACTTGCTATATCTGGCTAAACATTGATTAACGGGACATAGCTAGCCAGCTAATGTTAACGTACTGGTGGAGCCTAGGCTAGGAAGATTAGTTGCGTTAACAATACGCAAGGTTAGCCATAACCAATTATCAAACAAGCCAGTTAGTTAGCTAACTAAACACGACAAACACCGGTTTGTTTTTGACAACCAACAACAAGCAAACTTGCTCGTAACTGGCTAGCTAGCTAGCTAGCTACGCTAACCAAGTTCAGCTGCGCAAGCATAGTGAGTGCCCCGCCAGTGGCCTCCCGCGCTCTATGGCACAGCGCTGCTAACGCGCTAACTTGGTTCCCAAATGAAACCCCTTTGGGAGTTAGTTGTATTTTGTCTCTCCGCCTGGTTCATATCGATTGACACTGACCTGGAGAGGTGTTTGAGGATCTGTTTCTTGATCAGCCCAGCCATGACCGCATAAATTATTTATCCCAGCGATGCAGTTCAAATTCTCAATTCCGAGTCAGGGTGCATTTTTGTGGTCTTCGTGAGACTAGCCCAGTTCTCGCTCCCTTCACACGGAGATTAGACAGGAAAAACCAAACCTCCGAGACGCAGCTAGCTAGCTTCAGCAGGCATATAAGCCATGACAACTAGTACTAAAGTCCATCTTCATTACAACAGCACCTGGAAACACGGCCTGTGCAATGTCTGATGGGCGGGCCAGCGGCGACCAAAGTCAAAGATACAAGACTTGCGGGCGGAGCATGGATGACTCAGGCATTACGTCAGCACTGTTCCATGTATTGTTTTATTTTAGAAGTGAAACCATAATTGTCTGTTTTTACTGTGGCTGAGTACATATTTGGGGGTGGGGCTGCTGCGATTTTTTTCGCCGACGGGGGTACGGTCTACCTGTGAGTCCAGTTCCAGTCTCCTCTCGAAAGACTGTCATTCAGTGACCTCTGGTGGACAAAGGCAGGGAGAGGGGTCCAGTTGCAGCTTTCATCTATCAGGCCCATCACCTCTCAGGCCCCTCTCCAATGCCAGGACCATCACTTCCGGGTCTGACACATTAAGCAGAATCTTTTTTTCTGTTTACCACAGAGAGGATAGCGTCCAAACGACTGACAATTCACTTTAGGTCGAAACTAATACACAATAAACGGTACGCAGTGTCCTTCGCCCCCACGTACATCTGCTATCCAACACAACAGATTACACACCAATTTTAAGCTAAAACATTGCACAATGATTATACTACAATGATGGCATAGGCTAAATTTAAAACTCTGATAATACTTTTATTTCCCTTTTGACCCACATTTTTATTGCATAGACAGTCAGGGGAAATCCATTATATCAAAGTATCAGTAAAACACAAGCATCAAGATCCCCGCAACAAAGTGTACAAGCTGTAATGATATGCTAACATTCATTCAGCCATTTTGGCAGTATAGTCATATCAGTGAGTGTGTTTACATGCATGGCAATAATTAGATATTGAAATTATTATGGCAGTAGGCAGATTATGAAATAGTAATGTAAACACCTTACTCTGCTTACTGTATCTTAATCAGCGTAAGGACAAAATTAAAGTAAGCATATACTGATTAAAACACCTGGTTTTCTGAGCAATCTTTCAAATTATTAGGACATGTAAACACCTTAATCGAAGTTCCAGCAGTGTATTTGATCTGTGCATGTGCTAGCACCAGCCGAGCAAGGCTCTCTCTATGGCGTGAGTGAAGTGAGTTCGGAACAACTGAATGTATGCGTCTTAGAAGTATTTTTCACATTTTATATGTCCAAACTAAGAATCAAATATGCTTCTCAAAAATAACATGTCTCTGATTGCTGATTTTCTGCATTTATCAGAGCTCCATCAGGTAGCCTGATTTCAGATGTGTCCATATACATAGGATTATTAGGGAAATTGTTATTCTTGCAAAGCATGTAAACCTTTTAATTGAACTATTATATTCATATGACTAGCCACAATAATCGCTTTATTGTGTGCATGTAACCGTACTCACTGAGGGGGTCCTGGCGTTGGAGGGGAGCCTGAGACGAAGGGCCTGAGATATTATGTCCCACCAGTAGGTGGCAGTATACAGAGGGGCCTGAGGTATGATGGACCTGTGAGTCTGCAGTTAGACTCTATTGGACAACGGCCAAAGTGCTTGGAGTGCACAAATATCAGATAACTATATCATCCTGCAACTTTTATCAAACCTTTAAAAACACACGTGAAAACAATTATTTTGTGACCGATTAATAGAAAACAGAGCGTTTTGTTATCCATGTTGTGTACAATATGCTTTTTTTTTTGCATTGTGGTGCTAGCTACATATTATTGAAACTATTCAAATGTCCAACTCTATTGGTTTTCATTTTGAAATCGGTGACAGCAATCCTATCATGATTTGGAGGGAACATAGCTACATAGCATAGGCTAGTGATTAGGTTACGCTGATTAGGTAATAGAATGCCAATAGCCTAATGACTTCGGCACAATGTAAGAAATTGAAAATAGGCCTATTTGTTAACATGCATTGTTAATGGATTTTTAAATATTTTTTTTTACATGAGTAGTTGTTCAAAACACTTCCTGGTCTGGAATAGCAACATGCCTTGGCTTGAGGGAACTCTAGGAAAGGATGTCGAGGCATACACGATAACTCTACTCTAGTTGCCACGTATGAAGGGAGGAGCAAATGAGAGGGAAAAAACTATCCAACAACCCCTCCTCTTTACTGTTGGTACAGTATTGAAACAAATTACATCAGTTGATTTCTGAGATCATTATTTTTCTAGACATGTTTAGGCTGTCCTATACCAGGATTTTGGCTTATATAAACAGGGTTTGAAAGACATGAAACATCAATTGGCCTAATTCTATTATTCCAAATAAATAGGCCTAGTTTTTTCTTCAACTTTATCAGAACTAGTTACTGTGTTTCTGAAGTCTTGATGACATAATTCCATAGCCATTGGAGACATAAGGCAAGTACAGCCACCAAGTTTGCAGTCAGAACGTCAGGTCCCACAACAAGAGAGACGCCCCCTTTTTTGCATACCTCAACGCGAACCGAGTTCTCGGAAAGCCACATCGCGCTCACTGATACGCTAAATGTACAGTGAAGACAGTATACAGCATCTGTAGAGACCAGCCTCACACTTCCTCGGACCCCCTTGTAGAAAGCCACATCAGACATGACTGCGAGACACAGAAACAAGAACAATTTAAGCGAAAAGACTGCTTCACCCACGCAAGATGACGTGGCGAAGAAAAGTCCGAAACCTAGTAGTAATGGTAGCCCCTCAATCCAGGGTTCGGGGTCGGGGAGTTGGGTCAAAGTTATAGCTGCTTTATGTTATATCGCATTAGTAGCCGCTGCGGGCTTTGCTGCAATTTATCTACAACAAGTGTTAAAAGAAGTCCATCAAATCAGCAGCAGAAATGAAGAGACCGTACGGAAGAATGCTGAGGTTGCGCACAAAGTAGAGAATGTTCTTCAACAGGTAAGCAATGCAATCGATATAGGACTAACCACTAGCCATTTAATGACAAGGTCACGAGATAAGACCGCACACCAAAACTAGATAGGATGAACATATAGACTACAGAGAAGAAATGGCTAGAAGAGGGCCATCTCTCTGCCTCCTCCAAAAGCTTGATGAGCTGGCACAAGAAAAGTACAGATGCAATCTATGCTATTCTTTCCTAGAGAGAGAGTACTGACATTGCAACAAAAACAAATCCAGGTTAATGGAAATACTACATCCTTCATAATAAAAAGGGAAGTTATATTTCTATAGAATTGAGGAATGCATTGATATAATGTATGCACATTGCATCCCATAAATTATCTTCCATTTTTATCCAGCTTGCTATGTAACTGCATTAATTAATTCGGTCAATCAGTTATTCCTTCCTTCCTTCATCCATTCACTTCTTTTCAAGCCTTCATGTAAATTCACTTAACTTGTCATGCATAAATTGAGATCTCCCAGACCAGTTTTAACTAAACCAGTTTGAACTGGATGCTTACAGTTGTTTTACAGTTGTTGTTTTTTTTAGATCTACCCAACAGGCTGAGAAATAGCTGAGTTATGTAATAAAGCAACGTAACCTACTCATAGGTTACTGTAAATGTGGTAAAGAAACCCATCAGGGAAAAAGATTTGCGAAGAACACACATTCAACAAGTAAATCCTGAAACATGCATTGCAGTCTCCTATATGTAAACTTCCTATGTGAGGCTGTGTCAACTATTGTTGTATAAAGCTACAGTATGTGATTTAACTGTGTCTTCCACTGCAAGCTATAAAGTCTATTTCAATAACTACCAAGGCAAAAAACTATTTTGTCAGGCAAATGACTGGTCAGGGATAGGCTCTTCCACCCTCTTCCAACTTTCTTGGAATGTATTGTACCTGTGTTTCCAGTACATCCAGTACACAGGTGTGACTATACAGATGTACAGCTTTAAACCTGTGTTATACAATTTAATAGTGTTAGATAATGTGGCTATTATATTATTCATGCATACATACAGTATTTATAGTATGGATGTGACTGATTGTAAGGATTTGACAGATTATTCATTAAAGACTAATCGAATAATCATTAAGGCCCTAATTTGTAATGATGACCAAAGGTTGACCTACACTGAGTGTACAAAACATTAAGAACACCTTCCTAATATTGATTTGCACCCCCACCCTCCCCTTGCCCTCAGAACAGTCTAAATTTGTCTGGACATGGGCTCTGCAAGGTTTCGAAAGCGTTCCACAGGGATGCTGGTCCATGTTGACTCCAATGCTTCCCACAGTTGTGTCAAGTTGGCTGGATGTCTTTTGGGTGGTGAACCATTCTTGATCCACACAGGAAACTGTTGAGCATGAAAAACCCAGCAGTGTTGCAGTTCCTGTAACAAGCTAGTGTGCCTGGCACCTACTACCATACCCCGTTCAAAGGCACTTAAATCCTTTGTCTTACCCATTCACCCTCTGAATGACACACATACACAATCCATGTCTCAATTGTCTCAAGGTTTAAAAATCCTTCTTTAACCTGGCTCCTCCCCTTCATCTACACTGATTGAAGTGGATTTAACAAGTGATAAGGGCTCATAGCTTTCACCTGGATTCACCTGGTCAGTCTCTATGTCATGTAAAGAGCAGGTGTTCTTAATTATTTGTGCACTCAGTGTATGATTCCCTGTCTGTGGTTGTGTAGGTGGACAACGTGAGGGGCACTGTAGACGGGTTGGAGTCGGCACTGGGCACCATGCGGGCAGAGCAGGAGGTGGGGAGCCGGGCGGTGAGGAAGGGCGAGGCGGAGACACGGCGGGTAGAGGAGGCTCTTCAGAGGCTCCAGAACGAACTGCTGGTTGACCTGTCAGAAGGCATCAAGGAGGTGAAGGAGGCCAGAGAGCGGGACTTCTCTTCCCTGGAGAAGATGGTGGAGGAGCGCCTGGCTGAGTTGAGTTCCTCCATCGCGGCCAGCGTGACTGAGTTCACCGAGGCCCAGGGTGAGACTCAAAGTCAGCTGGCTGACCTCAAAGCCCGTCTGGATGACATGGAAGACCCGGCACTGATCAGGCAGGAACTGTCCGCCATTGTCGACACCGTCGCCGGGCTCAGCGCCACTAAGCAGGCCACCGATGAATCTGCTTATTCGCTGAGGGAGCAGATCGCCGCGGTGGGGGCGGAGCTCCAGACCCGTAACCAGGAAATAGCCTCGATGTCGCAGGAAGTGGAGGCGGTGAGGTTGCTGGTGCAGGAGACGGCGGGGAGCCTGCGGCAGCAGGTGTCGGGGGCAGAGGCAGGCATCCAGGCGTTGACAGATCAGGACCAGAGCCTGCAAAGCAGCCTGGAGCTGGCCACCGAAGCTCTACACAGTCTGGAGAAGGAACTGCGGGGGGAATCGGCCAGGGCTGAGCAGATCTCCGACGGTCTGGAGGTCAGACTAAAAGTAGCGGAGGAGGGCGGCGACTCCCTGGCGGCGTCGCTAACAGACCTGACTTCCAAGTTTGAGGCTCTTCTTGCCAAGTACGATTCCCATGAGAGCACGCTCGCCGCCCAGGGCACAGCAGCTGAGAAGACCCGGGCCACTCTACAGGGAGAGCTAGAGGAGCTGAAGGGCAGCCTAGGGGAGCTCCAGTCCAACGTGGTCGCACTGAGTGGCGCTCAGACCAATCTGGCTTCCAGGGACTCTAGCCTGGGGCAGCAGATAGAGGGGCTGGAGCAGAAGCTGGAAGCCCTGGGGGAAGTCTCCAAGTCAACCAGCCACCCCCCACCAGAGCTGGAGAAGCTGAAGAGCACCGTGGATGGCCTGGTGGGGAAAGCTGCCAAGATGGAGAGCCATGAGAAGGCCATCGAAGCCTTACAGGGGTCACTACAGAAGACCATTAGCTCATTGGAGGCCTTGACCAAATCCCCAGCCGAAGAGCAAGGTGTAAGGGGAGCGTAGGAAGAAGAGGAGGAAGAGGAGGGGGTAGTGTTCAGGAGGGGTAGACTGGGTTGGGTCAATGGGAAATGGGAAACGTGGACTGCTGTGAATTTTAATACAACACTGCACTGTAGTTTTTTGTTTGTT
Organism: Salvelinus fontinalis; assembly: GCF_029448725.1. Classification (NCBI taxonomy): domain Eukaryota; kingdom Metazoa; phylum Chordata; class Actinopteri; order Salmoniformes; family Salmonidae; genus Salvelinus; species Salvelinus fontinalis. The sequence goes on along the minus strand of NC_074675.1, from coordinate 14,912,005 downwards.
TATTTGTATTTTTTCTCATTTGAGTTTTTCATTTAGTCAGATTCTGTTACGGGTGGTTTCACAAACCCAGCTTGCAATATAAGCTCTTGTTCAGGAGCGTGTTATGGTTTACTGATTGTGTTTTGTTACAAAAATTAAATTGGGCCACCACATGTTTGTGTAGACAAGGCTTTGAATTGATTTACGTGTATATTATAAAATCTTCATCGTACATTGTATGGGGCTAACTCACTCCAACTGCCTCCGTGACAGATGCAAGGTAGCCATTTTGCACACCACCACACTTCACCAATCTCACTGGAGGTGAGTATTGAGGTGAAAGGTGAGTGGATCAGTCTGTTTCTAGAAGATCATTGGATAAAGATCATAGAAAATCCTTCATAGGATACAGGCTACAATGTTAAAGCATTCCCAGTGCATTTAAAGGCTCACTCTAGGGATGTGCTCCAAATGGCTCTCTATCCCCTAAATAGTGCACTACTTTTGACCAGGGACCATATGCCTCTAGTAAAAGTAGTGTACTACAGTGAGCTCCAAAAGTTTTGGGACAGTGACACTTTTTGTTGTTTTGGCTCTGTACTCCTGCACTTTGGATTTGAAATGATACAATGACGATGATGTTAAAGTGCAGACTGTCAGCATTAATTTGAGGGTATTTTCATCCATATTGAGTATTTGTGGCTCTAACTTTCTCACTCATCATTATTCACGATTCATTCAGGACTATCCGTAATCATGGTAGCATCCATTCATTTTTATTGGGCACAAAATAATCTGACAACCAAAACAAACAGCAAATGCATCCAACAAATTTGTAGTCACATAGTTTATGTAGTCATTGTGTGCTATGAATATGGGATCAAATACTAAACTTTTGACTACTTTAATACACATAAGTGAATTTGTCCCAATACTTTTGGTCCCCTAAAATGGGGGGAGGCTATGAACAAAAAGTGCTGTAATTTCAAAACGGTTCACCCAATATGGGTGAAAAAACCCTCAAATTAAAGCTGACAGTCTGCACTTTATACCATTTCAAATCCAAAGTGCAGGAGTACAGAGCCAAAACAACAACAATGCCACTGTCCCAATACTAATGGAGCTCACTGTATATAGGGAATGGGATGCCATTTGACATATAACCTGGCGCTTCAGACTGAGTATATAAGTGGACTTAATACAGTCTGTGATGCTTCATAAAAAGCTTATTGGAATATTTAATTAGGAAATACTGCTGGGACAGTCAAGTGAGAATTTATTGAAAGTAATTACTTTTCATCTGAAGAGGGAAGGAGATTGCTTGAGGCTAATTCAATCAATTCCTGATAGGCCACTTATAACCTGATTTGAGTCCTCACACACACACACAAACCTTCCATTCAACAGGTGCCATTGCCTCAACATGTACAAGGAAATGCATAATCATGTATAGGGAATACAGAGTAAACACAAACTTCAAATTGACATAATTTATTAAGCACATCCCTTACACGAAGAACAATATATCCAAGGCTTTAAAACACGATCTCTGCATTGTCCTAACACCACAACAATTGGGTTGTGACAGTTTAAAGGAATGGCTACAGTAAATACATGTGGTGTGATCTGTACATGTAATTAGCTTTAGTTAAAACGGTATGGTGTCCACACTCTTTACCCAAAGACCAGCTGCAATCTGCGTCCTAATGTCTGGTTGTCGTTGAGCAATTCCAGGTATGTGTAGATTCAACTCTATCTTTAGAGATGACATGCCAATGTGCATATTAAACAAGTTGTGATTGGCCTTTGGTGATTGGCTGTGAGGTCGTCAGCTCATTGTTCAGCTCCGATACATTCTTCCTCCTTCAGACGTACATTTCCTGTAAAACACCTGGAGGCTTGCTCAGTGGAGTAGCCATAGAAATGCAATCAATAGATTGGCATGCTTCCCTATCAAACATGATCATCATGTCTGTTCTACACAACATATTTCTATCAGAACATACGGTAACCCACTGAATGAGCCCGCGTTTTTTTTTCAAAGGAGTGTAAAGTCAGCAATTTTGCAGATTAAAATGTTAAACACAGAAAAGAAACAACTCTGACATGAATCACAGCTCTATGTCACACATTTCTACCTGCATTGCTCTGCAGTCAGCCCCATTGAATAAACTCCTGGTGACAGATTGCACACCCTGGTGTAAACACAGGCAAAGCTACATTGCCTTGCGGGCTGCAGCGTTCAGTATTCTATTTTAGGTCCCTATACCTTTAAACCACAGACTCATTTCGATTTGATTGATGGCAGAGATATGTAAAAACTAGCAGGACTAGCTAGCCATGTGGAACCCCAGGGCATGTATTCAGCACTGTGAACTATTGAGAACATTGCAGGTAGAATGTATAGCGCTGACATCATAATTCCCTATTGTACAGAATCATATTGTAGCATAACATTCCTCCTGAACAGGCCCCTTAGCCTGAGAATACATACCCGTGTGCAGGTCACACAGCGGTCAAGCAGTGTTGTTACAACCCCACCACTGGCCAGACTGACAACTGATAAGGGGGAAACTGTTCAAGAGACTGCTCACATTCCAAAACTGTGGACCAGCAAGACCTTTCAGTCACCATGATTGATGCCATTTTTCTCAAAAAATAACATTCCAGCCTCCTAGGACACAGGTTGGCATTTATTGGGATGACTCATGTACTGGAGGCAGCTCTGCAGGGTAGCCACTAGCTGGCACAGCCATAAAATCTGATTTTAAACCTAACCTAACCCACACTGCTAACCTTATCCCCAACCCTAAACTTAAATTAAGACCAACAAGCACATTTTTGTTTTCATGACTTTTGACGCTATATAGCGAATTTTGGACTTTGCCACTGGCCCTTCTAGTGGAAATTGCTCCGCTCAAGATTCATCGCAATAAATGCCAACCTACTCATAGGACAGGTTCATTCAAGGATACAATTTGTAAAGCAACATACGTTAGTCAGCATTCTAGACAAAAGGCCCAGTTAGTATCACCCCCTAAAGATATGTATAGGTATACAGTCAATGGAAAGTATACTGGAATGTACATTATAGGGGGAGTAACCTGTTCTTCTGTGGGTTCCACCATATTGCTTACATTAATCAAGATCTCTGGGGAGGAATCCAGAAGTACCTATTGTAAAGGCTAGGTGGGGTCGACCATGGATGTACAGAAAGATCAGCAAATTCTGTTTTCAAATTTTCAAAAATGTGCAAGTTATTGTAAGGGAATGATTGGTGACAAGCTGAAAGTTTGTCATTTACTCTGTAGATCTATAGCACATAGAAAAACACTCCTTCACAGCTCTCCTTCCAGTGTCTGAGGGAGGGCTTCACTCCCGTTGACTTTCTGCAGAAGCATCTCTCCTCCCACTACGGGCATCTCAGGCTCAACTATCTGACTCAACTGCTGTGTCACAACTCCTAGGTCATCATCCACAGCGCTGAGGTTAGCGAACGTCTGCCGTAGCTCTGCGATGTCCTCCTCCCTCCTGGTCAGATCCTCGGCCAGACGGCCGATCCTCAGGGTCAGCTCATCCACCTGCGGAGCCAGCGCCCCGAAGTCCCGCTTGATGGCCGCCACCTTGGGCTTGAGGTCGCCGGCGAAGGTCACTGTGCGGACCAATCGGGCGCGGCCGCTTTCCAGCTCCCTCAGGCGCTCCGAGATCTGCCGGTCGTTGGCGAACAGCTCAGGTAGGCGGCGTTTGAGCTGCTCCAGGGCTTGTGCGTTGCGCTCCGTGGCGCCCTTGAGGCCCTGGATGCGGTCGATGCTGCCGGCCAGCAGGTCGCCGATACGTTTGACCATGCTGCGTTCAGCCTGGGCGGCCCTCTCCTCCAGCTCCCGTACCTTCTCCAGGAGAGACTCCACCTCCGACCGGAGCCCATCCATCCGACGCACGTCTGTCCGCACCGACGCCACCTAGGAGATAGAGGAGAGGAGGAAGATGATTCATGGGCAAAGCTTTACATTAACTGTCTTTCTATTCTAATGCCACGGTTCTGTTCAACAAGTTGCCTCTGGTTTTGAGAGACTTCAACCTTTACGTACTTGGAATATACATTTCTTGGTATTATTACATGTAACTACATAGTACTGTACTATGTAACTACTTTAAAACATACTATTTCCAGTTTATTACAATACTGTGATTGTTTCAGGAATCTTATCTCCAGTTCCTGTGTAATTGCCTGAGTTATTACATCCTGGTTACCAAAGTAGTTAGAGCATCTAGATGGCTTAACTACATTTTTTTAAAAGAAATCATAGTAAAGCATAGGCCGCTGCCAAACCTTAGTGTTGACATCCTTATTGATGGCAGAGGTCCGTCCCTCGATTTGTCCCACAGCCTCGGTCAGTGCTGCCACGCTGTCCTGGAGCAGGCCGCGTTTCTCCGTTAGGCCGGATGCCCAGTCCTTCAGCTGGCTTACATCCCGTTCCAGGGCCTCCAAGTTGGGCAGGAGACCACCAGGCTGCCTCTCTAGATGCTCCAACAGGCTCTGGACACCCTCGCACTGCGCCAGGAAACAGGTGGAAAGACAGAACAGGGCGGCCATTTTAGAAAAGAGCTTTACATAGGAAAAGACTGAGCAGCTAGATCATGCAGTCATAGACCGGTAGATTGGATTCATTGAAAAACATGCAGGGAGACTGTCCATAAGTTACACAGAAATCTGATGTTTAGTGAAAATAAATAGAGCAAATAAATGGGTAACAACACCAAGATATTTGAGACTGCTTTTAATTTACTAGAGATGCAAGCTAGGAGAGAGAAGCCTTTTTTTTAACAATAGATTTAACCAAATTTAAACATTTAAAAGATTCAGAGAAACACTAATGAGGCACATTTATTAGAAATGCAATACTGGCATAACTGTCAAACTCATTCGAATATAAAATGTGTATAAAAAAATGTATACAAACTCAACATTTGAGTACCTGATGATATTGGAGTACCGGTCACAATTGTTCTCCTTTCAGACACTAACAAGGCAACAATAATATCCTTTACAGATTACAGGAGCAGTGTTTGGGTGCAGATGCTACATTCAGTTGCTGACTTTCAGCAGCTAGTGCAGATAACATTGATTGGTGCCCATATGAGATAGTAGTATGTTTGTGAGACAAGAACTTAAAACCTATTGATGAAACGTATCGCTAAACTTTAGCAATAGCAAGTTAAAATGCACAAATCACAAAACGTAGCAATGGTTTAACTATGTGAGGATTTAACAGCAGTTTTAAAACAAATGGAATAACAGGACCACTCCTTCCCATGGTTTAAAATTGACATCAAACACTGAGGTCATCATTATGCACCGGCTGGGGTGGCTCATCCTACTCTGGGTCCTTGACCTTTCACCCCTCCCTCTCCCCTTCCCTATCCGGAGTCCCAGAATTATCCTGGTTGTCCTGTTGCTCCTCCCCCCTGCTGAGCTGTCCCAGCGTCTCCTTGACAACGGCCAACTCATTCCTCATCTTGAGGATGCTGTTGTGGGCCTGGAGGGCGTCCAGAGCCTGCTTGATGTCCAGGATCTCCGTCAGGGCTTTAAGCATGCTGTCCTCCGTCCCAAACACCTGCAGGGTGAGCTCCTCTAGCCTTCGCTCCGCCGCCTCCAGGTCCCCCCCCAGCCTCAGAATGGATCGCACTGCCTCCTCCACATCCGGGAGGTGTGCCTCGCACTGCTGGGCCCGGGGGATGTGCTCCTCTAGCTGGGCGACTAACTCTGTATCTACTCGGAGCAGGCTCCGAACTTGGTCCTCCAGTTTGTGGAGCTGCTTGGTGTTCCAGTCCAGCTGGTCCTGGGCCCGCTTGGCATCCTCGTCCTCGGTGCGGCCCATGGCGCGTGTGTTCCGCCGGGTGCTGTCCTCCAGCTCCTCCAGCCTCTCGTCCAGCGCCCGGGCCCTCTGCTCGGCCTCGTTCACCCGGTCCGTGGCGCCGGCGTGCGCCTCACGTGACTCTGTCTTCAGAGAGGCCAGGTCGGAGGTCACCGAGGCCAGGCCCATCTGCCACGTCTCAGTCACGTTCAAGAAGCGGGCGTTGACTGTCTGGAGATCGCAAGAGGCAGAGTTCTCGTCGTCCTGCATCGCCATGATGACGGCATGGAGCGAGGAGAGGTCACGTTCGAGGCGCGTCACCAGGGAGAAGGTGGAGAGAGCCCCCTGCAGGTTGTCCTCAGAGGCGGCGAGCTGCAGCCGCAACACAAAACAGGGAGGGCTGTTTCTGGGGGGGGGCTCTGGGATCCTCAGTATTCTCTCTCACACTCAATACAATCATACAAGTACAAATCCATGCACACATTCAGTCAAAAGATGTGTATAGCAATTCTAAGGAAGACAATGTGATTTGATCACAGAATTCAATTCAACTGGATAGGCTATACAATCCAAGATACATGAATAACTGCAGCAATAAATACATGAATAATGTAGACATGTCTGCAGGGGCTAAATGATAAGGGGGAGGGGCCTACATTATGTGACAAGCAAGACAATGACAGTACCAATACACACATAACAAAGCATAGACTTCTCTGCATAATGTTTTTGTGTCCTGTTCTTCATGGGAGAGAGATGGGTAGACAGTTCCAATAGAAACAAAACATACCTTCTTGGACACCTTGATGACTTCCTCCTCCATTTCAAGGAGACTTGCAGTCTTCCCAGACAGTAGTTTGTACTTTTCTTCCACGTCGAAGAATCTTGCATTCTGCTGCAATACAAACCTGTAATGTATGGGGGAAAATAACGTCATGAATAGGCCAACTCAAACATAAAATTATTAATTTCCTCTTGTTTGGCCGAGATGAAAGTAAATAGAAATTATCCATAAGCACTCGGGCCTTTATAAGTAAATATTTGCCTTATGCAAATGAATAGGCATACTTTTACTTACCATGTAAGTACTATGCAAACTATCAGTGACAGTAGACAAGTTATCGTTTTCACATCCAGGGAGGACGGCGATGAGCTTTTACGTTCAGCCAAGCTATTTCCTTCGGTAGCTTTTGCTTCATTTTCGGAAGTGTACTTTGATGTTTCAACCGGTTCGTAATTTTGTTTCTGAGCCGTGGTCTTCTTCCTTTGCTTCACTTCATTACTTGGCATTTTTGTAGCCTGCAACAAAGTTTAGCTTCCTTTTGCCTACTTGAAAAGGAATTGATTCAAAGTAGCAGCTGCGACTGCACGCGACAATGGCCCACAGCTCTAGAAGTTTCGCAGCAGACTAGCGCAAAAAACTCCATCCAAATTTCAAGTTAAATGTATTAGTTCAAATGTGAATATAATTTAGGTATTTCAGATAATCAAATAAACCTTAAAAGCATGCTACTTGCCAAAGCATAGACGAAAGTCTACATATCCCGTAAAGGAATCGACCACTTAAACGCCCCTTGGAATTTCGGAAAAAGAGCAAAATGCGTCACGTAGACGGCTGACGCCTGAAAATATTACAACGTGTCGCCCGTTATATGATGAGTAGAACTAGGCCCTCCGATTTCAACGTTCCCCAATAGACCGTTTGAGGAAACATGAAAAACGGTGCGATATTTCAAGTTTGTAAAAGCTAATTGGTATTAATGCGAATAAATGAGGATGACACAGAAAACTCTCAAATAGAGTAGAGCACAGTTATGAGCGCACTTCATTCATGCAAAGGAACACAAAATCAGTGGTGGAAAAAGTACTAAAATATCATACTTGAGTAAAAGTAAAGATACCTTAATAGAAAATGACTCAAGTAAAAGTGAAAGTCACCCAGTAAAATACTACTTGAGTAAAAGTCTAAAGGTATTTGGTTTTAAATATACTTAAGTATCAAAAGTAAATATAATTGCTAAAATATGTTAAAAGTAAAAGTATGAATCATTTCTTATTCCTTATCTCAAGCCAACCAGACGGCACAAATCTCTTGTATTTATTTATTTATGGATAGCCAGGGGCACACTCCAACACTCAGGCATCATTTAAAAAATAAAGCGTTTATGTTTAGTGAGTCTGTCAGATCAGAGGCAATGGGGATGACATGGGATGTTCTCTTGATAAGTGTGTGAATTGGACCATTTTCCTGTGCTGCTTAGCATTTAAAATGTAACGAGTACTTTTGGGCGTCAGGGAAAATGTATGGAGTAAAGAGTACACCGTTTTCTTAAGGAATGTAGTGAAGTAAAAGTAAAATTTGTCAAAAATATAAATAGTAAAGTACAGATATTCAAAAAAACGACTTAAGTAAAAAATACTTTAAAGTATTTTTTACTTAAGTACTTTACACCACTGCAAAAAATACCCACAAAAAGGGGGTAGCCAAACATTTAGTTTATTTGGCCTTGAGCAAATTACATTTCACCAATTTACATACAGTGCCTTCAGAAAGTATTCACACCCCTTGACTTTTTTCCACATTTTGTTGTGTTACAGCCTGAGTTTAAAATTGATTAAACTAATATTTGTGTCACTGGCCTACACACAATACACCATCATGTCAAAGTGAAAATATGTTTTTCGAAAGGTTTAAAATTAATAAAAAATGAAAAGCTGAAAAGTCGAGTCAATAAGTATTCAACCCCTTTGTTTTTGGAGAGTAAACATTTGCTTAACAAGTCACAGAATAAGTTGCATTGACTCCCTCTGTGTGCAATAATAGTGTTTAATATTATTTTTGAATGACTACCTCATCTCTGTACCCCACACATACATCTGTAAGGTCCCTCAGTCGAGCACAGATTCAACCAAAGACCAGGGATGTTTTCCAATGCCTCACAAAGAAGGGAACCTATTGGTGGATGGGTAAACATTTTTTTTAAAGCAGACATTGAATATCCCTTTGAGCATGGGGAAGGTATTAATTTCACTTTGGATGGTATATCAATACACCCAGTCACTTCAAAGATCCAGGCATCTTCCCTAACTCAGTTGACAGAGAGGAAGGAAACTGCTTAGTGATTTCACCATTAGGCCAATGGTGACCTTAAAACAGTTACAGAGTTTAATTGCTGTGATAGGAGAAAACGGAGGATGGATCAACAACATTGTAGTTATTCCACAATACTAACCTAAATGACACAGTGAGAAGGAAGTCTGTACACAATAAAAATATTCCAAAACATACATCCTGTTTGCAACAAAGCACAAACCTAATATTGCAAAAAATGTGGCAAAGTAGCTTTTTGTCCTGAATACAAAGTGTTATGTTTGGGGCAAATCCAATACAACACATTCCCCGAGTACCACTCTGTCAAGCATAGTGGCGGCTGCATCATGTTATGTTTATGCTTGTAATCGTTAAGGACTGCTGAGTTTTTTGGGATTAAAAAAATAAACAGAATGGAGCTAAGCACAGGCAAAATCCTAGAGCAAATCATGGTTGTCTGCTTTCCACCAGACACTGGGAGATTAGTTGCTTACCACGAAGACAGTGAATGTTCCTGAGTGGCCAAGTTACAGCTGTGACTTAAATCTGCTTGAAAATCTATGGCAATACCTAAAAATGGTTGCCTAGCTATGATCAACAACCAATTTAACAGAGCTTGAAGAATTTTGAAAAGAATAATGGGCAAATGTTGCACAATACAGGTGTGGAAAGATCCAGGTGTGGGAAGCTCTTAGAGACATACCCAGAAAGACTCACAGCTGTTATTGCTGCTAAAGGTGATTCTAACATGTATTGAGGGGTTGAATACTTATTTAATGAAGATTCCCGAGTGGCACAGCGGTCTAAGGCACTGCATCTCAGTGCAAGAGGCACCACTGCAGTCCCTGGTTCAAATCCAGGCTGTATCACATCCAGCCATGATTGGGAGTCCCGAGGGCTGGCCCAGTGTCGTCTGGGTTTGGCCAGAGTAGGCCGTCAATGTAAATAAGAATTAGTTCTTAACTGACTTGCCTAGTTAAATAAAGGTTAAAAAAAAAACATTTTACAAATCTTCCACTTTTACAGTATTTTGTTTAGATCGTTGACAGAAAAAGTCAAGGGGTGCGAATACTTTCTGAAAGCACTGTAGTTTAAGTGCCCAATATCAAGAATCGATTATCAATAGCGTTTCTATATTTTCCTTACAATAATCCTGAATGGTGCAACAAAGACATAGTCTACCCTTATGCAAGGTAATGTGTGAATTTTACACATAGCTAAGGGCCATGCAGGGGCATCTTAATGATTTGGAGGCCCCAGGCAGAGACCAGCCTGAGGTTCCCTCCCATGTCTATTTAACACAATCATGCTGAAAGAAGAGCTGTTCGGAGCTGGCTCAATATTGACCAAGACTAATCTTTTATTTGTAATTGTATGACCTTTTTAAACGTTCTAGCCAACATTTAACATTTTCAGAAAATGTTGCAGTTTTAAAGCTTATTTACTGCAATTCTACACCTTTTCCAATAGGACAGAGAAAATGTTTCTGTTTTCCTGCAATTCTACACATTTTGCTAAGGGATGGAGAGAAAATGTTGCAGTTTTAAAGCAAATTTCCTGCAATTCTACACATTTTGCCATGACTTATGCCATGCTCATACGACATCTGGTAAGAGTAACGGACAAAATCAATGGGAGCACCCTAGTGGTAGGGCCTCTGGGCACGTGATCCGTGTGCTCGGTCGGCGTGATCCGTGTGCTCGGTTGGAAATTCAGCCATGATTAAGGAATTAGGTTTAGATAGCTGGCTAGACTAACTTACCTAGAAATCCATGTTTTTTTGCTGACATTGAGTGACTCTCAGGCTGCGTTTAGGCAGGCAGCCCAATTCTGATATTTTTTTCCACTAATTGGTCTTTTGACCAAATCACATCAGATCTTTTTCCGCTGATCTGATTGTTCAAAAGACCAAGTAGTGTAAAAAAAGATCATAATTGTACTGGCTGTGTAAATCCAGACACAGTGACAGACATAACTGATGATGCACTGCCACATTTTGAAATTGCACCTTGTGTATTCTATTCTAACTCAAAACAGTAAGTTGAGACCCGACTGAGTTACTAAACTCTATATTTATTTTGGTGGGGGGGGGGGGGGTTCCCGAATGGATGCAAGGCCCTAAGCAGTCGCTTTCTGGTAGGGCCGGCCATAAAGTAGAACAGAAAAAAATGCAACCATGTTTATACATTCACAAGGCTAAGAAATGGTCAAATAACTTGCATCAAAAGTGAGTGAAATGCATCAGAAAGGTATTGGAAAGTTCAGTAAAACATCAGGGAAGATAATCAGGAAATAATTGTGTGTAGAATAAAATATCTTCATTGTTTTCAATTACGTTTTTTTCACAGTCCCTCCTAACGTGTCCGGCACCATTTGAGTGTTGTAGAGCGAAACAGAAGATAAGTACGCGTTCCTGAGAGTCTTGGCTTTCAGGCACGGGTTATAATAATAGCTAATAGCTCCAACTATTCAAAAGCTAGAGCCAAATTCGCAGGATTAAAACTGAAAACGCTCAATTTGTCACTACCGCTAAATTGCGCACATCAGAGGTTTCTCATGTGCAGAAAGGCAAGGTAAGAGAATTTATGTATTATTAAACAGAATTATGACAAGTTTACAAGGCCCCTGATGATGTGAGGCCCCAATGCAACAGCCTGAGTTGCCTAATGGTAAGTCTGCCACTGGGGACATGCAAGTGCAGTATATTTTTTATTCTAAAGCAAAGTTTCTTATACACAGCAGCTGACAATGATACACACCTTGATTACACAAATTTAATGAATCTCTAAAGAACTCATGTCCATAGATGTATGTTGGTAAACAATGACATTTGAAATCTGATGCAAACCTTCAGGTGCTGTTCTATAGATTCACATGTACATTCAAGCAACACTTTTTTTTACTTGCATGTTTGAATAAAAATACACAAAAGTAACTAAATCTTCCCATAATTTACATTTTTTTGGGCATGTGCACATGTATCCTAATTCTTTGGATTACAGTAGAAAGAGCTTGAACAAAAGCCCTGGTTGGTCACTGAATTACACACTATACAAAATCCAGATTCAAATGGGTAACATTACATCTTAAATATATTTATCTTCAGTGTTAAATCTCAACTCAAGAATTTGTATTAGTAAGGATCAAAATACGGTGCATAAAAATGGTCAGGAAGTTAGGTATGTGATACTAGGTAGCCAGAAATACCTCTAGCAACATCCAGTTAAAGACTTCTAGCCATCCCCTTCAAAATAACAAAATCACACTATGCATAAACTCCCAAAATAAAACCCACATATACCCAGTGTGAACATATACTCTAAACACCCTAAATATTCTCTGCAAGGTACACAGTTCAGAGGTAATATACAATGAATCTGCTCAGCAAAGGGTTAGAGGTTACCCTTCACTAAACACATAGTACAACTGTTGTTGAAATGAGTCAGGCCCTAGGATGGGCAGCCAATAGGTTCTTGATCAGAGGGCCACATCCCATTTCTTTTACACAAGTTACTTTCCTTGTCTCTTTTTTACCCTTCCTTCATAGCCACAGAAGGGTAATATAATTGGATGGGTGTCCTGTGTTCCTCTCAGAGTAATGCAGTCACAGAAAATGGAATAGGTTATTTGCCTGCGTTTAGACAGGCAGCCCAATTCTGTTTTGTTCAGATCTTTTTAAGAGCTGACTTGATTGGTCAAAAGACCTATTAGTGAGAAGGAAAAAAATCAGAATTGTGCTGCCTGTCTAAACACAGCCTTTTGAGAGTACTGGGACAGAACATTAAGATACTACTCCCTTCATTCATCTGAACTGATAGCCAATTGTAATATGGAGAATATGTTTGGCTGCTGAGAGGCAGACCAGATCACACTACACAGGACCGTATCATACCAGTGTGTCCATATACACACACAACACAAAGAAATCACGGTGAGTATTCGGTCCTTCAGTCAAGTGAGACATAAGTACACTTCCAAGACTAAGGGCACTTTCAAACCAATGCAAACAATGCTTCAAAAGCACAGCAGACACCTTTTTTTCAGAGAGCAGTGTAGAGGTGGATAGAAGTGAATGAAATGGCAGATTTACACTGTCCAACAGATGAGATGGGGACATTTTGTTGCACCCATTCATGACTAGAGGTCTGTCAACCAATGTAAAACAATGTTTCTCCCACCTCAAATGTTCTCCACTTCACCATACCTCCAAACACACATTCAGTGAATCGGCACACGCACAACACGTCGCAGGCATTTTGGTTTGAAGGCACCCTAAAATTTAAGACATGTGTCCTACATGGCAACATCTCCCTGCATTTGACAGGTAATTAAAACAATGCCCATCAGATTAATTAACTAAATTATTTACATACCGCATGTAGAAAAATTCATGTTATCACGCTACCAGATGATGTCTTCATTGCAAATAGTTACATAAAAACCAAGGTGACCAAGATGACATATGATTCAATAACAATTGCACAGGGGAAAAGGAACCCAAAACCTAAGTCCCCCTCAATTAGAACCATAATGGATGATAACAAATGTATTTTGAATACCATGGATATAAACATCTGTAAATATCAAAACCAAAGGCCTGGACAGATTAAATAATAAGCTGTGGAAATAAGTGTTCTTCATACATCTACCTCATAGAGGATGTTGGTTCGACATAACTCCAATGTAGATAATACGTCCTTTATTCAAAAAGCTGCTATATACACACACACACATATATAGCTACAGCCTATGTTCTGGCCTACACAATGTCGCTAATTCTCTCTCTCGCCCATATCTCTCCCTCTCCTGCACGGCTGAACTTGTCCATCTCCCGTAAGGATGTTTACCGACTCCAATACCCAGGGGACCTAACAGGGTGTGTGTGTGTGTGTGTCATAACACAGGTACACACACTGGACTCACGTACTGTAGTGGTCCTGAAACAAAGAAGATACACAACACGTAAGAACCTACTGCTTACACCGTACCAGTTGTCTGAGTGTTGACGTTGCATAATTAGGTAACCTTTAAATAAAGTTGCCCTTATACACAATGTACTTTGGTAACTAGTATGTTGTATCTAGCATGCCTTTGACCAAATAATCACTGATACCGTTGTTACTGTGCACTTACATAGTAATTAAATCAAGAAACTGGATTTCCAATTGGAATAATGATATAAAAAGGGCAAGTTCTTATTGTGTTGAAATTGCCTTACGGCTTACAGTCACCATAACACATTCACTTCAGTATGTGGCACATGTGGGAGTCAATCTGCTGCTAGCACCAAGCTCCAACCAACAGGGCCATCTGAACCACAAACCTGAAGGGACGTGACTACTCCGCTGGCCATGACGGACAGCCTCCCGGCCGCAGAGCGGACACCCAGCTTCAGCTGGGACATGTCTGGAGCACTGGGCAGCATGTTGGTCAGACGATATGAGCTGGCTGCATGGGGACCGGAGAGAGAGAGATGGTTAGTAACATCAGTGGTAGTGGCAGTTGCTTTATAATGATCATTCTTCTGATGTTTAAATTGTGGAGGTGTACACATGCAGTGCCTGGATTAATAAAACCTCTGACTAGGAGTGCTGATCTAGGATCAGATCCCCCATCTAATTCAATATGATCTGAAGGCAAAACTGATCCTACTCAGATGCTTTGTGAATATGGGCCCTGGTGTTCACTTGATTTAGTGATATGAAATGGTTAAATTATATACTTTAAAAGTGTGATACAGTACACTCAAAGTATTCAGGCACCTTGACCTTTTCCACATTTTGTAACGTTACAGCCTTCTTCTAAAAAATATATATTTTTCAAATCCTCAATCTACAGGTTTTTTGAAAGGTTTGCAAATGCATTAAAAATAAAAAAACAGAAATACCTGATTTACATAACTACGGAGACACAAAATTGAGCTCAGGTGCATCCTGTTGTTTTCACTGATCTTCCTTGAGATGTTTCTACAACTTGGAGTCCACCAGAGGTAAATTCTATTGATTTGCAAAGGCACACGTCTACAGTCGTGGCCAAAAATATTGGCACCCTTGCACTTTTTTCAAGTTACTCAAGAAATTGAACAAACTGTCTCCACAATTCTTTATTTCACTATTAATACTACAGAACATTTGTTTTTGTTTCAGAACTTAATATATCCATTTAAAATGTAAGAAATAACATTGACAAAATGATTGACACCCTAGACTTAATATTTGGTAGCACAGCCTTTGGTCAAAATAACTGCCTTCTAACTGCTGTTTTCAGAACTCTCCACAAGTTAATGGGATGTAGATCTGGACTCATTGCTGGCCACTTCAGAACAGTCCAGCGTTTATTCTTGAACCATTCCTGGGTGCTTTTTTAAGTGTGTTTGGGGTCATTGTCCTGCTGGGAGACCCATGATCTTCAACGGACACCCAGCTTTCTGACACTGGGTCTGACATCGCGCTCCAAACTAGTGTGCCAGAGGCAGCAAAGCAACCCCAAAACATCACTGAACCTCCATTTTGGACTGTAGGGAAGGTCTTCTTTTCTTTGAAAGCTTCATTTTGTTTTCTGTAAACAGAGATGTTGTGCTTTACCAAAAAGCTCTAATTTGGTCTCATCTGTCCACAGGACATTCTCCCAGAAGGATGTTGGCATGTTCAGGTCTTTCTATCAGCAGTGGGGTCCTCCTGAGTCTCCTACCATACAACGAGTTAGCGAAGGATGGTCCGAGTTGAAACTGTCGTACCTTGTGTCTGAAGGTCAGCTTGAATCTATGTGGCAGTTGACAGAGGTCCTTCACCATTCGAACAATCCTTCGCTGCAATCTTCCATCAAGTTCTCTTGCGGCCACATCCAGTGAGGTTGGCTACAGTGGCATGGGCCTTAAACTTCTTGAAAACATTACGTATGGTGGAAACAGGAACATCAAGGTCTCTGGAGAGGGACTTGTAGCCTTGAGATTGTCCATGCTTGTGTCTGACCTCATAACTCACTGGTTTTCCTTTTGTCCACGCTCATTGCGGTACACACAGTGACAAAACAGGAGAACGAGTCCTTTTCTCTATTCAAACTGGTTGAATACATAGTTTTTATACTGCAGGCATCTTCCATTCACCACAGGTGAGTTCAATTCCAAAGTAAATGAGAATCACCTGCTTGAAATCTAATTATTTCTAACTACGTCTAGAAGGTGCCAATAATATTGTCAGGTCTATTTTAGGATTTCTGTGGAATTAGCTAAGATTTTGTTTTGTTCAACTGCACACCCGAAGACATACATATACACTACCGTTCAAAAGTTTAGGGTCACTTAGAAATTCCCTTTTTGAAAGAAAATCTCATTTTTTGTCCATTAAAATATCAAATTGATCAGAAATACAGTGTAGACATTGTTAATGACTATTGTAGCTGAAAACTGCAGATTTTTTAAATGAAATATCTACGTAGGCGTATAGAGGCCCATTATCAGCAACCATCACTCCTGTGTTCCAATGGCACGTTGTGTTAGCTAATCCAAGTTTATCATTTTAAAAAGGCTAATTGATCGTTAGAAAACCCTTTTGCAATTATGGCAGCACAGCTGAAAACTGTTGGGCTGATTAAAAAGCAATAAAACTGGCCTTCTTTAGACTAGTTGAGTATCTGGAGCATCAGCATTTGTGGGTTCGATTACAGGCTCAAAAAGGTCAGAAACAAAGGACTTTCTTCTGAAACTCGTCAGTCTATTCTTGTTCTGAGAAATGAAGGCTATTCCATGCAAGAAATTGCCAAGAAACTGAAGATCTCATAAAACGCATGTACAACTCCCTTCACAGAATAGCGCAAACTGTCTAACTAGAATAGAAAGAGGAGTGGGAGGCCCCAGTACACAACTGAGCAACGGGACAAGTACATTAGAATGTCTAGTTTGAGAAACAGACGCCTCACAAGTCCTCAACTGGCAGCTTCATTAAATAGTACCTACAAAACACCAGTGTCAATGTCAACAGTGAAGAGACGACTCCGGGATGCTGGCCTTCTAGGCAGAGTTGCAAAGCAAAAGCCATATCTCAGACTGGCCAATAAAAATAAAAGATTAAGATGGGCAAAAGAACAAATACACCGGACAGAGGAACTCTGCCTAGAAGACCAGCATCCCGGAGTCACCTCCTCACTGTTGACGTTGAGACGGGTATCAAGCTGCCAGTTGAGGACTTGGTTTTTGCTCTGACATGCACTGTCAACTTTGTGACCTGACACACATATGCATACATACACATACGTATGTAAGGTCCCACAGTTGACAGTGCATGTCAGAGCAAAAACCAAGTTATGAGGTCGAAGGAATTGTCCGTAAATCTCCAAGACAGGATTGTGTTGAGGCACAGATCTGGGAAAGGGTACCCAAACATTCCTGCAGCATTGAAGGTCCCTAAAAAAAACAGTGGCCTCCATCATTCTTAAAAATGGAAGAATTTTAGAACCACCAAGACTCTTCTGATGTTCACTAACAAAGATACAGAGTTCCTCTGTGGAGATAGAGAACCTTCCAGAAGGACAACCATCTCTGTAGCACTACACCAATCAGGCCTTTATGGTAGAGTGGCCAGACAGAAGCCACTCCTCAGTAAAAAAGGTACATGACAGCCCGCTTGGAGTTTGACAAAAGGCACCTAAAGGACTCTCAGACCATGAGAAACAAGATTCTATGGTCTGATGAAAACAAGATTGAACTCTTTGGCCTGAATGCCAATCGTCACATCTGGAGGAAACCTGGCACCATCCCTACGGTGAAGCTGTGGGGACGTTTTCAGCGGCAGGGACTGGGAGACTAGTTAGGAGGAGGCAAAGATGAACGGCGCAAAGTACAGAGAGATCCTTGATGAAAACCTGCTCCAGAGTGCTCAGGACCTCAGACTGGGGCGAATGTTCACCTTCCAACAGGACAACGACCCTAAGCACAAAGCCAAGACAACACAGGAGTGGCTTTGGGACAAGTCTCTGAACGTACTTGAGTGGCCCAGCCAGAGCCCGTACTTGAACCCAATCTAACATCTCTAGAGAGACTTGAAAATAGCTGTGCAGCAACGCTCCTCGTCTAACCTGACAGAGCTTGAGCGGATCTGCAGAGAAGAATGGGAGAAACTCCCCAAATACAGGTGTGCCAAGCTTGTAGCGTCAAACCCAAGACTTGAGGCTGTAATCGCTGCCAAAGGTGCTTCAACAAAGTACTGAATAAAGGGTCTGAATACTTATGTAAATGTAATATTTCCATTTTTAGATTAATACAATTTACAAACATTTCTAAAAACCTGTTTTTGCTTTGTCATTATGGGGTATTGTGCGTAGACTGATGAGGGGGGAAAAAAAAAAAATATTGAATCCATTTTAGAATAAAGCTGTAATGTAACAAAATATGGAAAAAAACAAGGGGTCTGAATACTTTCCCGAATAGACTGTATGAATGGTTGGCTTCCTTACCCGCCTGTTTCTTTGGGTCATCAAACAGGTCAGCTGAGCTGATGGAGTTGCTTCCAGAGAACCTCTCCAAGCGAGTCTTCGCCTCATACTGCATGGAAACAACCACATTAATACTTCAAATGACATACTTGATACTAAACAATGAACATACTACACATAGGGGTATTACTTCAACAGGGATTTTCAGGTAGATAAAAAAAAAGTAGATAATAATCAAAAAGCAATGTTGCAACAACAGGGAGAGACAGCCAGAACAGAAGCAGAGAAAATGTCTAACAGCCTTCTCTGAGAGACATATGAATTCCACAGCACCAAATGAACTGTAAACACCAGCCTCAGAGGCTTATAGGATGTCACAGCGTAGCGTAAAACTTTAACCAGAACAGTCAACACTGGCAGATATTTGATACTGGCAGTCAATTAGATCAAAAAGGTAGGAAGATCAGTACTTAGGTACAACATAATTATAGACTCAAATAAAAGGAAATCAAATCCATTTTTTGTATATTCACTACCAGTCAAAAGTTTTACAACAGCTACTCACTCAATGGTTTTTCTTTGTTTCTAGTAATTTTCTACATTGTAGAATAATAGTGAAGACACCAAAACTATGAAATAACACAAATGGAATCATGTAGTAACCAAAAAAAGTGTTATACAAATCAAAAGATACTTTAGATTTGAGATTCTTCTAAGTAGCCATCCTTTGACTTGATGACAGCTTTACACTCTTGGCACTCTCAACCAGCTTCACCTGGAATGCTTTTCCAACAGTCTTGAAGGAGTTCACACATATGCTGAGCTCTTGTTGGCTGTTTTTCCTTCACTCCGCGGTCCAACTCTTCCCAAACCATCTTGATTGGGTGATTGTGGAGGCCAGGTAATCCGATGCAGCACTCAATCACTCTCCTTCTTGGTCAAATAACCCTTACACAGCCTTTAGGTGTGTTGAGTCATTGTCCTGTTGAAAAACAAATGATAATCCCACTAAGCGCAAACCAGACGGGATGGCGTATCGCTGCAGAATGCTGTGGTAGCAATGCTGGTTAAGTGTACCTTGAATTCTAAATAAAATCACAGACCGTGTCACCAGCAAAGCACCCCCACAATACCACACCTCCATGCTTCACGGTGGGAACCACATGCGGAGATCATCGGTTGACCTACTTTGCGTCTCAGAAAGACACGGCGGTTAGAACCAAAAATTTCACATTTGGACTCATCAGACCAAAAGGACAGATTTCCACTGGTCTAATGTCCATTGCTCGTGTTTCTTGGCCCAAGCAAGTCTCTTCTTATTGGTGTCCTTTAGCAGGGATTTCTTTGCAGCAATCCGACCATGAAGGCCTGATTCACGTAGTCTCCTCTGAACAGTTGACGTTGAGATGTCTCTGTTACTTGAACTCTGAAGCCATTATTTGGGCTGCAATCTGAGGCTGTTAACTCTTATAAACCTATCCTCTGCAGCAGAGGTAACTGGGTATTCCTTTCCTGTGGCGGTCCTCATGAGAGCCAGTTTCATCATAACGCTTGATGATTTTTGCGACTGCACTTGAAGAAACGTTCAAAGTTCCACATTGACTGACCTTCATGTCTTAAAGTAATGGACTGCCATTTCTCTTTGCTTATTTGAGCTGTTCTTATCATAATATGGACTCGGTCTTCTCCCAAATAGGGCTATCTTCTGTATACCACCCCTACCTTGTCACAACACAACTGATTGGCTCAAACGCATTAAGGAAAGTAATCCCACAAATTACATTTTAACAAGGCACATCTGTTAATTTAAACGCATTCCAGGTAACTACCTCATGAAGCTGGTGGAGAGAATGCCAAGCACGCGCAAAGCCGTCATCAAGGCAAAGGGTGGCTACCTTGAAGAACCTCAAATATAAAATATTTAGATTTTTTAAAACACTTTTTTTGGTTACTACATGATTACGTATGTTATTTCATAGTGTTGATCTCTTCACTATTATTGTACAATGTAGAAAATAGTAAAAAATAAAGAAAAACCCTGGAATGAGTATATGTGTCCAAACTGTTGACTGGTACTGTATGTGTGTGTCCCGTGACAGTGTGCCTACCTCAGAGTCATCCTGCTTGCCAAAGTACATGTCAGAGGAGATGGCCTTGACGTCCCCAAACTTCTTGCGGGCGTCGCCTGAGTCTGAGACAGGGACCGGGTCTGCTTTCCGCCGGGCTGCGGTCCTGTGTGTGAGAGAGAGGGAGGGTGCATTCAGTGACAACTGCAGTGAGAACCTTAAAATAGAATAAAAAAATAAGTGGCTCAGAGAACTTATACGGCCAAATACATTTTTACTTTTTCACATGCAATTTCATGTATTTTCATCCCTGGAAATCAAAGTCAAAGTACCTGTCGTCCTGTGAGGAACTCTTGGTGCTCAGGTAGAAGTCTGGCTCTGGCTTCCTGCTCTCTTTCCTCCAGCCAGACTCCCCCGTCTCGCTCCAATTGGAGAAGAACTTGTCAGAGGATTCTGTCGGGTCATCAAACTTGGTCATCGACATCCTGATGGGTTTCATATGGAAAAGAGAACTCAATTTAATGGATTTCGTTCCCAGATCATAGCCTGGTCCCAGATATTTTTGTGATATCTTTCCAACTCCCATTACAAGACAACACAAAGAGATCTGAGACCAGGCTAGCCATGTCAGTGATTACTTCCAAGAAGGAATGGCAGAAGGAATGATCCATTGCTAAAGTATTGGAACGTTGCCGGAGTGTGGTGACCTGGATGTAAAGGAGCCTTCGTCAGTCTCCTCTTCCTCCTTCTCTGTGTACCTCCGGCTCTTAGTGGGCTGCTTGGACCCCACTGGGCTCTCCTGCTGGATAGTGTGCATGTCTGACAGCACAGAGTGAGAAACTCCACTAGAGGGAGATAGAGGGGGGAGAGACAATGGAGTCAAATAATCAAAGTATTTGTTACCACAATATCTCCAATGGTTACAACATGTTTCAGTCCCAACAATAATATAATTATTTTAGATCAGGGTTTCCCAAACTAGGGGTCGCATGATTTGAAAAATCGGGTCACGAGAGAATTTTAACTTGGTTCGTAGAACCGGGGTTACGTCAGTACCGTTTAAGCTACAAAATACTATGACCCCATCACTGAAAGATAACTCTCAGGAACACGTACTGTTTCCCTTTACTAGCCGTTAGAACCGAGTGCACAAGACCAGACACTAAATCAGACTGGGAGAAAAATAACAATCAATTATGGTATTTTATACACAGAAGACCATACAACATTATTGCCTGATGATCTTCTGAACTTCCCAATACCTTTCTGATGCATTTCAGTCACTTCAAACCATAGTCGTCAGATTGAAATAGTGTCAAAATACTGTCCAACAGATTTCTAATACTGTCATAACCCAAATTAAAAAAGTAAACATTGGCCGTCGATTACATATATTTTTTACATGGTGGGGTCGCCAAAATGTTTTAATATCAAAATGGGATCGCACGGCAAAAAAGTTAGCGAATCCCTGTTTTAGAAGATGAGTGACTTATCCCCTGCAATGTAAAGTACCCCTTTAAACTATTCTACATAGGACATCTGTAAAAAGTATGTTAAGAAATAAACGAATCCTTTTATCACCACCACCATCAATTCAATCCCCCTCACCTCCTGCTTCCAAAGCCCATGCCCAGTCTCTCAGCCTGCTCCTTCTTCTTCTCCCCCATCCCCTTCATCTTCTCTGTATTACTCCTCTGCTGCGCCTCCAGATCCTTATAGGCCAGTCTCATGGAGGCACCACTAGAGGGAGGAAGAGAGAGAAAAATGGAGAAGCAGAGTGAAGATTAGAGAATAATTGACAATGTGGATGAGAGAGCGAGAGGCCAATTAAAGTCCATTTAAATTGGAGATAGACTCACATAGATTCCTCTGCTGGTTGGGGGCTGTTCTTGGTGGTAGTGGGTGCTGTATCTCTCTCATTGAGTTTGTCTACCGCCTGTGCTTTCTTCTCTAGGTCACAGAAACTCTGTTTGCTCACCTTCTTACCCCCAAGACCACCTTTCTTAGCGCCCAACTGAGACAAAACACAGGACACAGACATGAACACGTGTCTACTAATCTACTGACCCACAAGATCCATGAGTGATGTACACAGTCCATTCACACTAAATGCCCCACCCACACACACACACACATCACCAAATTCACTCTTATTCATAAGCACAACACACATAGGTACATGGAAGGAACATTACCTCCTTAAATCCACTACCATAGAGTACATACTGTTTTCTTGGCCCCAGTTGGTTTCTTCTTGAGAAGAGAGGAGGACTCTAAGGGAGAAGGAACAGTGGGCATTAGAATACGGCTGATAGAAACTGCTAAGAGCTACTGTTCCAGGCTGAGATATTTCATGTACTCCTAATGCTTAAGGTTCTAGTTGAGTATCTTTAGTCTCTAGGGCATAATCTCTTGGTCCTCTTACCTAAGGCTTCTTTAGGAGACATACTTAGCACGTCAACACTGGGACCCTCTGTATTACCTGAAGACAGAAAGAGTTGAGGACATAGACGACATGGACAAACAGATGCAAGTGTATGTGTGTTTCTGAAGTGTAAATATTGAAGTAGAGGTGTACCGTTTTTGTCTCTCTCAGTTTCTTTTGTAGAGGGTTCCTCTACTGGGGTGGGGCTTAGATTCATCTGGGCGGAGCTTGTTATATTAGGTTGGGCGGAGCTACGATCATCAGGGATTGCCTGCCAAAATACGCAAGGTAAGGACAAGACCATGTAAACAACATGCACACATCCATAATCTTCTACAATTTCAAATAAATAAGTGCTAACAGTCATACACACACTCAGGGGTGAGCACACACACACCTGCGCATGCATACTGAAGAAATCCTCCTCCTTATTGACGGGAGATGTTGGAGAGAGGGGGGCCTGGCTGTCCAGCCACAACTGCAGGGAAACAAAACAGAGGATTCCTTGGCATCTATAAGGACCTAAGTATACAATCATTTAAATCAGCCATGTTGATGCGACATGATTATGTTGTTAAAGACAGTATAACAAGTAACCAATGTTGACTAAATCCATTTTTGCCCAGTGGAATGTCTGGATGGATGTGTGTGGCACCTCAGTGCCGAAGCGCCTTGTGGCCTGCGTGGCCGAGGTCTTGATCTTCTCGCGGTAGAGCGCAGCGGCTCGGCTGTTGTACTTGGTGTTGGCGGCATTGGACGTGCAGCCTTGCTGGGCAAAGAAGGCATTCTGAGAGACACGAGGGGGAAAACAATGGTTTGAATTACACATTGACTCTGTAATACAAAATGTATTGTTAATAGTTAACAGAATATTGCATTAATCATACAGGTATTATACAGGGCCCTATTGTGACATCATGACAACATACAACATACTGTCCAGAAACATTGCCGCCCACCTGCATACATTCTAGAGATAATGCCCACTCATGCAGTCAGAAACATAACTACTAGTACCACCCTCTCAGCGCTTAACAACACAGCAGGTTGGGACGTGGCTGCCCACCAGTCAGTGCCCACCATGGATGGCTTTACTCACCGCGCTGGCATTGCCGCCCACCTGCATGCATCGCAGCTGGTACCAGGACCAGTTAGAGTCCAGCTCAGTAGACCTGAAACAAACAATACACAGTTCTGATTTTGAACACTCCATCGGGCCATAAATGTGTCAAACTGTGTGTTGTGTGAAGCCAACGGTCCTGTCCAGAAACAATCCCTAGCCCCTACCCACTAGTGTAGATCTGAAAGAACAGGATGGGGTAGGCAACAAATGTGTTTTTTCATTCATTGTTCCTTACCTGATGAATGACAGGTGCACTCCTAATGACCTGTGTGTTCCTGAGCAGTCTATACAGAGAAACACTCCATAGGTGATACTGGCCCAACTAGGATTCTTAGCCGAACAGTCAAAGCACGCCTGTAATAGAAAAGAAGCAACTTTGGAAAACATGCGACTTGAATACAGACAAGGTGTTCGCTGTCTCCTTCATGCAGTGATAAGTCTATGGGGACATTGATAAGCAAATTAATATGAGCGCATGCCAAATAGATAGCAAAACACTAACAAAAAATGAAGCAACCCAGTAGCGTGGAGGTCTGAAGTACAAAATATTGACCTCATACTGTATATTCTTTTCTAGTATTGCCTCTACTTGTCCACACATTAAGCGAACGCCGACATTTACCGAAAGTATTTCTAAACTAGCTAATTACAAATGTTACAATATAGTGGAAACAATGTTTCCAAAACAGCATTTCGGTGCTTGCGGTTGCAACATTGTCGCGTTCAATGTAGCCAGGCCTAAACAGCAGACGGAAACAGCTGGAATCGACAGTTAATGAGCAAGAGGTATTGTTTATGTCTGTGTGATATCTTTCATCTTTGTGGTGTCCATGAGTCAACATTTACCAGACATCTATACTTTACAATAAACACACTGACGCTAACGAAGTGGACTGTCCAACCAGTTTCTTAAAAGTACCATCTTTGTTCCAACTGTCATCATGCCACATGACAGCTGGCTCGAACGTGACTGTCCAGGATGTCCTATTGTTCCATTTAAAACTGCGCAGGCCAATTATTTCTTAAACACTGCAAAAACATTTTGTCAGGAGGATGTGCAATGAGCATACATGGTTCAAAGCTTTTCCATGTGCGTTTGTTACGACGCATCTACCCCTGCCCAGCAAAACAGTGCGACGTGTCATTTTTTCCCCTCTGAAGCTAGCTAGCTAACATTAGCTACTTCCTCGTTAACGGCTGAAAGCTTTTCAACTCTCACCTTATTCGTAGAAAGGGAACGTAGTCGTTTGAAAATGGCAGCAATATCTTGCTTGCTGGGCTCTGACATCTTTCCACCTGTTGTTAATTTCACCTGATAGGTAAAGCGCAGCGTTTAGCAAATTTGTTTCCCTGTAAATCAAAAATACTTCCGGTCTCGTCATGGGTAAAGGCACACGTCAGAACGATACTTTTTTTTTGTTGCCTGTGCTCTGATTGGTCAGCAGTAACACGTGGGCATTATTGTAACATGGAGGTCTGGGTAGTAAAGTTACATTTCTTTCTATTATCCTTGATCCTGTATGTTTAATAAAAATAAAAATAAAGAAATGACAACAGTAAAACTTCTCTTTTCGTTCAATTCATTTATAATGCATGCTGTGGGACAACATTGGCAAACTGAGTTGTGCAAGTAAAGCTGCTGCGGTGTTCTGTTGATGGCATGACCTGAAACCAATGATATACATCTCATGACCTGAAACGCACAGAAAACTTCACACCTCTCACACTGACAGAAAACTAATATCAAACCAAATCGATCTTCCTCTCGATATGCAGTTGTAGGCATAAAATGTACGGGATATTTCCAGGAGCATCATGCATAAACAGTGTGTGCTAAATAATGCATTCACAACAATGTCAGAGCCATAACGTCAACTCCCAATAGGAGAAACCTATACTCGAGATAGGAATTGGGATAGGTCCTAAATAACAGATATAGTTTGCCAATACTGGTAATGCACATGTGGTGGCATTAAGGGTGTTTGTCAATCATTAACTTTTAAAAGTAAATGAGAAATATAATCTCACAGTTATTTGTCAATTACTAATCATAAGTAGGCTCTGGCCCCTCTGGAGATATGTAATATTTACAAACGTAACAAGACAGCAAATTCGCGAGACATTCGCCATAAAACATTCAATTATTGTACAAACGGATTTGTTTCCGAATCACAGCATTTCATCTGACAGAGAACAAAAGCACTTAAGGCATCTCATAAATTAACAGTCTTTGATTTCCAAATAGAAATTTAAATCACAACTCCCTAATCTGTAACTGGTTAATTTGTTCATAGGTTTCACGCTATTTACATGCAAACATACTTTTATTAAATCGAACCCTCTAGTTTGTGAAAAACAGTAAAAGCTGTGTTTTTTATTGCTGAATGTGCAACATTGTTTCGCTGCCACACAAAAAGTATATTCTCCCAAAGCTTTGAATCGGACATCCAGTGCAAGCTACAGCTAAAGCTCCTAGCTTCAAGTGACACACCTTATTGCCCAACATTCAGTGTGGAAAGAAAAAACAACATCCACATGATGTAAAAATCAACCAACAAAAAGTGAAGTCAATTGAATGAATAGCGGCTGACACAAATGGCACCCTATGCCCTATAAAGTGTGCTACGTTTGGCCAGAGCCCTATGTGCCCTGGTGAATGTCCCTGATACTAAAATGACCAGCAAACGTGTACAATCAATAGGTGAGCCGATAAAATGAAACCATTAAAGAATATACAATCCATTAAAGTTGAGGGGTAAAGGTTAAAGGAAAACTTCTGAGTGCGTCACTTATTGTTAAAATGTGGGTTGGCGCAACATGGTATCAGAGCATTTACAGAATAATATGAAATGCTCTGAGACCAGGCTGGTTGGTGACGGAGGAAGAACTGGATATAATTAATGATATCGGTTTCTCTCATTCATCAACTATTTGCTGAGCAAAACATAAATCAGATTTAAAATACAAAAAGGCATAACAAGACTTGACAAATCTGAACTATAGGCATCAGATAAGAAAGACAATTGTTCTGAACCGGCACTGCCATGAATTCCAAGCCCTTTTCTCAAAAGATTTGTTAAGTCAAATAAGAAAACGGGGTTGTAGGTTCTGATATTTCCGACAAATGGCTTTCATGTGAAAAAAAAAAAAAACCTTGATTACTGTCAAAAGGATTGGGTGAAGGACGCTCAAAACAGCGCAAGAAATAACATGCAATTACAAATTCCCCTTATTTCAACATAAGACTTCCAAATCGGATCCTGGACTCCAAATTGGTGTTGCAATAGAATCAGATCTATAGAACAAAAAATATTTATCACCAACTGTCTATGACAAAAATGATTTTAAAAATTCAACTGAGATTACTTTTAGGTCTCCAATCAGTTTCAAATCAAATCTAAAATGTGCTAGACCTCGTGAATGGGACACATGTATATCCTCTCCCATGTCTGTTCACATCTTTTAAAATCAGTTTATTCTTTCAACGTCTTCATAACTTCAAGCTACAATTGGAAGGTTACATGTTTCAAATAGCTTTTTATATTTATTTTCTGTAACAGTAATGGCTTTAAGTAACATTTGCTTTTGTAGCTGGCTTTAGACTCTGTACTGGGTGTCCCATCATAAAGGCTGACAACGAGAGCAGGCCATAGTTGTAGAAAGATTTGTGCTTAACGACATGGGATCCAGGAAGATACAAGAGAGAGCAACAACATCATCCTCTTCGATGGGCAAACCCCTTCCTTCTGCCACCCCTTTCACTCACTCACACTGCGGCCAGCCTCTACCACGTAGGGGGAGAGGGGCGAATGCGAGGCCTGCCCTGCCCACCCTCCTGCCCCATCTCCTCCACTTCACCCCATCCTCTGTCTCGTTTTCCTCCTTGTCCCTCGCTCGGTCATTACTGGATGTCTTCTACGTAATTGGCGGGGTAGAGACCCACCACGCTGTCTTTCAGGCGCCCTCTGCACCAGCCCTGGTCGTCCTCGTTTCCTATCTTGGTGAACTCCTCGCCTTCAGGACAAAAAGGGAAACAGGGAGGAATGGACAGATGATTATGTGGAAAGAAGGTGGTAGATGAGCATGTCTTTCTGTTGAGCAGCTTCAAAAAGGATTTGTGACTCAACTCAGCCTTTTCTCTGTGTTTTAATTGTCATAGATAACTGATCTGACAGGACATGGCAAGTAAAAGAAGACTGGTGGAGACATCCAGTCCTTTCCCTTAGCAGTGGTTATACAGGGCAGGGGTCTCTTCACTCGCATAGTCTTTAGTGTATTCACACACACACACACACACACACACACACACACACACACACACACACACACACACACACACCTGCTTTGAAGCTGAGTTCATCCTGCTCCTGTCCTTCGTAGTCGTAGAGGGCACGCACAGCCACAGACACCCCCGAGGACGCCGGCTCCACCTCAAACGGGTTCCCATCGCCGTTGGCGTCCTCAATGGAAAACGGGTTCACCCCAGTCTCCTCATCCGACCACTCTTGCGACTTCTCCACACTGCTGGCGCTGAACAGACAGAGGCAGCAATCAACATAAGGGAAATTTGAAAATGTTACTTGTCAATCATGCCCTGCTCACACACACACCGATTGGACAATCCAGCATGCCAGGCGAGAGAAGCGGGAACAAAAATAGTTAATAGGGCCTGGGGTAGGGGGGCATAAAAACAACACCACCAATGTAGAGTACAGCACAACATGTAGAAGGCCCAGCAAATGCATCTCCGAATCCGCCCGGATACATAGACTGAAAGACTATAGATTCCCCCTTCCTCTCTCAAATCAGCTAATGGAGGGAAAAACATGCCTTTTTAGGAAACCAATGCTGTGAGGTTTTGTTGGCGAATGGATTTGTGAGTTTGCTTTGACACCACTTGGAGTGGACACACAGACAAAGTGCTCAGGTAAGGCAAGGCAACACAATGACACAGTGACACGAGTACATTACAAAAGCATGGTTGGAGTTCACCCCATCCACCACTAGAGAGAGGTAGATGTACAGTACCCAGATGAACAAACACCCTTCTTCCCCAGTCAGAAAACCCATGAAACACACACACATCCTCACGCACACACGCTCTCTGAAGCCAGGTTACAGTCAGACTCTTGCAGTTGGTACACTCAAACACCTATGGCATCTCATAGTTCCTGCTTTACGCCAGAGAGACCGACACACACCGTTGACTTTATGAGTGCTAGTTTCTCTGTCCTGCCTTGAGTCAATATCAGACCTAATGTAAAACAGGACCCAATTAAGGTTTCCTCACTAAGTTGTAGACAGCCTTTTGTTTAAAAGTCTAAATTCTATAGAAATTGTATTTTTAGGTTCCAACTTGCAATAGATCTGACTGTAAAGTAAACACAGACAGGAAAAATACACACACACACGCAGAAAGAATGCTCTGCAGGACTTGGCACTGTTAGGAGTGATGACTAATGTAGGTTTGGTGTGATTGCTCACTGAGAGCCCATGCACCGTAACACAGCCTGCCGCTAGCCAGGGAGAGGGAAGGAGAAAGGGGAGAGGAGGGGAGCGGTAGAAAAAGAGAGAAAGAAAGGAGGGGTGACAACAGAGAGGGAGAGAGGGCAAAGGGAGGAGAGGAAGAGGACAAGGATAGATGAGAGGAATAAAAGAGAGAAGTAATGGAAAAGAGAGGAAGAATAACAGGAAAGAGTGAAGGGAAAAATAAAGATGAGGACAGGAAGGGTGTTCCTCAATAGTGTGTTATTCAAGTGTTTCTCAGGGGTGCACATTTTTGTTTTAGCCCAGCACTAGCTCACCTGGTTCCACTAGTCAACTAATCAGCAAGCCCTGTGTGCTAGTGCTGGGCTGGAACAAACATGTGCAGCCCTGAGAAACACTTGCGTGACACTAAAATACTAAATTCACCCAAAGACTGAGGGAGAGAAAAAAAAGAAGAGGGAGAGAGGGAAGAAAAGGAGGGAGAGGGTCTCTCTTTCACCAACGTTTTCACTTCCTCCACTTTTTTGACATTGAGCGGACTGCTGTTGTTGTTGACGATAGTGGGCTGTTCCTTCACGGTCCCCTGGAGATCCTCGTCGTCGTCATCCTCGAAGGGGTTCGAACCCACCGGCTCTGTGCTAGTGGGCACAGTCAGGCTGACGACACAGAGACACGGAAAGGCATTTGTGACACACACACACGTACACCCCAAAACACATACTCGTACACATACACACCTTGAATCCAGACAGCTTCGTGACATACCACAAGCTGAATCGAAAACCTTTGGATATGAGGGTTTAAGACATAACGGACACACAACTGGTACACAAGTGACACTTCCATAACCAATCAAATAGACCATATGAGCATTGTGAGAAAAAACACATGACCAGTCTGAGGACACTGACGAGGCAACGCTGGGTACGTATGGTTTTTAGACATCCATCGTGACACTAGGACACAGTCACAAAATAAGCATGTTCAGTTAACAAATAAGAAATGGTCAGTTTCCCATTCACACAACATGTATACACCTTCACCAATTCCTCTTCTACAATCTCACTGATGCTTTTACGATCATTTTATCAGTGTTTTCCCCAGCTGATACGCTCTGGGGTTAAGAAAACGGTCACACCTCACTTCACCAGGAATTCATTCTGAATTCCAATTTGACCCATATAATAGCCCATTTCCCTAGACACTTCAGGTAGATCTAAGAGGGTCCGATTGGTATAAGCAATACGGCAAATACGGCATTTTTCCCTCTGATTGGCTTGGTTAAAGCATTACCATATTACTGACACCTTTAAAAAAATATATATATTATCTAGAGAAGTACCTTGGGTTAGAGGCTGGAGGTAGATTCGGAATTCCACACTATTCTGTTGTGAGAACGAATTATGATGAAGTCACCCTAGACATTGATCTACGGTCAGTTTGGTATTACCCCCTAATGATTAAGGTTAGGATTTGGGGAAGGTAAGCTGATCCTAGACCTGTGCTTAGAGACAACTTCAACCAGGAACCCACTGTAGTGTTGTATGTACATCGTATGTTTACAGTGCAGTTGGACCATGGCACGTAGTAGCCATCTGTCCAATCACAACGTCACTGCACCGTGGACACCTTTATTGACAGTCATGGCGCCACGCTCTCTGAGATAACCACATCTCTCTCAGAGGAGTTGAAACACCAAACACTGAACGGTGGCAACAATGTAACTTTGGTTGAATGAAGTCAGAAAAAAAGAAGATGTTCACACATTCTCAATGATGTTATATTGTAATATCAGCCAGTTTTTTGGTGATAGGCACAAGTGTTCTTTGTAGAGAGATACAGACAGACAGACACAGACAGACAGACAGACAGACAGACAGACAGACAGACAGACAGACATGTGTCTGTCTGTCTGTCTGTCTGTCTGTCTGTCTGTCTGTCTGTCTGTCTGTCTGTCTGTCTGTCTGTCTCTATCTCTCTACAAAGAACCCTTGTGCATATATATATATATATGTATATATATATATATATATATATATATATATATATATATATATATATATATATATATATATATATATATATATATATATATATGTATATATATATATATATATATATATATATATATATATATATATATATATATATATATATATATATATATATATATATATATATATATATATATATATATATATATATATATATATATATATATATATATATATATATATAGCGTAATACTCGATAGTTAGTTGCCCATAAACAACTTTTAAAATGAGCAAATTATAAAATGCTGATAGCAGTAATTTACTAGCAGTAAACTATCAATTTAAGGGGGATAGCTTGATAGATGTACTATCCCTTTAAGGGGGATAGCTAGCTAGATCTACTATCCCTTGAAGTGGTTGTATCTCTGATTTTGCTATAGCGCAGAAATGTGGACCAACTCTCAATGCATGAACATGATAAGGAAGGAGTGAAGTTGTACCTCGGTCCAGACAAGAATTTCACTCTTAACCCCTTTTCCTTATATGGACATTGTTTGTTCAGTCTATTGTTTGTGTTTTCGTGAGCTGTGAAAATGAATTTCCACTGTAAGTACAACTAATCTTGATCGACACACACTCACCTTCACCCCTGTAGACACAAATATACAGTAGAAGTGACGTGACAGAGTACGTGTCTCTTATGCTAGTAGGGCGAGGCAGACCCATGTTTGGCAATATGCACATCTGATGGATACCAAAAGGGCAAATGCCTTGCGTGCCTCACATTCCTCTCATTAACTCCCCTCACACTCCTCCAGCGCCCACTAACACACTCCCCCAGTACCCACCCTACACACACTCCCCCAGTACCCATCCTACACACACCATGGGTCATGTTTGGAGTCAATTCACCAGTGTGCAACCTTTACAGTCAGTGGGGCACTTCTGTTTTCTCAGGGCTTGTTACAGGAATGTTTACCGTGACCATGGCAACAACTCAGTGGTGGAAGACGTCATTCCAAAAGCTTTTCTCCGGAATGCTTTACCAGCGTTCCCGATCAGCGGCAGAGAGCCTTGTTGTGGAGGAACAGTAACTATGATGTTTAGATGTGAAAGTGGTGTGGAATGTGTGAAGAGAGCCTTGTGTGTGTAGGAACATTAACTATGATGTTTAGATGTGGAAGGGGTGTGTGGAATGTGTGCAGCAGTGGTAAGAGAGTATTGGAAGCTACATTCTTTCACTGGCCTTCCGACACGTTTATCTACTGCACCTTGATAAATGTCTTCCCACTTCCTGACAGTGTGTGTGTGTGTGTGTGTGTGGTTACCTGCTGCTGCTCTTGGCTGCCTGCTGCTCTTCCATTTGGCTGATGCCCGTCAGGGTGACTCCCTCGGAGGGCTTCTTCTTAGTCTCTCGCCGACTCAGTGTACGGTTCAAATCTATGGACCAGTCCTGACACACACACACACACACACACACACACACGATTAGAGTCACGCACCCGTGGACATAGATGAACATGATTCACATGCTCAGTTCAACGGATTCAGCATCAATGTTCAAACATTAGTAACTAAAACTGCTTGTCTTAGCAACAATACTACACAAAGGACAAGCACTGAAATAATGCACACACTTACACCCAGGCGCACACTCATTGGAAGTTCAGATGCTCTAACTAGCACAATCACTAGGTAACGTTAGGCAAACGTTTCTCAGGCTGTGACTAAACACTGAAGACCAGGGCTGTGGAGTACTGAAACAGTGTGTGTGTGTGTATGTGTGTGTGCGTGTGTGCATAGTTAAGGTAAACACATCCATCACCATAAAGACAGACATAGCACCGAGCCATCACAAACCTTCACCAGAAGCTAAGAAGCGGGCTTGAATCAAAACTTCATCCCAACCAACGCCAACAGAACCTCAACCCAACGTTAGGAGAACGTTGTCCCAATTCAGGCCCACAGAGAGACACACACACTTTAACATAGTCCAATACTGCAACTCTATCCACAGAAGGACAGGGGCTGTGTTCAGGAGGGCCCGAGACTCACTACAGCTCTAGAGGTTACATAGGGGCTGTGTTCAGAAGGGCCCTAGATTTACTACAGCTCTAGAGGTTACATAGGGGCTGTGTTCAGAAGGGCCCTAGACTTACTACAGCTCTAGAGGTTACATAGGGGCTGTGTTCAGGAGGGCCCTAGACTCACTACAGCTCTAGAGGTTACATAGGGGCTGTGTTCAGGAGGGCCCTAGACTTACTACAGCTCTAGAGGTTACATTTCCCTTATAGTTCTACGTTTTCCCAAGCCACTCCCTGTTCCCACAGATATAACAAGTGGGTTGTTCTCGAAGTTCAAAGGTCAGTCTGAGGGCCTGACTGGTGAACCCAGAGTCAAATTATATCACACGACCTGGCAGGCATCATGTGACCCCCTGCAGGGTTCACAGGGGCTGACAAGGTCAGAGGTCACCACGGGGTGAAAGGTTAGATAGAGGAACGATGACAGAAGGAGTCTTCTGGAATACAGACATCCAGGAAGACAAACATCCATAGGATGAGACAGGGGGAGGAAGGGAGGAGTAGTCACGCACATCCCCACACGGGTCATACACGACAGACGTGGTGACGAGGCCATTCATCAGACAGACGTGTGTGTGTGTGTGCGCACTTCCTTGTGTGTTTTCAGGTGCTCCTCGTAAAGCATTAGGAGGGCCAGAATGGGCACATAAACCGAACACACACACACACACAATCACACACAGAGAGAGAAAACGCAAACAGAGGACGGAGAGTGAGGTAAATAACCCTCCCCCCAGGAACCACGGTGATAGAATAGTCCTTCCCAGGCAGAACTCACTACAATGGACCTTCTGGACCTAGAGGAGCGGGACCAGTCCACATTCTGTCAAACGGAGGGGTGGGTGGGGGTGGACAAGACAGGAGCATTATTTCCAAGTAAAGAACAGCCATTTAAAGAACAATGCTTTAACATCCAAAATGAACACATCTAAGCACAGTATCAGTTAGTCTGTGATCATGAAGAGGTGTCTTGTGATAAACGTTGCTCTTCATTTAGTGTTATGTTGATGTGGAGTTTGTTTTATGGTCCTTTTAAACGCTCTTCTTCTAGCACTACGAACATCGATTTCTGAAGAGATTCTACCTCACTCAAATGCTTGTTTTTAATTACTGAATGAACCTACGTTAAGCAACTCTGGATAAGAGCGGGTGCAAAATCAGTATTCCTCAATCCATACCAGGGGGCACATATTTCCATATCTTGCTTTTCTA
This sequence comes from Salvelinus fontinalis, assembly GCF_029448725.1. Classification (NCBI taxonomy): domain Eukaryota; kingdom Metazoa; phylum Chordata; class Actinopteri; order Salmoniformes; family Salmonidae; genus Salvelinus; species Salvelinus fontinalis. The sequence continues at coordinate 14,877,260 of NC_074675.1, read as the reverse complement.
TCTTCTGTTTTGTAACATGTGTCATGACGTTGGCCTGGGGGTAGGTTTATGACAGTCATAAATACCTCTTTCCCCCGTTCCTCTCCCTACTCTACTGATGTGACATTAGAAAGCCCCTTTGGTTAACATACACATTCTGGGAACATCAGAAGTTGGGAGGAAATGAACTATATTCTGGTAATCCGACCAACTGAACATATGTGGTGGTACTTAAGGTATATTATGTCAGTTCGGTTGCCCTCTGACACATTCTCATCAATGATAGAATGACAAACTCTACTGTAGAAAGTCTAAACATCAGAGGTATCGGATTCACATGGAATTGTTGTTTAATTCAAATGTTTGAATATGAAATTATTTGTGAAGAGATTAAATGTAATTTTAGCTTCCAAATGAGAGATTTGGGTTTTCATAAGTTTGGGCCTCTGCTCAACCAGTGGCCCGCCCCTGTGAAGAGACATGGGTTATAAACTTTTCAGACACACTCCTCTCCCTCTACTATATAAGCCATTGACGAAGATTTAACCTTTTGTTCCGAGGATATGAGGGTGACGATCCCATGTCAGAATGGTTCAGGTAATAACTACAGAACTAAGCCAACATCAGCATGAGCTTTGGTTGTGAATGGTATGAACTTTGAACTCGTATTCACTTCAGAAGTGATACCTCCTAGCCGTTGAGTTAGCAACAGCTGCTACAAACGCAGGTTAGGAAGGACAGTCAGAGTATCCCGTCTACTACACAACGACGTTACTACAACGTATCCAGTGACCACCAGAGACATTCTTCAAAGGACAGAGGACTCGGTTTGGCAACAGGGTCTTCTATCTACCACCAACCTACTGAAGCGCAGCTCAGAGTAAATATTTATTGCATTTTCCTTTTCCAAATGGGCGGTAATTTAGAATGCATAAGATACTGTATTTACGATAGCACAGCTTCGCCTCTGTTCCAGTCTCCCGCTCTTTCACTAAAACCCAGCCCCCTTTCCTTTGTGTAACAAGCTGTCATATCTGTTCCGCCCGCTAGGAACGTTTTCCTTTATGACGGCAATTTGTAATCAAGTTATGATTTAATTGTGTATGTGTGATTAGTTAGGTATTTAGTAAATAAATAATTAAACCCAATTTTGTATTGCTGATTCAACTTGTTAGCCAGGATTCTTGCAGATAACCAAGAATTTACAACTTTCAGAATATGAGACTGAAGTAAGGTGACGATTCATGTTGACTGCTATTGATGTAAAATATTGCTAAATCTTTAAGAGTTTATTCGGAAGATAACAGCTCTATAAATATTATTTCGTGGTGCCCGACTCTCTAGTTAATTACATTTACCCAATTAGCTCAATCAGGTGATATTAATTATGGAGAAAGTCTTTTATAGAATAGCATGTCATAGCAATTAATCCGGCATAGCCAAAGACACGACACATGGTTTGACATCAACAAAATAATACTCCATGCCCTTATGTTGTGACAGCGCTATCATTTCCTCTTGGATAGAGCTTGGTTACAATCTGCGCATTGAAGACAAGTCAGTATTCGGTACAACCTGACAGACAGGTTTGGTGTCTGTGTGTGTGTGTGTAAATGACAGAAAAATGCTGGGAAGATTGCACACTGTCACAATGGGCTTTTGTGTGGTACGACACGTCCCAGTATGTCCTTACTATAGCTTTAAGTACAACTCGACGAATGGCTTGACGAACTCAATGTACTTTAAAATGACTAAAACCAAATTGAAACAGTGTAGAAAATATAATGAATCTATATTTATAGTTTCTCGACCTTCCAACTCGCTAATAATCACTAGACATTCAGGGAGCATAAAAAATAAATAAAATAAAAACGGGTAGATGTGGCTGTCATGAAATTTCATCAGCCGGTGATTGTCAAGCAAATAACTATCGGTCTCATGGTAATTGACTGTTAATTAACATAAACGCGTTTAGCATCTCCTGGCTTCCACACACAGCCTACAAGCCACTGATGCAGACCTTCAGAACATATACATTTTAAAAAGTATAATAAACCCATGTAATATAGCCTGCACCATCACAATTAAACCATTATTTATTTTAGACAGGTCTAAAGAAGCATGATATGAAGAAAATGTTTAACAGAATAGCATACTCTGAGTTGTCCGTATGTTAGGTCCTGATCTGGCTTTGCCAAATGGCTGTTGGCTACAATAGTTCATTTAGCAGACAAGATTTGCTTAGAATTCCATGGCATTATATAATAGTATGAAGAATACAATTGAACAAAGCTGTATAAAATAGAAAGGATATTTTCTCCAAGTGATGGAGTGCGCACATGCGGCTATTCTGTGTGGAGCTGTTAACAAAGAAACAGGTATTCCTATATGCTTAATTTAGTTATTATTTATGTAACTTTAGTTCTACAAATGTTTTGTTATACGTTTTGATTTTTAAATACATTGTAAGGTCACATGACGCGACTAATGATGATTTGAAAAATGTCACTCGAAAGGCATGAGTGCTGCTTTGTTTTTAGCGCAGGCTGTACACACTACATCAGCCACTCATTCACAATTTGACAAGCACTTGATAATGCATAGAATTTTATGGCAGCATCCCGTGTGTGGCCGTAATGCACCCCAAAACAATCCATGCCTTTTGCGTTGTGCCCTTCTCCCGGAGGGCTCCGCGCTCCATCATGTGATCGGTTCTTTCTCAGAGGCTACAAGTGAAGAAAGACACATGGGGGACACAACAGCGCGCATCCTTATCCAATTCCGAAGTGCATATTGAAGACATTGGAACTGTCCACATTAACTTTTCGTCAGCCAACAAGATGAGTAGGCCTAACGAACAGCAAAAGCACTAGCCTATGTCAATCTACTATCCCCCATAGTACAAATTTTGACCTATTCTGTGCGAGAAATAAATATTCCAAACATAGTCTGGGACAGTTGTGGGATGCGCTAGATCCCAAATTAATACAACCACTAGCATTAAAAATTACTTTTTTTTACACAATGTGACTGACAACAGATCAGAACGTTTAGCTTAAAATGTTGATAAACTATTAGCTATTTCTTCACATTATAAGCACAAAAAATGTGCACATGGTAGTAAGCAATAAGCGTAAATGTTCCATTAGCGGGAAAACACGATTATCAAAAGTGACAGCAAATGCAATTATGCATGTAATGCTTTTATTATAAAGGTGCATTTTTATGGTGAAAATTATCTTTACAAAACTTGAAACTCAATCGCTGCTTATGTATACCGTTTAGGCTCTACACACTTTGTAAAGCTGATTAATGTGCTTAATTTTAAAGAAGTTATTTGGCCACTTTAGTTGTGATACAAACCTTATTAAAACATATGGGCTACATGAGGTGTGTGACTATGAAAAAGCCACAAAAAAAGGCAGTTTATTATGCTGGGCATCATTCACAAGTGATAATATATAATTCAAAAGCTAATATTGTCACCCATCAGACTATTCTTGATTTAATCTTCTCTTTACATATACTAAATAATGTGCGTGTGAAATTTGTTTTGATTTAGAATGGACCATTATCATTCACCTGTATCGAAACACGGGCAGCGGAAACAAATACATGTCATCTATGCACTTAAATAGCGAATGGAGGACACTTTTCCCGTGGTTTATTTTCCTGCCAGCCAGGTAGGCTATACTCCTGTTGTAAATATAAGCAATGTGCTTAATATTAGGAAAGTTAAAAAATAAATATAGTAGGCCTAGTCTATAGAAAGGTAAGTCTCCTCTTTTTAGTAGAGGTCATCACTGTTTTCTCGCAATTGCATAGCCTATTGAAATGTTGCGCAGCATGAGCTCTCATTAAGTGTTTGATTCGATTTGTTATTACATTTGCATTGATGTCAGAGTGATTAGATGGAAAATAGAGTGCTGAGTACCAGAAGGCAGTTAGCAAGTTTGGTAGGCTACTAATGCCAATAGCAGCATCAGAGCTTGGAGATCCTTATTACCGTGACTAAACGATCACGTGGAATTTGACTGCCTTCATGACTTGTGACCGCTTTTGTGTCGGTAATACAGTCACCGCAACAGATCTAAATTGGGGACTATTTTTTGAAAATTCTGATGACATGGAAATAGCATTTTCAGCGCAACCCTTAGGACCTCGAAGACAGAATGCAGCCCCCCGGGCAAAATTACTTAGACACCCCTGACCTAGAGGGAGAAATGGCAGAGTGGGAAGAGTAGTTCCAATGGAATCTTTCCACAGAGTCATAAATCTTGTTGAGTTATTAATACCAATGTAATAACTTCTCTGCCTCACCATGTACCTCAAACTCAGAACCGTTCACGGACACTGAGCCACTCTCTCTCTCTCCCATCTCTCATTTCCTCAATACGTGTACCTCAAACTGGGGCCAGTTCATTGGAGCTAAACCCCTCTCTCTCTCCCATTCCTCTCCCATCCTTCTCCCTCTCCCCGTACCTCAAACCGGGGCCAGTTCATTGGAGCTAAACCCCTCTCGCTCTCTCTCCCCCATTCCTCTCCCATCCTTCTCACTCATCCCCGTACCTCAAACTGGGGCCAGTTCATTGGAGCTAAACCCCTCTCTCTCTCCCATTCCTCTCCCATCCTTCTCCCTCTCCCCGTACCTCAAACCGGGGCCAGTTCATTGGAGCTAAACCCCTCTCGCTCTCTCTCCCCCATTCCTCTCCCATCCTTCTCACTCATCCCCGTACCTCAAACTGGGGCCAGTTCATGGGCATGCCAGGACCGTGGTTGGAGCGGAACCACTTGAGGTCCTCCTCAGCATCAGCAGCAGAGATAGTGTCCTCCAACGTGTGGTAGACTGTCTGAAATCTAGAGAGGGAGAGAAGAGGAAGACAGGAGAGCGAGAGAAAGGGAGCGAGAGGGTACATCAGCATTTCCCTAATGATGGATGGTGAACCATGTATCAACATCCAACCATCCAACATATCCCCTACTCCCTAACCACTCCTGTAGATACAAGAGGATTGAAAAGCAGCCAATCAGAAGGCAAATAAAGCTATGAAGGTTAGGATGCAGAGGCTAGGGGTCCATTTGGAATTGATATGGAGAGGTGGAGGGGTCTTCCTCATTATTGGTGGAGGTGTCTTAGCCTACTTGTGATTCATGGAGGTGTCACAGCCTACTTGTGATTGGTGGAGAGGTATCATAGCCTACTTGTGATTGGTGGAGAGGCGGAGGAGTCTTACTTGTGATTAGTGGAGAGGTCGAGGTGATGCTTGACTTCCAGCAGAAGTGCTTTGAAGAAGGTGATGCGTTTGTCCTCAAACTGCTGCCATTGTTCAAACACCTGCTCCATGTTCTCCATGTACTGGGGAGTCACCTTGTCCAGCTCCTCCAGAGACTTCTCATAGCGCTCCTTAGTCTGGGACCCAGAGGATCATACAGGGAAGCACACACACACGGACACACGGAGCTGAAACATTTGCTCCATATTGTCAGGATACTCAAATGGTCACATTCCAGCCATGACACACAACATAGACATAAAACACATGTCCACACAGAGATGATTTAACGCCAGTGTAACCCCCCCCCCCCTCTCTCCTCCCACCCCCATCCCTACCTTCTCCATCTCCTGCTGGCACTTCTCCACCTTGTCCTGCATTTTCTTCTGGGCCTCAGAGTTGCTGTTGTTCTCCAGCTTGCTGTTGTTCTCCCGGCTGGTGGCCAGCTTCTCTTCCTTACAGGCCCCATGGTACGCCTTCTTCATCGTCTCCATCTGCCATATGGCACAGAGAAGGTAAGGTACAGCGGTTAATATCATGCTTATGTAGCTAATGGATAACCAAGTTAGCATGGCGCAGTAGCTAAGTGACTATTCAATATGATTCCACCCTTACAGTGGTAAACACAAGCTTAGGAACAAGACCAGCTCTAGCATTTTGGGGTCCATAAGCAATTATTGGCTGGGCTGACTGCTAAGGAACAATGCAATTTCAAAAGAATAAAGGTGAGAGGAATGGTGGCGGGGGGTCTTTGAAAGGCAAGAGAATACCTTGATTAAGTCAAGGTAACAAAATAATAAGATAATGAAAGTCAAAGACTAAGCACCCAATTCAGACTCTGGTAAACAGAGGTGGAAACTAAAATAGACTTAGGAAAAACTCTGGCGATTGGCAAAACCTGTCCACCTAACAGCTGGGTTTTGATTCAATCTACAACAAATGGAAAGAGGGAATGAGAGAAGTGGGTAATGAGAGAAGGGAATGAGAGAAGGGGACAAGGCCATTAGTTCCTGTTGTTTAGGACAGGGCCAGAGTGGCAGCAACGTTCTTCTCCCATTTATCATGGGATCTCTGATAAAGGCCACATAGCCAAAGAACATAGGGAACAACCTGTCTGCCATTGGCTCTGATTATATCATAGAACGGAAGCTGTCTGTCTGTCTGTCTGTCTGTCTGTCTGTCTGTCTGTCTGTCTGTCTGTCTGTCTGTCTGTCTGTCTGTGAGAGAAAGATAGAGCAAGGTGGAGTGTGAGATTTTAAATATGGAATGTGTTCCATCAGTGTTATTGTTTGTGTGTGTATGTGACAAGAATGAAACATGAGTGTGCGCGGTAGACAAGGCCATTCCACCCTCTTCTTTTAAGACAAGACAGTTAGCCCATTTCCATCTCCTCTCTCTCTATTGGCTCACTGTCTGGCCCTCAAGTACATGAATTACCTCCTTGACCCAACTCACACATAACTGTACTAATCCGTCACCGCCCAATGACAACAACAGGAAGAGGCTTATTGTGACATATCTCTCTCTCACACATACACACACCAGCCAGGAAGACTCAGATTGTGAAACTGGTACACTACAAACTCAAACTACAGACTGTTCCAGAACTCCCAGGTCAGAGGAGAAGTGACATCAGACATCATCATAGGAGTATGTGTTCATCTGCACTACTACTAGCCAAAAGCACAGCAGAGCAGCCCAGCGTATTTCCCACACCATAACAAATCAAGGCGCCGCAGAGAAACTGAGTGCCAGTTCGACACACAATGGCATTCCCTTTCTCAGCAGCTGCCTGTGTGGCCAGTGTAAAGTTACACGCCACTGGAGCCTCCCGGGTGGCGCAGTGGTCTAGGGCACTGCATCGCAGTGCTAGCTGCGCCACCAGAGTCTCTGGGTTCGCGTCCAGGCTCTATCGCAACCGGCCGCGACCGGGAGGTCCGTGGGGCGACGCACAATTGGGCTAGCGTCGACCGGGTTAGGGAAGGTTTGGCCGGTAGGGATATGTCCTCCGACACATTGGTGTGGCTGGCTTCCGGGTTGGAGGCGCGCTGTGTTAAGAAGCAGTGCGGCTTGGTTGGGTTGTGCTTCGGAGGACGCATGGCTTTTGACCTTCGTCTCTCCCGAGCCTGTACGGGAGTTGTAGCGATGAGACAAGATAGTAATTACTAGCGATTGGATACCACGACAATTGGGGAGAAAAGGGGTTAAATAAAAAATAAAATAAATAAATAGCCAGTTTATATAGAAAATGAAATGTTAGTCTCAAACAAAATGTGAGATAATGTCTAGATGCTTTTTAAAGGGGAGATCTAGTTGATAAATTGCCAGGCTGGGCTGATGAGACAGTTGATTGCGCAGTCAGATGGAACATAGTAAACAGGAATTATAACATCATAGATTTAGCCGGTGGTAACTTGTGGATTATAAACTGGGTGGTTCGAGCACTGAATGCTGATTGGCTGAAAGCCATGGTATATCAGACTGCATACCATGTGTATGACAAAACATCTATTTTTACTGCTCTAATTACGTTAGTAACCAGTTTATAACAGCAATAAGGCTCCTCGGGGGTTTGTGATATATGGCCAATATACCATGGCTAAGGGCTGTGTCCAGGTATTCCGCATTGCGTTGTTTCTAAGAACAGCCCTTAGCCGTGGTATATTGGTCATATACCACACCTCCTCGGGCCTTATTGCTTAGACAGACACCGGCTGGAATGTGGTTTAAACGAATCAGCATTCAGGATTAGACCCACCGTTGTATAGATAGCACTAATGGCCTGTTTGTTGTACAGCATAGCAGCTAGTACAGGAGAGAAGGAGCTGCAAACAGCGAAAGCAGTAAGTCAGTGATATGTGTCCAAGTGAACTGAGGGGTGAAAGGAATAATTGTGGTGGTTATTGCAGAAATCAACGGACTGATAAATGCAGGGTAAAGCTGGTGTGTGTATGTACAGTCGTGGCCAAAAGTTGAGAATAACACAAATATTAATTTTCAAAGTTTGCTGCCTCAGGTTAAATGGCAATTTGCATATACTCCAGAATGTTATGAAGAGAGATCAGATGAATTGCAATTAATTGCAAAGTCCCTCTTTGAATTGCAAATTAACTGAATCCCTAAATAACATTTCCACTGCATTTCAGCCCTGCCACAAACGGACCAGCTGACATCATGTCAGTGATTCTCTTGTTAACACAGGTGTGAGTGTTGACGAGGACAAGGCTGGAGATCACTCTGTCATGCTGATTGTTATTCGAACTCAGACTGGAAGCTTCAAAAGGAGGGTGGTGCTTGGAATCATTGTTCTTCCTCTGTCAACCATGGTTACCTGCAAGAAAACACCTGCCATCATCATTGCTTTGCACAAAAAGGGCTTCACAGGCAAGGATATTGCTGCCAGTAAGATTGCACCTAAATTAACCATTTATCGGATCATCAACAACTTCAAGGAGAGCGGTTTAATTGTTGTGAAGCCTTCAGGGCGCCCAAGAAAGTCCAGCAAGCGCCAGGACCGTCTCCTAAAGTTGATTCAGCTGCAGGATCAGGGCACCACCAGTACAGTGCTTGCTCGGGAATGGCAGCAGGCAGGTGTGAGTGCATCTGCACGCAAGGTGAGGCAAAGACTTTTGGAGGATGGCCTGGTGTCGAGAAGGGCAGCAGAGAAGCCACTTCTCTCCAGGTAAAACTGGGACAGTGATATTCTGCAAAAGGTACAGGGATTGGACTGCTGAGGACTGGGGTAAAGTCTGATGAATCCCCTTTCCGATTGTTTGGGGCAGCCGAAAAAAAGCTTGTCCGGAGAAGACAAGGTGAGTGCTACCATCAGTCCTGTGTCATGCCAACAGTAAAGCATCCTGAGACCATTCATGTGTGGGGGTGCTTCTCAGCCAAGGGAGTGGGCTCACTCACAATTTTGCCTAAGAACACAGCCATGAATAAAGAATGGTACCAACACATCCTCCGAGAGCAACTTCTCCCAACCATCCAGGAACAGTTTGGTGACGAACAATGCTTTTTCCAGCATGATGGAGCACCTTGCCATAAGGCAAAAGTGATAACTAAGTGGCTCGGGGAACAAAACATTGATATTTTGGGTCCATGGCCAGGAAACTTCCCAGACCTTAATCCCATTGAGAACTTGTGGTCAATCCTCAAGAGGCGGGTGGACAAACAAAACCCCACAAATTCTGACAAACTCCAAGCATTGATTATGCAAGAATGGACTGCCATCAGTCAGGATGTGGCCCAGAAGTTAATTGACAGCATGCCAGGGCGGATTGCAGAGGTCTTGAAAAAGAAGGGTCAACACTGCAAATATTGACTCTTGCATCAACTTCATGTAATTGTCAATAAAAGCCTTTGACACTTATGACATGCTTGTAATTATACTTCAGTATTCCATAGTAACATCTGACAAAAACATCTAAAGACACTGAAGCAGCAAACTTTGTGGAAATTAATATTTGTGTCATTCTCAAAACTTTTGTCCACGACCGTATGTGTGTTTCTTTACATCTGAGCTTGTTGGTTCTGTGTTATTGTGTGTGTGCTAGCTTGTCACTCTGAATCCACATCTAACCTCATTTCATGATGGTGTGTGTATGTATATTGTGTATTGTGTGTGTATGTGTATTGTGTATGTGTATTGTGTATTCTGTGTGTATGTGTATTGTGTATGTGTATTGTATGTGTATTGTGTATTGTGTGTGTATGTGTATTGTGTGTGTATGTATGTGTATTGTGTGTGTATTGTGTATTGTGTGTGTATTGTGTATGTGTATGTGTATTGTGTGTGTATGTGTATGTGTATGTGTATGTGTATTGTGTGTGTGTATGTGTATGTGTATGTGTATTGTGTATGTGTATTGTGTATGTGTGTGTGTATGTGTATGTGTAGTGTGTGTATTGTGTATGTGTAGTGTGTGTATGTGTGTGTATGTGTATTGTGTGTGTGCGTCGTGTGTATTGTGTGTGTGCGTCGTGTGTATTGTGTGTGGTGTGTCGTGTGTATTGTGTGTGGTGTGTCGTGTGTATTGTGTGTGGTGTGTCGTGTGTATTGTGTGTGGTGTGTCGTGTGTATTGTGTGTGGTGTGTGGTGTGTATTGTGTATTGTGTGTGGTGTGTCGTGTGTATTGTGTGTGGTGTGTGTCGTGTGTCGTGTGTGTCGTGTGTCGTGTGTGGTGTGTGGTGTGTATTGTGTATTGTGTGGTGTGTATTGTGTATTGTGTGTCGTGTGTCGTGTGTCGTGTGTCGTGTGTCGTGTGTCGTGTGTCGTGTGTGTCGTGTGTCGTGTGTCGTGTGTCGTGTGTCGTGTGTCGTGTGTCGTGTGTCTTGTGTGTCGTGTGTCGTGTGTCGTGTGTCGTGTGTCGTGTGTCGTGTGTCGTGTGTCGTGTGTCGTGTGTCTTGTGTCTTGTGTCTTGTGTCTTGTGTGTGGTGTGTCTTGTGTGTGGTGTGTGGTGTGTGGTGTGTGGTGTGTGGTGTGTGTCGTGTGTCGTGTGTCGTGTGTCGTGTGTCGTGTGTATTGTGTGTGGTGTGTGGTGTGTATTGTGTGTCGTGTGTCGTGTGTGTGGTGTGTCGTGTGTCTTGTGTGTGGTGTGTCTTGTGTGTGGTGTGTCGTGTGTCGTGTGTCTTGTGTGTGGTGTGTCGTGTGTCGTGTGTCTTGTGTCTTGTGTGTGGTGTGTCTTGTGTGTGGTGTGTGGTGTGTCGTGTGTGGTGTGTCGTGTGTGGTGTGTCGTGTGTGGTGTGTCGTGTGTGGTGTGTGGTGTGTGGTGTGTGGTGTGTCGTGTGTGGTGTGTCGTGTGTCGTGTGTGGTGTGTCGTGTGTGGTGTGTCGTGTGTGGTGTGTCGTGTGTGGTGTGTCGTGTGTGGTGTGTCGTGTGTGGTGTGTCGTGTGTGGTGTGTCGTGTGTGGTGTGTGGTGTGTGGTGTGTCGTGTGTGGTGTGTCGTGTGTGGTGTGTCGTGTGTGGTGTGTCGTGTGTGGTGTGTATGTGTATGTGTAGTGTGTGTATGTGTATGTGTAGTGTGTGTATGTGTATGTGTATTGTGTGTGTATGTGTATGTGTATTGTGTGTGTATGTGTATTGTGTGTGTGCGTCGTGTGTATTGTGTGTGTGCGTCGTGTGTATTGTGTGTGTGCGTCGTGTGTATTGTGTGTGTGCGTCGTGTGTATTGTGTGTGGTGTGTCGTGTGTATTGTGTGTGGTGTGTCGTGTGTATTGTGTGTGGTGTGTCGTGTGTATTGTGTGTGGTGTGTCGTGTGTATTGTGTGTGGTGTGTCGTGTGTATTGTGTGTGGTGTGTCGTGTGTATTGTGTGTGGTGTGTGGTGTGTATTGTGTGTCGTGTGTCGTGTGTCGTGTGTGTGGTGTGTCGTGTGTCGTGTGTGTGGTGTGTCGTGTGTCTTGTGTGTGGTGTGTGGTGTGTGGTGTGTCGTGTGTCGTGTGTCGTGTGTCGTGTGTGGTGTGTCTTGTGTGTGGTGTGTCTTGTGTGTGGTGTCTTGTGTGTCGTGTGTCGTGTGTCTTGTGTGTGGTGTGTCTTGTGTGTGGTGTGTGGTGTGTGGTGTGTGGTGTGTGGTGTGTCTTGTGTCTTGTGTCTTGTGTCTTGTGTCTTGTGTCTTGTGTCTTGTGTCTTGTGTCTTGTGTGTGTGTGGTGTGTCGTGTGTGTGGTGTGTCGTGTGTGTGGTGTGTCGTGTGTGTGGTGTGTCGTGTGTGTGGTGTGTCGTGTGTGTGGTGTGTCGTGTGTGTGGTGTGTCGTGTGTGTGGTGTGTCGTGTGTGGTGTGTCGTGTGTGGTGTGTCGTGTGTGGTGTGTGGTGTGTGGTGTGTGGTGTGTGGTGTGTCGTGTGTCGTGTGTCGTGTGTCGTGTGTCGTGTGTCGTGTGTCGTGTGTGGTGTGTCGTGTGTGGTGTGTCGTGTGTGGTGTGTCGTGTGTGGTGTGTCGTGTGTGGTGTGTCGTGTGTGGTGTGTCGTGTGTGGTGTGTCGTGTGTGGTGTGTCGTGTGTGGTGTGTCGTGCGTCTGCTCGCGCCGGTGTGTCGTGCGTCTGCTCGCGCCGGTGTGTCGTGCGTCTGCTCGCGCCGGTGTGTCGTGCGTCTGCTCGCGCCGGTGTGTCGTGCGTCTGCTGGAGGTCATTTTGCAGGGCGCTGGCAGTGCACCTCCTTGCACAAAGGCGGAGGTAGCGGTCCTGCTGCTGGGTTGTTGCCCTCCTACGGCCTCCTCCACGTCTCCTGATGTACTGGCCTGTCTCCTGGTAGCGCCTGCATGCTCTGGACACTACGCTGACAGACACAGCAAACCTTTTTGCCACAGTTCGCATTGATGTGCCATCCTGGATGAACTGCACTACCTGAGCCACTTGTGTGGGTTGTAGACTCAGTCTCATGCTACCACTAGAGTGAGAGCACCGCCAGCATTCAAAAGTGACCAAAACATCAGCCAGGAAGCATAGGAACTGAGAAGTGGTCTGTGGTCACCACCTGCAGAATCACTCCTGTTTTGGGGGGTGTCTTGCTAATTGCCTATAATTTCCACCTTTTGTCTATTCCATTTGCACAACAGCATGTGAAATTTATTGTCAATCAGTGTTGCTTCCTAAGTGGACAGTTTGATTTCACAGAAGTGTGATTGACTTGGAGTTACATTGTGTTGTTTAAGTGTTCCCTTTATTTTTTTGAGCAGTATATATATATATATTCTCTGCGTGCTGTGTGTGTGTATTGTCTGCGTGTGTGTATATATATATGTGCGTGTATGTGTCTGTATGACTCCCCAACCTCTTTCAGTTTCTTGGCCCAGGGTTTCTGGGCCTTGCGGAAGCCGTCGTCAGCCTCCTTGGTCTCTTTGAAGCCTCCGATCATCTGTTTGTGGTAGTAGTCTCTCTGCCACACCTTGAGCTTCTCAAAGTCCTCCCCCATCAGCGCCGCCTTCACCTCCATGTGGAGCTCGCTCACCTTCTCCGCCTCCGTGCACAGGGCACCCCACGCCCGCTCCAGGGTCCCGTACTGAGGGCCTGGGGATGCACATGATTAGATGCATGCTTACGGTGATGGAGAGTGCAGTACTGAGAGTCCAGAGGGGTGAAGGGGACAGAGGGGTGAAGGAGTGGAACAGACACACACACACCAGTCTTCAGTGCTTGGACCACTGAAGTGTGTGTGTGCCTACCTTTCTCTATAAGCTGTCTCCAGCGTTTGGACCACTCTGTGAGCTGCTGTGCGTAGGACTTCTCGATGCGTGCCCGCTCATGGAGACAGTTCATCAGGTCGTTACACAGGCGACTGCCATCGTCCACCCGCCTCACTGTTCGCTTGTAGTTCCCCACCTGGGTGAGAGAGAGGAAGGGAGAGAGAGGGAGGGAGAGATACTTGGAGTTATGGGGGGGTGGGCAGGTGAGAGGGTGTGTGTGTGTGTGTGTGTGGCAGGGTGGGAGTTGAGTGTACAGCTACATGCATATCATATAATGACGTATGTTTGTTAATTGTATGTTTTTCAGTGTGTGTGTTATACTGTATGTTGTCTACGGTCTCACCTCCCAGAAGCTGTCACTGGAGACGTCGACCATGGAGTCATCGTAGGAGCCGGACATGGCTGCTGCCCTCAGTACCCACAGTCCTCAGGGGCTGAAACACACAGTTAATAACACCATAACACACAGCAGACTGGCTGTTATACAGACTGGCTGCAGGGGACAGGACAGCACTGAGTCTTTAAAAAAGTGCTATTTTTATTGCATTAAAAAAAGTTTTACTTTCTACCCTAGCTGGGTCTTCCTTAGGTCCTGTCTGTCTGTCCATTCTTTCCAAGGGCACTGGGATGTGCTGACAGCGTCTGGTGTTCTACCACGTGTAGAGAGCCCTGTGTGGGGCAGACTTAATACTCTGATCCCCTGGCTTCAGCACGCCTAGTGGGGCTACTAGCCTACGTACCGTATGAACGAACACACACAAGAGACAGACAACTAGGCTACTCATTTCTCTCCATGAGTAGGAAAATGAAGCCTGTAAATGAAGGGTATGACAGTGAGAGAAAAAACCGAAGACAGAAAGAGATTTCACAGGCGGACTTTAAATCAGTCCATCCACACACACACACACACAATTTAGTTTCACTACAATCATATGACACGAAGTGGCAGCTGGGAGCAGAGCGTCATTCTCTGGTGTGTTCTCAGTCAACTAGTAAAAGCCCGTTATCATAAAAGGCTCCAAACAACACCCAGGCAACGTAATTATCATGCTGTCACTGTGACACTCCTGAGAAATGGTGAACTGGGACCACGGCCAAAGATATGATCTGAGAGAGAAAGAATTAACAAGAGGGGCAAAGGAGCGAGACAGATAGGAGTGTGTGCAATCTGGTGTGAATTTAAACAGCAGGTGAGTGTCTTCACCCATTTCAAAAACCTTACAGCCTGAAAAAAACAACACACAGCTCTGTGCAGGGTGGCACAGAGGGCCTAGTGTGTGTGTGTCTTATCTGTCGTTTTAGCACACACAGTGGGGAGCTTCCGTTTACCGAGTGACATGGGAGCGGAACTCCACTGACAGAAAGACCTCTGTTCCTCTCCTCCTTCATCCTCCTCTACCCCCCTCTGTCTGCTTTCTCTCTCCATCCTCCTTCTCTACCCCTCTGTCTGCTTTCTCTCTCTATCCTCCTTCTCTACCCCCCTCTGTCTGCTTTCTCTCAATCGCTGCTCTCTCCATCATCTGGTCTATCTTCAGCTTCCAAGTAGGCCCCTGATCCTCTCGCCATCTCTTCATGATTGTGTGTAAGATAGTGTGTGTTTCCTGGCGGTCAGTGGCCCATGTCCTCCAAACCACAGCTAGGGCTGGAGGACAGAGAGAGGGTTGTTGTGGCTGGAGGGAGGAGGGGGGACCACAGACAAGAGTGTCTTTCACAACACTCAACCAACACATGCTCTCTGTTGTGCTTTTCTAGCATGCGCACGCACGCACACACACACACACACACACACACACACACACACACACACACACACACACACACACACGCGGCTAGATAGGCAACAGACTGCACTGATTTCAGTGCTGCTCATATTCAAGTACTGTCAGGGTAATGATCGTGTGAGGTCAGGAGTTCCATCGACAGAGAGAGGTTGATGACCAACATGACTTTGCAATGGAAAGGAAGGAGACTATCTCTGACCTATCTAACATGTCCCACACTAACAAATATTGAACTGCAAATCAGAAGATGTGGAATCTGTATTTAGTGGCATAACCCTGCTAAAGTGTTACCATAAGTCCCTGGGCCAGACAACATTAGTGGTCTCCTACTAAAGGGTTACCATATCAACTGTCAGGTGTTTTCTGTGAGCTTTTCCTCGCTCTCTGGCAGAACACTCCATCCCAGCAATATGGAAATCGTCCACCATATGCCCAGTAACTAAAAAGAGCAACCACTCCTGCAACAATGACTACCGCCCTGTAGCTTCAACATCTGGTGACGAAGAGCTTGGAAAGGCTGATTCTACAAAAGGAGGTATGCTGTTCTACAGAGCCTCTCCAGTTTGCTTACAAGCGGCACAGGGGTGTTGATGATGCAGTTCTGTCCCTACTGCACTGTGCCCACAACCACCTGGAGAAGCCCAAGACATACGTCAGGATGGTATTTGTGCATTTCTCTAGTGCCTTTGATACAGTCCAGCCTCACTTAATGGTTCAAAAGTTCCAGAACATGAATGTCGATTTTCTGGGTCCTCTCCTTCCTGACAAATAGAGAACGGCTGGTCAGATTCAATGGTCACTGCAGCTCTTCCAGAACCATCTGTACAAGATCACCGCAAGGCTGTGTCATCTGGCCTGTTTTATTCACCCTGTACACAGAGGACTGTAGGAGCTCAGACCCAGAGATGATGATCATTAAGTATTCGGATGACACAGTAATTATGGACTAAGCTCATATAGAGCTCTCCCATTCAAATCCATCAAACTCCTTAAATCTGAAGTTTTGATGTGTGTACACACAGAGATTGCATAGAATGCTGCTAATCCTTTATACTGTACCCTACATGTTTGTGTTATGTGTCTTGTACGTACCATTCATTACCACATATGAAACTCCCTCCCAGGAAATAAAAGTTGTTTGAATTGAACACACACCAGAAAAAGGGCCACCAGAGGAATCGTAGATCTTCCTGTGCTCTCTCTCCCTCCTGCCCTCTCTCAGCTGCTGCTGTCCATCACTCACCAATCGCTGCCATGACAACCATGGAACACAGCAGGGCATGGAATGGACCACAACATTCTACAGCTGAGCTAATCCCGTTTGTAACTTTATAAAAAATAAACAGAGCACTGTTTGTGGACCTGGTGGATCCATTCACACAATGTCTGATCAGTGCCTGTTCAGTGGCTTCTATAAAGCATATTATTGTATCGATTCGACACCTTTCATGGAGCATACAAATGGAGCAAACCCTTTCATTGAGCAAACAGTCTACATTTCTATACTGCTACTATACCGCTAACTAACCTAATAGAAACTAAGAGCTGGGTAGTGGCTACAACAACAGACTTCCTAACAGAAGAGAACTCTGTATAGGGTGCCAGGTAGCCTAGTGGTTAAGGTTTAGACACAGAGGCCTAATTCAGTCTTTCCAAATTCTCTCCAAAGTCTGCACTTGGTTGCTATATGTTTAACCAAACCCTAAAAAGGAGTGTGCCCACAGCCATGGAAGGACGCTAAACTAATTCCACTGCCTAAAATAGTAAAGCACCCTTTGCTGGCTCTAACAACCACCCAATCAGTTAACAGCCTGTTCTTAGTAAACTGATGGAGATAATTGTGTTTGAACAAATACAAGGCTATTTTTCAGAGAACAAGTTAAATACTAATTCAGCATGGATATAGAGAAGGGCACTCAACTTGTACTGTACTGACTCAGATGACTGATTGGATAAAATAAATGTATAATAAGATGATAGTTGGAGCTATTTTGTTAGATTTCAGTGCAGTCTTTGATGTTATTGATCATACATTATTATTGAAAAAACACACTTGTTATGGCTTTACATCACCTGCCATCACGTGGTTGGAAAAGTACTTATTTAATTGAGCTTGGAAGCTTCTCTAACATCAGTGCGGTGTCCCGCAGGGCAGTTGCCTTGGGCCGTTACTCTTTATTTCTACAAATGAGTTGCAACTTGTCTTACAAGAAGCTAGATTTACTATGTATGCTGATGATTCCACACTCTACATGTCAGCACCCAATGCCAGTGAGCTCACAGACTCTTATAACAAGGAGTGTCAGTATCAGAATGGGTGATTAACAATAAACTGGTCTTAAGTATATCTAAAACTAAAAGGATTGTATTTGGTTCATAACATTCTCCAAAACCTAAACCTCAACTGGAGTTGTGTATAAAGGGTATGACAATTGAGCAAGTTGAAGAAGCTGAACTCTAGGATAAATATTGGATGGTCAGTTATCATGGTCAGATGTGTTCATGGCATCCAGATCACAAAGGACTTAACATAGTCCACACACACCCCCACAGTCGTGAAGAGGTCACGACAGCACCTCTTCCACCTCAGGAGGCTGAAAAGACTTGACATGGATGTTCTACAGCTGCACCATAGAGAGCATCTTGACTGGCTGCAACACCCTCGACCGCAAAGCGCGAGAGAGTGGTGTGGACAGCCCAGTAAATC
Source organism: Salvelinus fontinalis (assembly GCF_029448725.1). Lineage (NCBI taxonomy): Eukaryota > Metazoa > Chordata > Actinopteri > Salmoniformes > Salmonidae > Salvelinus > Salvelinus fontinalis. Next base: position 14,859,343 of record NC_074675.1, on the reverse strand, counting down.
ACTGAGGCTGAGCTCCCTGCCATCCAGGACCTCTATATCAGGCAATGTCAGAGGAAGGCCCGAAAAATGGACAAAGAGTTCAGCCACTAAAGCCATAGAGTGTTCACTCTCCTACCGTCCGGCAAACAGTGCCAGAGCATCGGTTATCGGACGGACCAACAGGCTCCAAGACAGCTTCTACCCCCCAAGCGTTAAAACTGCTAAATAATTCCTGGTTACCCTGACTATCTACACTGACTCTATGCACACTCACAAGACACACACGTGTAGCTCTTTCCACTCACAGCCAATAATCCCTTATATGGGTTTAAATTGGCAGATGTTTTCATTAAGCACCTACATTGGAACCCAGTGACTGTTACAGTAACATGTCAGAGCTCAGGTTCACAGCGTTGTATGGGTTTTTGACTGATAGCCGCTACAAACTTGAGCGCTGCTCGTGACAAGAATATGCCCCCATCCCTCCTGCTAACTAGGATATATTTGCACATGTTATTGTCTGAGTGAGGGAAATGCTGTAAAACGAGAGGAGTCGATGTGTTCTGAAAGATGTGACGTTGAGGACTATAATAAAAACCAGTCCAAATGTGCACAAACTCATGGAATGTACAGTGTCAACGTTTATGATCGCTATATTGGATCCACAGTTACAGGATGACATGCGTTATACCCTGGGTTGTCCTGAACACAACGAGCCTGTGTTTGATCCACAGTTACAGGATGACATGCGTTATACCCTGGGTTGTCCTGAACACAACGAGCCTGTGTTTGATCCACAGTTACAGGATGACATGCGTTATACCCTGGGTTGTCCTGAACACAAAGAGCCTGTGTTTGATCCACAGTTACAGGATGACATGCGTTATACCCTGGGTTGTCCTGAACACAACGAGCCTGTGTTTGATCCACAGTTACAGGATGACATGCGTTATACCCTGGGTTGTCCTGAACACAACGAGCCTGTGTTTGATCCACAGTTACAGGATGACATGCGTTATACCCTGGGTTGTCCTGAACACAAAGAGCCTGTGTTTGATCCAGTTACAGGATGACATGCGTTATACCCTGGGTTGTCCTGAACACAAAGAGCCTGTGTTTGATCCACAGTTACAGGATGACACGCGTTATACCCTGGGTTGTCCTGAACACAAAGAGCCTGTGTTTGATCCAGTTACAGGATGACATGCGTTATACCCTGGGTTGTCCTGAACACAACGAGCCTGTGTTTGATCCAGTTACAGGATGACATGCGTTATACCCTGGGTTGTCCTGAACACAACGAGCCTGTGTCATATTTTAGAAGAAAATTAGGCGTGGAGCACGCACATGAATCCACTCATGACTCCAAAATTACACTTTAGTGCCTTTTGAAAGCCTAACACTAAGATCATATTTTATAACTTAGCTAACCGTGTTGGCAGTAGAATAAGCTTTCAAATGATGCCAAACTGACCCAGATTGCGATTTAAAATGGAATGTTTCTGGATTGTGTAAACAGTAATTGTGTGACGGTGGGGACGCATGGCTGTGTTCCAAACAAACAACTGCAAGAGCGCTTGCTTCAGTTCCTCAATCGCAAAGCTGGGAGAGCTAAAAAAAAAAAAAAAGCATATAAGGCTCTATAAGGCTCTTTCAGTAAAAGTGCACTGAAATTACATAGGAACTGTGCATAGCTTGGAGAGGTGTGTGGCAACTTAGCGACACCAGTTAAACATCTAACTCAACCCTTAATCGTTTTTTCTTATCTTGCACCTACTCCAAAATGTCAATGAATATTCTTATGTTACTGAATGTATCCAGAGTATTTTCAGATTTTGTTAACAAATGCTGTGAGAAGTAGCATAAAATGTAAAATGCACATAAAATCAACAGTGTAAAGTTTGGCTTCAGTCTTGTGTCAGGTGAAATGTCGTGTCCTCAACTTTGGTCTGATAAAGTCCCCATAATCTCCAAAGTGTTCTTTCAATTGCTTCCATGTTCATGTGTATGATTTTAGAGTTCTTCTGTTAAAAACATTTCAATTCATCCCTATCCACATAGGCCAAATTCCACAAGTGTAAGGGGTTAAATTAGATCTTTAGAAAGAGGAGAGGTACTGAGAAACAATAAAATATATATTTTATTTTACTAAACTAAATTAACTAAATGGAGTAGGGTTCCCCAACTGGCGGCCCACGGACTGAATTTGGCACAAGGGGTGGTTTTATTTGCCCCAAACATTTTTGAGCAAAAACAAATAAATATCAATTTTCATTGTTGGACATAAAAGAGTAAAAACAGCAGAAAATCATCTCCAAGTGATTTTAATTTTGGAAATCTGTTTCCAAGTATTCCTACGCATAATAGAGAAACACCTGTGATGTGATGGTATACAAATGTCAAAATTATGTTCTAGTTCAATGTTAGATCCGTTTGGGCTTCTTGCAGTCAATTTGCAGTCTACAAATTATTTGTAATTATGTTACAAATAATATCTATCCACTCAAGAAAAAGAAAAAAGTTGGTGATCCCTGAAATAGAGAGACAATCAATCTCCATTTCATTTTTTGGGGGAGGGGGGGGGGGCTTTGGAGAGATGTATTATTACTAAAGTTGCTATTTGCCTGAACAATCTCCTGGTGGCAGAGCATTCCCTGATGACATTGCGCTATAACTGATCGATGCATTAAATACGTTTTTGGTTTGGGTGCCGTGAAGAAACCCATAGACATATCCTCTGACCCTAACCAATACACATATTCCACTATCTGAAGTGTATGCAAAAAGATCAAACAAGTGGTTAGGAATTTTCTAAACAAATGTTTATTAAAAATGACTAGAAGAGAGAAGTAGTCAATCTCTCTTCAACCAGGAAAAATCATCATGCATGTTGTTGATATTTGTTCTGTTTTTAGTTAAGGCCAAGGCGTGCTGCTCTGTTTTGAGCCAGCTGCAGCTTTGCTAGGTCTTTTCTTTGCTGCAACCTGACCATAGCACCAGACAGTAATCAAGATGGACAAGACCAGAGCCTGAACAAAAATATAAAACGCTACATGTAAAAAGTGTTGATCCCATGTTTCACGAGCTGAAATAAAAGATCCCAGAAATGTTCCATATGCACAAAAAGCTTATTTCTCCAAAATGTTGGTACAATGACGATATCCTGATGGCCCATTGTCATGCCATTCATCCGCTGCCATCACCTCATGTTTCAGCATGATAATGCATGGGCCCATGTCACAAGGATCTGTACACAATCCTGGAAGCTGAAAATGTCCCAGTTCTTCCATGGCCTGCATACTCACCAGACATACTCACCCATTGAGCACGGTTGAGATTCTGGGTGATCACACCAGATAATAAATACAAAATCTTTGAAATTGTTGCATGTTGTGTTTATGGGGAGTGTCGCTGCACATGTATTTTCAGGTCTCTCCAGAGATCGGGTTCAAGTTCAGGCTCTGGCTGGGCCACTCAAGGACATTCAGAGACTTGTCCCAAAGCCACCGCTGCGTTGTCTTGGCTTTGTGCGAGGGTTGTGAGGGTTGTTGTCCTGTAGGAAGGTGAACCTTTGGCCCAGTCTGGAGCAGGTTTTCATCAAGGATCTCTCTGTACTTTGCTCCATTCATCTTTCCCTCAATCCTGACAAATCTCCCAGTCCCTGCCGCTGAAAAACATCTCCACAGCATGATGCTGCTACCACCATGTTTCCCCGTAGGGATGGTATTGGCCAGGTGATAAGCATTGTCTGGTTTCCTCCAGATGTGATGCTTGGCATTCAGGCCAAAAAGTTCCATCTTGGTTTCATCAGACCAAATAATCTTGTTTGTCATGGTTTGAGAGTTCTAATGTCTAAAGGCCTGATTGGTTGCGTGCTGCAGAGATGGTTGACCCTCTGGAAGGTTCTCCCATCTCCACAGAGGAACTCCAAAGCTCTGTCTGAGTGACCATCAGGTTCTTGGTCACCTCCCTGACCAAGGCCCTTCTCCCCCGATTGCTCAGTTTGGCCGGGCGGCCAGATCTAGGAAGAGTCTTGGTGGTTCCAAACTTCTTCCATTTATGGAGGCCACTGTGTTCTTGGGGACCTTCAAATGCTGCAGACATTTTTTGGTACCCTTCCCCAGATCTGTGCATCGACACAATCCTGTCTCGGAGCTCTACGGACAATTCCTTCGACCTCATGGCTTGGTTTTTGCTCTGACATGCACTGTCACCTGTGGGACCTTATTTAGACAGGTGTGTGCCTTTACAAATCATGTCCAATCAATTGAATTTACCACAGGTGGACTCCAATCAAGTTGTAGAAACATCTCAAGGATGATCAATGGAAGCAGGATGCACCTCAATTTCGAGTCTCGTAGCAAAGGGTCTGAATACTCATGTAAATAAGGTGTTCTTTTATTTTGAATAATTTTGCACAAAAAAATCAAACCCGTTTTCGCTTTGTCATTATGGGGTATTGTTTAAAAATAATGTAATCAATTTTAAAAGTCTAACGTAACAAAATGTGGAAAAGGGTCTGAATGCTTTTCAAATGCACTGTAGTAAGAAGTGAGGAAATAGTAGTATTGTTTTTTTGTCTCTTGCTGCCTTGACAATATTACTTTTTATGTTAATGTAATAACTTATGTTGTTCTTGTCTATAGCTGTTATTTCTGTACTCTGTCATGCATATTTTATGTGGACTCCAGGAATAGTAGCTGCTGCATGTGCAACAGCTAATGGGGATCCTAATAATGTACAAGTTTTCACTCCCCGTTACATTTACGGACCGAAAGATTGAAAAACAATGAATTGGTTCAAGTGTGGGCTAGAGGACATCTTCACTTTTAAACTTTATTAAGAGCTCTCATTTTATTGTGAGGAACTGCAGTTGGAGCAGCCATTTTTTCTGTTTTGTCCTCTGTTATGAATGACCCCTTACACTCAAGGAAATTTGCCTACAAGGATTGAGCCAAATTGAAATGTTTTTAACAGAAGAACTATAAAAGCTATTGCATGACCATGGAAGCAATTCATTCATTTGAATCCTTCAAGGGGAGAGAGCACACTTCAGAGAGGAGGAAAAATGGAATTAGGCCCCTAGTGTTGTTCCTGGCAGAGTCTGCAGTCCACTAGGCATACACACACCGGCCACAAAATACAAAACAGAGGGAGGGGAAAAACAAAAAGAGGAACAGAAAGAAGAAGCTATCTAGTTCACCTTTCAAACCAAGACGTTTTCCCGCCAACTTTTTGCCGACTTTTCATATACAGTGGGGCAAAAAAGTATTGTCAGCCACCAATTGTGCAAGTTCTCCCACTTAAAAAGATGAGAGGCCTGTAATTTTCATCATAGGTACACTTCAACTATGACAGACAAAATGAGAAGAAAAAAATCCAGAAAATCACATTGTAGGATTTTTAATGAATTTATTTGCAAATTATGGTGGAAAATAAGTATTTGGTCAATAACAAAAGTTTCTCTCAATACTTTGTTATATACCCTTTGTTGGCAATGACAGAGGTCAAATGTTTTCTGTAAGTCTTCACAAGGTTTTCACACACTGTTGCTGGTATTTTGGCCCATTCCTCCATGCAGATCTCCTCTAGAGCAGTGATGTTTTGGGGCTGTTGCTGGGCAACACGGACTTTCAACTCCCTCCAAAGATTTTCTATGGGGTTGAGATCTGGAGACTGGCTAGGCCACTCCAGGACCTTGAAATGCTTCTTACGAAGCCACTCCGTTGCCCGGGCGGTGTGTTTGGGATCATTGTCATGCTGAAAGACCCAGCCACGTTTCATCTTTAATGCCCTTGCTGATGGAAGGAGGTTTTCACTCAAAATCTCACGATACATGGCCCCATTCATTCTTTCCTTTACACGGATCGTCCTGGTCCCTTTGCAGAAAAACAGCCCCAAAGCATGACGTTTCCACCCCCATGCTTCACAGTAGGTATGGTGTTCTTTGGATGCAACTCAGCATTCTTTGTCCTCCAAACACGACGAGTTGAGTTTTTACCAAAAAGTTCTATTTTGGTTTCATCTGACCATATGACAGTCTCCCAATCTTCTTCTGGATCATCCAAATGCTCTCTAGAAACTTCAGACGGGCCTGGACATGTACTGGCTTAAGCAGGGGGACACGTCTTGCACTGCAGGATTTGAGTCCCTGGCGGCATAGTGTGTTACTGATGGTAGGCTTTGTTACTTTGGTCCCAGCTCTCTGCAGGTCATTCACTATGTCCCCCCGTGTGGTTCTGGGATTTTTGCTCACCGTTCTTGTGATCATTTTGACCCCACGGGGTGAGATCTTGCGTGGAGCCCCAGATTGAGGGAGATTATCAGTGGTCTTGTATGTCTTCCATTTCCTAATAATTGCTCCCACAGTTGATTTCTTCAAACCAAGCTGCTTACCTATTGCAGATTCAGTCTTCCCAGCCTGGTGCAGGTCTACAATTTTGTTTCTGGTGTCCTTTGACAGCTCTTTGGTATTGGCCATAGTGGAGTTTGGAGTGTGACTGTTTGAGGTTGTGGACAGGTGTCTTTTATACTGATAACAAGTTCAAACAGGTGCCATTAATACAGGTAACGAGTGGAGGACAGAGGAGCCTCTTAAAGAAGAAGTTACAGGTCTGTGAGAGCCAGAAATCTTGCTTGTTTGTAGGTGACCAAATACTTATTTTCCACAATAATTTGCAAATAAATTCATTAAAAATCCTACAATGTGATTTTCTGGATTTTTTTTTCTCATTTTGCCTGTCATAGTTGAAGTGTACCTATGATGAAAATTACAGGCCTCTCTCATCTTTTTAAGTGGGAGAACTTGCACAATTGGTGGCTGACTAAACACTTTTTTGCCCCACTGTATATGAAAGGCATTGCCGGCGACAAAGCCTCTACTTTTATTTCTGCCAACCGACCTAGACATGATTAAGGTAAAGGTCTGCCTACGGCTTAGTATGAAATGTAGCCGTAATGCTGAGGCAGCATTGGCACGCACTACGCTCCTAAGCTCTTGATGGTTGCTAGGCAGCGCCCTTTACTTCTATCCTCCTGCCAGTTCTAAACTTTGAGGCATGTCACTTCACCCATCTCTTCACATAGCCCACCGCATGCACTGTTTCTTAACCACGACTGGATGGATCCATAAAGAATTACTGTGGGAATAAATATTACTGAATGACGAAAATATTGGAATAAAATAGGCTAGTGCAATTGAAGGCATCAAATTGTTGCTTAATGATACTCCCACAGCCATCCTATTTTTACAATACATTTGAAGCAATAGCCCTTTACCCTGCTTTGAGACAAGCGTGAGGACTTGTATTGATAGAATCCATCAATGTCTGATTTTCTTTTCACTGAATCTCCGTTTGGATATTAGTTAGGCAACAACTAGGCTGGTGAAATGCTAAATTGAGGGGAGTGCTGCTCATGATGATCTTGTCTAGTTGGCTCATTTATTATCGCTGATTAGAACATTTTGTCAGCATGTTATGTAGCTTAACAAGCAGACTGTTTTGCTCTTCATTTTCAGTTGCTTAGTAACCTAGGCCAACTCCAGACCTAAAGCCTGTGACTTGTCTTAATCAATCAATGTGATTTTGTATCATTGAATCTCCCTCTGTATGCTATATATGGTTTATTCTCTGGCTGGGAAAATAATTGGAGGTGGTATAGCTCATCTATCACTGATCAGAAACATTTACCACGCAATAATGTAACCTAAATCCAGTGTAGTTTGTAATGGTGTATATTCAATGGATTTATTCAAATAGACGTCCACCCACATCGGCCCATGTCTACTGCCACTCCTAAACTTGCCGGCATGTGCACAGGAGATATAAAAGGTTTATCCCGGCAAGAATGTATCAGGCTCTAAAAAACATGTCTATTTTTTATAGGCAACATACAGTAAAGTCTGTCTGTAAAGGGTATAGGATGTGCGTGTGTCTCTCTCTGTGTGTGTGTATCCTCCTAAGAATAGAATTAGGGGTGGTGGTCTTCAAACACCTGCAAACGAGGCCACAGATAAGACGTCGCGCCAAACGGACAACTGCTCAAGTTTCAATTCTTGATGAAGGAAATAGGGAACTAGGCTTACATGTGATGTGATCAAACAGTCATTTCATTTTCAGATATTACTACAATTATAGTCCAGGTGTACCAAGCATGGTGCAATTCTGCAAATGCCAGCAGCAGAGACATTAAGTTCCAACATTGTCCAATAGCCTCTGATAAACTGAACAAATCTAGGTCTGCGTAGAGCATAGACATAGACTGCATACTGTCTACAGTGGGCAATGCATTAGGCTATGTGGGGTATAGGCAGCAATGCATTAGGCTATGTGGGGTATAGGCAGCAATGCATTAGGCTATGTGGGGTATAGGCAGCAATGCATTAGGCTATGTGGGGTATAGGCAGCAATGCATTAGGCTATGTGGGGTATAGGCAGCAATGCATTAGGCTATGTGGGGTATAGGCAGCAATGCATTAGGCTATGTGGGGTATAGGCAGCAATGCATTAGGCTATGTGGGGTATAGGCATAGTATGCTGTGTGCGTGTCTCCTGGCGTGTTGAGAAAACACAGACTCCCACTAGCTCCAGAACTGGACCGGCTGGGGTTATATGAACCAACATCAAGGGATACAAGGGCCCCCTCGGATTGGACACCTGTCAGCTGCACATAGAAATACAGGTTCCCAGAGTCAGTGAGACAGAGATGGGTCACCCAGGCAGTAATTGAATGCACATGACCAGTGAACAGCAGCACTGAGGAGCCTGAGACTGGAGGGGCCTGAGTCATGACACACTACAGCCCTGCTGCACCCAGAACAGATGCATGACATGAGACTCCACTGACCTTTACCACAGAGACAGAGAGAGACAGAGAGGGGTAATTGAGAGAGAGAGAGACAGAGAGGGGTAATTGAGAGAGAGGGGTAATTGAGAGAGAGAGAGGGGTAATTGAGAGAGAGAGACAGAGAGGGGTAATTGAGAGAGAGAGACAGAGAGGGGTAATTGAGAGAGAGAGACAGAGAGGGGTAATTGAGAGAGAGAGACAGAGAGGGGTAATTGAGAGAGAGAGAAAGAGAGGGGTAATTGAGAGAGAGAATGTGGGAAATAGAGTGAAACTGAATGAGAATAAAAAGAGAGAAAGAACGTGGAAAAAATAACAAAAGAGAACAAGGGAATAAGATAAGTGAGAGCGAGCGAGAGAGTTAGTAACAAGGTGATGTGGGAGATGACTGGTAGACTCTTCTAAATAGAGAGGATCCTCAATGTTGGCTAAATGACATGGGTGGACGGCTAAACATAGCCTACCGTCTATGAGTGGGCATCAATTCTTTTCTATTCTATTTCTGAAGCTGACTACTCTCCACAGATAGCCGTTTGCGGTAGACGGACAGTGCTGGAATGCTCTTAGGCAACTCTGGGCTCAGGGCATTGTACTACTGGTTACAGGTCTGAACTCAGCCACACAATCCTGGCAAACAGACCCTGTCCATCCCACTATTCATAGCGTCAGGTCTGTACTCTTTAGCAGCCCCAGAGAGACAGACAGTGCTCTAATAGAAATCGATAAAAGAGACAGGAGACAGGGACAGTGGGGTACACATGTTAGGATGTTGATCTGTTCATAACTCCACTGCAGGGGAATAAAGCGAAGCTCACAAGCATGTCATCCACAAGCATGTCTGCTGACAGGCACAAGCATGTCATGCACAAGCATGTCTGCTGACAGGCACAAGCATGTCTGTCCTCGAGCAAGGTGCGTGTGTGTGTGTGAGACTGTGTGTAAGTTCTCAAACACAGCCCCAGACAGATCTCACAATCATGCCCTTATAAATAAGCACCTCTCACACAATGAGAGTGGTGTGTATTTAGAGACGGGAGTGTGTGTTCACCACTCTGTTGTCTGCTCCTGTCCCTGAAACGAAGTTCACACACCAGACAGCAACAACACAATGCAGGGCATCGATAAGAATTTGACATAATCACACATCTCCCCTGCCCATTCTGCCATTAAAAACTCTGATTTCTGATCAGTCACCCTAGTTTGCGCTAACCTACTCCATTATAAGATGAAAAACAAACACTGATATAGGTCCAGGACAATACCAGTATCGAGATACTCATTACTATTGTGGCAAGGAAACAAAACACAAGGCAGATTTGACTTCTTTAGGAAAACAGCCGTAATGTTGGAAACAAACATCATTATGTTGTCATCCAGAGTCACATTTATTTTCCAAGTTATAGAACACAATATGTTACATACATCAAGTTAACGGACCAAAGAGTTGGGTCTGCTTCATGTTTTCCATGGAAACAATGTCACGATACTGATATCGTCACAGCCCTACACTGATCCAGGGTAGTCTACCTCAACACACAATGGCAACAAGTTACCTTGGAGGGGTGTTGTGTCTGATTAGTCTCCCTGTTTCAAAAGGAGACACTTCCTTGTTGTCTACCAGTGACTCACTGACTATGTGAGCAGGGGAGGCCCCAATCACAGATGTTACACACTGTTTGGCCTGACCAGGAAAATAACACTTCCTCTCTTTTGGGTGTGAAGTTAAAAGAGAAGAAAGAAGAACACAGACGCCAGAGTGAGGTCCAGGTCCGAGTAAGAGTGCTGCTGATCTAGGATCAGGTTCCCCCTGTCCATGTATGATTTATTAAGAATTAAACTGATCCTTAAATCAGCGCTCCCCAACCAACTCAGTGGCTTTGTGGTAAGAGTGTTCGCCTTGAGATTGGAAGGTTGGTAGTTTGATCGAGTTATACCAAAGACTGTAAAATGGGACCCAATGTGTCTACACTTGGCACTCAGCATTAAGGAGATAGATTGGGGGTAAGGCACTGCAATAGACTGGCATCCTGTCCAGGGGGTGTACCAAGACTCGTGCAAGGCAAATCAGCACTCCTACTCTGAGACCCTTGATACATAAGGCCCCAGAACAAGCCTTAGGGCTGTAGTAGGACATATCACAAATGTGGAATGGAGTCAAGACCAGTCATACATTGTATAAGTAAGCCTACATGTATATACTAAACCCCAAATGAACCCTGATTAGAAGCCCCTGGCTGAGTCCCAATTCTCCACCCTTCTCCCAAAGTGAGCACTTGAACACCCTTCATGTTTTAAACAGTGGAAACTCCCTCTAGCCAATGCTTTGACTATTCCAATGCTTTTAAATCCATGACGGGAAGTGTGTAAGTGCACACTTTTGTAAAAGGGTGGGGAATTGGGATGCAATGCTGAATGTCCTGTTGCTGCCTCTGAGCATTGCATGATCGGTTCTTGAGGGGTGTTCAGATGTAGGGTTTTAGTGGATCATTGTGACAATTCAGTATTATCATTTGCCATCTTCCGGGAGGTGATAACATGGCTGGCATGGAATTATCTGTCATTTTACTGAAATGGAAATGGCCAAACTTGTCATCTCTATGGTTCTACTTTCTGGCCTTAGTATAGACAAAGGCCTGCATAGGGTGAATGTTAGCACTGTTTCGTCAGAGCCTTATCATGGCAATGGAATGTAAAGACTAGGGTACAATTTTGCTACTAGGTCATCAACCTATTAGCAAATGTCCTTCTACTTGTAGTCCTGAGGTAGTTTTTTCATAAGAAAAATATATCCGTTTCCATTTCCTTCTTTTGTTTCCTAAAATAAACATGTGTTGAGATGTATTTTGCAATGATGGCTGCCATCCCTACCATCTTATGTTAGTTCACAGTGGGACACCATATTTAGAAATCCCTATGGGGGTGTTCTGGAATAGATTGGGTAAACTTCTGACTTGCACACAATCGACTTTAGAGTGAAGTGTTTCCATAGCAACCACAGTTTGTAAACTTGGATTGTTTTTTCGCTGTGTCAGTCAGTCAACCTTGTCCTCCTTGGTGATGAAGCTGTGCATTGCTGCTGACAGAATGGGGCTTATAGTGGACCCTCTCTGTATGGCAAACCCCATCCCCAGTGGGGATCAGAGTCAAGAACTCAATGTTGAGAGGCTCAGAACTGTGCTCAATGAATGTGTGTAGCCTAGATTCTCTCTACTTGGATAACACCAGCAGTCAACCCTACCCAAAAACTTTGGACCAAGGGGCAGGCTTAAACAATTGCATTTGTTTCACTCTTACAGGCATTTTCCATGTTAAAGTGCCAACTGAGGGAGACACATAATGGGGGAAATACTGGATTAAGTGACATCACAGATGTGAGCAGCTTTCTGGTCACTTTCCTGTGGAAGCCCATGTGCTGTGCTGGCATGATGTTAAGGGCCCGGTCACCATAGAAACAAAATGAGTACAATGCCACTCCAACTTCCAGGTGACAAATGATAATGATGATGATGGATGGTACTTTAAATCCTATAGTTTGACAACCCTGTTGTTTAAGCTTTCAAATGATATCAAAACGGGTCAGATATGCAAAATAGGTCCAGTCAACTTTGAGAATCTCCATCTCCCGAATGTTTTGGCATTCAGGTCCAAAAAGTCACTTCCATTCCACTTCTCTCAAGGGAAGGCTTTGGGTCATCAGTATTTGTCCAATTGATAAAGTCAAACTCCTATTTCTAAAATGCATCTTGTTAAAATCAGACTTTAAACCTAAGTCACACATTTTGACAGTGCCAATTGGCCATTTAGCATGAACCAATGATTTATTTTAAAGTGAAAACTAACTAGCTTTTTAACTAGAAACGTCTACCCTGTGACAGAAGATCGCTAGATACAGAACATTTGTGGCGATTAGTTGACTCTGAAGAATGCATGAGATGACAGCGGAGTTATCTTTACTTCTGAAACCTGCCCCGCCCTTCTTTCATCAGTCATCGACGCAAGGGCTCTAGTCAGACAGACAGATCTTGAGCTAACTAAAAAATATACCCTAACAAATATTCCCGATCCAAGATGTTAGTTCCCTAGTTAGGGAGCTAGCTCGTAAGTAAGCAATTGGCTATTATGCTAGTAATAGTTGACTAGGACTACATAGCGGGCTATCTTAAACATTGTTAGTTAACTAAATCATTAGCCGACGTTAACGTTAGTTAGCTACCTAACTAACTAGGTAGCCTTCTACCAGGACCCATAACAAGTAACATTAACTAGTTAGATCTAACGTTAGCAGTACGTTCGGTAGTTAGCTATGTCAACCATAGTTCGTTAGCTAACGTTAATTTAGTTGTTTCATACGCGACCTTCCAGCTGGTTGGATAGTAGTGGCTAACGTTAGCTAAATAGCTTGCTTCTGGTAATGTTACATAGAAAAACTTTCGTACAGTTGCTGTAAAGTTTAAAAACCAAAGTTCCAAATGAACAAAATAGGTATTAGATATAGCTGGACATGCTATCACTTTACCTTGAACAGTTCCGCTCCTCTTGAGAGACGCGAATCAATGAATAAATTAGCTGTATTTAGCTGGCTAACCTTTTACCAGTTTTTTTCTTACCAGCAACAGGAGCCGCAGCATAAAGGCACCCACCATATCTTCCGGTATGCAAAATAAAAAAACCTTCAAAATAATAGTTCTCATTTCAAGAAATTTCAGGAATTGCAAACAAAATGAATATATGGCCACTAATATTGTTTAGCAAAACGGCAGCCCTGCCACTTGATTTGGTATACAGCTGAGGGATGGGGAAATGTAACCCCTCTCATATTCAGAGAGTGCTCTGACACAGTCCGTGTCAGGTGTGGGAATCTGTCTAAAGCACACAGGTGACCCCTAAAAATTGAGATTTACACAAATCCCCCATTGTTTAATTGGATTTATTACATGCAGACATTTGAGGCACCAGGAATTATTAATACATTTAAAAACCAAAAACATTGCATGTTATAATTCCTATATTCAGCACATGTATATAAAACATATATAATTGCAACTACCTATATGCAACAAAGAATGAGGGTAAAAGGATGACATGAAATGCATAACCAAATAGTGTCAAAAGTACATCAAAATACGTTATTTTAATGTAACAGTGTATATTTCATTGTGTACTAAAACCATCTGTAAGACAAAGGCAGCAGCACCATATTAGTATATATAAAACATGGTACAGTCTTCTATACAAAAAAGTCCACATCATTAAAGGCAAAACCTAATGGTGACTGTTAAAGTGGTAATAAACCCAAATTACATATTGGTTTTCTTTGGGTGAACTATCCCTTTAACAACTCTGGGGACCACAGTGAGGTGGGGTGGGGTGTTTGGTACTGTATATAAGAAATTAATAAAGATACTCTATGGGTTATTACATCATGTTCACTTTCACACAATCAGAATGGTTCAGTCTGTTGTAGCTCAGTAGCCACTTCAGCTTTAGTCTCTTGTATGCCAACCGCTCGAGGTGACCACACACTGTGACCAGAATGGGATTATCTTAAACACACAGGCAGACCAAGGGTGTGCTGGTCAGTGTCTCAAATGGCACCCTATTCCCTATATAGAGCACTACTTTTAACCAGGGCCCATAGGTAATAGGGTGCCCTTTGGGACGCAACCCTGGTTTCGAGGTCACCCCTCCAAGGTCACACCACAGGAAAATATTTGTTAGCATGGCAATGTCATCCACAACACAAAATGAAAGGTACTTCAACGTTTGAAGAGCTGACCTCATCACTTTATATCCAGATATTTAACTGAAAGCATTTCTTTATCTCGAAGTTGAATTTATGAGTAACAACTCAAAAGTAAAGTTGTATAACCAAACATTGAACAAGTCTCTCAATTTTATAAAAGTAATTCCAAAACATTGACTGTCCTATGCATACTGTAGTCTTATACACTTTATAGCCTACTTCAGTGGCTTGAAAAGCAAACGCTTCAAAGCTCACTTTCCAGTCTTACTTTCGTTTGTTGTTAGCATTGTCCATTACACTATGTTTTATACAGTCAACAAATAGCAAATGCTTTTCGGGTCATGCATTTCAGAATAAAGAGGTGAAACCTGTCGGTTTTCAGACATGAACAGAATAATTACACACGTCAATGTGTCTTAACCTTGCAAATATTCTGCTTGAAAACATAAAAAACATTCAAAGTAAAACAATTCCACAACAATATATGTAAACATTATTCAAACAGGTGCATTGATTGAAATCCTCTAACAGTCATCTGAGAACGTCCCCTTCCCATTGCTATATAAATGGTTGATAAATGCTATTATTTACTGTATTATACAGAGCTTCTGATAAACGTGAGTGTGTGTGACCCTTTCTTTACTGACACACACGTGTCCTTGCTTGTGATGTATGGCAGGGTCCTCAGAGCTTACTGGGTCCTCTCCCTCCCTCCCTGTCATCCTTCCATCCCTCTGTTTGGGTCGTCCCTTGCCCCCGACCCCCTTTACCCCATGAATGACACAGGAAGAGCAACGAGAGGTCAGTGAAGGGACAGTGAGGCGTTGGACATTACCACCTCACTTCCAGGTGGCGGCAGCTGGGCGAGGCCCGGTGCCCCCCTTCGCTGTTCCCTTAGACCCCAGCGACTGGCCTGAGCGACTCCGTAGGTCGCGTTCTACATTCTCGCTCAGTGCCTGCTCCTCGTCGTACCTGAGGAAGGGAGAGATAGAGGGAGGGAGGCAGGGAGAGAGAGAGAGAGAGGCAGGGACGGAGGGGAAGACAGAGAGGCAGGGAGGGAGAGAGTGGTGAGTGAGAGAGACGGAGGCAGGAAGGGAGGGGAAGAGAGAGAGGCAGAGGATAGAGAGAGGGAGTACACTCTTAGAAAAAAGGCTTCCAAAAGGGTTCTTCGGCTGCCCCCATAGGGGAACCTTTTTTGATTCCAGGTAGAACCTTTTTTAGGTTCCAGGTAGAACTCTTTTGTGTGCCAAGGGTTCTTTAAAGGGTTCTCCTATGTGGATAGCCGAAGAACAGTTTTAGGTCCTAGATATCACCTTTTTTTCAAAGAGTGCATGTGTAAGACAGAGTACTGGTAAGACCTACAGTGGGGTACGAAATTATTGACACCCTCGATAAAGATGAGCAAAATTAGAGATCTTTGGCCATGCACACCAGTGGTGGGTTTGGCGTCGACATGAGAATGCATGAGCAGAAAAGAACCCAGTACCTACTGTAAAGTTTGGTGGTGTATCTTATAGGGCTATTTTGCTTCCACTGGTCGTGGGGTCCTTGTTAAAGTCAACGGCATCATGAACTTTACCCAGTATCAGGATATTATTGACAAAAACCTGGTTGCCTCTGCCAGGAGGCTGAAACTTGGCCGCAAGTGGATCTTCAAGCAAAACAATAACCCCAAGCACACATTAAAAAACACAAAAAATAGGTTAATTGGCCCCAAAATCAAAAGTAGAAACATATTGAAAAGCTGTGGTTTGAATTGAAGAGGGCAGTCTATTAGCGCAGACAAAGCACATCAAGGATCTGGAAGAATTCTGTCAGTGGAGGCTGCTGAGGGGAGGACGGCTCATAATAACGCCTGGAACAGAATAAATGGAAACCATGTGTTTGATGGATTTGATACCATTTCACTCATTCTGCTCCAGCCATTACCAAGAGCCCTTTCTCCCCAATTATAGTGCCACCAACCTGCTGTGGATTCTGTATGTAGGAATGGTCTAAGATCCCTCCCAAAGTGTTCTCCAACTCATAAAATAAGTAATGATGCTAGATATAGGAAGTATAAAGACAAGATAGTGATAACATCACAACAAAAATGTAACTCTGAGGTAAAAGGCTGTCTGTTGTCATTCTGATCGGTCAGATAGCTAGAAACAATGACTAGAAGCTGCTATGCGGTAAATCGTAGATGGCTTGCTTCAGTTCATCTGATCCTGAATCAGTTCACGGTTATAGGTATTTTCTCTAACCGTTAATCCTGGCTTGACGGACCAATAGTTCCACAACGGCAAACCCTGCCCATCTGGCACTCCAGAATATTTTTTTTCTTTTTTATAAATAGTGTTGTTTTTTTACCCTGGGCCACATTCCTTAGTCAAACGTTGTCAAATGCTGCAGATAGAAATGCCATGATTAGATCCGACTTCATTCCTTATTCTACATGTCAGAGAAGCATAGCATATTTCTATCTAAATATTCCAAAACGCTGCATCCTGCTGAACACGACCCAGGCCTGTTTTCTCCCTTGAGCGCTGTGATAGGAGGAGGGGGCTGTCACTCACAGGACTTGGTAGTTGCCCAGGGCCTCTCGGGGTGGGCTGCGGTTCCAGCGGCAGTCGGGAATGTCCCCGTTGGGTGTGACGATGTTGAGAGTGTCATTGATCAGATTGTACTTCAGGATCCGGTCGTTAGCTGTGCTGGAGGTAAGCGACGGAGAAGCGTTGACCTGGAGGACAGATGCGGAATAGACACACACACACACACACACACACACACACACACACACACACACACACACACACACACACACACACACACACACACACACAGACACACACACACACACACACACACACACAGCAGAGAGCACAGGTCAGGATAAGCATTAGTCATTATGTATACACGGGCCAGCATGGAAAGTTCTGTCCTGAGTATGAGTAGAGTACAAAGTACTGGAGACTAGTAACAGGCAGGAATGACCTCACTATTTCACTGTTTTCATTTCCTATTGGTCCCCATAGGAACTGGGAGCTGCTTATCAGGCAGGAAATGTACCACATGGACAATGTAATAGCAGCAGCGGTGGGTGTGGGTTGTAAATATACTGGCACACAGACACCCACATGGACAACTAAGAGAGAGAAAAAGAGAGATCAATCCCAGAAAGACACACACACACACACACACACACACACACACACACACACACACACACACACACACACACACACACAGCAGAGAGCACAGGTCAGGATAAGCATTAGTCATTATGTATACACGGGCCAGCATGGAAAGTTCTGTCCTGAGTATGAGTAGAGTACAAAGTACTGGAGACTAGTAACAGGCAGGAATGACCTCACTATTTCACTGTTTTCATTTCCTATTGGTCCCCATAGGAACTGGGAGCTGCTTATCAGGCAGGAAATGTACCACATGGACAATGTAATAGCAGCAGCGGTGGGTGTGGGTTGTAAATATACTGGCACACAGACACCCACATGGACAACTAAGAGAGAGAAAAAGAGAGATCAATCCCAGAAAGACACACACACACACACACACACACACACACACACACACACACACACACACACACACACACACACACACACACACACACACACACACACACACACACACACACACACACACACACACACACACACACACACACAAAGCTTGGTTGGAATCACTCCCTTGTTTCCCAGCCCTTGCAGACTGAGAGACTGCTGCAGGTTGGTTCCCCAGCTGTTCTTCTACAATACACATTAAGGAGAGTTTGGCATTGGCATGCCGGCTATTCTGCCCCGGGTGGCTGTACCAGAGGATCTCACAGCGGATCAGCACTCCTACACACAGGGACGCTTTGTGAATACTGTTTGTTTCCTGTACATCGCCTTGAGCAGGTTTTAGTCAAACACACTTCAGACACAAACACACACCTCAGACACAAACTCACGCACATATACAAACATCCACACACAGAGAGAAAAGTCAACCCTAAGGACATTAAACTTGATAGAAAGGAGCGCAGCACTGGTTTCACTTCACAAACAATGCAGAAAAAATGAAAACATTTTGACACGAGGTCATCTTAGTAGGAACTAGAATTAGTGAGTAAAACTATAGTATGTTCACAATAAGAGAGACTTTTTTACTTCGTTATTTTTGCCTATGTCATGTAATTACAGTGTGTGTGTGTGTGGGTGGGCGCCTCACCTCAATAAGCCATGGCTTCAGCTTGTCATCGATGATGATGTCATATCCATAACACTCAAAGCAATGTTTATCATTGTTCATGACGGGCTGTGAAGAGAGAGAGAGAGGGAGAGGGAGTGTTTAGAGGGAAAAAGGAAGTTAGTGTGTTGAGTGTGTGGGACAGGAGTAAAAAAGGGAAGAGCAGCTGCAACACAGCAGGAATAAAATGGGGAACATGTTTTTGTTTCAGTATGTGTGTGTGACCACTCACAGCGACAGCCTTTAGGGACTGCACCATGATCCAGTGGATCTGGTCAAACAGTCGGCTGGTCACCTCCTTCCCCCTGGTGCTCTCCAGGTACAGACGCAGGTTACTGACCGTCCACTTCCCACCGTGGACATGGTTATAGTCATCCTGCAACGTGTATAGATGTATTGTACACACGTAGAAATATATACACATAGAAACTCGTATATTTATGTAAGAGCCATTTCTGCCTGTTTTAGGCCCATTTAGTGTGTTGTGTATATGTTATCTGTCTTGACAACACACACACACACACTTACCCCATGTCTCTGAATGGCCACATTGGTTAGGTGCACAAACATGTTGTCCAGTTCACTAGTGCTGGGGGTGTACTTCACTGTGCAAAACCGGCAGAAACCCAGTTTATACCTGGAAGCAACACAAAGGTCCAAATGGACCAAATTGTCAAATACTGATCTGATCAAATGCTGAAGTTATCATTTATCCTAGTGGCAATATCCTTTATTAATGTTTTACAGAATTATGAAAACGTATATGCATACTGCACTGCTTATAATGATGTATTTGCATTACATGTAAAATACTGTCTATGTTTATGTTAGTATAGGGACAATTAAGTTATTATCTATCTATTACCTATCACCTATCCAGTCATTTCAGAGCGGTAGGACTTGAGGGAAATGAAACCAGGTTGTAGATTTTAGGTTAATCATAAACCTACATGTAACACTTGAGAGGTCGATAGGTGGTAACCAACACATAGAGACGCAGGTCAAACTTCTTGCCTCCGATCAGCAGTGGGTTGTCGATGTACAGAGAGATGACATAGGCCTCCTTGCCACTTGAGGCCGCTACAAACCTAGCAAAAACAAAGGAAACAGAGCATCAGTCATTTATCTATGGACAACTCATCTATGGACAACGGTGTTGAGAACAGCAGATTCAAGAGTAGTGGGGTAATACTACCTGTATGACCTAAGACTGACTGTGAACAATGCAAATGCAAGCAAAGACTCACCTTTGGCAGCCACACACAGGACATGTTTATCAGTAGTTAGTAGAGATGTGTGTGTGTGTGTGTGTGTGTGTGTGTGTGTGTGTGTGTGTGTGTGTGTGTGTGTGTGTGTGTGTGTGTGTGTGTGTGTGTGTGTGTGTGTGTGTGTGTGTGTGTGTGTGTGTGTGTGTGTGTGAGTCAGCACTCACGTGGAGGTACGGCTGTCTCGGGACCACTTCTTGATCTGGGAAAGTTTGTTGATGAGGAAGATGCCTTTTCCCTGAGCCTTCCCACACGGCTTCATTATCCACGTGCTGGAGGGACTCTTCCGGAATTCCTCCACAAACAGATTATAATCCGCTGGAAGCATGAACGTCACCGGCACAAAGTCTGGGACACAACCAGAGAGGGAGAGAGGGAGTATAAAAACGCAGAGAAATATGAAAGGACAGTATTGATGACATTTGTTTAACAGCACAAAACAATGAGTGAGTTTAGCTGTTATAGCCCAAGACCCCGAAAAAGGGCCACTTCTAATCAGAGGCCCTTGTAGCAGGTGCAACTGAAATTTAAATGTATCTTACATCCACATTTATTTACATATACTGTAAGTAAGCAGTGTGCGTGTACGGGAAAGCTCATAACTAACACCTAAATAAAGGTATTTCCCGTTTTCGTCTTTCTCGGCCAGCGGGCTTCCCTCCTTCTCCATATCTTTGCGGTAGCGTTTGATGTTCTTGATCATCAGGTCCTTCCTGGTCAGCTCGTAGTGGTTGGGGAAGTGGTTGACCATCTGCTCGTCCGAGAGACGGTAACCCGTGTCCACACTGAACACGTTCCGGATGGTCTGGACGCTCATCCTATTGGGAGGCATAGACGGATCATAAACAGGGTTTCCCCAAGGCTGATGGAGATTTGCGGGGGTAGTCAGTCAGGGATGGGATTTTTGTGATTAATCAGGAATTTCTGTTTTTCTGAATCTGTTATTTACAGTTACACAATTTGTCTAATTTACCCCTGAACCAATATCTTAATATTTTTTTTACTTTTTTTTTTTTTTTAATGTTGTCCTGGGCTGTGTTCAGTAAGCACAAATAAAAGAAAACGTTTAAAAAAGAAGATGAGTGCTTTTATTGGACAAGACCAAGTAGTAACGCCTGTTTCAAAGCATTCTTCTCTCCCGTTTTGTGCCCACTGAACACGACCCTGATCTCTGTATGTGCTACACTGGCATTCATAAGCACCCACTGTGTATTGTCACTCAGAGAAAGCTCCATAGCTCCAATGACAGCCTACCAGTAGAAGTTCCAGTCCTCGCTCTCTGTGACCTGAGTCCATCCTCTCTTCTCAAAGTTGTTGATGAGTACGGATTTCTCAATGTCGGTCACCCATTTCACCTTATTAGCCATGGTTCCTCCTAGAGTCTCTCTCTCACACACACACACACACACACAGAAACACACCAATGCAAGCACAAACACACACGCACAGATGAGCTTAGCACGTGTAATAAACATAGGTATAACTAACGTTAATAGTCTATTGTTTTGCCCATGATGAGCCACTGCTATTAGCTATCTCGCAAAAACACTGAATTCATGTGCTATATTCACAACTAGCATTTTGGTGTACTGTAAAGCATTGGACACAATCGCGTTATGTCAGCTAGCTACGTATCTATGTATCCTTCCACACCAAATAACCGTTTTAGCTAGCTACCTGGAAATCGATCTTCTAATCTTCTTGTAAAACAACCGGTCATCAGCCCCAGCTAGCTGGATCCACCCTGCCTGAGACACCTGCAAAGGATAATGATTTTCATCCAATCGTGATGTCTGGTTCAATCGCCTTCAAGGGGAATTTAATGCAAAGTATAAAGGAGAAATACTACATTTATTGACTTCACCCATGTAACGTTAATCTGCTAAAAGGGTGGATGCTAGTTATCTCTTATCTTGATTTATCGATCCATCCCAGTCAGCTGGAAGATGAATACCGTGCTCTTCCGGGTGAATAACCTAGCAACCGACGACGCTTCGATCTGTCAAATATTCCTCGCTCGTTTCACCACAGGGTTGCGCTAAATGCACATGGTCCAATTTTTAGCATGCACGGACATTTTGCGCCTCATGATGCCCTCTAGTGGCTGTTGAGAGAAACACACCTCAATGATCTTCCTGGTGTAACTGCCATAGGCGTGGCAGTTGAAATGATAATTGTGGCAGTTACCTGAAAACAACAAGATTAAAGGACGCTGCTGTAAGTAGGAACATTATAAACAACTGTGAAATGTTCAAAATATTTTTATATTTAGGATATTGTTCTATAATGCCCATATTATTTGCGTTACAGGGCGGCGTCTACTTTAATCTACAAAATATGTAAGTTTGACATTTTTGTTATTCTACAATGCACCTGTTCTTTTGTTGTCAGACAAGGAACCTTGTGTAGACAGATATTGACTGCAGTACTGCTCTTCTATAGATGTGAAACTCGATGACAAAATATGAATAATGACAGGATCATTATCATTGTTTAAATATTTTACATTCAAATAGGGCAAATTATGCTGTATTTCTTGCTTGTGTGATCTTCAAATCGACCTTAGGTTTGTTTGGTGAAGAGGATGACATCACCTTGTTTTGACAACCCCTATCAAACATTACTATCCACAAATAATATTTTCCCCCAATTATTATGATTTGATCATGCTGTAGAGCTAAGGCATATATGATGTTATTAACAATAATACTATTATTAATTTAATAGTTAAATAATTCATATTATCTTTATTACCTATATTTTACATTGTATTTATTTTTATTTGCCAATTATTTTGCCGCTTTCCATGTTGTCTGTTGTCTGTAGCTTGTGAGGTGTGGAAACACTTTGTTGCTTTAATGAATTTTTTCTTGCTGCTTTTTGTTCTATGTTGCTCTGTCTGTATGCCACGTCTTGCTTGTCCTATGTTGCTCTGCGTGTGCTCACTGCTCAATGATTGTCTATATTGTAATTGTTTTTAATAACCTGCCCAGGGACTGCGGTTGAAAATTAGCCGGCTGGCTAAAACCGTCACTTTTACTGAAATGTTGATTAATGTGTACTGTCCCTGTAAAAAATAAAATCAACTCAAACTCAATAAACTCAAGACTAATGACAAATCCATCCTTTCATTGGATTGGCTTGAGACATTACATTTGTAAAGACATTCTGTAATATTACAAAATCAAATGTATATTTTAAGATGACAAAACAAGGAAGCAAATGTTTTGCGATGGTAGCCGTTTGGTTGATTTGAGTAATGGAAATCCACCATTTGCATTGCGACTACCTCTCCAACAGCACGTGAGCAGAGGGACAGAACAGCTTAGGTACAGGTGAGCAGAGCCAGGGGTGTGTTCAACACTAAACTCTCTTGTGTTTCACATTGAGATTCCTAGTCAAAACTGACGTGACATGCATTAATGTAGGTCACACACACACATATGTGTGTTTATTTTCTGTATTACACACACACACACACACACACACACACACACACACACACACACACACACACACACACACACACACACACACACACACACACACACACACACACACACACACTGTATCTTGAAACCTCACTGAGCCCATCCTGTGCAGTGAATCCTGCAGTAATCTCCCCGGCAACACACTTCTGGTCATATGACTCAATATTTACACAGGTAGATAATTATGGGCGTTAAATTTATTATGACCATAGTCACACACACAGCTAGGTGCACTCACTCACCTGTTAACACACACACACAACTGTTGTCCTGACATGGCTTCCACATTATTTATGTGTAACACCCTGAAACTCATAACATGTGTGTGGCAAACTCTTTTCTTTATCAGAAAACAAAATGGTGGAGCACAGAAGAGAGCGACGCCGTGCCATTTCCCTCAGGGCTGGACCTAGTGAGGTGGACAACGTCTCCCTGTCTGATGTGAATCTCAGGTAGAGGCTACGTCACACCAGTCCTGACCTCTTGATCAAATCCAATTTTATTGGTCACATACACATATTTAGCTGATCTTATCTCTTATGTCATAACAGACATTCAAAGGAGGTATTCAAACCCTATTTTTTTCCTCCATTGAAGTAGTCACTAATTTGACATTATGGGTGAAAGCAAAATGCTTGAAACTGGACACTTTGTTGTTCCCCATCACTGATTACCTCAAGGAATAAAGAACGCATTTCTAATGTTTTTTGAACATAATTTCTGTCCGTCCCTCCTTTAGGATCCATGCCAGGGCTGCCCGGACTACAGGTCGTCAGCTGGCAGAGATTGGTGACAGACTGGACCGTGAATGGGCAGAGAGACTCCCTAACCAGTGGCATGTGCCCCAAACTCTCCATGTGACAAGGCCTGCCCACGCCCTGACTAGAAGCATCTACAGGTGAGAGGGCTCAAAGACCAGGATGTCTTGTGCCAAACAACTAGTAAATCAGTGCTTACTTTGCACATAAGAAAAATGTAACACGCAATAAATTAAAATAATATGGTTAACAAAGATCTCATGTAACTCATTATCAGGGGGATACAAGAACAGCTTTGGGGAGTGACGAGTTTGCCTGGCGTGGCCAGAGCCTGGTTGGCCTCTGCTGTCCACAGGCAGGCTACACAGAGAGCAGAGGCTTGCGTAGCCTGGGTAAGAGCCACAAGCACACTTCCTATACCTACAATATATACTTCTCCTCATGTGCATTGGGAGTAGGGGCTAAGGGTAGATTTGGGATTGGGGATAAGTCTCTTACTACTACTCATGTGTTGTCCCTTGCCCCTACACAGGTTTCCAGTATTGAACCTGCTAACTGCCCTGGTTGGGCCAAAGCAACACTTGCCACTGTGGCACTGGTGGCCACGGCAACCACTTGCACTGCCTTGTGGAAGGAGTAGAAAGGCTAACCGTTGCACTGAGGGGGCCTTGGCTGGACTTCTGGCTACAATGTTTTGTGTTGGACAATTTCCTAATTGAGTGAGATTTTTAAACAATTTTTACTATTGACTTTAATTTAAGAAAACAATTAATACAGTGTGTGTTATTGAATCGATTGTGCTGGATCACGGTTTTTATAGTCTTATCAACTAATGCATGTTTTAAAGACTGTTGCTGGTCTGCAGTCTTTTCTATGAAGATTGGGCCTGTTACTGGTTAGACATTTAATTGCCACAACTATTTTATGTAGCTTATTACACCATTAAATGGAAGCTGGAAAATGATTTTTTTAATGAGTTGAGGAAAAAATTAAACGTGAGAAAAACCAAACTGACTTGACTCTCATAAATACCAGGTATTTATTTATTGGTGCAAGGTCACTTGAATGAGTTCATATGGACTGAGTCATTTCTGTCACATTGAAGGAAGTATACTGTAGGTAATGTATGCGTGTCTGTCTTTAGTACTGTTTTACTCCTTTTGGGTGTCATGACGTGGCCCTCTTTGGATATAGCAAGCACCAACTCTCTCTCTCTCACCACCTCTCTCTTCCCCCTACACCCAGGCTCTGTTATCTCAGGTTGTAAATTCCTGGAGACTCTCCCCCTCATGCAGTAGAGAGAGAGAAAGGTTCACAGTAGAACAAAGGAACTTCTTCTACCTCACAGAACTTGAGAACTAAACAATATCCATGTTTTGGAGAATGTATAACCGGTCGGTGGAGAATCCAGCTACGACCGGTCCATTTTGTTTGTTTGTGACCTCATTGAGAGACAATAGAGCCACATTACCATAACTCTGTTTATACAAGAGTCTCCGTTATGAGATTTGCATCTAAATATAGTATAAAATTAATGAGTAAAGATGAAACTATTTGTGAAATTATGTAATGTGATTTTAAACTTTAATGAAAGAGAATCCAATTCCCTTTAAAGTTAACTAAGTCATTGGCCCGCCCCATGAGCACACACATTGATCTGGCGTCATGGGACAGCCTTTTCTGCTGTTCCGAATAAAAACCCCACCTAAAGAAGCCCACTTCAGACCAAGTGTACCTCGATTATCGAGAGGGCTAAGGTTTGAGACGGACGATTCCAACAGATATCATGACGACACACTGAGCGTAAATATATATATTGATTGCAATTATTCCCGAATGAGTGAGTGTTCATGTGCAAAGGATTAGCATTTCAATTATTATAATTATCAACTTGTGTAGTGTCTTTTGTCTTTCCTGGCCTTCTCAGCCACACCCACTTCCTCTTTTGTCTACCAAGCCGTCATATCGGTTTAGCCCACTAGGGCACATTCCCTATCATTTCCTTATAACCGTATCTACTGTTTGTTTGTTATGCATTTCTGTGATTATTTAGTTAGTAAATAAATGATTAAGACAATTGATGTATGGATGATTTATAGTGAAGACTGGGTTCGTGCAGATAACCAACGATTTACGACGTTCGGAATGAGACTAACGTGAGGTTAAGAATGATTAATTAGACTAATTGATCAGATATTAAAATATTAGGAAAATTATAACCTTAATCTGAAGATTTTCTTTGGTGCCCCGACTTCCTAGTTAATTACATTTACATGATTAGTTTAATCACGTAATAATAAGTACAGAGAATTGATTTGATAAAATAAGTCTTCACTTTAATGATGCCAAAGACACGACATGGGTGATTGTCAATGGGTGTACACTGTACAGTATGTAGACTGTACTGTATTGATATGAGTCTCTTCACAAATCCATGAGTCCTGTCTTACTCCTCAGACCATAATCCTCTCAGTCATCGTGGGTGGTGACGTCCACATGTGTGTAGCTCTTGTAGGCCTTCATGTTGCACTTCTGCAGCGTGGCCCCCAGCTGCTTCCCGGGGCCCACCTCGTAGGTGTGGGGGAAGCTCTGACCCTGGGTCCTCTCGTACACCTCGTGGAGGGTCTGCTCCCACTTCACTGGCGACACTAGCTGCTTGACCAGCTGCCTGCGCACGTGGCCCTCATGCATGTAGCGCTTGGCGTCCACGTTGGAGTACACGTTGATCTCGGGCCGACGTACCTAAGTTGGGATGGGTAGAGAGACGGGTTTGGTAAAGGATTTTTCCACTCCTTTACATTTATTTTGGCATTTATGAAGGGAAACTGTAAATGTTTTTAAACAGACTTATACAATTGACAATCTGTCTGTGGTCCATGTTAGGAATCAAATCTTGTAAAGTCCACCATACTTCAACCAACACGAATGGAGATATTCTATACTTGACGTATGTTGTATATTGTAACGTCCTGGCTGCACAGTACATTAACCAACTGGAAATTGAAAATATATTATTGACTGATTGATGAAGTTCCGTACCTCCACCTGTCTGAGGACATCTCTCAAGGGCTCGGTGGCAGACTCCATCAGTGCCGTGTGGAAAGCCCCACTCACCGGGAGCGGCCGCGCACGCAGGAAGTGAAGTTTCCTCGAGTTCTGTTGTAGGAAGTCCAGTGCCTGAGGGAGGGAGGACAGGAGGAAGTGTCTGTGACTCATTCCCAATGTCAATTCCACCCCTAGCCCCTTTCCCTAACCCATTTAGGTATATCTGAGAAGTAGGCCTATAGCCTGCTTGACTCTGATCTCAAATAAATGTGAGGTACGTAAATCCAGGATGTTATGGCCCAAGAGAGTGACCCAACTCCCCATCCATCCACTACCTCTTTGTGGCCAGCGATGACTCTCCCATCGGGGAAAAGGTAGTTGGCCACACTGCAGACAGGCTCCTTGATGCCCAGGCTAAGGCAGTGCTCCCTGGCCTGCAAACAGGCATGTTTGTACTTAGCCTGGGGCCGTCCCATTACCGACAGCATGCCGCTAGAGATCAGCTCTGACGCGTTCTGCATGGCCTCTGCCCGCACCTTCACCGCATACAGGGCTGTAGGATGAAAGACAAAAAAACTATGGCGACTTAGAATTGTTTACCGTCCGTTCATAATTAAGTATAGCACAGCATTGGATAGACTATTGAGGCTCACCTTCTGTGAAATCCATGGCACCAGAAAACACCAGGGCTGCAAACTCTCCCACACTAAATCCTGCAGCAGCCACACAATTCTCAATGGCCTTGAGATGGATGAGGTCGCATATGATGACAAGATGTGCGATGAGAGTTTTGTTTGTGGTGAAATACAATAATATTATTAGTATAAAACATCAGGGTCTCTTAGGCTGTATAGTTAAACATATATTTAATGTATACTTTGCCATTAAATGCACACGTGTAACTATTTAAATAAGATGCAACTCACAGCATCGGCGCATAAGCGGCTACAGACATGGCAACTACTATGTGGCTTACCGCTGGGTTTTCGTGGTTCAGCCTCTCCACAGCTGCCAGTGACGTGACAAACACGGCGGGCTGACAGTGGACTGTCTTCATCAATTCATCCTCTGGCCCATCTAGGCACAGAGACAGCAAGTCGTAGCCCAGTATCTTCTGCGCGACGGCAAACATGTCCTTGACGTTTCCGTATTTCAGAAGCCCGCGACCCATACCCACGAACTGACTCCCCTGCCCGGGGAAGAGCAGCACAGAACACTCGCTCGGTTTCTTTTTGAGTCTCCGTTGCTCTTCTTCCGTGGGCTCATTCTCCATGAGTTGGTCTTTGGTCTCGGGTGATGTTTGTGTCCCGTTCTGTGAGCCATGCTGATGGGGGGTGTTTGACACTTTCCTGCACAAGGGAAATGACCTAAGCTCCGTTATTGAGGGTGTCCTCATCATGTTGAGGAGAGTAGCGCCTCTCATGTTGACTGATACACCTTTTCGCAGGACGACAACCTTAATGTGCGTAGTATTGCCACATGCAATCTCTAAATTTGGTGTCCACCGAAGCGGTTCATAAGTTTTTATAAGTTCACGGTACTCATATTATACACTCCATGAGACTATCAATCGGCGCAGGGCGCAGCCATATTGCTTAGGAGAGAAAAGTCGCTTTCAAATGACGTAGAACGACGGTCAGTGTTTGGGCGCGTTGCAGATTCACAAGAAATCACACAAAAACATCACCTGTCAAAAATACTCACATTGAAATAGCAATCTTTTGTTAGAAATATTGCACTTGACTGTTTGAATATTTTTTCATTGCTTGGTAGGCCTACTTACCTACACAAACAAATATATTAAACTTCGAAAAAACATCAACCACTCGATATACTGTATAATACTATATGTGACATATGGACATGGGTAAGACATGTATTTAGATATTTTTATTTTAAATATTAGTACATATTACATATATTTAATATATGTCAATATATTAGGCATATGTGAGCCACAGATTTAAGACATTACTTCAAAGAGATTGCATTTCAAGAATAAAAGAGGGAAAACAAGAATGTGTTGTGCTGAATACTAGGCCTATTTCAAAAGGGGACTGTACATATTTGCGTGTCCCGATTTTTCCTGACATGACACTTTTCCTTTCCTGACAAAAAAATGGCATACATGGGTTTGTTAGACTGCCTTGGAGAAGAGAGCAATCACTTTGTTCACACACAACATACCATTATGTGCACTTCTTTTGTACAGAAATTCAAACCTGTCATTTATTCTCGGTATTCTATCATTTACAATGACTGTTGTCCCCGAGCAAGATGGAAATCTGAACAGTCAGTTGGTTGATGAGGTGTTTCTCAGTTCTTGAAGTAGTGTATAGGCTACTGGGTCCACCTGTCAAGAATCATAGTCCTCATCATGGGACATGTTCGTACGGAACGGAATATTTTTTGTGAAGGAAGAAACTAAAATTAGCATTCTTATTGCACAGGTAGTATCTCCTCGATCAAAGCACTTTCTAATAGGAAGACAAATTCCCTTTAATTTATTTTTTACAGATCCTACTCATCTCCTAGTCAGCACTACCATTGGTAGAGGTCGAGTTCCTCCCCGACTACATTCCAGATCTTCAAAGCCTGGATTGGTATTTAACACATCAGCTAAGCACCTCAATTGATGTAGAAATCTGATGCCCGACTGCACAGTCGATGACGTGGCACACAACCATTGATTGATGCAATGCAACACCTGCACATCTAGTCGGGCAGGAACTCGGCCAGACTGTTGACATGTAAAACAACTGGGAATGTTCGACATTGCAGACGACAGTGCAGACGACTGCCGAATGACTGATCTGCAAAGATCCTTGCATCATAAATAACTACAATATTATTTGTAGATCAGTCAGTCACAATTTACCCATGACACATCACGATTCCCCAGGGTCTGACAGGGTGATAGCCTCCACCTGTTCCTGTAGTCCTTTCTCTTCTGTAGCCGATTGGCTCTCAAGTATTTGCTGAGTTTCTTGATTGGCTCTTGGTTGGAGTTTAGCGATAAACTCACTGCTGGCTAACGCCCCCTCCTGTTTCGAGCAGGTGATTTTTGCTGGCAACGATGATAACTTGTCTGTAGCAAAAGATATGGCATACCATATTGAATATATTTTATTGACTGTCCATCAAATCTGATTTCTTATTGTAGTATTTTTTTTTATTGCAACACACACACACACAGAGAGAGGGAGAAATACATGGCAGAGCATTACCCCCAGGAGCGACGGGTTTCATTAGGCGGTTGAGCTGAACGTTCCAGTGTCGGACATGGAAGCTGGCTTTACGTAGCTTCTCCTGAACTTCCTACAGACCCAGAGAGAGGGAAACAAGGACACGAGAACACAGTTAAAGTTGATGTCAGTTGCACTTTGTTTTACCATCTATCATTTACTAGGTGTTATTGACTTATAGGTGCCCTATGCAACAATTCCACCTGCAAATAATTCTATAAAGCTTTTTCACTGTGGAAATTATGGCTGCCTAAAGTCCAATGTAGCAAGATTCCCACCTAAAAAGATCCTGAACAATAGCCTTATCCTGCTCTCCCCTCACCTCCTGCCACCTCTTCCTCTCATCTCCTCTCTCTCACCTCCAGGTGCTGGTGACTCCTTTCTCGGGTCTCTCGGAGGCTCTGGAGCTCCTGGGAGGCGTAGTGGAGGGCAGAGGGGGCCGGCCGCTCTTCCTTAGCTCTGTTTGGGGCCTCCTCCATGGGGCTGAAGTGGCGGGATGCCTCCTGCTGCTCCTGGAGGAGCAGACACTGCCTGCTCTTCTCCTCCTCTGCCTGCAGTACTCTGGGAAAGGAGAGGAAGGAGGACAACGGTAGAGACAGTAGAAAGGGAGACAAGGATAGTTAGGAGAGAGGATGAGGGATATAAGTACACAGAAGACAATTCTACTGCAATAGACAGGGACGTTTGGTGATCTGATCTGTGTCTTTAGTCTTGCAGCCATGTGTGTGTGTCCGTGTGTGTGTGTGTGTGTGTGTGTGTAAAATTGCGTGTGTGTGCCTGACTCTCTCCTCTATGTGGGCCTGTATCTCCGTGTTGAGATACGTTTTTGTAGGCGTGTTACCCTTCTAGCTCCAGCCTGACTCTCTCCTCCTCCATGTGGGCCTGTATCTCTGTGTTGAGAGCAGCCTCCAGTTTGTGCTGGGTTAGCTCCAGCTCCTGGATCCTCTTCCTCTGCTGCTCGGCCTCCTTCTCCTTCTCTGCCATCTCAGCCTGCATGCTCTCCCGCAACTGGGGAACACACGCAGGCAGGCAATCAGGCACGTATACATGTACACCGGCTGCATTCTCTCTCTCTCACACACACACTAATCATTTATCTGGGGAACCTACATAGGTACACTGATAAACCTCATTCTTCAGTATTATCTTACCTTCTCTGCCTCCTCTAGCTGTCTCTCCAACTCTCTCTGGACCTCCTTCTGTTGCTCCCTCTCTTTCTCCTCCTCCTCCCTGCGCCGTGCCTCCACCTCTCGCTGGTGCTGT
The DNA here is from genome assembly GCF_029448725.1 of Salvelinus fontinalis. Taxonomy (NCBI): domain Eukaryota; kingdom Metazoa; phylum Chordata; class Actinopteri; order Salmoniformes; family Salmonidae; genus Salvelinus; species Salvelinus fontinalis. The sequence continues at coordinate 14,827,477 of NC_074675.1, read as the reverse complement.
GGGACACAAATACATCCTAGATGTCATGTTAGGTACTGTATGCATTACCCCCTCTTTCCCCCCTTCTCTTTAATGCCTCACTCTCTCTCCCTCCTGCTCACCTGAATAATACTCTCTATCTCCTGTCCTTGGCGTTCCTTTTCCTTCTCCAGGTCTTGAATGGTAAGCTCTTCTGATTGGCTGCCGTGGCTGCTGCTGGCGCTCAGGCTGCGCTCCCGTTGACTCTGCTCGCGCTGGACCCGCCTCTTCAGCTTTAGTTCCTGGTGGAGGGAGGACTTGCGCTCACCCTGGAGACGGACGGCAGTCTGCAAGGCTGGGGAGAGAAAAGACACACACAGGAGAATCAGAAAAAAGTGATGTTCCTTCCCTAATGCTTTTCAACCGAGGGGTCTCCCAAATGTTTTAACCATTAAGGCAACAGGATATCCTCTTGGTCCGAGGACGACAATTAGGCTTGTGTCTCAGGCAGGGCGTTACACTTGTTCACATCCCCTCACCTTGGGTCCATTCCACCCTCTGTCTCTGGTCGGCGGCACTCATCTCATAGGTCTTGCTGGTGGTCTTCACACAAAAGAGACAACGCTTCCCATCCCTGTCTGGAATAGCCTAAGACAAAGAGAGGACAACTGGTGGTTGACTACCAGGGTGACATTGACTTATCAACACCCCAAGTTCCGCTCAGGTAATCCCAACCATAAATGATCAGTATTTGCATCAGGCTCGCAACAGGTAACCCTCATTGACTCTTGTTGTAATCCACATCTTAGTTCAAAATATAGGCCCAATGGTACAATTCTAGACAAGCTTGTATCTATACCAATTCAAGCTAACCCTATGGTATTTTCAAATAAGGGGTTACCAACTGAGCATATGTGCTGATATTAGAGTCTGATATGAAATCCTGCAGCTGTGGCGTTGGACTGATTCATGTAAATGTCAGAAGTTTGATCTTGAACTCTGACCTCTCAAACCAATGTGGACATTCTGGTAATATCTGAAACATCATAAATGGAAGAGGGAAAGAGTAAGGAAATTGTCGGTCGGCCCTGCATTAAAGACCAAAAGTGGTTAAAGAAAATGATAAATAAAAAAGTATACCAGTTTCATTTAAGGACCAAAAATGAACAGCTGTGCCATATAGATTGCCAAATAGTTGGGAAGAGATTTCCAATACACCAATTCCATGGCACATGGTTTATGAACTGATACACAAAACAACACCGGATTCAAAACTTTAAATTGTTCCATTTAAATGATTATACAAAATTCTTGCAACCAATTACATTTTATATATAGGGGATAAAACCATCTCAGCACTGCAGATTTTGCTGCGAAAAGACAGAATCATTAGATAATTTGTTTTGGTACTGTCCATATGTGGCTTGTTTTTGGTCACCGGTTCAGGAATGGCTGAAGAATTGCAACATTTACTTGGAGCTAACTCTGCAAATAGCACTGCTGGGTGATTTGAAAAGTCATTGACAATCAATTAATATAATAATAATTTTAGCAATTTTTTAAAATTTAATTTACAATCTGTACAAACTATGAGAATAGAAAGGTTCAGAACTTTTGTGAAACATAGCACAGTTGAAAAATATATGGCTAATAGAAAAAACTGGATGGTGTTCAAAGATAGATGGGAGGGGTTGAGGGAAACTTGGCTAAATGAGACTGTGCCGGATAATGATGTGTCTCTAGCTGGTTATAATGTTTTGGATCTGACAGAGGTGTCGCCATATTTACAAAGGACAACTTAAATGTTTCTGTATCTCTCACTACCTCTGTCCCTAAGCAGTTTGAATGTCTAGTTCTAAATGTGGCCCTTGGTGATAATGCCCAATTTATGCTAGTTAGAATTTATAGTCCTAATCAGAATAGAAAGAGGAGTGGAAGGCCCCGGGGCACAACTGAGCAAGGAGACAAGTACAGTAGTGTCTAGTTTGAGAAACAGATGCCTCAAAAACAGCTCTAGTGGACATTCCTGCAGTCAGCATGCCAATTGTATGCTCCCTTAACTTGAGACATCTGTGGCATTGTGCGGTGTGACAAAACTGCACATTTTAGAGTGGCCTTTTATTGTCCTCAGCACAAGGTACACATGTGTAATAATCATACTGTTTAATCAGCTTCTTGATATGCCACACCTGTCAGGTGGATATTTTTGTTCAGTATAGTATACCTTTTTTCAAGGATGAGTGATGACAAGAGAATCATCCAGCCTTTTGGGTATCTCACTACACCCCCATATGTCATGTCTTGAAATATGCAGACGGATTAACAGACATAGCACTGTTTCAGCAGCTATACTTGTCTAGATGATGTGCTATATTGTTTACACCATAAAAATCATTGTGCTGCCTTATTTATTGACCTGTCAAAAGTATTTGATACTGCTGACCATTTCTTACTTGTACAAAGGTTGTGTGAAATATGTTAGATCAGGCATCTTGCAGTTGGTTCAATAACTATCTAATGGAGAGGACACAACTTGTACTGACGGTATTAAATCTAGCTTCCTCAATATTATTTAAGGTATGCCGCAGGGGTCGATTTTTGGCCCTGTTCTCTTCACTATTTCTATACATAATATTGGTCTATCTGTTAAAACCTGTAACATTCATCTCTATGTGGATGATACAGTTATTTACTCCTGTTCCCCCTCTTAAGAGCAGGCCATTCATAACCTTCAGCATGGTTTTGACTCTATTCAAAAATTGCTTACTGATCTAAACTAGTGCTAAATACTAATAAAACCAAGTTTATGTTGGTCTCCAGGTCTCGTAATATTAACTTTGAGGACCTACATATTTGCACATTGACTACAGGAAAAGGAGGACCGAGCACGCCCCCATTCTCATCGACGGGGCTGTAGTGGAGCAGGTTGAGAGCTTCAAGTTCCTTGGTGTCCACATCAACAACAAACTACAATGGTCCAAACACACCAAGACAGTCGTGAAGAGGGCACCACAAAGCCTATTCCCCATCAGGAAACTAAAAAGATTTGGCATGGGTCCTGAGATCCTCAAAAGGTTCTACAGCTGCAACATCGAGAGCATCCTGACTGGTTGCATCACTGCCTGGTACGGCAATTGCTCAGCCTCTGACCACAAGGTACTACAGAGGGTAGTGCGTACGGCCCAGTACATCACCGGGGCTAAGCTGCCTGCCATCCAGGACCTCTACACCAGGTGGTGTCAGAGGAAGGCCCTAAAAATTGTCAAAGACCCTAGCCACCCCAGTCATAGACTGTTCTCTCTACTACCGCATGGCAAGCGGTACCGGAGTGCCAAGTCTAGGACAAAAATGCTTCAACAGTTTTTACCCAAGCCATAAGACTCCTAATTTCATTGTGAGCCCCCCCCCCGGCAACCTCTCTTTTACACTGCTGCTGCTCTCCGTTTATCAAATATGCATAGTCACTTTAACCATATCTACATGTACATACTACCTCAATCAGCCTGACTAACCGGTGTCTGTATGTAGCCTCGCTACTTTTATAGCCTCGCTACTGTATACAGCCTGTCTTTTTACTGTTGTTTTTATTTCTTTACCTACCTATTATTCACCTAATACCTTTTTTGCACTATTGGCTAGAGCCTGTAAGTAAGCATTTACACCAGTTGAATTCGGCACACGTGACAAATAAACTTTGATTTGATTGAAATTAGCCCAAATTGAACAAGTCCTCCATTATAAGTGTTTGGGTGTTTGGATTGATAAGCTGTCTTTTAAAAACACACATTGACAAACTGACAAGAAAGTTGAGAATTAACATTGGTTTCTTTTATAGAAATCAATCCTGCCTCACTTTGGAAAGTAGAAGGAAGATTGTTCAAGCAACGCTTCTCCCAGTACTTGATTATGGTGATGTAATCTACATGCATGTGGCAGCCTCTGCTTTAAAACCTTTAGATTCAAACTAGCATTCAGCACTTTGCTTTATCACTGGGGACAATGTTACACATCACTGCATTGTGTATAGTTCTGTTGGCTGGGAGTCTCTAACTACCAGAAGGGTCCAGCACTGGCTACTTTTTGTACATAAAGCGGTTTTTCAGAGACTCCCCCCACTATATCAGCTCTCATATTAACTGAAGATCCAGCTCATGGAATAGCCTTCAGGTCACCTTGAAATTAGACTCACTGCTCTCCATTGGACAGCTTAGATGGAGTTTAAGGGAGGTGATGTGAGAATTGTGTTTGTTTTGATTAATCCTGTTTTATTTCTTGTATTGATATTATTTATTGTATGTTAATGTTCACAGGGATCCCTTTCAAATTAGACCCTGGTCTCAATGGTGACCCACCCTGTAGAAATAAAAGTTGAATAAAAAAAATACAAAACATGACAAAGTATGTGGACATCTGCTCGTCGAACATCTCATTCCAAAATCATGGGCATTAACATGGAGTTGGTCCCCCATTTGCTACTATAACAGCCTCCACTCTTCTGGGAAGGCTTTCCACTAGATGTTGGAACATTGCTGCAGGGACTTGCTTCCATTCAGCCACAAGAGCATTTGTCAGGTGGGCACTGATGTTGGGCGATTAGGTCTGGCTCGGAGTCTGCATCCCAATTAATCACAAAGGTGTTTGATGGGGTTGGAGTCAGGACTCTGTGTAGGCCAGTTAAGTTCTTCCACATCGATTTTGACAAACCATTTCTGTATGGACCTGGCTTTGTGCACGGCGGCATTGTCATGCTGAAACATGAAAAGGGCCTTCCCCAAACTCTTGCCACAAATTTCGAAGCACAGAATCGTCTAGAATGTCATTGTATACTGTAGCGTTAAGATTTCCCTTCACTGGAACTAAGGTGCATAGGCCAAACCGTGAAAAACAGCCCAAGACCATTATTCCTCCTCTACCTAACTTTACAGTTGGCACTATGCATTTGGGTAGGTAGCGCTCTCCTAGCATCTGCCAAACCCAGATGTCTGTCGGACTGCCAGATGGTGAAGTATAATTAATCACTCCAGAGAACGCGTTTCCACTGCTCCATAGTCCAATTGCGGCGAGCTTTACACCACTCCAGCAGACGCTTGACATTGAGCATGGTGATCTTAGGCTTGTGTGCGGCTGCTCGGCAATGGAAACCCATTTCATGAAGCTCCAGACAAACAGTTCTTGTGCTGACGTTGCTTCCAGAGGCAGTTTATTACTCGGTAGTGAGTGTTGCAACTGAGTACAGAGGATTTTTTGCAGCTGGCGGTCCCGTTCTGTGAACTTTTTCCGGCTGAGCCGTTGTTGCTCCTAGACGTTTCCACTTCACAATAACAGTACTTACAGTTGACCGGGGCAGCTCTAGCAGGGCAGATATGACAAACTGACTTGTGCCAAGTTGAATGTCACTGAGCACTTCAGTAAGGCCATTCCACTGCCAATGTTTGTCTATGGAAATTGCATGGCTGTGTGCTCGATTTACTTTTGTGTCCACATACTTTTGTATATATAGTGTACTTCTCAGTCTCAGGTACACAGTAGCGATTCACTCAGCCATTAACAAAAAAAATGTATTACCCTAGCCAAGATTTTTGTGGATTGAAAGATAAACCAGAAAAACAAGATTACCTCCACAACACAATACTGGTCCAATGGAATCTCTCCCTTCTTGTCTTTCAGGTCCTCGCTGGCGTAGTAGGCCATGAAGGATGGCCTGAGTACAAACCAACGCTCCATCCAGTTCCTGCGCACATGTCCCTTTTTCCACATGTAACCCTGCGAGAGAGAGACAGACCGAGAGAGAGGGAGAGAGAGGGATCAATCATTGTCCCTGTAATGTGAATTTCATTCAGCGCAAACACACATATACACACACACACACACACACACACAGAAAAACAGCCCACACACACAGCCCCACATCCATACAGTCCCACCAACTCACCCTCTTGAGGACGTTGTGGTACATCTCAAAGAAGACCTGGTCCAAAGCCAGACTGAAGGCACCCGCATTGCTGACCCTCAGCAGCCTCCCGGCGCCCATGTGATCCAGGAACACCCACACCGACATGCCCTCCTCCTGGACAGAGGCATTTTGGGATAGCAGGTCCTCCAGGGGCTTGCCATCCCACTCCTGGTTCATCGCAGTGGAGATTTTCTTCATCAGGTACTCCACCTGCGTGTGTGTGTGCGTGCGTACAAGTCAGAAAATATCTTTATCCTTCTATGGGCGAATTTGCTGGGACCCATATTCAGAAAGTGATCTAGTAAAGGGATAATGCTGTGGTCAGCAAGTTGCAACACATCTTCATAAAGCCTGCAGATGTTATCAACAGGAAACTAAACCTCCCTCCTATTGGTTTATTCTACTCTGACTTCCTGCTTAGGGGGAGGAGAACAGGAAGTAAGGACCTAGAGTAGAGATATTTTAGAAAATGCACCGGAGGATTGTGGCACCATAATTGAGGAGGACGGGCTCGTTCCAGCTATTATTATGAGCCGTCCTCCCCTCAGCAGCCTCCACTGAGCAAGGGGCTAATCGATGAACATACAGTTTGTATACTGCAAGCGTCAAAGCACACAGTGTAGTCAAAATGGCCACTGGACTGCATAACTACAACTATTCTCTTACTGTTTATATACAGTACGTGTGTCTATTAACCCTCTATTCTCCCTCCCTCTTTTTCAGATTAACTATTTCCTCTCTACCTGTACATCTCTTTTCTCTCTGAAAGATACTATTTGGCTTTATATTTAAATGTGCCAATGGAGGTCAGTCTCTCCCTGGCCCCCTCATCCCTCCAACCCCCTCACCTCCTGTGGAATCATGATGAGTGGGTAGTGGTCCTCCGAGAGCAGGTTGAAGAGACAGAAAAGTTTGAAGCAGTCTCTCAGGGAGCACAGCAGCCCCCCCTGGCCACTGGTAGGTCTGTAGTTTTTCTTCATGGTCATCATCCAGCACAGGTCGTCAAACGTCTCCTTATCGTATGCACCCTCTTTGACCTGGGTGCAGCACACCAGGGGTTCATTTGTTCATTAGTACTGGTAAAGAGTTTTAGATATTAAACGGATAGTTCACCCAAATTACATATTGGTTTCTATACTCTGTAAGCAGTCTATGGACAAGGTAAGACAGCAATGCATGCTTCGGTTTTGCTCACAGGTTAAGGAAACCAATATGTAATTTTGGGTGAACTAAGATCAAGATCAAGTGCAATTCATCTCCTGAATGGACTGGAATTCACTCATCTCAATGTGAAAATCCTCAATTGAGTATGATGGGATGGTTACCTTGGCCAGTATGTATTTGTTGAGGTAGTTTACCTTGGCCAGTATGTATTTGTTGAGGTAGTTTACCTTGGCCAGTATGTATTTGTTGAGGTAGTTTACCTTGGCCAGTATGTATTTGTTGAGGTAGTTTACCTTGGCCAGTATGTATTTGTTGAGGTAGTTTACCTTGGCCAGTATGTATTTGTTGAGGTAGTTTACCCTGGCCAGTATGTATTTGTTGAGGTAGTTTACCTTGGCCAGTATGTATTTGTTGAGGTAGTTTACCTTGGCCAGTATGTATTTGTTAAGGTAGTTTACCTTGGCCAGTATGTATTTGTTGAGGTAGTTTACCTTGGCCGGTATGTATTTGTTGAGGTAGTTTACCTTGGCCGGTATGTATTTGTTGAGGTAGTTTACCTTGGCCAGTATGTATTTGTTGAGGTAGTTTACCTTGGCCGGTATGTATTTGTTGAGGTAGTTTACCTTGGCCAGTACGTATTTGTTGAGGTAGTTTACCTTGGCCAGTATGTATTTGTTGAGGTAGTTTACCTTGGCCAGTATGTATTTGTTGAGGTAGTTTACCTTGGCCAGTACGTATTCGTTGAGGTAGTTTACCTTGGCCAGTATGTATTTGTTGAGGTAGTTTACCTTGGCCAGTACGTATTCGTTGAGGTAGTTTACCTTGGCCAGTACGTATTTGTTGAGGTAGTTTACCTTGGCCAGTATGTATTTGTTGAGGTAGGGCATGTAGCCATGTTTTGACACCGGTCCATCGTCATCGTCTTGGAAGTGTTCCTCCAGTGCCACGGGGTCGTGAGGGATGTTAAACACCGTATACAGGTTGTGGGAGAGAACCTGCGACATGCACACACACAGACACAGAGAGAGAGTGAGAGAAATGAAGAAAATGCCTGTGTCAAAGGGAGATTCTCAATTGGTTCGCTCAACTCCTCTGTCCTCAGTTGTCCTCTCCTCACCTCCTTTTGAAAAAGCGAGGACACTCCTCCGTTTTAAACTAATTGACACTATCCTCAACCACTCTACAACTTAGCGGTTTCCGGGTCACCAAGGAGAGAGGACAGAGGATTCGAGGAGAGGATGGTCTTTTGGCCAAATGAGAATCTCCCAAAAATGACCCTTTAAATGTATAATGTTACTGTCAATATTACATCTACTATTCCTATATTTATATACAGTATGTAAGTGGTTACTGAAATAGTTCACAACTTCTAATCATCTCAAATCATATGAAAAAACAAAGCGGTCAATGATAAAAACCAAAGCAAGCAGTGTAAACAACATTGCAGGCCTCTGTTGACTGACTGACTGACTGACTGACACCCACACACACACACACACACACACACACAGCCCCCTCGGTGTGAGCATGTCTGAACACCTGCCTGCTATTTCCTGGGATTCTCACCAAAGGGAGAACGCAACTTGTTTGAACTCGACAGGCCAGAGACTAAGTGAAGGGGAAGATGACTGGGGAAGATGTCTGAACACACAGCACCGTCTGTTTCTGTTGTACAGTAAACTCTGATATGTTGTCATGTGTACAGGTTGACTGCAGTAAAGGGAGAGGGCCAGTCCTGGACTTTGAAACGAGGGCATAGGTGACTATCGACTGACTTTAATGCTCCCATTTCTGTGTGTAGGCTGCCGCTGTTGTGATTACTCACTGAAAGAGGGTTTCATAGATACACACTCATGAGGGTGCATCCACGTATTAAAGACACCAATGTATCCAAATTGTGTGTGAGTGAGAATGTTTTCATGTGCATGTTTCTCATACTGAGCAGTATTCCTGCATGATCCATGCAAATTATTATTTTTACTGGTGGACTGTTAACTTTACACATGGCATACATCCCTAGATTCAAGCAGAATAATGTATTATAGCCTAATATAATAACTTGTAAGAGGCTAACAATGTATTTTTTAGGCTATCTTGATCAGATCTTCAAACCTCAAAATGTTTGTTTATAAGGTTATCTAAACAAACGATTATGTGGATATTATTATGTGAATTGTAGGCTATGAGTAACAAGCTGGCGCCAGAGGCACAGAAGCAATTCAACGCCCATTTCATTATTATAAAACTCAGCACTTGGAAATATTACACTTCAAATCTAACCTTCAGCTGGGACTTCGATACTTTGCCGCATTTCTCCATGTCCAGCGATGTGAACGCGTACCAGATGGACTTGAGCAGTTCGGATTGCAGTTCCATTGTGGAGACAGACGTATTTGCGTCTACATTCCCGAAGCGAGCGGAGTTGTGCACAGCACAGTGATATCAGTATTGTAAACTGAAGTGGAAGCACTTAACGAGAAGGCGAACAGGACATGTTAAGAAAAGGGGTGGAGAAGAGAGGAAAAATTATGTAACCAAAGTAAAATACTACGTACCTTATAAACCTATAATTATGTTTTAGGTCACTCAAAGTTAAAACTTCGAAAGACTTTGGAAAACTCTGGCATCCTTGTAAATGATTGACCTCTCTTTCAAGTGGGTGGTGGTAAATTACCCCCAGCTCTTGGTTGATGTCATTGATATACATGCGACTTTTCCCCAACGCAGTTAAGACAAAACCACGCCCCGTTTTTCAGAGAGGCGTTCTACTACGCTCCCACTGGCAAGCTAGTGTTGTTTGAAGTTATATTATCAATAGTAGTCTATTATCAGGTAAAATCATATGCTTACAATTCATAATTTCTCAAATATGTATTAGCTAATCATTCAGTCGAATAAGCAATGCTACAACCATTGAATCTGTCTTTGAGCGTTAAGGGATGTTAATGGCTAGTTTGGCCCACTACATTATGTTATTATATTTTTCAATCTTGAAATACAAGGGTAAATGTTATTAAACAGTGACTGACATTTCGCGCTTCGTGATATTCACTTCCGGACTTGGAGAGCGCTCAAGGCTGTAGAACACCGGTTATTCAGAATAACTTGGCGTGGTTTTGGCTTAACTGCGTCGGGAAAAAGAAAGACGCAGTCGGCGTTATCACCCACCACGCGTACATCCCCCAGCAGCCACTCTGGGTTTGAGTCACACTCTCATACGTCCACAAACTCACAAGTTGTTTCCTTAAAAGCCCGCTCTACCGTACACCTTGCCAGTCCAAATAAAATATTTAAATATTGATAGTTTATTTGACTTTGACCGCGACGTACGCGGACAGAAAGACGCATCGATCTCAGTTAAAGCATCCGCGCGAGCGAAACAGCGCCCCGCTGTCTCAGTATGTGTAGACCATGTATCTGATGCTGTCTGGACCAAAAGAGAATAACATGTCATACTAGTTCTGTCCAGCCATCGTCAGATACATGGGCTACTCATAGAGGGGCACTGTTTCACTCGCTCGAATGCTTTCTCCGCAAACATAGTTTCAGCAGAAAGGAAGAAGCGAAGCGAGAGGGCTCACTCTCGCCCAAATCTGTCCAGAGTAAGACAATGCGTTTTTATGGGCATAATATGCAGACATAAGATAATCGGATGTCTTCCCCCCTTTGGGACAAAGACTACCATTGTTAGGGCGGAGACAGCAGCGTCTCGTCATTATATACAGATCTCTTGTTTCAGCCTCTTGCGAAATGGAAAGGAAGGTTAGCGGGTGCACAGTCACTGTTAGGATGCTGGATTCCCCTAAAGTAAATTGAGCTTTCGCCAAAATTATATAATTACTCCTGTCTAAATAAAATCATTCGAAATATTTCACCAGGGAGGATGAGGATCATTAGCCTCTTTTTTTCTTTTCTTTTTAAATAGCTGTGGACAGAGGGGTGTCCGGGGTGGCACCCTGGGTGTCACCCCAAAATTCCATTCGCTACTGCCAGTTTGATGCTGATTGACATCTAATTTCACCTCTTGTTGAAAGAAGCATTTATTTTGACATTCGGCGGCTCCATGAGCTCTTTTCGTGATTGGCGAAAGCATCATATTTGAAGTAAATTTTAAGGTTTAGCATCGGGTTTAGGTTTCCTGAACAACTTTTACAAAAGTTGAGTCACTGTGTAAGTTAACGTTAGACCTTTGGCTCCATTAACAGACAGTTAATCAGATGAGAGAGATCGGTTCCCAATTTAGCCTAACATTATGTTTACATCTGTGCTAGTAATACACTCATATACAGTGCAGTGTCGTAAGTTACAGTATATGAATGTTTAGCTAATGTGGGGTAACTAGTAGGCTACAGCTGTCTGTGTTCAGCAAGTTAACATTCAGTACTTGAACTCAAAACGAACAACTGTTATTATCAATCTGTTAACGTTACTCAAATAGGAGAGAGAAAAGTGGTCAGGACAGACGTCTACTCTCCTTGACTTTGTTGTGTTTCTAGAACCTTATAAAGAGGTCTTCCATGAGCTATTTCGACTTTGTAAGATTTCTGTTACTCCAGTCAGCAGGGCTTCTTGCGAGAGAAGCTTCTCAGCTTTAAAACTGATTAAAACCCACCTTAGGACAACAATGGTTGATGACAGGATAAGTCACCTCGGAGGGCACGCTCCCTCAACATGGATGAGTTTGTGAACATTTTGCCAGTTCTCACCAGAACCGCAGAATTATGCTGTTTTAAATCTACCAGGGATAATTTGGCATTTAGGTGGTCCCTCTGGTCATGATTAAAACCTGCACTGTGTACTAGCTAGTACACTGACATTCTAAAATGATAAATCCAAAGGGTATCATGTCACACAGATTTTATTTGGTCTTGATTAGGCCAATTCCAAAACATTTCTTTGCTATTAGTTAACATAATATAAACTCAGCAACAAAAGAAATGCCTTCTCACTGTCAACTGCGTTTATTTTCAGCAAACTTAACATTTGTAAATATTTGTATGAACATACAAGATTCAACAACTGAGACATAAACTGAACAAGTTCCACAGACATGTGACTAACAGAAATTGAATAATGTGTCCCTGAAAGGGGGGGGGGGGGTCAAAATCAAAAGTAGCAGTCAGTGTCTGGTGTTGCCACCAGCTGCATTAAATACTGCAGTGCATCTCCTCATGGACTGCACCAGATTTGCCAGTTCTTGCTGTGAGATGTTACCCCACTCTTCCACCAAGGCACCTGCAAGTTCCAGGACATTTCTGGGGGAAATGACCCTAGCCCTCACCCTCTGATCCAACAGGTCCCAGACGTGCTTAATGGGATTGAGATCCGGGCTCTTTGCTGGCCATGGCAGAACACTGACATTCGTGTCTTGCAGGAAATCACGCACAGAATAAGCAGTATGGCTGGTGGCATTGTCATGCTGGAGGGTCATGTCAGGATGAGCCTGCAGGAAGGGTACCACATGAGGGAGGAGGATATCTTCCCTGTAACGCACAGCGTTGAGATTGCCTGCAATGACAACAAGCTCAGTCCAATGATGCTGTGACACACCGCCCCAGACCATGACGGACCATCCACCTCCAAATCGATCCCTCTCCAGAGTACAGGCCTCGGTGTAACGCTCATTACTTCGACGATAAACGCGAATCCGACCATATCCCCTGGTGAGACAAAACCGCGACTCGTAAGTGAAGAGCACTTTTTGCCAGTCCTGTTTGGTCCAGCAACGGTGGGTTTGTGCCCATAGGCAACGTTGTTGCCGGTGATGTCTGGTGAGGACCTGCCTTACAATATGCCTACAAGCCCTCAGTCCAGCCTCTCTCAGCCTATTGTGGACAGTCTGAGCACTGATGGAGGGATTGTGCGTTCCTGGTGTAACTTGGGCAGTTGTTGTTGCCATCCTGTACCTGTCCCGCAGGTGTGATGTTCGGATGTACCGTTCCTGTGCAGGTGTTGTTACACGTGGTCTGCCACTGCGAGGACGATCAGCTGTCTGTCCTGTCTCCCTGTAGCGCTGTCTTAGGTGTCTCACAGTACAGACATTGCAATTTATTGCCCTGGCCACATCTGCAGTTCTCATGCCTCCTTGCAGCATGCCAAAGGCACATTCACGCAGATGAGCAGGGACCCTGGGCATCTTCATTTTGGTGTTTTTCAGAGTCAGTAGAAAGGCCTCTTTAGTGTCCTAAGTTTTCATAACTGTGACCTTAATTGCCTACCATCTGTAAACTGTTATTGTTTTAATGACCGTTCCACAGGTGCATGTTCATTAATTGTTTATGGTTCATGGGAAACAGTGTTTAAACCCTTCACTTTGAAGATCTGTGAAGTTATTTGGATTTTTATGAATTATCTTTGAAAGACAGGGTCCTGAAAAAGGGCAGTTTCTTTTTTTGCTGAGTTTATATGAGGATAAATATGATACTGTAAGTTTGTAATATTGATGGGCACCAAATGTATTTTTACTTTTCAAGTCCATTTCTGCTTGATACCTGGTATGTCAAATTGCAGTGTGCTTTTTTATAAATGTACTTTTTTGTAAATAAACTATGCAATTTATGTAATAGTCCTACATGATTGAGTTGCGGCTGTTAGTTATAAGCATTTAAAATGTTGCAACAAGAAGTAGGGGAGGTGTGTGTGCAGTGCTTGACTTGGGCAGGAGCTCACCAGAACTGAGTACCAGAACCTTACATTTTCTACTGCTTGAGTTCCTGCACATCTTATAAATATTATATCAAAAGTATTGTACAGTTCCTGCACCTAAATATAAACAGTACCCCGACACCAAAAAGGAGTACCGGCATCTATTTTAGTCCAAGTCAATCACTAGATGTGTGGCGAAGATATGGCTTGTCTCTCTGGAATGAATGCACTCAGCTCTCCAGAATGCGCTCAGCTGTTTCCCGCTAATTCTTGTGCATTCATTGTTTCATTGTGGGAATAGTTTCCTCTTCGATTGCTTATTTTTGATCAATTCCCCATTACATATGTTTTCCAATGTCATGAAGCTAGCCTTTTCAGTGAATTGGCTAGCAGAGATGTGAACAACCCCCCCCCCCCACCCCTCTCCTGTTAGGAGGGGAGGGGGGGGGGCAGTTTTACAACTTAACCACACTCTCAGAAATTCTGTAAAGAGACTCTCCCTGGCCATGCAGTATGGAGGGAGAGTTTCACTGTAAGACAAAGGGATTCTCCGGCCCAATTCTACTCCATCCCAGAATTTGGGAACTGAACAATATTCCTATTTTGGAGAATGTATAAATGGTCGGTGGAGAAGCCAGCTACGACCTGGTCCGTTTTGTTTCATGTTTGTCACCTCATGAAAGACAATACAGCCACATTACCCAAACTCTGTTTATACAGGTGCCTCAGTTATGAGGTTTGCATCTAATTATTGTATAAAGTGAATGAGTGAAGATGAAAGTATTTACGAAATGATGTTAACATTTAAAATGACAGAATTGTTTTCATAAGTAAAATATGCTCACTCAGTGGCCACACCCAAGTGAATAGGCATTGGTTGGAAATGATGAACCAACCCCTTTTCTACATTTCTATAAGAGCCCCCTTTACCCAATTCACATCAGACCACGCAAACCCTGGTGTAAACTATGGTTGCAATGGTTGTTGAATTCCTAACCATACCACGTGGAGCATTGGCTACACAGCTGGAAATGGTTAAACTCTGAGACTATTGATCCCTACAGAATAAGAGCAAATCTTAGATACTAATTACTAGACTGCACCTACAAATTATGTAAACCTAGGATGCGAAAACCGACGAAACATCTATACTAAGAACAATGGACGCCTGACGTATCCATTACAACAGACGCTATCAGGAGCCGCCGATAGAGCTACAACCATGAAAGACTTCTGTCTTCTGACTTCTGTGACTTCTAGGGAAGTAACCAGAGACTCTCTGATGAACTGACTCTTCAGCAGACGGACCGAAAATTCCAACAGAGAAGATCACAACAACAGATGGGCGTAAATATATTGATTGCAATTATTCCCGATTGAGTGAACGTTCATGTGCAAAGGATTAGCATTTCAATAATTATTATATAATTATCCACTGTGTGTAGTGATCCATTTTGTCTTTCCCGCTCCTTTATCGGTTTAGCCCACTATGGGATCTTCCCTATCATTGTTAGTAACCAATATACTGTTTGTTTGTTATGCATTTCTGTGATTATTTAGTTAGTTAGTAAATAAATGATTAAGCCAATTGGTGTATGGATGATTCATAGTTTAGGCTGGATTCGTGCAGATAACCAACAATTTACGACGTTTGGAAAGAATAATTCATTAATAGAAGACTAATTGAGTTATATTTGGAAAATTATAACTGTAATCTGAAGATTTTCCGTGATTCCCCAACTTCCTAGTTAATTAAATTTACATGATTAGTTTAATCACGTAATAATAATTATAGAATTAATTTGATAAAATAACAGTCTTCACATTTAATGATAGCCAGAGACACGACACCAGTAGGCCTAGTAAATGTACCGTTAATCCCGTGTCATTTACATTCATTTCTGTTAATGCATGTATTAACTATAGTCATTTACCGTTCTCATTATGTTGTTTACGGTGTTGAGTTCACAACCTCCTACACTATTGAGAAACAAGTTTTGGTAAATTTCATAACAATTACAAGTTTAGTCAAATATTTGTTTATTGTCTTTTGTTTGGAGTGCTCCGTGAGCATGTTCTCTGTCCTGATAAAGTCGAGGGAGCGTGCGCCTGAGCACGCACAGAAGTAGACGTACCTGGCCTGCTGCATGCAAAAGTAGGAAAGTGTCTATTTTGCAATGTCAGATTTCGTGATTGTCATAACTCACCACGTACACCACTAATAATCTGAGCTTCGCAGTCATTTTTTTCTTGACCTCACACAGTAAGTCAAGGAAGTCTGTTTCTTTAACATCCATGGCGAATGATAGTTCCTCAGGATTTGAAATAGCTTTCCAACACTCCCGGCCTCGATAATCACCAAGCCTCGATGTGAAAGAGTGAAATATCATGATCTGATCATTCCATATATCCATCAACTTTAATATAACACCCATAACAAAATGATGCGTGCACACATAGGAGGACCCATGAAAAAAGTCAACGGCATTCAACTGATTTGTCTGTAGAGGAGTTTTTCTCAATAGTTGGAAGAAATTTACTCCTATAAGGAATGTCTCTCCTTATCAGCTTTCCTTCATCTGACTGCAATGATTTAAAGAACTGAACAGGTGTAAGCAAACCCTGGACCCCGGTCATGGCTAGGCGGGATCCTGCTTTTGACAAATTAACGTCAGATTTGACTTTTTATGCAGCAGTTTAGGATAATTACCGGAGCAAGTTATGATAATCAAGCTAATGTTAGGAAAAGGGTTAGAGTTTAGCTAAAATTCACAACAAAACTACTTTTGACATTAATTTGACAAAAGCTGGATTCATTCTAGCCATGGTCCCCCCACATATTGGGTACATCTCAATAGTCTATAGTGGCTTCTTCTTCACAAAGGGGATCTGTCTTCTCTCCTGCACTCTTCACTGATCTGAAACACAGTACAGGTGAAAGAAATGGGTACATTTCAACAGTCTACAGTAGCTTCCGCTCTCCTCGTTTTCTAGCCCTCATCTGCTCTTAGACAAGATAACAGGATTGTATTGTAGGGGTCAGTTGGGTCAGAGCATGGTGCTTGCAACACCAGGGTTGTGGGTTCGATTCCCATGGGCGACCAGTGCAAAAAAAGTAAGAAGAATGCCATGCACTCACTACTATAAGTCGCTCTTGATAAAATGGACCAAACATTTTAATGTAAAAAAAAAAAATGTATTCACTAGCTGTATTCATTAAATTTGTCCAATAAGAAACGCTTTTTTTTCTTTTCGGTTGCAAAACGTTTTGATACGGTGTGCACTAATGAATATGATCCAGGTGAAAGCAATGCTAGATGCCCACTAAGAATTTGCTTTCACCTGGTAACTACATTTTCCACTAGAGGGTAATTATACAGCGAACTGCCAAAATAAAAGAAACACCCAGATAAAGTGTTTTAGTAGGGCGTTGGGCCACCACAGGCTGCCAGAACACCTTCAATGTGCCTTGGCATAGATTCTACAAGTGTATGAAACTATTGGAGGGATGCGACACCATTCTTCTACGAGATATTCCATCATTTGCTGTTTTGTTGATGATGGTGGAAAACGCTGTTTCAGGTGGCGCTCCAGAATCTCCCATTAATGTTCAATTGTGTTGACATCTGGTGAGACTCACTCACTCACTCACTCACTCACTCACTCACTCACTCACTCACTCACAGAACTTTGGAACTGAGTTATATACAGTGCCTTCGGAAAGTATTCAGACCCCTTGAATATTTTCACATTTTGTTATGTTACAGCCTTATTCAAATATGGATGAAAAAAAAAAAAATTGGCAGCAATCTACACACAATACCCAATAATGACAAAGTGAAAACAGGTTTTTAGAAATGTTAGCAAATTTATAAAAAAATAAAACAGAAATACCTTATTTACATAAGTATTCAGACCCTTTGCTATGAGACTTGAAATTGAGCTCGGGTGCATCCTGTTTCCATTGAAAATCCTTGAGATGTTTCTACAACTTGATTGGAGTCCACCTGTGGTAAATTCAATTGATTGGACATGACTTGGAAAGGCACACTCCTGACTATATAAGGTCCTGAACCCGGCAAATCTGAGCAATCGGGGGAGAAGGGCCTTGGTCCAGGAGGTGACCAAGAACCCGATGGTCACTCTGACAGAGCTCTAGAGTTCCTCTGTGGAGATGGGAGAACCTTCCAGAAGGGCATCCATCTCTGGAGCCCTCCACTAATCAGGCCTTTATGGTTGAGTGCCCAGACGGATGCCACTCCTCAGTAAAAGGCACATGACAGCCTGCTTGGAGTTTGCCAAAAGGCACCTAAAGACTCTCAGATCATGAAAACAAGATTCTGATGTTCTGATGAAATCAAGATTAAACTCTTTGGCCTGAATGCCAAGTGTCACGTCTGGAGTCTCTGAATGTTCTTGAGTGAGCCAGCCAGAGCCTGGACGTGAACCCGATCGAACATCTCTGGAGAGACCTAAAAATAGCTCCCCATCCAACCTGACAGAGCTTGAGAGGATCTGCAGAGACGAATGGGAAAAACTCCCCAAATACAGGTGTGCCAAGCTTGTAGCGTCATACGCAAGAAGACTCGAGGCTGTAATTGCTGCCAAAGGTGCTTCAACAAAGTACTGAGAAAGGGTCTAAATACTTATGTAAATGTGATACTTTATTTTTTTTATTTTGAATAAATAAGCAAAACATTATAAAAACCTGTTTTTGCTTTGTCATTATTGTGTGTTGATTGAGGAAAACACAATTTAATACATTTTAGAATAAAGCTATAACCTAACAAAATGTTGAAAAAGTCAAAGGGTCTGAATACTTTCCAAAGGCATATTTCAATATGTTAATGAATAATTCAACTTTATTCTTTGCCCATCTTCCTATAAGTGGGTGTAAAAACAAACAAGGATGTGGTCGAGCAACATATCTAAGTATGGGCTTTGTGGGTGGTGGGTGTGTTTTGTGCTGATCAGCAGCATATAAGAAAGGGATGATTGAGCACTAATAAACACACACTCACTGTAGACGGCCACCTCTTCATACCTGTCTGCCTCTAGGGGGGCCAAATGGAGCGTTGGAGGTTGAGCTTACAGGGTAAGTGTAGTATTATATATTTTAAATTATTTTATTGTTTTAGAATGGACTTTAGAATGCAGCTTGAAATATTTTTCCATTTTATATTAATTTCGCAATGTACTGTATATGCACATTTGTAAATGCAGTTCATGGAATGCACCTTGAAATGTTGTTCCATTGTTAATGTTTTTTGGCTGACTTTCAAGGGGAAGTTCAGGATTTTATATCTTAGTGTTAGATGGTTCCTCACCCTGAAAGTAGTCTATGGGCCAAGAGAAACTATAATCCTTTGTTCGGTTTTCATTAAACAGCAACTACAAGCAGCTAACTTTAGCCACCGCTAGCTAAAAATCAGTGGGAGTGATAGGGATAAAAGTGCAATTAATTTTTTTTTATTGACAAATCAACTGAAATCAACTCATTATTTGGTTTAAGTTTACTTGGAGTGATTTAGCCATGTAGCCCTTTCCTGCAGTCAATGACCAAAAGCGCCCTCTTTGGCCTCATGGGTGGAATGTTATTAATATTTTTCATAATTTAATCATTAATAAAGATTATTTCAAAATACCTAACGAAAAACCGGTGTTTCTAACAGTTTTTCTATATTTCAGTCTTCTGTGATGTATATGAAGTGTAATATTGAGATGCAAACTCAAAATTGAATGCATTTCAACTCTATATCTGACATGGTACAGGTGTCTTCTTTTTAAGCCCATAACCATGTGTGAGGTGTATACTTTTGTTTCGAAGTAGATTTGTTTGACTACCAATAATCACTTTGTGTGACCCTGATTTAGCCCACTGCAGTAAAAGGTTAAAGAAATTAATCTGGGTTCTCTTTTCACTACCATTGATTGTTCGCTAGCGATAGCTAAAGTTAGCAAAAGTTTGTACTGCCTATTTTTGTTTCGATTTGAGTTACTTCCATTACAGATAAAGCAAACCATGAAAACCCATTGTTGGTTTGTGAAAAAAATAGGGTGCATTGGCACATTGTTTCTTATTCAACCATCTAACAAGAAGCTTGTAATGCAGCTATGGTGCAGCTATGCAAATCACTATTTTTGCATTTAATGTCATCAATAGGACAAGATAACACAACAATGAAAGCTCAATTTGATTATCTTTCCCTGTGAGTTACATTTACTGCACTCTCCAATGTGTTATAAGGAAATTAATGTCCAGCTACAAGCTGTACAGTTACGTATGCCATGCCTGTTTATAGTTTATCTGTCTTTATGACCTAGGAAATATGGAGTTGTATCAGCATGTTTAGCAATTCACATGACATGATTGTTTCTACCAAATTCCCCTGGTTTCTTGTTCATGATGCTAAACTGACTTGGCCTACTTCCTCACTCACAGCCAGCATGTTTCAGTTCATGCTGTTCACTACTCTTCTGCTGGGTAAGTTAAATCTAAGAATTTTGCTACATCGCTGGATATGCAGAGATTCACTGAAAACCTGCACTAACACACGATTATATTAACAGTATTGCACTTTTCAAGTAGCCTACTTTTGGCCAGCTAAAAGCATATAACCACCGTTCAAGCAACATTATGGACTAAATGTTCAAATCCTGTTGCTGCAGGATTATTTTGCTGTGACAATATGGGTGAAATTAAGATCCTACATCTGTATAGTGATTTGTGAATGTTTGGTGGTCTTATGGTTTGAATTGCTCTGTGGATGCTCTTCCCACAGATTTATCCTCAGTGTCCAACACAGCTGTTCTAGTACGGGATGGATCCTCTGTGACTCTGCTCTGCAAAAACTCTGACATGAGTAATGCTTGCTGGAGCAGAAAATGTAGTAATTGGTTTTGGTGCGTTGAACCAATAGTGGATGTATCCGGACCTGACATCATTTTTGGCCCGACACACCCTGACAAATACAGCCTCAGAGGAGACCTGAGCATTGGAGAGGTAGACCTCACCCTTTCAAATGTGAAGCCAGCAGATGACGGGACCTACTGCTGCATGACCAGTGCATCACCAAACCCAATGACCTACCGTCTGAAAATAGTTAATGGCAAGTGGTTTTAAGTCAATGTCCTTAAATTCTGGTCCAGGGAAAGCACTCCCTTTCTAAGTATGTTTGCCTTTATTGTTGCTTGTGTCACTGACAGTTGTCACAAACAGTATATTTACTATCAACTCACTGCGATACTAGACTTTTGTCCAACAGCCGCAAATGTCAGATTTTGGAATGTCGAATCATCAATAGAATTGACTTGCCTGGTCAAAATAATGACAATAGCTCATCACATTGATGACTTCAATGACGCAATAACCCAGATTTGGTTAAGTTTAGGCAAGGACTCAACTTGGTCAGGGTCAGGGCTACTGTTAATTAAGGGAGAAGTTAGACGACCATTAGACCTGATCACGTGATAACACCTGCTCAGCAGCCCTCTGGTGGACGAACTGTCATACTGCCTCCCGAAGTATAACGACCTTGGTCAGACGTCCAATAGCGCAGTCTGAGGCTTGCGACCTGGCTGACTTGCCTGAACTGTTTTATTTTATCTTTGTCACACAGGTTGTGTGAGGGAGCTCTTGAAAGATGTTTGTTTCATTTATAATGACATTAAGAACTTTGCAAGCCCAAATGCAAACCAATGTCAACAGAGCTGCACCCAACTTGATGCCTGTCAGTATTTCACATATATTCACAGGTAGACATCTTCAATTGAAATATACAACATTCCAATGGTACAGCTGTTAGTGTAGTTTTTATAACTGTTACGGGTACCCACAGATATCCTATCAAATTACAATATATCTACAAATTCATTGTTTTATCCAATATTTTACCATATTTGATCTGTTTCTAGAATTAAAGCTTTTCTTTACCAATATGGATGATTCTGTTAGAATCTCATTGTGCATTCTAATAATTCTGTATGTAATTTTATGCTGCTACCAGTAACACTGATCATAGTAGTTCGTAAACCATGAAAAGGAATCTCCAGCTGCACATAGCTTCATAACCTCAACAGCGAATTTACCATGTGACTGAGTTAGCAATTACACAAACTTTTATATGCAACAGATATCAACATAATCAAAAGATAAAGTCCGACTAAATGTTGATCTTCTCACAAAGTCGACAGGAGTGCTATCTGAAGGGCTCAGCTGGTGGCAGGGCAATGAATGTGATACACTTAGAAGACAGAGTTTCAGGCTACACCCTTAAAGACTGTGAGGAAAAAGGTAAGCACCCCCACCTATTTTTATCTGAAGATCGTTATAAAGACACATTCCGCAGCTTTTCCTTCTCTTTTGGACTACTATCATGGGTGGTATTCACTAGAACCAAAAAAGGAAGCAAACGGGCCAAACCAGAGCTGTCTGAATTTGTCCAATACGCTATGCAAGTGATGCATTGTTTTCGAGGAAGTAGCCTTGTCGTTTGTTTTGAATGGTCTTCAGGGCTAAAACTTTACAAAAGCCATCTGGCCATCCACCAACACAAATATAATTATATATACACTACCACTCAAACATTTGGATACACCTACTCATTCAGGGGTTTTTCTTTATTTGCACTATTTTCTACATTGTAGAATAATAATGAAGACATAAACTATAAAATAACACATATGGACTCATGTAGTAACCAAAAAAGTGTTTGGTTAAACAAATCTAAATATATTTTATATGTTAGATTCTTCAAAGTAGCCACCCTTTCCCCTGATGACAGCTTTGCACAATCTTGGCATTCTCTCAACTAGCTTGACCTGGAATGGTTTTCAAACAGTCTTGAAGGAGTTCCCACATAGGCTGAGCACATGTTGGCTGCTTTTCCTTCACTCTGCAGTCCAACTAATCCAAAACCATCTCAATTGGGTTGAGGTTGGGTGATTGTGGAGGCCAGTTCATCTGATGCAGCACTCCATCACTCTCCTTCTTGGTCAAATAGCCCTTACACAGCCTGGCGGTGTGTTGAGTCATTGTCCTGTTGAAAAACAAATGATAATCCCACTAAGCGCAAACCAGATGGGATGGCGTATTGCTGCATAATGCTGTTATAGCCATGCTGGTTAAATGTGCATTGAATTCTAAATAAATCAGACAGTGTCACCAGTAAAGCCCCCTCACACCATCTCCTCCATGCTTCACGTTGGGAACCACACATGCGGAGATCATCCGTTTACCTATTCTGCGTCTCACAAAGATATGGCGGTTGGAACCAAAAATCGCTAATTTGGACTCATCAGACCAAAGGACAGATTTCTACCAGTCTATTGTCCATTGCTTGTGTTTCTTGGCCCAAGCAAGTCTCTTCTTCTTATTGGTGTCCTTTAGAAGTGGTTTCTTTGCAGCAATTCAACCATGAAGGCCTGATTCACGCAGACTCCTCTGAACAGTTGATGTTGAGATGTGTCTGTTGCTTGAACTCTGAAGCATTTATTTGGGCTGAAATCTGAGGTGCAGTTATTCTAATGAATTTATCCTCTGCAACAGAGGGAACTCTGGGTCTTCCTTTCCTGTGGCAGTCCTGATGAGAGTCAGTTTCATCATAGCACTTGATGGGTTTTTATTTTTTATTTTATTTAACCTTTATTTAACTAGACAAGTCAGTTAAGAACAAATTCTTATTTACGATGACGGCCTACCAGAAGGCAAAAGGCCTCCTGCGTGGACGGGGGCTGGGATTAAAAATATATATTTTTATAAAATACTGTATAAATATAGGACAAAACACACATCACAACAAGAGAGACAACACTACATAGAGACCTAAGACAACAACATAGCAAAGCAGCAACACATGACAACACAGCATGGTAGCAACACAACATGGTAGCAGCATAAAACATGGTACAAACATTATTGGGCACAGACAACAGCACAAACGGCAAGAAGATAGAGACAACTTTTGCGACTGCACTTGAAGAAACTTTAAAAGTTCTTGACATTTTCCGGATTAACTGATCTTCATGTCTTAATGTAATGATGGACTGTCGTTTCTCTTTGCTTGTTTGAGCTGTTCTTGCCATAAAAGGGACTTGGTCTTTTACCAAATAGGGCTATCTTCTGTATACCACCCCTACCTTGTCACAACACAACTGATAGGCTCAAACGCATTAAGAAGGTTAAGATATTCCACAAATGTACTTAACTTGGCACACCTGTTAATTAAAATGCATTCCAGGTGACTACCTCATGAAACTAGTTGAGAGAATGCCAAGAGTGTGCAAAGCTGTCATTAAGGCAAAGGGTGGCTACTTTGAAGAATCTCAAATATAAAATATATTTTGATTTGTTTAACACTTTTTTGGTTACTACATGATTCCATATGTGTTATTTCATAGTTTTGATGTCTTCAGTATAATTCTACAATGTAGAAAATATAAAGAAAAGCCCTGAAATGAGTAGGCGTGTCCAACCTTTTCACATATCTTAAATTACTGCGTTTTTACAAATGTTATGATATAATCGTCAACCCCATTGAAAGGATTAGGGGACATGATACGGAATGAGAGGCAGTTAAGAGGCAGTTACTTTCAAAGGGTATAAGAAACGTTTGTTTTCATTTTCTGTTGCAAAACCTTTTGCTACGGTGTGCACTAATGAATAAGAGCCTGATGTCAAGATGTTTCTCTTCACAGGAAAGAAAACTGTAAGCATGGTGAAGATGTTTCTGAAAGTACCTCCAGGAGTTGACCTTAATGACCCTCTGGTGAAAGAGCAAATTCTCACACAGGTGGGAGGAGAGGTTTCAGGGAGTAACTTTGGATCTTTGCTATAGATTTGCTATGGCTCTTTTACAGCGTTGTACTGTAGCCCAATCAATGGAGTGAAAGAATACCTCTCAGACATGTGACAACCCTTATACAAATGAGGAAATGGCCATCAGATCATTTCCTGTGGATCACATCTTTATACAGCATTTGTCATCCATGTTGTTTTAAGATACAGGCAGAGATCGCCCAGACAGATGGAGGTGCATCTGTGCGATGGAAGGAGCAGCCGGATGGAAAAGTCTTCCAGAAGAAAGAGAAAGAGGAGAGAAAGAAAGAACGTAAGTCAAAAGACACAAGACATGACCACTTGAATGTTCCAAGTCTGTTAGTCCATTTGGATGTTATTCTGGGTTAATACCTCAATATAATGCATCATAATAAAAATAGCAATACCTGTTACAATACCTCTTTGTTTGTGTGTGCATAATTATTTCTTCAGGACAGTGTGTAAAGAAATCACAGGAATGCTGAGTGAGACTCCTACAGGTGACAAAGTGGGCTTAATTTATTTGAAACAGAAATTAAATTGTTGACGAAGACTTTCTTCTAATTGTTCTGCTTTATCTGAAATGTTACGTCATGTTCAAATAGTTGTAGTAGGCACAACAGGGCATGTTGATTTGTTAATCGTAATCTGTTCATCAAAGTTGAAGCCTTCATTCTTTTTATGCTTGATTTAACCATGATCAGTCACATTGAGATCTCTTTTTCAAGTGAGCCCTGGGATTAATGTAGCAATGTGTAACAAAGCTAAATATCCCGATTCAATGAAAGCTAGAAACCAGGCTTCTAGGGTAGGAGAACAACAACCTATTTACTCTATGATGAGAAACCATGAATGATTTAATATGCAATAAGTACAACTTTTTATTTCACTTTAAACACAGAGCTTTGAATGTGTGAATTCAAGCATGTTTACAGGGCAAAATAATGGTGTCTGAACTTTATTGAGTATGGGCTAAGTGTGTGCTTAACAAATGTTCTAAAGATAATTATATTTGAAAACGCATGCAATGTCAACATTCCAGACTATAAATTATGTCAAACACTTTAAACTGTTCACATTAGATATGCAGAATTGTCGCAGTGCAACAAATAAAACTTCCACATGGTATTTTCTCTTCACTGAAAACATGGTGACTCTGACCATGTTGGACTTATAGACCATAACTGGTCAAGTGTTTTTATTTTAGTAAGTTAAAGATAAGTTTCAGTATAGTTTTGTTTGTCAAACCTTGCCTTGTTAATTGTTTTATTTCAGTTTACGAAATAGTTTTCATGATTCGTTTTCGTATTAGTTTGCTCTAATAATCTTCTTCCACACAGCCTTGAACATCATGCGGCTCGCTCGGGCCGAGTATGGGGCAGGTCCTTTCCAGCTCTCCCAGTGGAGGCCGGAGGCCCAGCTGATGTGTTTGCCGGCGGTGTGCCAGTCTCCGTTCAGGCTGGCAGAACCACAGCGGCTGTACCACCACCCTCCTCCTCCCTCCGAGAAGCTGCACGTGTTCTCGGCGATGTCGCCAAAGATGCAGGGCGAGCAGCCATCATTGTCCTTGTCGTTTGTGCTGAAGCCAAAGCCATTTTGGTCAATGCCGGCAGATTTCCCACGGATGGCGTCACCTACGGAGAGACAGGGAGTGATGAAGAGAGAGTACATCAGTTCTACTTCACTCTTGATTGTATTGACTTCCAAAGGATACACCATTTAAGAATATCAACCCAGAATACATATATGACATATATGTGATGTGTAGAGGTCCCATTGCTGCCACCAAATGTGAAATAACTATAACACAGAAGTAAATAATATGACCACTGTCACCTTGTGCTGTTGAAATCACAGTTACCTGCGTTGCCCCTGTAGGCTCCAACGTTCAGCTTATAGGCCTCCTTCTCCGTGGCCAGACGGAAGTCACTGTACTCAGCGAAGGCAGTGCTCCCTTCAAAGTTACTTATTCGTACTTGGCCCACTTCCTGTTGAAAAGAACCTCTGCCACAGAGCGCCTCTGAAAGACTGTCCAGCCTCCGTCCGCAAGCATTTCACAAAACACCTGAATACAATATCAATGTACTTTTGAATCAACTATGTTTTTGACAAGTTGTTTTGTTTAAATATTTATAATTGTATTTAAAATTTTAGCGGCCTTTTAAGCATTCTAGTACAGTTAAATAGTTAACACACACACACACACACACACATGGATGCAGCGGTCTAAGGCACTGCATCTCAGTGCAAGAGGCGTCACTACAGTCACTGGTTCGAATCCAGGCTGTATCACATCCGGCCGTGATTGGGAGTCCCATAGGGCGGCGCACAATTGGCCTAGCGTCGTATGGATTTGGCCGGAGTAGGCCATCATTGTAAATAAAAATGTGTTTTTAACTGACTTGCCAAGTTAAATAAAGGTTACACACACACACACACACACACCACACCACACTGACCAAAAAGTTATTTTGTTGGCATTTACGTATGTCATCATTACCAGTAAAACATAATCAAACCTATTTTCTTTACTTCCTTGCTGTGCTCTTTCATGGTTAATATGTTCAGTTGTTTCATTCTCAACCAGGATTTCATCATACATGTCAAGCAGTGAAGTTTCAGCTCTGTCTGTCCATGGCCTCTCTTCCTCTGTGCGCACTGTCACTGTGTCCGTTTCCATCTTGTCCTGTTGTGTATATAACATTTCACATAAACCCTGTTTCTGGTCTGGATCGAAGTAGCGGTCCTTGTACCTAGCATTGAGCATGGTGGTGACACAGTAAAGAGGCTCAGAGAGAATGCCACCAAATCGCTTGTTCATAGCCTTGAGTACTTTTGTAAGTTTTAACCCCACGGTCTGTGTCGGCAGTTTAGTTGAGCAGGCGTTTCAATACAGAGGGTATCACGTCTTCTGCAGACGCAGTTGATTAGCTAATTTATCGAGTCAGTTGTTCGAATGGCGCTAGGAGTGTTCATGTTTCAAACATGTTCTCAAATGCCATTGAAATGGCAACAGCGGTATGAGAACCAGCACATTCTTGAACATGCAATACGGCTTTCCTCAGTACGAAATCCTCGTCAACCCACTGTGCTGTCAGACTCAGCATGCTCATGGGGCTGACATGGCTGGTCCAAATGTCAGTTGTGACGCCCATAGCAAGTAGCTCACAGATGCACATTTCAACAAAACTGTGTAACTCCGGTAGGGCAACATCTGAAAAATAGTGTGTACAGGCGCTCGACCAGTCAGTGAAAGCCAACATCATCCACGACAGAGGACGGTTGATTGTCAAGGGCAATGAAACCATTATCTTGGCGTTAATGGATTTCGCCTTTGAGTTGTCTCGCTGAAATGTTCTTACTCTTTCAAATGACTGCTGGACTTGAACTTGTTTAGTTGTTGGAAGTGTGCGTTTAGTATTTTTCTGCTTTTGTTCTGTGTAGCGCTGTATTTTTCGTGGCGTCATTACGTCATCTACCTACATTATATAGGTATGCACGTCAGCTTTGACATCGGTTTTGCACGTCGGCGTTAAACAAGACATTGGGCCGATGTTGGCATTTTTAGTTAATATCGGCCGATTCCGATATGCTCACCAATATATTGTGCATCCCTAGTAGATATAGTACCTGGCTTAAATATTTTGATGTTTCCATACCTTAAAGGGCGATGTGACTCCTGCAGGCTGAATGACATAAACTCCACTGGTGGCTCGAGGGGAGAGAGTTTTGATCTGTGTGCAATCTGTCCCTGAAACAAGCAAACACACATGCACATACACAATAACATATTGAAAAAGACAGGGGTTAGGTTAAGAATGGTTGTCTCTTGTGTTTTCATGTAAGTAAAACAAATAAGTGTTACATTTACCTTGAACAACTAAAGGTGTTTTCTGGCCCTGTACAAAACCAGTAGATAAGTAATGATTACTCCCAGGTTTAAAGGGAATAACATGTTTCTCTGTTTATCAGTGCTGACTGACTGTATATTTACCTGAGTCTGGTCAGTGAGGCAGATGAGACAGACAACCAGTCCACAAAAAAATATCCTATTCCACATTTTGTCAAATTTTCTGAGAGAGGGGGAGAAAGAGAGGGGGGAGAGTGATGAGAGAGAGGGGGGGGAGTGATGAGAGCGAGAGGAACAGCGAGACAGAGAGAGGGAGCGATGAGAATGTCATTTTATTTTCAGCTTTTTCCTTTTAATGGATATCATTGATATCACATAATTTTGATGGGATTACAATAAAAAATATTATCATCTTTTTGAAATGGCTAAAAAGACTGATATTAATGTCTAACTTATCTTAGCAAACTAGTGTCAAATATCACAACATTATCACAGAGAACCTGAAACTTCACCATTTCCACTCCACTCACAACATAGTGGTCACCATACATGTACCCTTGCAATTCAGTTTGACCCAATTAGGCCGAAATTAAACAGTTAAATACTAGTTAGACATTTCACATAGGATACATATTATGTAAATTATTATAATCACAAATTAGAAATATGCCTGCATGTGACTAATAAATGTAGAGAACCTACCTACTCCTGTGTATTCCGTTACGGTCTATGGTCTACTCCCAGTCAGTTTAAAGTTCATTCAGAGAGGGTTTCCTGTAAACCTATTTATTTAGGTTGAGGGTGCGGAGCCGTAGGTAACCCCCGTTCCGTCCCTGTCCCACCCCCGTGGATCCCCTGGAAAGATCCTTATCATGATCTGTGCATGTGTTTCTTTACCGCAACCATTGGTCACGGTCAGAATACATGACAATAAGTAATTAGTAACATAATCCATTGGATTACGCAAAATGAGTAACGTACTTTTGGTAATCTGATTACTTTTGGACACTCCTCAGTTTATGCTGTAGACCAATCAGTTCCCTCTAACACTGTTCTGTGGATGCTCTTCCCTCAGATTTATCCTCAGTGTCCAACACCGATGTTCTGGAATGGGATGGCTCCTCTGTGACTCTGGTCTGCAAAAACTCTGACATGAGTAATGCTTGCTGGAGCAGAAAGATGTCATTGGTTTCGATGCATTGAACCCATAGTGGAGGTATCAGGACCCCAATTTTTTTTTGTCTTGACACACCCTGCCAAACACAGGCTCAGAGGTGACCAGATGGGTAACCCTACGAAGCAGGTTCGAGGTGGTAGCGAGGTAACTCTGCAACTCTGAAAAACTGGTCTTACAAAAGTGGCTCACCTTTTAGCCAGGTAAATTTCTATTGCAACAAATCCTTCAGAAGTAGCCTGCTCCGGGGCAGGCTAACTCCTCTTAAATATATCACATTACACATTTAGTAATGACATAATGCAATTTAAACTAGCTAGGAGAAAGGTGCTTGTGCATTGATAAACTCACAAGTCGACCATTAACGATAAGTAATACAATAAAGACAGCACTTCTAAAATACTATTTCATACCATAGCTTGCAGAATTTGCAAGATTTTATTTTATTTATTTATTTTATTTTACCGTTATTTTACCAGGTAAGTTGACTGAGAACACGTTCTCATTTGCAGCAACGACCTGGGGAATAGTTACAGGGGAGAGGAGGGGGATGAATGAGCCAATTGTAAACTGGGGATTATTAGGTGACCATGATGGTTTGAGGGCCAGATTGGGAATTTAGCCAGGACACCGGGGTTAACACCCCTACTCTTACGATAAGTGCCATGGGATCTTTAATGACCTCAGAGAGTCAGGACACCCGTTTAACGTCCCATCCGAAAGACGGCACCCTACACAGGGCAGTGTCCCCAATCACTGCCCTGGGGCATTGGGATATTTTTTTAGACCAGAGGAAAGAGTGCCTCCTACTGGCCCTCCAACACCACTTCCAGCAGCATCTGGTCTCCCATCCAGGGACTGACCAGGACCAACCCTGCTTAGCTTCAGAAGCAAGCCAGCAGTGGTATGCAGGGTGGTAACTTTTTCTTTCACTTTGATTTCAGTACAAATTAAAATGTGGCAGACTTGCCCATGGATTTATGTTTTAACGTTGTCTCAATGAAGATTTTGGTGTGTGACCAGCCGTGTGCGACATGCAAGCGGAGTTACAAGTCTGCTAGAGGTTGTAGTACGGATTAACCCTGAGCTGGAACATGAAGCTAACTGAAGCTGGTTAGCTTTAGAAAACCCTGAGTAGATGTAGCTTGCTTCGTAGGATACCCTTCTGAGCACTGGAGAGGTAGACCTCACCTACAGCTGCATGACCAGAGCTTCTCCAGACCAGCTGACCCATAATCTGAAGATAGTTAATGGCAAGTCATTTTAAGTCAACGTCCTTCAATTGTGGTCCAGGGAAAGTACTCCCTTTTCTAAGTATGTTTGCCTTTATTGTTGCTTGTGTCACTGACAGTTGTCACAAACAGTATATTTACTATCAACTCACTACGATACTAGACGTTTATCCAACAGTCGCAAATGTTGGATTTTGGAATGTTGAATTATGACAAGAATTTACTTGCCTTGTCAAAATAATGACATTAGCTTATCAAAATGATGATTCAATTTCACAACAACCCAGGTGAAGTTAAGCCAATGCTTCAACTTGGTTAAAGTGCCATTGGCACATGTGTTTTTCTGTAGCTCATTAGAAAAACAAGATTTCAATCTTGGAGGTGTTTCCTGACTGATTCTGCATTTGGTTAATGATTTTTGTCCACTATGAGACACTGTAGCCTATTTCACTTCCTAAAAATCCCCAGAATAAATCTAAAATAAATCTGTAATTATTTTTTGCATTATAACTAAGGTGTTTGGGGCAGTTTTTCTCAAGTAAAAAATTGTGCAATGTGTTGTCTTATGAAAACAGAGTCGTAGATGCTCGGCAGTTCTGTCTCACTGTCTATGCTATTGGGTAGAGAGCAATCACCACAACTGTTCACCCCATGTTAGTGGGCAAATGGACATTTTTAAATTGAAACCCAATGTTAATTTAGCTGTTATGACGCACTGATGTTCCAAACTCCGACTTGACCAAAATTATAAGTGAATTTTGACACTAAAATAACTGTTTCTGACTCATATTGATGCCACATAGGCCGCTTTTAAAGGGATTTGTGTCTTTTTAAAGGGAGTCACTCTTTAAGGTTAGGGCTATGGTTAAGGGAGAAGTTACACGACAGTTAGACCTGATTGTAACGGCAGTCTAAGTCGTCCTCCTCCTCAGACGAGGAGAGGCGAGAAGGATCTGAGGAACAATGTGCAGCGTGGTAATTTTCCATGATTTAATTCACACAAAACAAGACACTATACAAAATGACAAAACAAACTAACCGTTACAGTCCTATCTGGTGCAGAACACAAACACAGAGACAGGAAACAACCACCCACAATCCCCAACACAAAACAAGCCACCTATATATGATTCTCAATCAGGGACAACGATTGACAGCTGTCTCTGATTGAGAACCATATTAGGCTGGACACAGAAACAGACTAACTAGACACACAACATAGAATTCCCACCCAGCTCACGTCCTGACCAACACTAAACAAGCAAAACACATAAGAACTCTGGTCAGGACGTGACACTGATCAGGTGATTCTGTGCATGCGTGTAGCCAGCTAACGTCGCCATGATATCGCCTTCATGTGTAATCAGGGATTTATATTCGCTGTGAAAGTGACAGCTGCTTATGCTTTACTTCAGTATCCTTTCCCATGCTGTTTTGAATGGGCTTCAAGATTATATAATCAAATTCATTAAAAACGCTGTCATTTAAGATATTGTAGTGAACAGCAGGGCAGGGATGTGAAACAGGGATTGACACTAAGGGTTGCCCTATTGTCTGCGGGAAGTGTACTGTCGTACTGTCGTACTAGTTGAGCCTACTCTGAGGTTGCCTCACTGGGCAGGCGATTTAAAAAAAACAAAAAAAAACAACCAAACTGCAAACAATTCCAGTCTAAAACTGATCTTTCTCGTTCCTCCCCATTTTTAATTTTAATTTTTTACTGACCACTAAAATACAAAGAATTCCACAACTGATCGTTCTGGTTTCTCCCCTATGTGTAGGTGAAAGGCTTGCAGTACTCTATATAAAATGTCTGCATGTAAATAGCTTATTTATATTTTCGGTCAAGTGATTCAAACCTTCATATCAATCCCTGCAAACACCTTACGCATCACGCCAATAGGGTTAACTCACATGGTGGGAATTGTAACATGCCTCATATAGCGAGGATTGCTACAATATACACTGATTATAAAAACATTAGGAACACATGCTTTTTCCTTGACATAGACCAACCACGTGAATCCAGTTGAAAGCTATGATGCCTGATTGATGTCACCTACTAAATCAACTTCAATCAGTGTAGATGAAGGGGAGGAGACAGGTTAAATAATGATTTTTAAGCCTGGAGACATGGATTGTGTATGTGTGCCATTCAGAGGGTGAATGTCCAAGACAAAATATTTAAGGGCCTTTTGAACGTGGTATGGTAGTACGTGCGAGGCGCATCAGTTTCAGTGTGTCAGGATCTGCAATGCTGCTGGGTTTTTCACACTCAACAGTTTCCCGTGTGTATCAACAATGGTCCAACACCCAAAGGACATCCAGCCAACTTGACACAACTGTGAGAAGCATTGGAGTCAACATGGGCCAGAATCCCTGTGGAACACTTTCAACTCTTTCTAGAGTCCATACCCTAACGAATGGAGGCATGTTCTGAGGGCAAAAGGGGGGTGCAACTCAATATTTCTCAATATTTTGTACACTCAGTATATATATATGTTTTTTTCAATCACTTTGGCACATTTATGAAATGTAAGTGGTATATTTACAAAACTCGAATTTCACTTTTAATGCCACATGTTTTATGTTCAGAATCTTTGATGAGCACTATTTGGTGTTGAACACTTCCACCACAGAGTCATTAATGCAAAATCTTTTTTGTTTGTTTATGTGAAATACCAAAGTTTAGTCACAAGATGCAGAACTCCTTATTGTTCCTAGAATTTCTAAGCAAACAGCTGGAGTCAGGGCTTTCTCCTATAGAGCTCCTCTTTATGGAATGGTCTGCCGATCTATGTGAAAGACGCAGACTCTGTCTCAACCTTTAAGGCTTTACTGAAGACTCTTCTCTTTAGTAAGTCCTATTATTGAGCATAGTCTGGCCGAGAGGTGCAAAGGTGAACGGCAATAAGGCACTGGAGTGATGCACCACCCTTTCTGTCTCTGCCTGGCTGACTCTCCACTGGGATTCTCTGCCTCTGATCCTATTACGGGGGATAACTCACTGGCTCCTCTGCTCATACGGTGGGGGAGATATTTTGTGAGCTATACCTGACCATGTCTCAGGGTAGTAAGTTAGTGGTCTGTTGATATCCCTTGTGGGTCTGTGCTTTCGGTAAATAGGTGGGATTATATCCTGCCTGACTGGCCCTGTCCAGGGGTAACATTGTACGGGGCCACAACCCCCTCTGTCCCCCAACCCCCTCTGTCTCAGTCTCCAGTATCTATGCTACCCTATGTGGCGGTGGGCTCGGGTCAGTCTGTCCTATCTGCTGTACTGTGTGATCTTAGGCTGACTCCCTTTAAGTCTCCTCTCTCTCTTTATGTCCCCCCTCCCCCATCCTGGAGAACCTGAGGCCCAGGACTACCTGGCCTGATGACTCCAGTCTGTCCCTGTCCCCAGTCCCCCTTGTAGTGCTGCCAATCTAGTTCTAGTGTTTCTACCTGCGGCTATGGAACCCTGACCTGTTTTACCAGAGGTGTTACCTTGTCCCGGGCCTGCTGTTTCAACCCTGTCTCTCTCTCTCTCTTGGACCTGCTGTCTGGACCTCTGAATGCTTGTCTGTGAAAAGCCAACTGACATTTACTCCTGGGGTGTTGAACTGTTGCACCGTCTAACCATTCCGCTTTCCGTCGTGCCTAAGAACAGCCCTTAGCTGTGGTATGTTGACCATTAGGAACTGGGTGGTTCAAGCCCTGAATTCTGATTGGCTGACAGCCGTGGTAAGTGTAAGACAAGTGTATGACAAAACATTTATTTTTACTGCTATAATTATGTTGGTAGCCAGTTTTAAATAGCAATAAGGTACCTCGGGGGTTTGTGGTATATGACCAATATACCACGGCTAGGGGCTGTATCCAGGCACTCCGCCTTGCGTTGTGCTTAAGAACAGCCCTTAGCTGATACTTAATTAGTGCATTAGACCGGGCCTTATTGCTTAATTATACCAAACCGCCTCGGACTGTCACATCTACTCCTGCTCCTGCCCTCCGGCGTGAGACATCGTGGAAATAATAACCACCGATCCTGGGAATCATCATTACGCGCACCTGGCACTCATTATGATTCACACCTGGACCTCATTATGATTCACACCTGGACCTCATTATAGGTCCCTTTCCTTTGTTCATTCCTCAAGTTAGTGTTATTCCTGTTTTCACGCATCTCGCCACTGTTACGCTATCTTGTTTCATGTTTGTTGTTTATTGAATGTTTTTCCTGCACCTCGACTCACTGCGTCATCGTTACAGAATACCAACTCAAACCATGGAAGCAGCAGAAAATTTAAATCTCTCTCAGACGGTCAATGAACAGGTTTCTCTTTTACATCAACACCATGACCGGCTGGGATTGGCTATGGAGGAGGTTCTTCAGTGTGCAACATCTCAAACACACCCGGGGGGCGTTGCCTTCATCCAGCGGAGGATACCAGTCGAGCCAGTACATCAGCCCATTCATCAAACCTCTCAAGTCAGCGATACCTCCCGGATAAATATGATGGTACACCATCCAAATACCGTGGCTTCCTACTTCAGTGCTCCCTCAACTTATCACACCAGAGGGGAGCTCCCACCACAGAGAGGTCCACGGTAATTTCTCTGCTGACTGGGCGGGCGTTGGAATGGGTGACGGCTGTCTGGGAGCGAGGAGAGGAGGAGCTGGATTCATGAAGGGTTCATGGCTCTGTTTTAAATGTATTTTTGATAATTCCCCGGAGGGCAGAGACGGAAGTGAGCGGCTACTGCAATTCCGGAAGGGGAATCAGACGGCTGCTGAGTACTCGTTCACCTTTCGGACTATAGCAGCATCCAGTAGGTGGAATGAGCCGGCACTTCGCACGCTGTTTAGAAGAGGTTTGTGTGAAGAGGTCCAGACGGAACTGGCCTGTCAAGACGACAATCTCACCTTGGAGGCACTCATTGCAATGGCCATCCGTCTGGATAACCTACTTCTGGAGCGCCGGTCCTCTCATCATTTCTCTCCCTCCCTCAGTGAATACTCGGGATCAGAGCCAGAACCCGTGGAGGTAGGGTTCACTCGTCTCCCCGCTGCGGAGTGCACAGACGGATACAGCTGGGGTGCTGTCTGTACTGTGGACAAGGAGGGCATGAGGTCCAGAGGTGTCTGGCATGTCCAAATTTGGGATCCACAAGAGCAGAGAGATGGTCATGTGAGGCTCCAGCACCTAGGGCAGGAGTGAGTATTCCATCTTCATCAGGCCCTTTTTGGTGTCATTACACTAGCTGACTGTCCCTCATGTACTGTCAACAGCGTTAGTGGATTCCGGTGCCGCTGGGAACTTTATTGACCAGACCCTTGCCTCCTCTCTTAACATCAACTCATATCCGCTCTCCTCTCCTTTCCCGATTTAAGACCTGGATAGTCGGCCTCTTGGGTCCAGAACCGTCACCCACATCACTCAACCACTCACCCTCACCGTTTAGTCCGTGTAGTCCACTCATCAGGAAACTATCCTCTTCTTCATCACCAGTTCACAAGATAATTCTCGGTCTCCCTTGGCTTCAACGCCATAACCATATCATTTCATGGTAAAGGATGAGAATCACAGACTGGGCACTTTTCTTCACCAGGTTCGACTTCACGCTTACCTATCGCCCAGGTTCCAAGAACATCAAGGCCGATGCCTTGTCCTGTATCTACGATTCGGGATAGGGTCCTGTCCAGAGTGCACCTATAATCCCATCCTCCCAAGTCGTAGGTCCAGTGGCCTGGGACACAGAGAGGGAGCCCACAGCCCTGAACTGTCCTCCAGAGCGCATCTACGTTCCCACAGGGACAAGGGATCGACTGCTGACCTAGGCACACACAGCTGTTGTCGCTGGACATCCAGGTATTTCTCGCACTATCCACTCCATCGCTGAGAAGTACTGGCGCAGGAAGTAACTCATTATGTTAACTCCTGTTCCATATGTGCCTTAACCAAGTCCCCCCGGAATGCACCAGCAGGGATGCTCCTGCCGCTTCCCATGCCTCAGCGACCCTAGTCTCATCTATCCATTGACTTTGTAACCGATCTCCTCTCTGACGGTTTCAGCACCATTCTGGTGGTAGTGGATAGATTTTCTAAGTCATGTTGTTTAATCCCTCTTCCTGGTTTCCCCACTGCTCTCCAGGTCACTGAGGCACTCTTCCAGCAGGTCTTCCGGCATTATGGCCTTCCGGAAGACATCGTCTCTGACCGTGGCTCCGAATTCACATCACAAGTATGGAGGGCCTTCATGGAGAAGGTCACGGTCAGCCTCACTTCCCTGAGGAGTCACTGTCAGGACCGGCAGGGTGAGTGGGCACGATTTCTTCCATGGGCAGAGTTTGCCCAGAACTCGCTGCGTCACTCCTCCACTGGGTTGACCCCTCTTCCAGTGTGTTCTGGGTTTTCAGCCGGCCCTAGCCTCGTGGACTCCCCGCCAGACTTAAGCTCCTGCAGTTGACGAGTGGTTGTGGCGCGCAGAAGCGTGGAGAGACGCTCACGTGAGACTCCAGCGCGGCGTCCGTCGTCAAAAAGAACAGGCAGACTGCCACCGCAATGAGACCCCTGTGTTCCACCCTGGGGATCGCATCTGGCTCTCTACCAGGAACCTCCCACTCCGCTTGCCCTGCAAGAAACTGAGCCTGTTTTGTTGGGCCGTTCAAGGTTCTCCGGAGGGTCAACGAGGTGACATATAGGTTACAACTGCCCAGTCACTACCGTATCTCACCCTCGTTTCATGTCTCCCTTCTCAGGCCGGTGGTTCCTGGTCCCCTAGCTGATGCTGTCCTCCACGACAGCCCACCCCCACCCCCCGGACATTGAGGGTAGTCCGGCATATGCTGTCAGATCTCTGCTGGACTCCCTGCGCCGTGGGGGTCGGCTCTAGTATCTGGTGGACTGGGAGAGATATGGCCCCCGAGGAGCGGTGTTGGGTTCCGGTGGAGGACATTCTGGATCCCAACATCATCCGTGATTTCCACCTTGCTGTCTGGATTGACCCGCACCTCGTCCCTGGGGTCGTCCTCCTGGTCAGCATCGTCCTGCGGCAGGAGCCGTGTGTCTCTCCTTTCTGGGGAGGTTCCCATTGCTTGGAAGGCAGCCATGGTTTGTCCTTTATTTAAAGGGGGAGATCAAGCTGATCCTAACTGTTATAGGTCTATTTTTATTTTGCCCTGTTTATCAAAAGTGTTGGAAAAACTTGTCAATAATCAACTAACTGGCTTTCTTGATGTCTATAGTATTCTCTCTGGTATGCAATCTGGTTTCCGCTCCGGTTATGGATGTGTCACTGCAACCTTAAAGGTCTTAAATGATGTCACCATATTTTTTTTAAATGTAGCAACGTTTAACAAAGTTAAAGATCCTTAATCAATGAAAGCTAGAAACCAGGCTTCTAGGGTAGGAGAACAACAAACCTATTTACTGTATGATGAGAAACCATGAATGATTTAATATGCAATAAGTACAACTTCTATTTCTCTATAAACACAGAGCTTTGAATGTGTGAATTCAAGCAAAATTAATTGTTTCTGAACATTATTGAATGTTTGTGCTAAACAAATGTTCAAAAATGTATTTTATTTAAATATGCGTGCAATATCAACATTCTACAATATAAATTGTCAAACTATGTGATGAAACTTCAGAAGTTGGATGCAGAATTGTTGCAGTGTAACAAATAAAACTTTTACAAGGTATTTTCTCTTCACTGAAAACATAACTCATGGTAGACTTTAGAGGGTAAAAAAAATGATATTTTCTATTTCTGTCACTTACATGTTGGCTCTGATTTATGCACCATGATATAATACAACAAAGCGAATGGGAAAAACAAATACAGTGTGTTGATTGCACAACAGACCCAAATAAACAGACCATTCAAGCTAAGCAATATGGCACAATATGCAGGCATCACTCCATGGAACACATAGCTGTGTGTGTTCCAGTTATTTCAATGGTTTCCTCTACTCATGCCCACTAACGTGGCGCAGACCGGTGGTCATAAAGCAAAGGAGACAGGCCTAGGAAACCATTTCAGATGTATTGAGACATGGCCTCACACAGACTTAATCATCATGCGGCTCGCTCGGGCCGAGTATGGGGCAGGTCCTTTCCAGGTCTCCCAGTGGAGGCCGGAGGCCCAGCCGATGTGTTCGCCGGCGGGGTGCCAGTCTCCGTTTAGGCTGGCAGAACCACAGCGACTGTACCACCACCCTCCTCCTCCCTCCGAGAAGCTGCACGTGTTCTCGGCGATGTCGCCAAAGATGCAGGGCGAGCAGCCATCATTGTCCTTGTCGTTTGTGCTGAAGCCAAAGCCATTTTGGTCAATGCCGGCGTATTTCCCACGGATGGCGTCACCTACGGAGAGACCGGGAGTGATGAAGAGAGAGTGCATCAGTTCTACTTCACTCTTGATTGTATTGACTTTCAAAGCATACACCATTTATAAATATCAACCCAGCATACATACAGTATCATATGACATATATGTGATGTGTAATGGTCCCATTGCTGCCACCAAATGTGAAATAACTATAACACAGAAGTAAATAATATGACCACTGTCACCTTGTGCTGTTGAAATCACAGTTACCTGCGTTGCCCCTGTAGGCTCCAACGTTCAGCTTATAGGCCTCCTTCTCCGTGCCCAGACGGAAGTCACTGTACTCAGCAAAGGCAGTGCTCCCTTCAAAGTCCCACAGGTCGACCCTCATGGTCGAACTTCGCCCCCTGCCCTTTGTTAGAGCAAACACCTTACTCAGACCCAGCCAGTGGTCCTCTAGGAAACAACAGGGAAGAGAACTGAATTGAGAAGAGAAAAACGGACAGTATAGAGAAACCTCTATAAATTGCCTTAGAGGTAAACATTATTATAGACATAAATTCATTTAAATTTAGCCAACATTGGCTCAGCAAAGTACACATTTTATAGTATCAGTTGCTGGTGAAATGTGAGGTGCTCAGAGTGACCCTTCATTACTCCGTAGATGCCCAAAGCCTTGTTTGTACACTGCCCACTTCCTGTTGAAAATAACCTCTGCCCCGGTACGCCTCTGAAAGACTGTCCAGCCTCCGTCCACCAGCATCTCACAATACACCTGTATACAACATCAATGTACTTTTGAATCAACAAA
Organism: Salvelinus fontinalis; assembly: GCF_029448725.1. Lineage (NCBI taxonomy): Eukaryota > Metazoa > Chordata > Actinopteri > Salmoniformes > Salmonidae > Salvelinus > Salvelinus fontinalis. Next base: position 14,787,558 of record NC_074675.1, on the reverse strand, counting down.
TAGTTTTTTTGTGAACAAAAACGGTCCAAGAATGGAACTCTGTAGAACTTCAGTAACTCTGGCAAGCCTGGCAAGCCTGGCGACACCTTCAACATTCCATAGCTAAGCTTTACTGCCCCTGTGTGGCTGTGTAACCAAATGATATAGTACCTGGCATAAATATTTAGATGTTTCCATACCTTAAAGGGGGATCTGACTCCTGCAGGCTGAATGACATACACTCCACTGGTGGCTCGAGGGGAGAGAGTTTTGATCTGTGTGCAATCTGTCCCTGAAACAAGCAAACACACATAAACATACAGCACATTAACTCTTGTCTTTCCAATGGAAGTGGTTTAAAAAACACTTACCTTGAACAACTAAAGTTTTTTTCTGGCCCTGTACAAAACCAGTAGATAAGTAATGATTACTCCCAGGTTTAAAGGAATAACATGTTTCTCTGTTTATCAGTGCTGACTGACTGTATATTTACCTGAGTCTGGTCAGTGAGGCAGATGAGACAGACAACCAGTCCACAAAAAAATATCCTATTCCACATTTTGTCAAATTTTCTGAGAGACAGAGAGAGAGATGAAATGTCATTTTAGTTACTTTTTCTTCTGCTGTTTCCTTATTATCCCTGTGTGACCCAACGTTGTAAAAATGCAATGTTTCCTAAATTGCATCCTTTACAGGTCTTAAACAGAAAAGTCATGTCAAACATAGATCTTTGTCTAAGGATATTATCTATCTCTTAGTAGTATTCGGTGTGTGTTAGTATGATTATTGTGGCATCGGTAACCTGTCCACATCTGAAACCACACTGGTCCCCTACACAAGCAAGCATTTGTTGTAGGCCATTCATGCAAGTCAATTACTTTTTCTGTCTCCTCTAACATGTAGTGATTATGTAGAAAACCAAAAATTGAGAAACAGACATTCTGAGCCAGAGCTACTGTACTTTTGTGTTAGAAAACTCAACCATTTGGAGAGAACTTGAAACATCACCATATCCACTCCATTAACAGAACAGTAAACACCATACATGTTCCCAAATAAGGGAAAAGGAAAAAATATAGATGTTTTTTTGTTATGCTGACATCATTAGACATTTCACACAGGATAAATATCATGCAAGTTATTATAATCGCAAATTTGAAATTGTCATCAGGTGATTCACATATGTAGAGAGAACCTACCTCTGCCCGTGTATTCCTTTATGGTGTATTGTCTACGACCAGTCAGTTTAGAGAGGATTTCTTGTAAGCCTATTTATTTATTGACTCAAGCACCGCCTACTGTACACACTCTGACTCCACGTTTCCAGTTTAGCGATGTCAGATGCCTCTAAGTATCACAGACAGGGCTAACAGACAGGGAGATTTCACTTAAGGACCAATGGAAGGTTCTAAAATGTGAAAACTCCTCCCAACCGGGGCACAGGGCCATGCAAAATGAACTTGCCCATAGTGTTGTTGCGGAAAAACACTCCCCCACACCGTGCTTGTGCTAATGTTATTGTGGGCGATCCCTGTTACTTAGAGCCCCAGCTCCAAAGCAAACACTCTTGACATTCCAATAGTGGACTTTACAGGAAATTACGAACAGCCAGGAATACACACAGCACAGTCCAATGAACAAGAAATCAAATAGAAGTACGGATAATAAAAGTTACCAAATCCATGTGTGTTTATCTCTTAAATGTCTTTAGATATATCCTATTCAAAAGGAATTGTTTTCTAACTACTACTAGTTTTCTAACCACCCTCTGGTCCAGGTAAGAACAACCATTGAATTGGAGAACTACAGGATTAAAATGAATAAAACCAGGAACCACCTGTAGTACTGTACCTGATTTATGTAACAAGACTATGGCCATAGCTCTAGGTTCACTCTACCACAGTACATGTGTTAGACTGTATCTTGTGGGTTGGTTGTAGCAATCAGGACAGTCAAATCAAGCCATCTTATGATAACACTCCAAGTGAGGATAATAAAATGTGGCACATTGGCTGCGTACTGAGTACTGTTCTGTATGTACTATCCATATGAAACAAACGTACAACACCATCTACATTCTGAAAAGACATGTGAAAAAGTCCATTGCAATCAAATCCAGAAGAATTTAAAGATACAGTAGTGATAGGTTTATTAAAATGTTTGCTGTTTTGACAGAGTAACATGGTACAGCAAGTTATCAATAAGCAATTCCAAACCTGCTGTACATAAAAATTTGCATACATATTTTTTAAATGCACATCGAAGTTCAGAACTAATTTTAAAGCCTTTTTTCTCACTTTCAACACATCACATAATATACATGAACATAACATTGTGTGAAACCTTGCCTCTTGTATTAAGATGTATTATTAAGATATACATTATTTTATTTATGGATTCAAGAGATTGTGTCTAGATAGTTTTTAACCACTGTTCTAAGATGAAGACCATTTGCAGGTGTTAGTAAGATGATGAATGATTATGTTTCTGAATGTATGAGTTTATTTGATTATATCTCTTTAATCATGCATACACTACATGGTGTGTGTGAAATAATCTAAATACATGCAAAATTCAAGTGTGTGTGTGTGTGTGTGCATAGACACACAGTCAGGGTGCCCCTGGTCTCTCCAACACAGACAGGTCACTGACTGATTACCTGAGTCTTCATTCACCATCAGTTTATTCTACTGATTGACATCCAGGAGCACTCTGAAGTATACACTCTGAACTACCTCCCTTGACATTAACCCAACTGACTCAGAACAAAGAGCAGGGTTCCATCATTGAAAAGCGGAATGGACCTAGAACACCATCTACATCTTTCTCCACTGTCAGTTGAGTTTTGGGGTCAGGGAGGCACTATGACGATCAGGTGACACAGATCTCTCGTGCCCACACAGGAGGCTTGCTGTCATATGGGACACAATTTTGGTTTCCATCTGTCCTCCCCTCGTCCTTCCTTCCCTCTTTGTCTTTCTCCATCCCTTTCTGGTACCTCTCTCCAAATGTTTTAGGCCCACCAGGTAGTTCTGACTCAGGATGGGCAGAGTAGGGGTTCTCTAGAACTTTTAGAACTCTGCGGACCTGAGAGATTGAACAAGAGTTGATTTAACATAATGAGCAATGATATACAGGGTTGGGTACTAACGGATTACATGTAACAGTGATGACGTAATTAGACTACAAAAATTAAGTAACTAATCAACCCAGATTACAATTTTTTAAAATAATTATCGGATTACAGTTAGTCTTAAAAAGCTGATTACATTTTGGATTACTTCAACTAATATCAAGATGTGAGCTGCATGTGTTTGACTCAAGCACACTGAAGTAGCAGGTTTTTACATTTTAAGCAGAAGCTCTTATCCAGAGTGATTTACAGGAGCATAATAGGGTCAAATGCCTTGCTCAAGGGCAAATCAGGTTTTTCACCCAGTTGGCTCGTGGATTATAACCAGCGACCTTTCGATTACTAGCACAACATTCTTAACTGCTAGGCTACCTGCCGTTAGACAACCCGGAAGTCACCTTTCAGAGGGAATGGAAGCTTTTCCCAGCCGTTCTAATCTATTTTAAATCTCACACGGCCAAGTTCTCTCCTTTAAAAAAAAAACTAAAATCATCAGACTTACTTACACTTACTGAAAACTGAATCATCCAAAATTTCATCAGGATCTTTGGGTCAAAAGGATTTTTTTTGGTTAGTCAACATTGCTCCATTCTGTTCATTTCCAAGTACTGGAATGACACATAACAAATCAGCTGCTTACTCAGCTAAACTTCCAGTTTCAGTAGAAATGAGTACACTCAAATCTACCCGTCTGCTTTTCAGATAGATCTACGTGTTTTGCAAACTTAGAATAGTCCACATTCAAAGTATTTGCACAATTGATCATCAAACTCATGAAATAATCTGATTACTCCTGGATCTGTTACATCTGTCTATTGACGTATTTATCATAGTAGACTGTTATGGGTCAGACATTTGTGTGTGGGACAGACATTCATAGCTGGGTCAAACATTCAAATTAACATTGCACAACCAAAGAATGAGTGTTGAATGCTTTCCTTGGAACTTGACAGTGCAGCTGACCTTTTAGCAGTGATGCCATTTCATCAAGAAGATGCATAAGGCAGCTGAGCCAGCACTTGCCTAAAGATATCTGCAGCATAAACTGAAGAGGCAGATGCTGGCTAACCAAAGAAGTAATCCAAAAGTAATCAGATTATTTTCATCCATATTGGGTGACCGTTTAGAAATTACAGCACTTTTTGTACATAGTCCATTTTTGGGGCCAAAAGTATTGGAACAAATTCACTTAAATGTGTAGTATGAGTTTAGTATTTGTTCCCATATTCCTAGCATGGAATATTCCTAGCAATGTGTCACTGTCCCAATACTTTGAGCTCACTGTATACTGTAATATAACAACAAACAGAAAGTGCAACAACAAAAATATTCACCATGTGTTGATAGCTACAGTGTATTAAGTAGATACAACATGTCAATTCTATACCTCTGAGAAGTCTCCATTTTCAGCAGCCTGTATTGCATTCTGGGCAATGTAGTTGCGGAGCACCACACGTGGGTTGGTGTTGTCCATCACACGGATCCTCTCTTCCTCTATGGTACACACCTCCCTCGCTCCATCACACTCCTTCACCAACCGCTTCCTGGGTCATCATACACACACGGGGGGTGATGTAAACCATGATTACAGCGTGAAACAGAGGAGGCTGGTGAGGGGAGGACAGCCCATAATAATTAATAGAATGGAGCGAATGGAATAAAACACATAGAAACCAGGTGTTTGAGTCCATTCCATCTATGCTGTTCCAGCCATTACTATGAGCCCATCCTCCCAATTTAAAGTGCCACCAGCCACCACTGGTGTGAAACACTACCAAGAAAGTATGGATCAATTCATATGCTTTGGTATGCAGGAAGCATGCTATTTCTTTCATCAATAACCAAGTAAGTGGTTTTGATTGAGTAGGATCCTCGATCCGGCATCCCCTAACTAACCAACCTGTACTGACTGATCCAGCGTAGCCAATCCTCTCTCTGCTTTGCCTTCAGCTCGTCCTGATTGGTGCTCAGCAGCTCCTTCAGCCTGCCGATCTTCTCCAGCTGATGGGCCACCTCTGGTCGGTCTGCCACCAGGCCAAACATGGCTGGGTTGGTCTGGGCCATAGAGAGGACCATAGCCAGCTCACTGTGTGCATAGAGGGAGTCAAGAGAGAGGTAAAAACGGAGACTAAGGGGCTAGATTGAAAACATTAGCTAGGAGAATGGGCAATATATATATATATATATAGTTAGCTAATTACTTAGTGATAACTATATGAATACATACACTGAGGTGCTATATCTGACACTTACATTAGCATGTGTAGCTAATATTGCTAGCTACCTACTTAACCACAGATAATACAAATGTATAGTAACCTTAAACAAGTCATTCTGCACTAAAACAGCTATAACTTACAGATTATCCTTGTATGATTTTTCTCCAAATCGCTGATTGCACATCAAGGGAACACAACGAAAGATGATATTAGGAACCACAACATCTTTCAAACATGTGATTAGGAACATTTCTGAGAACATTTGTTAGGTTTACCTACTGTATAGCCCAGTCATTTGTGGTTTGTGTGTGAATGAAAATGAGGGGATCACAGTGGATTGGTTGGTGGCAGAATTGTTGAAGTCAATCCCTTCTAAGTTAACCTCAATGCATGTTGTAGAGCATTACATGTGTACATCTTGCATTTCCAATCCTGTGAACTGTGAATTAAAACAGAGTTTCTGATCACTAAAGATCATATTTAGGTTTCATGTGATGGAGGTCTAGCCTCCAGGTGGGCCACACCACTGTACCCCCCCTCACCGGGGCTCCATGGTGGGCTTGTTGGCCACCTTAAGCTCCTCCAGGGAGACGCACTGCTCCAGGATGAGGTCCACCACCGGGCCGCCCTTGGCCCCCTTCCCCTCCCCCGCCACAGGGCAGGACACTCCACTCAGCAAGCGGAAGGTGTTGGTGAAGTCTGCTCCTGTGAGAGAGAGAGAGAGGGGGGACTTTAAATGTTTGGTTGCTGGTTCAAATAACGTGTTGTGCAGAGTTAGTCCCCTCTGTTCATACAGGTACATTATGCCTGTTTTCTGCACAGTTTGTTCCATCCCTCTCGCCATACCTGTGTTGTGCATGAGCTGCAGCAGCTCAGAGACAAGCTCCTGGTCCTCTGGTTCCTTCCGCCTCAGTAGGCCCAGCTTCTTCCTCATGTTGGCCAGGTAAAGGGTCTCATAGAGGGGCATGAACTCATCAAGGATGGTCCCTGCCTGGGATGCATGGAGCTCAGAGCCCAGGGCCTCAGCCAGACGAGCCAGGTTCCAACGGCACACGGACGGCTGGGCTTGGTATGAGTAGCGCCCCCTCCGGTCCGACGCGTTGCACACAAACTCTGGGTCGAATCTGGAAGATGGGTAGAGATATGGAGTGTTTACCAATAAGCCCTTATGATTAGTCGATTATGTACCGTATATAACTGCACAAATTGCATTTTGTTAGCAAAAATGTATAATAACACATTTTAACTCAGTGTTCTTCCTACCTCATAATACTGTATATTCAGCTTGCCTATAAGTTATTTTGTGAGTTATGCACAGCACGCGTGATACAAGTATCCGTTTCCTGAATGAATATGTTTTGATGTCAATAGGATCTTGAAGTTCCTGTTGAAAGGGCAAGTGAGGCAGATGTACCTGTCTATGAAGCCAAAGGGGCCGTAATCCACAGTAAGTCCCAATATGCTCATGTTGTCTGTGTTGAGGACACCATGACAGAAGCCAACACATTGCCACTGGGCCACCAGACGAGCCGTCCGCACTGTCACCTGGGAACACAAGGGGGAGCCACAGAGCAGGTCTGCAAATTAATGTAATTTTGTCACAGTGTGTACTTAAGGTGAAATGTATTCACCCTGTATAGTTTATGTACAGTGCTAGAGAATCATTTTAGAATATTAGCAATGTCCATCTGGTACCGTTGTTCATATTGATAATAAGTAACAATCTCATATTTATCATAAGAGTACAAATACAAAGGGTAGTACAGTTGTCGTATAGTGCTACAGGCACCTCACGTTGAATCTGAAGTTTCAGTGTAGGCCATACCTCTTTGAAAAATGCTGTGTTCCTCTCTTTGCGGTTGCCGTGGCTTCGTTGGATGTCAGGGTAAAAGGTGTCGATGACGTAGTCCACTAGCTGAGCCCGAATGTCGTGGCGCCCTGGACTGGGACCCTGTCGGCCTGAAAACTCATCCCGAGACTGAAAGATCTCAAAGGACCCGAACCTGCACAAGCAAGTCAGCAATCAGTAACAAAAGCAGAGTTCATGGCTAGTCAGCTAGTCAGCCAGCCAGTCAGTCAGCTAGTCATTCAGTAAGCCAGTCATCCAGTCAGCCAGTCAATCAGCCGGTCAGCTACATCCCGATGCTGTTAAATTAATAATTTTCCTTGTTTTCTTTCACCTATGACCCTGGTACCCCACATACAGTAAGAAAGATATCACAGTAATATAATATGGCCAAATCATCATATTCCAATGACGTCCTCTCTCTACCACTGAGAACTTGACAAGGGAGAAAAATATTGTAAAATCCATCCATTCACCTTCCTACTGTGGTCATCATGAAGGAAAGGAGACAAGGAAAGGAGGCCATTGATACATATTGTAATTGAGAGGAAGAGGGGAACCACCAATAACCGTTCACCTGATGAAGGAGGGGGCGATGCGCAGGACCACTGAACACCTCTCCGGACGGCGCCGGCCATTGTTGAGGGGGTCTCTGTTGACATAGAGGTCCGATGTCACCAGAGAGGCGGCACGCGTGGTGGGGATGCCCAGAGCGGCCATGGCCTCGCTGCACAGGAACTCCCGGATGCTGGAACGAAGGACCTTCCGTCCGTCAGACTCTCTGGTGGGACGAGAGAAGAGAGAGGATGAGAAAGGAGGAGTACAACCATTATATGGATTAGGAATAATAATAAGGATAAGATTATAAATGGTCCTCTTGCCAGGTACAGTACTGCCCAACTTCTGTTTGAAATTAGTTATTTTTACAGTGTAGTTAGGCCTATTTTTACAGAGTAGTTAGGCCTACATGTAACGATGTAAAGAAATTGTGATTCTACGTGGCTACATGCACATGATAGCTGTGAAACGAAGGTAAAGTGTGACCAAAAGGTGTGTTGGTCCCAGAATCAATTATGAGTGATAGCTATCTGAAATTCATAAGAGTTTTATTCTTTGAGCACAAGTCTTGTGTGCATTCAAATTGGTACAAATCAAATAGAAGTAGACCTACTCAAGCAGTAGTACCAATCACTAGGTGGGCCTGACACAATTCAGATGCCTGTGCATTGTTTAGCAATGCAGGTGTTGAAGTGTGCCAAGAAGTTGATCTCTTAAGCAGCTCTGTAGCTGTTGTGCAATTGTATCACATGGCTCTAATCTTGACATGGGAGACTTGGCTGGGATGCCAGATCCATTGAGTCAGCAAATGCCTATTGTGTGCCTTTGCACGGACGAACATTCTGGAACATAACCCTATATATATATATATCTATATCTAGTATATCTATATAGGTCTAGTGAATTACTAACAAAGAGTGCAAAAGGAAGAGTGCATACAACGAACATTAACCTCCTAAAATTAAGTATAGAGCCTAGGCTGTAAATCATAATACTGTTAAAGTTTGTGAAGTTGCCATTTTAGGCCTATCGTAGGCTAATTGTCGGTTGTGATAGGTTTATACAAAAACGCGGGCCTTCCTTGAAAACCTATTAGGCCTAGGCAGCTAGACTATTCAAAACGCAGGGCAAAAATAAAAGCTGTTACCTGGAGTAAGGTGTGACACCTGCACCCTTCACCTGTATTTCCCATCGCCCACATGGGTTGTCACGCTGCATGGAACCGATTTGGTCCGCATGTGCTTCCACTTCGCCAAGGTAACACACCGCCCCATCACCCAGCTGTCCAGCAAATAGTCCAAACTGATGACCGCAGTAACAATGCGCAGCCGGCTCCGAGCCCGGTAAAACTTTAGAACCGCTCAAATATTCTGGACCAAGCAAGTCGTGAAATATTTCCTCCTCATCTAGCCCAAGCAGAGCGAGTGCTGGTCCGGATACTGCCACGAAAGTGGGGTTGACAAGAGGTTGTGGCTGGACGCGGGAGAAGCATGCTCCGCTCACCGTTCGTGACCCTGGTTCTTCGGAGGAGTCAAGTGGAAGTTTTTTCAGCGCGACATTGTTGAAAGGTAGGCGCTCGAGAGATGAGGATGCACAGCCCTCCGAGTCCATGCCGACAGTGACCACTATAGTGGTCAACAGAGGTCGAGTCGGCCAGTTAGTCGTGCCCGGCACAAAACAAGTGCTCTATAATCCACTCATAGATTTAGCCTATGACAACTCTCACACTGACTGGATCATGGTGCAAAACAGTGAGTGGAGTTTATTAGTGCACTATTCAAAACCAGCCTACATAGAAAGTCTTTAAAGTCTCAATTTGACTCACTTGAATGTTGTCATTATGGTCACGTGACATCCCTCTAGTCTATTTTGCCTTGGTTGAACCAAATTGGGAATGTTAATTGCCCGATGGAGTGGGCTACAATACTCAAAGAAAGTATTATTGTACAGTGAGCTTTCAAAGTGTGTGTGTGTAAGTAAGGTATGCCTGGCTATGTGTGTGTGTGTGTGTGTGTGTGTGTCACGTTGTGTATGTGTGTGTGGTTAATTGCCAATAATATAGACCAGGGCATATTATTGCTTCCTTGTGCAGGAGATCTTATCACCCCTGTCTTGGGTTGAAATGAGATGTCATACAGGTATCCATAATTCAACACTGTGACTGTGTCTGGCCAGAGAGGCCCAGGCAGAATCGACCATTCCCCATGCAGAAGATTTAATACTTGGGTTCAGTTCCAGCACTGGTCCTGGTCATAAAATAAACCCAGCTAGCATCCAAGGCTTTTAAAATGCAGATGGAAGCGCTGTGCCTGCCAATCTGTGAAGCTGGAGATACAATTGGCAGTTTATATCTTTAAAGAGGATACACTGGGGAAGGACTCCCTGGATTAGTTTTTGGGCAAAATGGTGGGATATGACTATGGAATTTTAATCATAAAGGCTTAGTTGGATTTTTTTTTACAGTATAGGCATTTGAGACAATTGGCCACTTTCATGCATATTCCCATAGTTTAAATGTATACAACAGCAAGTCATATACTGTATACCGTCACAAAATACATAAAGGATATACACGACAGATGGTTTATAAAGAGTTGCAGAAACATCAACACACACTATTGTTTTCAAAGATTCACTCAGAAGATCGTTTTGTCTTTGGAGTGTAGTTCATTACGGTAAGGAACTCACCCTCGTCCTTTCCTTTGAGTATTTTTGTGAAATGTGCTTTCCAGTGAATATATTTTTATATACACAAGTTGTGTGTATCAGATTATGGCCACGTCAACATGAGTAGTACAGGGGTGTCATGTGTTTGTGCCTCGCATGTCAAGGACAACCAACAGACTGAAGTACACCCATTCTCTGTTACGAGGTATGACACAAGTCTTTTGTTCATCAGTCATGAGGTAATGTCTGTGTGTCAGGTTCACCGTCACTGATAAGCATTAGAATAGATGTTACACATTATAAACTGGGTGGTTTGAGCCTTGAATGCTGATTGGCTGACACGGGTGTCATAAAACATGTATTTTTACTGCTCTAATTACTTGGTAACCAGTTTATAATAGCAATAAGGCACCTCAGGGGTTTGTGGTATATGGCCAATATAACACGGCTAAGGTCTGTGTCCAGGCACTCCGCGTAGCGTCATGCATAAGAACAGCCCTTAGCCATGATATATTGTCCATATACCACAACCCCCCTCGGCCTTACAGCTTAGTTATAATACGTGGAACACAACACACACACAACACAATTACAAGAGAAGGAGAACCAAATGCACAGTGAGTATTGGAGGGTAGAGGATAAATGGTGATTGTGAGATCACATTAGCGAATGTATTGATCCATTGGGCTGTACACAAGACATAAATTAGGAGGAAGTTGAAACAACCTATAATGGGAATAGATGTCTATTAAAAATGATTAGGGGAACAAGACATTTTGAAAACAGTTCCCCCGCCTACACAATCCCTATTTAATTCCTGTCTATATAGATTCTTACTTTTTGTATGATAGACTTCCATAGGTCTGAGTTACTTGACCATGAAATTATCCTCACGTTGATTTATTTCAATGCCATTGATTATAATTATCAATCATATTCAACATAAAATCAATGTCAACTGCCATTCTTATTGCAGTTTGATGAACAACAATGCACCTTGTGAGGAATTGCGATAGTTGTACAAAAGGAATCACAGAGGTAATGATGATTTTTCAGGCTGTCCAGTACTGCTTCATGCTTATGTGACAGCCCAACCAATGCACTATATCCGTGTCATGCCAATGCTTTGGGACCATTACAGAATTGGTGTGTAGTTGAATTGGTGTATGCGCTAAATATAACAAAGTATTATTGCCACAGGAACTTGCAAACCGAGACCAGAAAAGGATGATACTTTCCCATCATAATACTCCACATGGAGGTACAGATATGTATCTGGTCTTTTCAAAAGCTTAACCTGACTATTTATCACAGAATGTTGGGATTGTATCATCATAAGATGAGTATGTATCACAAAATATAACTGCACAAACACTTAAAGTAATACAAATGTATACAAGGAACTAGACCTAGGGTGTGTCTGCTGTAGCAATTTGGACATTAGACATATTCCATAATGGTCAACCTGACTGTCAAATATTGATATACAAGACAAATATCACAAAACGGAAAATGGTATAGTCAATACACTCTTAGAAAAAAAAGGTGCTACCTAGAACCTAAAAGGTTTCTTCGGCTGTCCCCATAGGAGAACACTTAGAAGAACCCGTTCTGGTTCCATGTAGAACCCTGTTCCACAGAGGGTTCTACATTGAACCCAGAAGGGTTCTATCTGGAACCAAAAAGAGTTCTACCCGGAACCAAAAAGGATTTTCCTATGGGGACAGCCGAAGAACCCTTTTGGAACCCTTTTTTCTAAGAGTGTATGGTCTGATCATAACAATCATGCTGTTCAAGTATAACAGTAAATATTACATTTCTCTGTGCCGGATTATTTACAAGAAACAACCAAATGAGTTATTATGACTGCCAAAATAGCACATAATAAAATAACACTTTGTTTAACTGCAAATCTTGTTAACCAGTCATTTCACACATGTATATTACAGTATATGTACAGTGTTCACATTTGTTAAAGGGGCATGTTCATGAACAGCAGGCAGAATATTTACAGTCAGTCAATGGTCGATCTTATACAGTAAATACCTCAGGATTGTTGGTCGGAGAAAGAGATGTTGAGTGGATATGAAAAGGAGCAGGTATGTCACAGCTAACCTCGTTCTTGGATTAAAGTAGTGACAGAGTAAAAATATATGTCCTCCATTTTCCTCTTCTACACAAAATCCCAAATGTGAAGTTAGAGGCCTTGTACAGGTCAAATGGTATAACTCTGCGATTGGTTGATCCCTAGTCAAGGTCCAGTATTGCCCACTCTCTTTATTAGTGTGCGACTGGTCGGTGTAGTCTTGGTTGCAGGCGGTTAGCTAGTAGACAGGCCAGGGCGATGCCACCTATCTGGGTGAAGGCTAGCCCCAGCACGGTGGCAGCAATGTGGAAGACGTTATCATTGACGAAACTGAACACCTTCCGGAAACATCCGTGGGGATGGATCCCAGCAACCGCCACCCCTTCACTGCCCACTGCTGGCAAGGGTCGGTTTCTGCAGCCCTTGCGTTGCATGCAGCAGCTGTCGGGTAGCGACACAGAGGAGCCGTTGCCCATGGGCGAGAAGGCTGCGTCCTGATTGGCCCAGTCGGAGGTCAGCCAATCACGCCAGCCCTCGGCCCCACAGCACTCTAGTGCCCTCTGCAGGCTATCCAGAGCGTTGGAGCGGCCCTCATCTTCGCCATAGCCCGCCACTGCCTGCTGCAGTCCGCTACGGAACCCTCCGGCGATGTCCTCGCGGTAAAACAGGCCCGAGAGGCCGGCGGCTAGCCCTGCCATCAGTGCCGCCAACTGGATGAAGCCGTATGCCCGCAGAACAAAGGGTAGGTTGGCGGCCACTCCCAGACAGCCCAGGAAGCCCCAGGCTGTGACGGTGGCCCCCGTGGCCAGAAGGATGAGCGGGGCATTGGGGTAGCGGTTGGCCGACAGCAGCATGTAGTCGGCCAGCGAAACCTGGGCCCACACGCCCAAGGTGAAGATGGCCAGACCGGCTGCCCAAAAGAGGCAGCTGAAGGCCAGCAGGGCCAGGCGCAGCAGGGGCATGACGCCCACTGGCCGGCAGCAGGGCAGGGGTCCACCCACGCGGGGAGCAGGGGGCGCCATGGAGGCCTCGGAGCACAGGGACAATGAGGGGCGCTGTTGCTGCAGCTGTTCCTGGTGCTCCTGGTGTTGCTGCTCCTGGAAGGACGAGAGCATGTACCCGGGGAGTGCCGAGTGCCGCCGAAGCCCAGTAGAAGGGTTGAGGAGGCTCAGCCCTCTGGGAGAGGAGAGCCTCCGCGCCGCTAGCTGCTCACGTTCCCAGTTCACCGCTCGCCTGGGGCTCAGCCGAGCGGGCAAGGAGTCGTAGGGCAGTGCACAGCTCATGATGCCGGTTCAGGCTTTATCTACGTCCCTTTCTTGCTCACTCTCTCTTTCTCTCTCTTTTTCTTTCTCTCCTCCCGTTCTCCCTTGTTTCTCCCTATGAGGCAACCCCTCCCCCGGTTCTTTACGACTGGCTGTTAACCCACCTTCCCCACACACCCTCCTCCGTAGCCACACTTCACAGTAAATCTTGTTGACGGAGGCGTCGTGTCGTGGTGTTATCTGCATCCGCAGCCTGCCTCTTTCTGTCTCATTTATCTGTTAATTTCGGGCATTGCTTCCACCTGCGTGGTCACCAGAGTTCCATGTCACTATGGCGAGTGCTGCATCCTCTCGCTCTATGGCCAGGGGCAGAGGTGTTTATGATGGCTTGGACTCAGAAACCACCCAGGCACCCCCTCTCTCGGTGCGGAGGAGTCACTTGTCAGGATTTTAGTACCCACTCTGGTCGATTTGTAGCATCAACAAGCCGGCAAGAAAGTCCCCTATTCTGGTATGTCCTGTATTTTGTGAATATCATCCCAATAAGGACACATGCACTCACATGTATTATATTCTGCTGAGATAAGGCAAGTGGTCGACAAGCATTTTATGAACCAATATCATTCCAGGACCTGTATGGACTACTGTACTTTATGGCACTTGGAATGGGATTGGATGGCAATATAAACTAACGCAACTGGAAATGTACTAGATGAGTGCTCTGAATCTGATAAACTGTATTAGATAACGAAATACAACTGGTTACACGTCCTTACATAGGCTATATAATTGTTTTGTTGACTATCAATCCCATAATATCCTGCAAAATCCATGCAAATTAGAGGTCCCGTGTGGCTCAGTTGGTAGAGAATGATATGGCGTCGAAGGAGAGGCATGTCCCCTAGCTTTCCCATAGACATTAGTGATCATTACCAAAGTTAGCTTTTGAATGTAAATTGAGCCGATTGCTGTAATTCTTCCAAACAAACGTACAAAGGGAGAAACTGTCGTCCATGCAGTGGAGGCTGCTTAAGGGATTAAGGGAGGACGTCTCATAATAATGGCTGGAATGGTATCATGTTTTTGATACCATTCCATTAACTCTATTTCACCCATCATTATGAGCCGTTCTCCCCTCAGCAGCCTCCGCTGTCATCATGAGACCAAAATAAACTTGACAACGTATTTGGTTAGCTAGCATGCTATAGCTTCAGTTAGTTTGTCATGCTAGCTTCTATTTTTGGTAATATCTGAGTAATTTACAAAGAGATTACAACAACAGTCCCTTTTGGATCCCCTCTACCCTTGCGATACTCTTCAGCCATTTTGTGTACAATGTTTTAATTGGAATTAGACCGGAGTTGATTTTGATAGTCAATGGGAATCCAAATACAGCTAAAGAGTTTGTTGGGGGTAATGGGCTTAATGGCCTGACCGCCATTAACAACATGGAACCATTAAACAAGGTGAAGGTCTCAGTTTGATGTCATAGCCCCACAACTATATCATGGTATATCCTCCATCTTGAGCTTCCTGGACACATTCATATATTTCCCCCTCTGATAGTTTGCTGCAAATGGCACTGACACCAAAGTTTTATACATATTTTCCAGAAATAGCATTGGTTTATTGTGTTTAGTCGTGGAAGAGGTGAAACAGGCTACGGTATCTGCACCAAATAGATTCTGAATGCTAAATATAGTCTCCCAATTCATGGACCGAAGATATCTCCTTCTCTCAGGTGCTGTTAAATGGTAACCCGTTGTCCCCGGCTGGACAGAGTGCATCCCTCTCAAACATTGGTCATTCCCATCCTCCATCTGCGACACACACACACATACAACAATCAGGGTTCATTAAAGCCCCTTCCGCTAAATTAAACACATTTGCACAATGAAGGCGTCGTTTGAAAAGGACAACCGTCCATCAGGGGGGAGGGGCAGGGGAGAGGGGCATACCTTGGAGGGCCATTTAACTAGTGCGTTCCACCAGTGAGGTGGGGGCGAGGAAGGCTCTGTGCGAACCAAGCCTGGAATATTGTCCATATGTATGGTAACATCCATGCCATGAGATTCCTCCTATTCCATCGTCTTGACAACTCACACCATGTGTCAGTTAGTGTTTGTCACGTTTAACTTGTGTCTGAATAGACAGCCCGGGCTTATGATAAATATGGTTGAAAAAAGGGACAAAAAAATAGGACAAAGGCCACAGAAAACCACAGTAGAGGGCAGCATTTGCAAAGGAATCAGAATTCCAGTAGAAGTATTCACCTCTTGTTAACCTAGGGAAAAGAGTTTAGTTCGATAAACTTTGATTCCTGGCTATTTTTAGCAGTGCTGAGTATCGTTTCTATAATAGCCACCACAATGTGACTGAAATTGGTTAACAGTTTAATCATCCATTCATTTAATTGAGTCATCTCCACCCCTTCTCTCCCCATCTGGCCCAGTTCAGGGTATTTCAGGCAGTGAAACTGGTCAACTGGTAGACTGGTAGCTGTGGGAGTGAAACTGAGATTTACATACACAGGGCTGGGTGGTTCTGCTTGTCCCAGAATAGAGCAGCACTGTCACCAGATGTTCACTCTATTCCCAGAGGGTTGGGGGTAGAGAAGACTCTATCTTGAGATGTTATACATTTGTCCACATAACATTAAAAGTATTGCAATGAAGCAAAATACAGGAATGATCACATTAGTGAGAGTCCGACATATCGATCAAATGTTCAATAGCATTAGACCAAGTCTATAAATCAAACATGTTAACTGTTCCAGGAAAGATGTATTAGATGTACCATCTACTACATGCGGCTAGACCTCTCCTGTTAACATTGTAGTACCTAGACCTCTCCTGTTAATTTGGTAACATTGTAGTATCTAGACCTCTCCTGTTAACATTGTAGTATCTAGACCTCTCCTGTTAATTTGGTAACATTGTAGTATCTAGACCTCTCCTGTTAACATTGTAGTATCTAGACCTCTCCTGTTAATCTGGTAACATTGTAGTATCTAGACCTCTCCTGTTAATTTGGCCTGAGATCCCGCTAACGGGATCGATATGACAACAGCCAGTGAAAGTGCAGGGCGCCAAATTCAAACAACAGAAAATCCCTTGAACATACAAGTATTTTACACCCTTTTAAAGATACACTTCTTGTTAATCCCACCACAGTGTCCGATTTCAAATAGGCTTTACGACGAAAGCTCCACAAACGATTATGTTAGGTAAGCACCTAGTGACAGAAAAACCTAGCCATTTTTCCAGCCAAAAAGAGGAGTCACAAAAAGCAGAAATAGAGATAAATTAATCACTAACCTTTGATGATCTTCATCAGATGACACTCATAGGACTTCATGTTACACAATACATGTATATTTTGTTTGATAAAGTTCATATTTATATAAAAAAATCTTAGTATACATTGGCGTGTTATGTTCAGTAGTTCCAAAAACATCCGGTGATTTTGCAGAGAGCCACATCAATTTACAGAAATAGTCATCATAAATGTTGAAGAAAATACAAGTGTTATGCATGGAACTTTCGATAAACTTCTCCTAATGCAACCGCTGTTAGATTTCAAAAAAGCTTTACCGAAAAAGCACACCATGCAATAATCTGAGTACATTGCTCAGAGACCAAAACAAGCCAACCAGATATCCGCCACGTGTAGTCAACAGAAGTCAGAAATAGCATTATAAATATTCACTTACCTTTGATGATCTTCATCAGAATGCACTCCCAGGAATCCCAGTTCCACAATAAATGTTTGATTTGTTCGATAAAGTTCAGAATCTATGTCCAAATACCTCCTTTTTGTTAGCGCGTTTAGCACAGTAATCTAAATTCTTGACGCGCGAGCAGACAAAGTCAAAAAGTTCCGTTACAGTCTGTAGAAACATGTCAAACGAAGTATAGAATCAATCTTTAGGATGTTTTTAACATAAATCTTCAAAAATGTTCCACCGGAGAATTCCTTTGTCTTTAGAAATGCAATGGAAAGCAAGGTAACATTCACGTGAACGCGCGTGGTCAGCTAATGGCACTCTGACAGACCTCTGACTCAATCCCCTCTCATTCCCCCCTCCTTCACAGTAGAAGCATCAAACAAGGTTCTAAAGGCTCTTGACATCTAGTGGAAGCCCTAGGAAGTGCAATATGACCCCATAGACACTGTGTATTCGATAGGAAAAGAGTTGAAAAACTACAAACCTCAGATTTCCCCACTTCCTGGTTGGATTTTGTCTCAGGTATTTGTATGCCATATGAGTTCTGTTATACTCACAGACATCATTCAAACAGTTTTAGAAACTTCAGAGTGTTTCCTATCCAAATATACTAGTAATATGCATATCTTAGCTTCTGGGACTGAGTAGCAGGCAGTTTACTCTGGGAACCTCTGGGAACCTTATTTATCCAAGCTACTCAATACTGCCCCCAGCCATAAGAAGTTAATTTGTTAACATTGTAGTATCTAGACCTCTCCTGTGAAAATAGTAGTATATTGTGTTAGTATGAACTACTGGTTGATGACAATTTGGTTAGAACATAAATAACTAATCAATGAGGTTTAGATCTGAAAGTTTCATAGAAGCTGTGAATCCGGCTTTATGAATATATTGCTATATCATTCAACAATATTTAAAATTAATGTCTATTTGGGGTTATTGAAAGAGACAATTAAAATATTTGTTCCAAAGAGAAATCTTTATTTTCATCAAAGCAAACATTCCTACAGTATCTAATAGTAATAAAACAGAACTCATCAAATCTAACACTGATTCAATCTCAGTCTACAGAGAGGATTGACACATGAACTCAAGCAAAGCCCTCTGTTAGTCTACATGTCAGTGATCAATGAGACAGAGAACATCTGATCTCAGAACAGAGTCAAAGCAGAGGAACCAGCAGCCTCTCTCCACAGGGGTGTGTGACTGAGGGGTTCTACCCAGAACAGTCAGCCCTCTTCAGGGTCTTGGTGACTGGAGTCTGGGATTTCTGCTGGGCTTCACAGGTCACCTCTCCTGCCTTGGTCCACTCCTGGCCAGTGAGAGTCAGGGTGCTGCTCCAGCTGTACAGGCCATCCTTCTCCAGGACCCCGGGATTAGCCTCCTGCTTCTTGCTGGTCCCGTCCACTTTCCAGTTCATGGTCCAGTCTGAGGGGAAACCCTTGTTGGCCAGACACGTCAGTGTGGCTGTTGTTGTACTGGACAGCTCCTCACTAGAGGGGGGCAGGACGGTGAGGGTGGGGGCACTGTTACCTGGAACAAACAGAACACATCAACTAAGGAACAACATCAAGTACAGCTACAGTAAGAGATTACCTTCAGCAAAGGACACAACAAATAAAGTAAATTGGAAATGCCCTCTAAATATGAATATAAAAGTTAGATTGTTTAAAAGATGTGGAGAAAAACCTAAAGTAATATGATACAAAACAGATTTATGAACCAAACAAGTAGAAAGTGTTTAAATGACTAGAGTTACTAGTCATATGGTGTCAGTTATACATGTTATACAGATATTGTTCAGGAATGGATTTGATCAGAACAGCCTGCTCATATTCATAGTATTTTCATCACATATCATCCATGTTGGATTATGAAGTCAGTTCCAACCATAACTGAGACCCTTTGTCTTCACACTAACAGTGAAGTCTACCATGAATACTATGCAACAATGATGAATACTATATACAATACTATTAGTTATTATACCAGAATTAGGAGTGATATTCTGCAATTATACAATTCAGACATACAATTAAACCTACAATTTATCATTTTGATTCAATAAATATTTATTTGAAAGAAGGCTCAGTCAAAAGCTACATTTAACCAAAAATATTTGAGTTAAAGATAATAAAAATATAAATAAAAAATCGCACACCAAGTAATACACAATGCAACAACTATATTCCATATTATTAAATAGTTATCATACTAGAACTATCCTCTGCAATCCATCAAACCACACATTTAACTAGACACCTACATTTGAACGTTTTAATTAAATAACATTTAATTTGAAAGGCTTCGTCAAAAGTAATAGAAAAAATATATATTTTTAAGTAAAATATGTAAAAAAGCAACATTTTCCTAGAGACTGTAATGCCCGGGGTGTAGTGGATGAAGGAGTCAAACGCAGGAGACAGAGAGTTCAGAGTAGCGTTCCAAATTTAATTCCCCACACGGGAGAAAACACGACGCTACTCTAAAAGTAATGCTCCACCACAAAAAAGTGAGAAACACGAAAATCACAAGAACCAACGTACACGTACCGTGACACACAAGAATGTACAAACTGTACACACAACAATCCCGCACACATAAAGCCTCACAAATCACCCTAACCACAATACAGGTGTAACCACTAAACAAAAAGGGAGGGGGAGGAAAAGTCAGTAGCAGCTAGTAGGCCGGTGACGACGACCGCCGAGCGCCACCCGAACAGGAAGGGGGGCCACCTTCGGTGGGAGTCGTTACAGAGACGAAGTTTCACAAAAAAAATACCCCCCATAATTATCTGAAAGAAATATCAGAGCTTGTTACTTACTTCCAACATCGAGTCTGGTGCCGCTACCAAAAGTGTACCACAGTGATAAAATCCCTATTGCTGCTCGTACAAAAACCTCCTGCATGTTTGGCACTCTTAATTTCTTTAGACTGTGGTTCAAATAATTAACTCTGCTATAGTATGAATACATTTCAGAAATGATTTAATCTACTCAATTAGAAATAAAGTGTTTTTCGTTTTGATTTCCTTAACATTATCAACCCGGACTTTTTCTTGTACATTTCCTACTACTGTAGGTGCAGCACGTTTATTCATACAACTAATCTAAAATGTAGGCTAATCACTTTCATAGTTTAAAAGCAGGTCAGATTTGATTAGACGTAATAACATTCATATTCAAATTAGCCATAGTATGTGTAGGCCTTGTGTATTTTGTTCAAATCATTTAAAAAAGTTAAGTTGAAAAATCCTCAATATCGAGGCAAAACGTATAGAGATATTGAAACACAACATCAAAATGTGAATAAATAGTTAATTTTGTTCTTTACTTACTTCCAACATCAAGTCTGGTACCGCTACCAAAAGTCCACCACAGTGATACAATCACTATTACTGCCGGTACAAAAACCTCCTGAATATTGGGGAAGCTGAATTTCTTTAGACTGTGGCTCAAATAATTAACTCTACTATGGTATGAATACTTTTCAGAAATTATTTAATCTATTCAATTTTAAATAAAGTGTTTTTTATTTCGTTTCCCTTAACATTGAGCAGAAACCTACTGTTTACTATATATTTCGTACAAGGTGCAGTATGTTTATTCATACAACTAATCTAAGATGCAGGCTAATCACTTTCATCTTTAGAAAATATTGGTCAAATTTGATTAGATGTAATAACTTTTGTATTCAAATTGGCCATAGTACGTGTAGGTCTTGTGTATTTAAAAAAAAAAATGCATTATTATTTTTATCCTTAATATCGAGGCAAAATTAATAGAGAACTTGAAACACAACATCAAAAGGTGAATAAAATGTAGATTTTTTTTGTTTACTTACTTCCAACATCAAGTCTGGTGCCGCTACCAAAAGTCCACCACAGTGATACAATCCCTATTACTGCTTGTACAAAAACCTCTCTGTGTTGTGATGCTGCAGCTGTTACAGTGAAGATCACTCATATAGAATCATAATCAACACAAATACACTTTAACATCTTCCAGGTAGAACAAATACTTCATATAAGCTGTTTCTAGGTAATAAAAATATGAATTGTGTCTTAAATCCAGATATGAGTCATTTTTCCTTCCTCTGTGTGTCAGGTGTTCTCCTAGTCTGGAGGTACAGTCCAGCATTAGATCAGTGTGATAGTTTTCCTCCATATTGTCTATATGAAAGACAACAGCAGCAGCAGTAGTGATAGTGATCATGTTGTATATTCCTTTATTAAACATGTTAAAGTCACAGAGGACACACAACACTACCAGAGGAATCCTACCAGCTTTAGTTTAGAGAAGTGTTCACTAACTGATAAGAGGAACTTACATGAGAGACCAAGCATGAGTGAACAGACAGTTCATTATATCTAATCATCATCAGAATCAAAATATAATTGTGGTGTGACATAAAAATGACCATGGATCAGTTATCAGAGTTAACAGTTGCTGTTTGATGTTATTAAAGATAGCTAATGCAGGACAAAATATATTTTAATAATGGGAACCGACTTGGAAATTAAAATAGATTTTACAAATTAATTTGCATAATGGATCTGGATACTTTGCATAGACAGCACATGCTTCAGTGCTCTGTAAGTATTTATAGTCCTGTGAGTTTAACACTTCATGACTGAGAGCTGTCCTTCATGACAACAGAACCCACAACAACCATGACTTTTATCATCATATTCATCTGGACACTTGTTTTCTGCTTTCAAGGTTACAGTTTTTGGAATTTATTGTTGAAAATTAATTACATCTACAGAGTATACATGAACAGTATATCAACGTTAATATTTCTATTCAGAACTATTCATTACTATATGTAACATTTCATTCTTATAAATGTTTTTACTATATTTTTCAGAAGCCAGAGGACAGTATGTTGTGACACAGACTCCGGCAGTGAAAGCTGTTGTCCCAGAACAGACAATCTCTCTGAACTGTAAAACCAGCACTAATGTTCACAACAATGACTATCTAGCCTGGTACCTACAGAAACCTGGAGGAGCTCCTAAACTCCTTATTTACCGTGCTACAAAACTTCAGTCTGGGACTCCATCTAGATTCAGTGGTAGTGGATCTGGGAGTGACTTCACTCTGACCATCAGTAGAGTCCAGGCTGAAGATGCAGGAGATTACTACTGTCAGAGTTTCCACAGTAGTGGAGAGTTCACACAGTGATACAGAGCCGTACAAAAACCTTCCTCAGTCAGACTGCACAGTGACTGTACTGCTACAGCTGGGACCTACTGCAGGTGCTGAGGGGAGGAGATGATCCAGTACAATGACACAGTGTGTAGTAGAGCTGAACAACAATAGAGTCAAACTAGAGCTATGTCTAGAAGACCTTAGATCATAACTGATCACTAAATGTTTCTCCTGACTATTAACTACATGTTGACTCTGTTGAGTAACTCAAGGAAAACCATCAACCAATCTGAATAGAGATGATGTGCAATGATCCAAACCCCTAAAGATGACTTGTGTTTTGAATAGCTAGAAATTAATCAACATGATTCAAAAACATACATTAAAGCCCCTAAACATTACCCATACATCCTCCTTCACACCACTGTGGTAGTTCCAGAGAGCAGCAGGTGAAGCAGGAGACTGGAGACGTCAGAGCTCTGGAGATCTCCCCTTTAGATCAGAGTCAGTCTGCAGCATCATAGTCCACACACAGACTGCAGTTACTAAGCCTGACCACTGGAGAGAGACATAAAGCAGATACTATCTGCTCTAATAACACAGTAATAACATTATGCTCCATTTATAGATGTCTATAATCAATATATCAGTCCCCATTCAGCACTTATATCATAAACCTTGTCAGTCATTACATAGCTATCAGGTTTCTACATCACATCAGTTTGACTGTCCAGGACGACTATTTACATATTTTATTTTTTTATTTAATCTTTATTTAACAAGGCAAATCAGTTAAGAGCAAATTCTTATTTACAATGACGGCCTACCCCGGCCAAACGCTGACGACGCTGGGTCAATTGTGAGCCCTCATATATAGGACACTTTGCATTAGCAGCACATGCTTCAATGCTCTGGGAGTGTTTATAGTCCTGTGAGTTTAACACTTCATGACTGAGAGCTGTTCTTCATGACAACAGAACCCACAGCAACCATGACTTTAATCACCGTCTTCATATGTATATTTTCCCTGTGTCTCCAAGGTAATATATTTGACAGAAAATGATGCAAATCATTGCAATATTAGGCTATATAACCTTATTACAGTTTAAGATAATAATCTATATGGACAAATAAATGAACAGTTTAATGCTAATTCGACATGCCATCTCTGGTTCAGAGTCCAGAGGCCAGGTCATTGTGACTCAGACTCTTGCAGTGAAAACTGTTTCAGTGGGTCACTCATTCATTTTCAGCTGTAAGACCTGCAGTGCTGTATACAGTGACATCTATGGAAAGGGGATGGCCTGTTATCAACAGAAACCTGGAGGAGCTCCTAAATACCTAATATACTGGTCTAAAACCCTTCAGTCTTGGACTCCATCTAGATTCAGTGGCAGTGGATCTGGGAGTGACTTCACTCTGACCATCAGTGGAGTCCAGGCTGAAGATGCAGGAGATTAATACTGTCAGAGTTTACACTACCCCAACAGTGTCTGGGTGTTCACACAGTGATACAGAGTCGTACAAAAACCTCCCTCAGTCAGACACCACTGTGGTAGTTCCAGAGAGCAGCCGGCTCTGGAGATCTCCCTTTTAGATCAGTTGGGCTACCGAGTGGCGCAGTGCTCTAAGGCACTGCATCTCAATGCTAGAGACGTCACTACAGATGCTGGTTCGATCCCGGGCTGAATCACAAACGGTGGTGATCGGGAGTCCCATAGGGCGGCGCACAATTGGCCCAGCGTCATCTGGGATAGGCCGTCATCGTAAAAATGATTTGTTCTTAACTGACTTGCCTACGTAGTAATTTTATTTATATATCATAGGGCTGCATCAGCGCTCACCTAAAAAGCCCATATGCCACTGGTTGAGAGAAATGATCATTGTTTTTGGGCAGAATTATGTGAGATTTTATGTGTTGCTATATGTGTGTACTGGTCAGTTTAGCCCAGAAAATGCCGGACTCTTCAATCTAACGCCATAGGTGGCCGCCTAATCCTGCCTAATGAGCGGGCTGGCCGTGCCAATGATTACTGGAAGGTGGAAACTGACTGGTATTCCTCTTTTCCATGGATATCAATATGTTACCATAGCATATTACCATAACACTAATAAATAGAAAGTTATATATGTTCAGAAGTTACATGATATATGACTTTTAAAAAACAATCTCCATTATTCATTGTAGTTTTGTCTTGCTAAAAAAACAACCAATAACCAATAATTGTCACGACTTTCGCCGAAGTCGGCTCCTCTCCTTGTTCGGGCGGCGTTCGGCGATCAATGTCACCGGCTTTCTAGCCATCGCCGCTCCATTTTTCATATGTCCATTGGTCTTGTCTTGTTCCATACACACCTGGTTTTCATTTCCCCAATCAATCTACTTGTATTTAACCCTCTGTTTCCCATCATGTATTTGTGTGTAATTGTTTATTGTTACGTGGTTTGTTCAGGCGCATTACTTTAGTTATTTTCCAACATTTTTGCACGTATATGTTTTATTGTGCTGTATTTCTGAACGGTATTAAAGTGTGCCTGTTTTCTACACTGCTCTCCTGCACCTGACTTCGCCTCCACTACACACGCCTAACAATAATAGCATTGTATTTATGCCCTTTTTATTCACGTAATTGAACATTACTTTAAAGTTACAATCACTTCAGGCTCCCATGCCCTCAAAAAATCCACAAATGGACCTTACAACCAGCTGTGGAAATTCAATGGATGTGATCATCAACAGCAGCATATTAACTTTTTTCATGAGTAGGTTACGTACTGTTAGCTCTGTGAATGAGACCTGATGCTGGATTCAACATGAGATACATGTAAACTACTTGTACATAAACTATCTTCATGAAGTAGAATAACCATTTTATCTGTCATTAATTACATGGTGGCATATATGTTATGTCTCCCTTCCTGCATCCACCATAGAGGTTAAAACCAGTCACTCCCTCACATCTGGCCCAGTCCAGGGTATTTCAGACAGTGAAACTGTTCAACTGCTAGACTGGTAGCTGTGGGAGTGAAACTGAGATTTGCATACACAGGGCTGGGTGGTTCTGCTTGTCCCAGAATAGAGCAGCACTGTCACCAGATGTTCACTCTGGTAGAAAATACTCTTTGACTTTCTTGAAGATGTGATACTGGTGAAAAATGTGGATCTTGTAAAACAAACATAGCTTAATGTAGGTGTGATCACATCAGTGAAAGTCCAAGATATCTATCAAATTTTCAATAACATTAGCTTACTGTCTTTATGAGTCTATAAATCAAGCATGGTCAAAAAATGTTCCAAAGATATTAAAACCTGTTGAGGATAGAGGGCGCTATTTTCACTTTGGGGAAAAATCGTGCCCAATTTAAACGGCCTCGTACTCTATTCTTGCTCGTACAATATGCATATTATTATTACTATTGGATAGAAAACACTCTCAAGTTTCTAAAACCGTTTGAATTATATCTGTGAGTAAAACAGAACTCATTTAGCAGCAAACTTCCTGTCAGAAAGTGAAAAATCTGAAATCGAGGCTCTGTTCCAGGGCCTCCCTATCATTTTGCTTGAAATTTATGACTATACATGCACTTCATACGCCTTCCACTAGATGTCAATAGGCTGTGAGAGGTGAAATGGGGTTTCTAGGTATTTCTATGGTCAAAAGAGAGAGCTTGGAATGACATGACCCCCAAATTCCTTTGTTCAAGAAGCGCATAAAGGTCATCAGTATTGGCTTCTGAAAAGCATTCGCTATAGACGTCTAATATCTCCGGCTTTGATTTTATTTGATAAATGTGATAATATCATCGTAAAGTATGTTTTTTCAATATAGTTTTATCCAATTATTGAATTTTTTTCGGGAGTTTAGGCGTGTTGCGTACTTTGCGTTTGGTGACGATGGACAGCTTAGTGCCACTTGGCTAGGTTTGCTTGCTCATTCGAGAGGGAAAAAGGCCATTCTAAAACCAAACAACGAGGACCCCTTGTACAACGTTCTGATGGAAGATCATCAAAAGTAGGACCCATTTATGATGTTATTTCATATATCTGTCGAACATGTTTACTTTTAGTTTGCGCCCAGCTTTTGGGCGCTCTCTCGCTATAACGTAAGCTGCATGTCGTAATGAAGTTATTTTTAGAATTCTAACACGGCGATTGCATTAAGAGCTAGTGTATCTATCATTTCCTATACAACATGTATTTTTTAGTAAAGTTTATGAATAGTTATTTGGTCAGAATAGGTGAGTGTCAGAAATATATCCGGACATTATGGGAAAAAGATGCTAAGTTTTCACAATGTATAACCACGGATTTCAGCTCTAAATATGCACATTTTCGAACAAACCATATATGTATTGTGTAATATGATGTTATAGGACTGTCATCTGATGAAGTTTATGAAGGTTAGTGAAAAAATTAATATCTTTTGCTGGTTTATTCGCTATCGCTAACGTGCCTATTGCTATCGCTAACGTGCCTTGAATGAATGAATGCGGTTGTGTGGTAGGCTATTGTAGTAAGCTAATATAATGCTATATTGTGTTTTCGCTGTAAAACACTTAAAAAATCGGAAATATTGGCTGGATTCACAAGATGTTTGTCTTTCATTTGCTGTACACCATGCATTTTTCAGAAATATTTTATGATGAGTATTTAGGTATTTCACGTTGGTCTCTATAATTACTCTGGCTGCTTCGGTGCTATTTCTGATGGTAGCTGTGATGGTAGCTGCAATGTAAAACTGATTTATACCTCAAATATGCACATTTTTCGAACGAAACATAGATTTATTGTATAACATGTTATAAGACTGTCATCTGATGAAGTTGTTTCTTGGTTAGTTTGATTGGTTCTTGGTTAGTTTGGTTGGTTATGTGCAAGCTACCTGTGCTGTGAAAAATGTCTGCTTTTTTGTATTTGGTGGTCAGCTAACATAAATATACGTGGTGTTTCGCTGTAAAACGTTTTAAAAATCGGACATGTTGACTGGATTCACAAGATGTTTATCTTTCATTTGCTGTATTGGACTTGTTAATGTGTGAAAGTTAAATATTTCAAAAAAAAAAAAATTGAATTTCGCGCTCTGCCTTTTCAGTGGAATGTGGGAGGAGTTCTGCTAGCGGAACCCCGGGGCTAGACAGGTTCTACATGCGGCTAAACCTGTCCTGTTATACTTTAAACATTGTACTATCTAGACCTCTCCTGTTAATCTGTTAACATTGTAGTATCTACACCTCTCCTGTAAATAGCTAACATTGTAGTATCTACACCTCTCCTGTTAATAATTTAACATTGTAGTATCTACACCTCTCCTGTTAATCTGTTAACATTGTAGTATCTAGACCTCTCCTGTTAATAATTTAACATTGTAGTATCTACACCTCTCCTGTTAATCTGTTAACATTGTAGTATCTAGACCTCTCCTGTTAATAATTTAACATTGTAGTATCTACACCTCTCCTGTTAATCTGTTAACATTGTAGTATCTAGACCTCTCCTGTTAATCTGTTAACATTGTAGTATCTAGACCTCTCCTGTTAATCTGTTAGCATTGTAATATCTAGACCTCTCCTGTTAATAATTTAACATTGTAGTATCTACACCTCTCCTGTTAATCTGTTAACATTGTAGTATCTACACCTCTCCTGTTAATCTGTTAGCATTGTAGTATCTAGACCTCTCCTGTTAATCTGTTAGCATTGTAGTATCTAGACCTCTCCTGTTAATCTGTTAGCATTGTAGTATCTAGACCTCTCCTGTTAACATTGTGGTATCTAGACCTCTCCTGTTAATCTGTTTGCATTGTAGTATCTAGACCTCTCCTGTTAACATTGTGGTATCTAGACCTCTCCTGTTAATCTGTTTGCATTGTAGTATCTAGACCTCTCCTGTTAACATTGTAGTATCTAGACCTCTCCTGTTAATAATTTAACATTAGGAATTAGGAATACCTAGGATAGGATAAAGCAATCCTTCTGCCCCCCCCCCCCCTTAAAAGATTTAGATGCACTATTGTAAAGTGGCTGTTCCACTGGATGTCATTAGGTGAATGCACCAATTTGTAAGTCGCTCTGGATAAGAGCGTCTGCTAAATGACTTAAATGTAAAATGTAAATGTAAACATTGTAGTATCTAGACCTCTCCTGTTAATAATTTAACATTGTAGTATCTAGACCTCTCCTGTTAATAATTTAACATTGTAGTATCTAGACCTCTCCTGTTAATAATTTAACATTGTAGTATCTAGACCTCTCCTGTTAATCTGTTTGCATTGTAGTATCTAGACCTCTCCTGTTAACATTGTGGTATCTAGACCTCTCCTGTTAATAATTTAACATTGTAGTATCTAGACCTCTCCTGTTAATAATTTAACATTGTAGTATCTACACCTCTCCTGTTAATCTGTTAACATTGTAGTATGTAGACCTCTCCTGTTAATAATTTAACATTGTAGTATCTAGACCTCTCCTGTTAACATTGTAGTATCTAGACCTCTCCTGTTAATAATTTAACATTGTAGTATCTAGACCTCTCCTGTTAATAATTTAACATTGTAGTATCTAGACCTCTCCTGTTAATAATTTAACATTGTAGTATCTAGACCTCTCCTGTTAATAATTTAACATTGTAGTATCTAGACCTCTCCTGTTAATCTGTTTGCATTGTAGTATCTAGACCTCTCCTGTTAACATTGTGGTATCTAGACCTCTCCTGTTAATAATTTAACATTGTAGTATCTAGACCTCTCCTGTTAATAATTTAACATTGTAGTATCTACACCTCTCCTGTTTACATTTACATTTAAGTCATTTAGCAGACGCTCTTATCCAGAGCGACTTACAAGTACATACATTCATACTTTTTTTGTACTGGCCCCCCGTGGGAATCGAACCCACAACCCTGGCGTTGCAAGCGCCATGCTCTACCAACTGAGCCACACGGGACCCCCGTTAATCTGTTAACATTGTAGTATCTAGACCTCTCCTGGTAATAGCTAACATTGTAGTATCTAGACCTCTCCTGTTAATAATTTAACATTGCAGTATCTACACCTCTCCTGTTAATCTGTTAACATTGTAGTATCTAGACCTCTCCTGTTAATAGCTAACATTGTAGTATCTAGACCTCTCCTGTTAATAATTTAACATTGTAGTATCTACACCTCTCCTGTTAATCATTTAACATTGTAGTATCTACACCTCTCCTGTTAAATGTGCAACAAGTAGAAAAAGAACTCTGGACCATCTTTACTCCACACACAGAGACGCATGCAAAGCTCTCTCTCGCCCTCCATTTGGCAAATCTGACCATAATTCTATCCTCCTGATTCCTGCTTACAAGCTACAATTAAAGCAGGAAGCACCAGTGACTAGATCAATACAAAAGTGGTCAGATGAAGCAGATTCTAAGCTACAGGACTGTTTGCTGGCACAGACTGGAATATGTTCCAGGATTCCTCCGATGGCATTGAGGAGTACATCACATCAGTCATTGGCTTCATCAATAAGTGCATCGATGACGTCATCCCCACAGTGACCGCACGTACATACCCCTACCAGAAGCCATCGATTACAGGCAGCATCCGCACTGAGCTAAAGGCTAGAGCTGCCGCTTTCAAGGAGCAGGACTCTAACCCGGAAGCTTATAAGAAATCCCGCTATGCCATCTGACAAACCATCAAACAGGCAAAGCGTCAATACAGGACTAAGATCGAATCGTACTACACCTGCTCTGACGCTAGTTGGATGTGGCAGGACTTGCAAACCATTACAGACTACAAATGGAAGCACAGCCGAGAGCTGCACAGTGACACGAGCCTACCAGATGAGCTAAATAACTTCTATGCTCGCTTCGAGGCAAATAACATTGAAACATGCATGAGAGCACCAACTGTCATGGAAGCCTGTGTGATCACGCTCTCTGCAAACGATGTGAGTAAGACCTTTAAACAGGTCAACATTTTAAAGGCCGCAGGGCCAGACGGATTACCAGGACGTGTACTGCGAGCATGCACTGACCAACTGGCAAGTGTCTTCACTGACACTTTCAACCTCTTCCTGTCGGAGTCTGTAATACCAACATGTTTCAAGCAGACCACCATAGTGCCTGTGCCCAAGAACACTAAGGTAACCTGCCTAAATGACTACCAACTCGTAGCACTCACGTCTATAGCCATGAATTGCTTTGAAAGGCTGGTCATGGCTCACATCTACACCATCATCTCAGCAACCCGAGACCCACTCCAATTTGCATACCGCTCCAACAGATCCAGAGATGATGCAATCTCTATTGCACTCCCCACTGCCCTTTCCCACCTGGACAAAAGGAACACTTATGTGAGAATGCTATTCATTGACTACAGCTCATCTTTCAACACCATAGTGCCCTCAAAGCGCATCAATAAGCTAAGGACCATGGGAATAAACACCTCCCTTTGCAACTGGATCCTGGACAACCTGACGGTCAGCCCCCAGGTGGTAAGGGTAGGTAACAACACATCTGTCACGCTGATTCTCAACACGGGGAACCCTCAGGGTTGCGTGCTCAGTCACCTCCTGTACTCCCGGTTCACCCATGACTGCATGGCCAAGCATGACTCCAACACTATAAATTAAGTTTTCCGACGACACAACAGTGATCACCAACAATGACGAGACAACCAATAGGGAGAAGGTCTGAATCGGTTCCCCCTTGTGACTCTGTATCGGTTCCCCCCTGTATATAGTCTCACTATTGTTATTTTACTGCTGCTCTTTAATTACTTGTTACTTTTATCTCTTATTCTTATCCATATTTTGTAAAGCTGTGTTGTTGGTTAGGGCTCTCGTAAGTAAGCATTTCTCTGTAAGGTCTACATCTGTTGTCTGGGGCCAAGCTTTCTGCCATCCAGGACCTCTATACCAGGTGGTGTCATAGGAAGGCCCTAAAAAGGCCCTAAAAAACTCCAGCCAACCTAGTCATAGACTGTTCTCTCTGCTACCGCATGGCAAGATGTACCGGAGAGCCAAGTCTAGGTCCAAGAGGCTTCTTAACAGCTTCTACCCCCAAGCCATTAGACTCCTGAACATCTAGTCAAATGGCTACCCAGACTATTTGCATTGCCCCCCCTCTCCCCCTCTTTACACCACCACTACTCTCTGTTGTCATCTATGCATAGTCACTTTAATAACTCTACCAACATATACATATTACCTCAACTAACCGGTGCCACCGCACATTGACTCTGTATCGGTTCCCCCCTGTATATAGTCTAGCTATTGTTGTTTTACTGCTGCTCTTTAATTACTTGTTAGTTTTTATCTCTTATTCTTATCCATATTTTCTTTAGACTGCGTTGTTGGTTAGGGCTCTCGTAAGTAAGCATTTCTCTGTATGGTCTACATCTGTTGTATTTGGCGCATGTGACTAGTAACATTTCATTTGATTTGATTTGCTGGTTGAAGATGATGTGGTTTCAAGTGAGAACATAAATAACTAAGCAGTGACATTTAGGTCTGATAGTTTTCAAAGAAACTGTGAATCAGGCTTTATTAATATATGTCTATACCATTCAACAACATTTAAGACTGTAGTCTAATTATTAAAAAAGACAACAGAAATATGTGTTCCAAAGGGAAATCTTTATTTTCATCTATTCATCAAAGCATCAAAGCAATCATTCCTACAGTATCTAATAGTAATATAACAGAACACATCACATCTAACACTGATACAACCTCAGTCTACAGAGAGGATTGACACATGAACTCAAGCAAAGCCCTCTGTTAGTCTACATGTCAGTGATCAATAAGACAGAGAACATCTGATCTCAGAACAGAGTCAAAGCAGAGGAACCAGCAGCCTCTCTCCACAGGGGTGTGACTGAGGGGTTCTACACAGAACAGTCAGCCCTCCTCAGGGTCTTGCTGACTGGAGTCTGGGATTTCTGCTGGGCTTCACAGGTCACCTCTCCTGCCTTGGTCCACTCCTGGCCAGTGAGAGTCAGGGTGCTGCTCCAGCTGTACAGGCCATCCTTCTCCAGGACCCCGGGATTAGCCTCCTGCTTCTTGCTGGTCCCGTCCACTTTCCAGTTCATGGTCCAGTCTGAGGGGAAACCGTTGTTGGCCAGACACGTCAGTGTGGCTGTTGTTGTACTGGACAGCTCCTCACTAGAGGGGGGCAGGACGGTGAGGGTGGGGGAACTGTTACCTGGAACAAACAGAACCCATCAAATAAGTAACTACATCAAGTACAGCTACAGTATGAGATTCTCTTCAGCAAAGTACACAACAAAATAAAGTAAATTGGAAATGCCCTCTAAATATGAATATAAAAGTTAGATTGTTTAAAAGATGTGGAGAAAAACCTAAAGTAATATGATACAAAACAGATTTATGAACCAAACAAGTAGAAAGTGTTTAAATAACTAGAGTTACTAGTCATATGGTGTCAGTTATACATGTTATACAGATATTGTTCAGGAATGGATCTGATCAGAACAGCCTGCTCATATTCATAGTATTTTCATCACATATCATCCATGTTGGATTATGAAGTCAGTTACAACCATAACTGAGACCCTTTGTCTTCACACTAACAATGAAGTCTACCATGAACACAATGCAACAATGATGAATACTATATACAATACTATTAGTTATTATACCAGAATTAGGAGGGATATTCTGCAATTATACAATTCAGACATACAATTAAACCTACAATTTATCATTTTGATTCAATAAATATTTATTTGAAAGAAGGCTCAGTCAAAAGCTACATTTAACCAAAAATATTTGAGTTAAAGATAATAAAAATATAAATAAAAAATCGCACACAAACAGCAATACACAATGCAACAACTATATTCCATATTATTAAATAGATATCATACTAGAACTATCCTCTGCAATCCATCAAACCACACATTTAACTAGACACCTACATTTGAACGTTTTAATTAAATAACATTTAATTTGAAAGAAGGCTTCGTCAAAAGTAATAGAAAAAATATATATTTTTTAAAGTAAAATATGTAATAAAGCAAAATTTTCATAGAGACGAAGTTTCACAAAAAAAATACCCCCAAAAATTATCTGAAATAAATATCAAAGAACTTGTTACTTACTTCCAACATCGAGTCTGGTGCCGCTACCAAAAGTGTACCACAGTGATAAAATCCCTATTGCTGCTCGTACAAAAACCTCCTGCATGTTTGGCACTCTTAATTTCTTTAGACTGTGGCTCAAATAATTAACTCTACTATGGTATGAATACTTTTTAGAAATGATTTAATCTATTCAATTTTATATAAAGTGTTTTTTATTTCGTTTCCCTTAACATTGAGCAGAAACCTACTGTTTACTATATATTTCCTACAAGGTGCAGTATGTTTATTCATACAACTAATCTAAGATGCAGGCTAATCACTTTCATCTTTAGAAAATATTGGTCAAATTTGATTAGATGTAATAACTTTTGTATTCAAATTGGCCATAGTACGTGTAGGCTTTGTGTATTAAAAAAAAAATGCATTATTATTTTTATCCTCAATATCGAGGCAAAATTAATAGAGAACTTGAAACACAACATCAAAAGGTGAATAAAATGTAGATTTTTTTTGTTTACTTACTTCCAACATCAAGTCTGGTGCCGCTACCAAAAGTCCACCACAGTGATACAATCCCTATTACTGCTGGTACAAAAACCTCTCTGTGTTGTGATGCTGCAGCTGTTACAGTGAAGATACAGAATCATAATCAACACAAATACACTTTAACATCTTCCAGGTAGAACAAACACTTCATAATAACATTTCTAGATAATAAAAATATGAATTGTGTCTTAAATCCAGATATTAGTATTGTTTTCCTTCCTCTGTGTACCAGGTTCTCCTAGTCTGGAGGTACAGTCCAGCATTAGATCAGTGTTGCTAGTATTCCTCCATATTGTCCATATAAAAGACAACAGCAGCAGCAGTAGTGATAGTGATCATGTTGTATATTCCTTTATTAAACATGTTGATCTCACATTTAACAGTGGTGGTAAAGTCACAGAGGACAGACAACACTACCAGAGGAATCCTACCAGCTTTAGTTTAGAGAAGTGTTCACTAACTGATTAGAGGAACTTACATGAGAGACCAAGCATGAGTAAACAGACAGTTCATTATATCTGATCATCATCAGAATCAAAATATAATTGTGGTGTGACATAAAAATGACCATGGATCAGTTATCAGAGTTAACAGTTGCTGTTTGATGTTATTAAAGATAGCTAATGCAGGACAAAATATATTGTAATGATGGGAACCGACTTGGAAATTGAAATAGATTTTACAAATAATTTGCATAATGGATCTGGACACTTTGCATAGACAGCACACGCTTCAGTGCTCTGGTAGTATTTATAGCCCTGTGAGTTTAACACTTCATGACTGAGAGCTGTCCTTCATGACAACAGAACCCACAACAACCATGACTTTTATCACCATCTTCATCTGGACACTTGCTCTCTGCTTCAAGGGTAACATTTTCAGGATTTATTGTTGAAAAATAATAAAATCTATACCAACCACTATATCAATGTTACTATTTATATTCAGAATTATTCATTACTGTATATACAATTTCATTCATTTAAATATTTGTATTCTGTTTTTCAGAATCCAGAGGACAGATAACTGTGACTCAGACTCCTGAAATGAAAGCCTTACATCATGGAGACACAGTTACATTAAGATGTAGATTTAACAAACCTCCTGCTTGTAGTACCCCTTGTGTAGCCTGGTACCAACAGAAACCTGGAGGAGCTTTTAAGCTCCTTATTTACTATACTACAACACTTCAGTCTGGTACGCCATCTAGATTCAGTGGCAGTGGATCTGGGACTGACTTCACTCTGACCATCAGTGGAGTCCAGGCTGAAGATGCAGGAGATTATTACTGTCAGAGTTACCACAGTGGGAATGTGTTCACACAGTGATACAGAGCCGTACAAAAACCTCCCTCAGTCAGACTGCACAGTAAATGTACTGCTACAGCTGGGACCTACTGCAGGTGCTGAGGGGGAAGAGACAGTAACATGGAACACTGGTCACTAGAGGTCAACTGTGACAATATGGTTAGAAAGCAATCATTCAGATCACATGACCATCATCATCATGGTTATGACTTATAGTTTTGTCATGGCCTTTAAGTGTATATAAAGTTATTTAAAGTGTTGAAACACAATTCCTGTCCATATGCAAAGCAAAATCTACAGTAAAACAAGTGCTATGACCTCAACATTACTTCAAAGTTACAATCACTTCAGCCCCCCAAAACAAGTCCTCATTTGGACCTCAACCAAATGTCTGATTTAAATGGATGTGATCTTCTAACATTATATTCACTCTTTTAATGAGCAGGTTAGTGACTGTTAGATCTGTGAATGAGACATGATGCTGGACTCAAACATAAGACACATTTACACTACATACAGTATCTACATAAAGTATTATACCCATTTTATCTGTAATTAATTGCATGGTGGCATATCTGTTACCAGCCTGATAGTACTGAAGTACTAGTATAATACAATAGGGACTGATAGTACTGACGTACTAGTATAATACAATAGAAACTGATAGTATTGAAGTACTAGTATAATACAATAGCGACTGATATTACTGAAGTACTAGTATAATACAATAGGGACTGATAGTACTAAAGTACTAGCATAATACAATAAGTACTGATAGTACTGAAGTACTAGTATAATACAACAGCGACTGATAGAACTGAAGTAGTAGTATAATACAATAGGGACTGATAGTACTGAAGTACTAGTATAATACAAAAGGGACTGATAGTACTGAAGTACTAGTATAATACAATAGCGACTGATAGTACTGAAGTACTAGTATAATACAATAGCGACTGATAGTACTGAAATACTAGTGTAATACAATAGGGACTGATAGTACTGAAGTACAAGTGTAATACAATTGAGACTGATAGTACTGACGTACTAGTATAATACAATAGGGACTGATAGTACTGAAGTACTAGTATATTGCAGTATGGACTGAAAGTTCTGGGTTATGAGTATAATCCACTGTAGAATGAAGATAATTACATTCTACAGTGGATTATATGCTGATAATTACAACTACAGACTTCACTCTGACCATCAGTAGAGTCCAGGCTGAAGCTGCAGGAGATTACTACTGTCAGAGTTTACACAGTGGTGGAGTGTTCACACAGTGATAGAGAGCTGTACAAAACCCTCCCTCAGTCAGACTGCACAGTGACTGTACTACTACAGCTGGGACCTACTGCGGGTGCTGAAGGGGAAGAGACAGTGACATGAAACACAGAGTGAACTAAAATACACTGAGGTAAATACACAGGTGATGCTGACAATAATGTCAATTTATTCCCTGTTAAATCATGTGATAACACCCATATGTCCAGATTACATAAAAAGTTCTCCCATTTTTCTTATGGACAACCTGAAATATGTTACACAATATGTTGAAAGGAATCCATCTATGTACACTAATAATGTCTCACAACATTTCAGAATCAAACCTCCAGTCTCTGTGAGATTCTTCTGTCAGGTTGTGAATTTCAAGCAAAAAATCTACTTTATTTATTGAGAAGGTATAACATGATTATAACCCCTAATCCTTAACACAGTGTTTCCCAAACTTCTCCTTAAGTATTTGAGGAAGTCCACATATTTGATTTTATTCCAGAAATACTACAACTGCTTTTCCTAGTGAGGGGCTTGCTGATTAGGGGACCATTTGAATCCGCTGTGATAGTTTTGGAACACATCAAATACTCCAAGTTGACTGTCTGGGGGGACTTCAAGATAGTTTTGGGAAACACTGCCCTGAAATTACCTGTGGTGCAGTCAAACCAAAACGTCTCTCGTCCCATACACTGCTAGAACATTCCAGCACCTTCCCAGCCTTTAATTGAGCCCTGCTGAGGCTTGTTTACCAATCAAGGCCATGATTGGCTGGGCAATCAGCCCCACCGCTTAGAAATGCTCCTGCTCACACAGATCTCTTCAATTACACTGTCTCTGTGGGACTAAGAAAGTCTGGGGCGTATTTATTAGTTGTGCGCTGTAGCAAAACTTTTGCATTGGAAAAATATTTGAAATGAATACAAGAGTTTCTATTGGACAAATTCAGCTAGGTCCCTCCCAGTTTTGTTCCGTTTGCTACTGTTTGCTTCCGTTAGTGTCACGCCCTGACCTTAGTTATCTTTGTTTTCTTTATTATTTTGGTTAGGTCAGGGTGTGACGAGGGTGGCATGTTTTATTTTCTTGTCTAGGGTTTTTATATATCTATGGGGTTTTGGTATTGTATAGGGTTTATGTATGTCTAGGTGTGTGTAGTTAGTCTAGGCTTATGTAGGTCTATGGTGGCCTAGATTGGTTCCCAATCAGAGGCAGCTGTTGATCGTTGTCTCTGATTAGGGATCCTATTTAGGTTGCCATTTTCCAGTTTAGTTTGTGGGTTATTTTCTATGTTGATGTTGCATGTCTGCACTCGTTTTCATTAGCGTCACGTTATTTTGTATAGTTTGTTTAAGTGTTCTTCGTTTATTAAAAGGAAGATGGATTCACATCACGCTGCGCTTTGGTCTCCTCACTTAGACGATCGTGACAGTTAGGTTCCGGTTAGGTTCCTAGTGAATATACCTCTGGGGAAGTGTATTCATTACAGAAACCCTTTACCATTTAAGAACCAAACGGATACTTTATTGCTTTGTTAAATGGACTTTAGAGGTCATAATGGATGTAACTCAAGTCCATTTCTAATGTGGTGTAACTGTGAATAATATAATTCTTAATTCAACTTTTTCTTTAAGTTGTCTGTTTTTGTTATTATTTTATTATTGACCATTTAACTATTCTTGATATCCCAATTTGTGCCTTGCTTGGACATTGGTATTGTAGTGGTCACATCCTGTATTTTTGTTTGACAAATGGAAGCAAACAGAGCAAAATGAGAGTTTCAATTGGAAAAATTCAGATAGGTCCATCCCTGTTTCGTTTTGTTCGTTTCCGTTTAAGAAACGTTTTGCAACACAGTCGCGGGAATGAGTACACCCCTGTTTGCATAGATTGGACACTTTGCATTGGCAGCACATGCTTCAATGCTCTAAGAGTGTTTATATCCCTGTGAGTTTAACACTTCATGACAGAGCTGTTCTTCATGACAACAGAACCCACAACAACCATGACTTTTATCACCATATTCATCTGGACACTTGCTTTCTGCTTTCAAGGTTACAGTTTTTGGAATTTATTATTGAAAATGTATTAAATCTACACCCTCAACATGTATATCAATGTTACTATTTCTATTCATAATTATTCATTACTAAATGTAATATTTCATTTATATAAATGTTTTTATTCTCTGTTTCAGAATCCAGAGGACAGTACACTGTGACTCAAACTCCTACAGTGAAAGCTGTTCTCCCAAGACAGGCAGTCACTCTTGACTGTAAAACCAGCAGTGATGTGCATGGTGGTTACTATCTAGCCTGGTATCAACAGAAACCTGGAGGAGCTCCTAAACTCCTTATTTACTCTGCTACAACGCTTCAGTCTGGGACTCCATCTAGATTCAGTGGTAGTGGATCTGGGAGTGACTTCACACTGACCATCAGTGAAGTCCAGGCTGAAGATGCAGGAGATTACTACTGTCAGAGTTTACACTATCCTGGTAGCATTCGCTGGTTCACACAGTGCTACAGAGCCGTACAAAAACCTTCCTCAGTCAGA
Source organism: Salvelinus fontinalis (assembly GCF_029448725.1). NCBI lineage: Eukaryota > Metazoa > Chordata > Actinopteri > Salmoniformes > Salmonidae > Salvelinus > Salvelinus fontinalis. The sequence continues at coordinate 14,748,157 of NC_074675.1, read as the reverse complement.
CTGCACAGTGACTGTACTGCTACAGCTGGGACCTACTGCAGGTGCTGAGGGGAGGAGATGATCCAGTACAATGACACAGTGTGTAGTAGAGCTGAACAACTATACCTAGTTCTAATAACTCTAAGCTGTTAGGTCATATTCAGTCATTATCCCATGTGTTCCTTATTGCATTTGTACTCATTTTTTATTGAGTATCTCATGGAGAACCATTAACCATTTATCTACCAAAAGGTTAAAATCTTTCAAAACAGACATCCTTACTTCAGACCATTTAGATATTGTATTCTTAAGATGTAGAAGAGATGCTGAGTTTCATGCATTGTAATTATGTTCTACAAAGTCCCAGTGTGTCTGATCAGAAACACAGAAGAGGAGGGAGGGAGCTGAACTCAGGAACAGAGGAATGGCCGAATATTAGTCTTGCACGTTGGAGCCCCTCTTCTCACAGTGTAAGTCCAACAGTCCAGTATTTACAATATTAAATTGTTTGGTGGGTGTTTACATTTGTCTTAATTCACATATGTAAAAGTGTGTATTATGCACAGGTGAATCGTAAAATATATTTTTTGTATATGGTACTCTTAGCCAGGGATCAGCCATTACTGAGGGCAACCCTAGAGCAATTATGGTTAAGTGTCTTGTTCAAGGGCACATCAAAAGATTATTTCACCTAGTCAGCTCGGAGATTCAAACCACCAACCTTTTGGTTACCTGCCCAATGCTCTTAACCGCTAGGCTACCTGCCACCCTAATTACCATGAACAGTAAGCAACAGACACAAGTATACACACTGAGTATACTAAACATTAAGAACACCTGCTTTTTCCATGACATAGAACTGACCAGGTGAATCCAGGTGAAAGCTATGATCCCTTAATGATGTCGCTTGTTAAATCCACTTCAATCAGTGAAGATTAACACAGGTTAAAGATGGATTTTTAAGCCTTGAGACAATTGAGATGTGGATTTTGTGTCAAGAACTGCAACGCTGCTGGACAATCAGCCTCAACCTTTAAAATGCTGCTGCTCACACAGATCTCTCCAATGGAAAGACTGCATGAACTCAAACCAGGAAGATTTTTTGTTGGTCGCTATCGGTCCGAGACGTGGGCACAAATTTCCCAAAAACTAATTTCTGTGTTCTATTTATGTGCTGTTCTATAAACCAATTTCTGTGTTCATGCAAGTGGCTGACTGAATGAATCCTCACTATCATTAGCTGCAATTTGGCAGTATGCCCAGACCTTGTTTTAAAAACGAGAAGGAAGAATATCTCAGGTTCAAGGTCTCAGATTAGAGAGAAGAAACCTAGTGAGGTACTGGTCTGTCACATGTTATGAACCAGTATTGGTCGGTCACATGAATTAAACAAAACATTAATGATGAATTCATTATGCAAAATCATGCAAATATAACTTGTCTGTGTATAGCCGTATACAGTTGAAGTCAGAAGTTTACATACACTTAGGTTGTCATTATAACTCGTTTTTCAACCACTCCACAAGTTTCTTGTTAACAAACTATAGTTTTGGCAAGGAACAGGTACAAAGTATCTATATCCACAGTAAAACGAGTCCTATATCGACATAACCTGAAAGGCCCCTCAGCAAGGAAGAAGCCACTGCTCCAAAACCGCCATATAAAAGCCAGACTACAGTTTGCAACTGCACATGGGCACAAAGATCGTACTTTTTTGGAGAAATGTCTTCTTGTCTGATGAAACAAAAATAGAACTGTTTGGCCATAATGACCATCATTTTGTTTGGAGAAAAAAGGGGGTCGGTTGCAAGTCGAAGAACACCATCCCAACTGTGAAGCACGGGGGTGGCAGCATCATCTTGTTATGTGGATATATTGAAGCAGCATCTCAAGACATCAGTCAGGAAGTTAAAGCTTGGTTGCAAATGGGTCTTCCAAATGGACAATGACCCCAAGCATGCTTCCAAAGTTCTGGAAAAATGGCTTAAGGACAACAAAGTCAAGGTATTGGAGTGGCCATCACAAAGCCCTGACCTCAATCCTACAGAAAATTTGTGGGCAGAACTGAAAAAGCATGCGCTAGCAAGGAGGCCTACAAACCTGACTCAGTTACACCAGCTCTGTCAGGAGGAATTGGCCAAAATTCACCCAACGTATTGTGGGAAGCTTGTGGAAGGCTACCCAAAACGTTTGCCCCAAGGTAATCAATTTTAAAGGCAATGCTACCAAAAACGAATTGAGTGTATGTAAACTTCTGACCGACTGGGAATGTGACGAAAGAAATAAAAGCTGAAATAAATCAATCTCTCTACTATTATTCTGACATTTCACATTCTTAAAATGAAGTGGTGATCCTAACTGACCCAAGACAGGGAATTTTTACTAGGATTAAATGTCAGGAATTGTGAAAAACTGAGTTTAAATGCATTTGGCTAAGGTGTATGTAAACTTCCGACTTCAACTGTATAAGACAAATGTTGGGACTGCCCAGGAAGAGCTCCTGATTGACATGAGTACTACAGTGCATTGAGTTGGTTGGAATCTCTCCAGCGCGCTGACAATAAACAATGATTAATTTAAGATTGACTTTGAGTGTCCCTGTGTTAGAATTTCCACGACAGTAGTGATGAGAGAGGTTCGGTTCTCAGTGTTGTACTGAGAGAAGTGGAGTTCAAGGTGTTGATGAAATGTAAGGACCTAGGTGGAGTCACGGCGGTGAGTCTGATCACATTGACTAGGGATTTGGAGAGTAAAGTAGGAGAGGTTGAGTCTGCTAAAAGTTATTTGTGATGGAAGTTTGGTGGTGGTGTGTTTCAATGTTAAACAGTTTGAGAAGGCGTTCAAACTCAAGCAGGTATGTAAACGTTTGGTTGATAGTAGCATGCCGGATCAAACTGGACGAAAGTGGGTGAAGGGAGTTATTACAGGAGTTCCAGAAATTGTTAACATAGCATAGCGCCTCCAGATGACACGAGATGGGAAGAAGGTAGGGGAGAACATACATATGGGGAATGTGGAGACGGGGCCCAGTTAATATGCTGTAATTGTGGGGGAGCCCATGGTGTGGCATATGGGGGTTGTTCAGTGGTGAAAAGACAGGTGGAAGTGCGGGAGGTGAGGAGTGAGCGAAAAATCTTGTATGCAGAAGAAGTGAAGGTAGTTCAGACAGAAACAATCGAGGCTCCTAATACAGCAGGTATTTCAAGGCAGATTGGGATGCAGGTTGGGCGTGAAGTAAGGAGCAGAATGGGGGAGAACACAAGAATGGTAGTAAATTTGAGAAATGTTACATTTGTGACAGAAGCAATCAATTGCGCAGAAAAATTGCATTCAAAGACTAAGAAGATACAGATCAGAGTGAAGCAGGCAGTGAGGTATCATGGGATCACAGGACTGACATGGGAAAATGTACAGGATGACCTCAATAAGATTGAGAATTAGTCCAGACAGAATAATGTATTGGTTCATTTTCATAATGGTGTTAATCCTTCAATGGAATGCCAGAAGTCTGATGGCTAATGGATAAGAGTTTAAAAAGTTTATTGAGGAGTTACCAGCCAAACCTGGTGTGATATGTCTCCAGGAGACATGGCTAAAACCTACTCTGACCTTTGCATTACAGGGTTATGTTGCAGTCCATAGAGATAGGGTGGCAGGGGGAGGATGAGGGTGTGCTACCTTTATAATGCGGGGGATCCCATATAAGCTTGTGGGAGAGGGAGTTGAACCAGAGTATGTAGTGGTTGAGGTGTGGTTGGGAGGGGGGAATATGGTAATAGTGAAATTTTACAACCCGTGTAAGAAACAAGAGTTGCTGGCCGTTGGGAATGTAGAAGGTAAAGATAGGAGATGGGTAATGTAGTTGTTTTTTTTAATGCTCATAGTGCGCTCTGGGGAGGGTTACGGACTGATGTAAATGGACAAATGTTGAAGTAACTACTACATGAGAAAGGGCTTGTGAGTCTTAATGATGGACGGGGAACCCGGATTGACCCAGTAACTGGAATTGAATCTGCTCTGGATCTTACTTTAATCTCAAGTTCAATGGCAGGCAGATGTAGTTGGGAGGTGGTCACTGTCCTGTCGTGTGTACTGTAGGATTGAGGGAGAAAAAATCAGTAAGAAATGGATTGAGGAGATGGATATTTGGGAAAGCGGAGTGGGGTCTGTTTCAGAAGTTGAGAGAACAGGAGCTGTCTCAGGTAGATCTCAATTCAGATATAGAAACAGTCAATGACGGAGTAAGAGGAGCAATAGTAGGGGCTGCAAGGCAGGTGATTCCTTTGTGTACAGGGGGAGAAAGGGTAACGCAGTCCCCTGGTGGAATGAAGAGTGCAGAGAAGCAGTGAAGAGAAGGAATTGGGCTTTCTGAATGTTGAAAAGGTTCCATAATTACCAACACCTGATACAGTATAAACACGCACAAGCAGTAGTAAGGAGGAGCATTGGGACAGCTAAGAGGGAGTATTGGTGGCGGCTATGTGGTAACATAGGCAGGATCACTCCTGTGGGAGAGGTATGGGGGATGATTAAGAGGATGAGTGTGATCAGAAGAGATTGGGATCTCCCTGTGCTGAAAAGTGTGGAGATTGTTGCAGTGAGAGATATGGAGAAGGCAGAGATGTTAGCCCAGGCATTTGTGAAGGTGCACAGCTCAAATAATCTGACAGAAGAGGGGCAGCGTGGGAGAAAGAGGGTCAGAGGAGAACATTCGGGGGTCCTGGATCAGAGATAAATGGTGGGGGATACATTGAATGGCCCTTTTACATTGGCTGAGATGAAGAGAGCATTAGCTAAAGCTGGGGTAACATCTCCTGGGAAGGATGAGATGTGTTACATCATGATGGCTCATCTCAGTGACACTGCAATGGGGAAAGAATTAGGCCTTTACAATTAGGTGTGGCAGGAAGAGAAACCGCCTGGAATTTTGAAGCAGGCGGTAGTGGTGCCAATACGGAAACCAGGGAAAGACCCTACTAGTCCTTCAAGGTCCTACTTATCGAGCTGGATAACATGGGGGTTGGAGGAAAGGTTTTTAACTGGATAAAGGATTTTCTTTTTGGGCGATCAATACAAATGAGGTTGGGGAGCTCTATGTCAGAAAGCTATGAGGTAGATAATGGTACCCCCAGGGAAGTGTCATTAGTCCTTTATTGTTCCCCATTATGATTGACGATGTATTCTCTCAGGTGAAACCTGATATTGGGAGGTCATCTTTGTCCACATGTGCAGTTGCAAACCGTAGTCTTGCTTTTTTATGGCGGTTTTGGAGCAGTGGCTTCTTTCTTGCTGAGCGGCCTTTCAGGTTATGTCAATATAGGACTTGTTTTACTGTGGTTATAGACGAAGTACTAGTATAATACAAAAGGGACTGATAGTACTGAAGTACTAGTATAATACGATAGTGACTGATAGTAGTTGTCACGTTCTGACCTTAGTTCCTTTTTATGTCTTTATTTTAGTTTGGTCAGGGCGTGAGTTGGGGTGGGCATTCTATGTTTTTCTATGTTTTGTTCTATGGTTATATTTCTATGTGTTTGGCCTAGTATGGTTCCCAATCAGAGGCAGGTGTCAGTCGTTGTCTCTGATTGGGAGCCATATTTAGGTAGCCTGTTTTTCATTGTGTTTTGTGGGTGGTTGTTTCCTGTGTCTGTGTTTGCACCATACGGGACTGTTTCGATTTTCGTTTGTTCATTCACTTTGTTATTTTGTATCTTTGTAGTGTTCAGTTTTATATATTAAAATGGACACTTACCACGCTGCACATTGGTCCGAAATATCTTACTCCTCGTCAGAAGAAGAGGAGAGTCGTTACAGAACCACCCACCAACCAAGGACCAAGCAGCGTGATAACGGGCAGCAGCAGAAATCTCAGGACTCATGGACATGGGAGGAGATTCTGGACGGAAAGGGACCCTGGGCACAGGCTGGGGAATATCGTCGCCCCAAGGCAGAGCTGGAGGCAGCGAAAGTTGAGCGGCGTTGGTATGAGGAGGCAGCATGGCAGTGCGGCTGGGACGAGAGGCAGCCCCAAAAATTTCTTGGAGGTACACAGGGAGTGTGGCTAAGTCAGGTAGGAGACCTGAGCCAACTTCCCATGCTTTCCGTGGAGAGAGGTGGTCCGGGCAGGCACCGTGTTATGCGTGGGCATCGAGCCAGGTGCGATGAAGCCTGCTCAGCACATCTGGTCTCCAGTGCGTCTCCTTGGTCCGTGTTATATGGCACCAGCCCTACGCACTGTGTCTCCCGTGGGTCTGCATAGCCCAGTGCGTCCTGTGCCTGCGCCCCGCAATTGCCGGGCTAAAATCAACATCCAGCCAGGACGGATTGTTCAGGCTCTTAGTTCGAGACCTCCAGTGTGCCTCCACGGACCGGTCTATCCTGTGCCTCCTCCAAGGACCAGGCCTACAGTAGATCTCTCCAGCCTGGTGAGTACTGTGCCTGTTCTAAGAACCAAGTCTCCTGTGTGTCTGGACGCTCCAGAGCCGCCCGTCTGTCCCGAGCCGCCTGAGACGCCCGTCTGTCCTGAGCCGCCCGTCTGTCCTGAGCCGCCCGTCTGTCCTGAGCCACCCGTCTGTCCTGAGCCGCCGGTCAGTCAGGAGCCGCCCATCAGTCAGGAGCCGCCTGAGCCGCCCGTCAGTCAGGAGCCACCCGTCAGTCCCGATCTGCCAGAGTCTCCCCCCAGTCCGGATCTGCCAGAGTCTCCCCCCAGTCCGGATCTGCCAGAGTCTCCCCCCAGTCCGGATCTGCCAGAGTCTCCCTCCAGTCCGGATCTGCCAGAGTCTCCCTCCAGTCCGGATCTGCCAGAGTCTCCCTCCAGTCCGGATCTGCCAGAGTCTCCCTCCAGTCCGGATCTGCCAGAGTCTCCCTCCAGTCCGGATCTGCCAGAGTCTCCCTCCAGTCCGGATCTGCCAGAGTCTCCCTCCAGTCCGGATCTGCCAGAGTCTCCCTCCAGTCCGGATCTGCCAGAGTCTCCCTCCAGTCCGGATCTGCCAGAGTCTCCCTCCAGTCCGGATCTGCCAGAGTCTCCCTCCAGTCCGGATCTGCCAGAGTCTCCCTCCAGTCCGGATCTGCCAGAGTCTCCCTCCAGTCCGGATCTGCCAGAGTCTCCCTCCAGTCCGGGCCCTAAACTTTATCGAACAAAACATACACGTATTGTGTAACATGAAGTACTATGAGTGCCATCTGATGAAGATTATCAATTTATTTTATCTCTATTTCTGCTTTTTGTGACTCCTCTCTTTGGCTGGAAAAATGGCTGTGTTTTTTGGGACTAGGCACTGACCTAACATAATTGCATGGTATGCTTTCGTCGTAAAGCCTTTTTGAAATTGGACACTGTGGTGGGATTAACAACAATTTTATCTTTAAAATGGTGTGTAATACTTGTATGTTTGAGGAATTTTAATTATGAGATTTCTGTATTTTTTTTATTTTTATTTTTTTAATTTTATCCCCTTTTTCTCCCCAATTTTCGTGGTATCCAATCGCTAGTAATTACTATCTTGTCTCATCGCTACAACTCCCGTACGGGCTCGGGAGAGACGAAGGTCGAAAGCCATGCGTCCTCCGAAGCACAACCCAACCAAGCCGCACTGCTTCTTTAACACAGCGCGCCTCCAACCCGGAAGCCAGCCGCACCAATGTGTCGGAGGAAACACCGTGCACCTGGCCCCCTTGGTTAGCGCGCACTGCGCCCGGCCCGCCACAGGAGTCGCTGGAGCGCGATGAGACAAGGATATCCCTACCGGCCAAACCCACCCTAACCCGGACGACGCTAGCCCAATTGTGCGTCGCCCCACGGACCTCCCGGTCGCGGCCGGCTGCGACAGAGCCTGGGCGCGAACCCAGAGACTCTGGTGGCGCAGTTAGCACTGCTATGCAGTGCCCTAGACCACTGCGCCACCCGGGAGGCCCTAGATTTCTGTTGTTTGAATTTGGCGCCCTGCACTTTCACTGGCTGTTGTCAAATCGATCCCGTTAACGGGATTTCAGTTAAGTGCCTTGTTCATGGCACATTGAAAGATTACTTCACTTAGACAGCTCTGAAATTCAAAGCAGCAAGATTTTTGATACTGGCCCAATGCTCTTAACAGCCTGGCTACCTGTTATCCTGATTACCATGAACACTAAGCAACAGACAAAATTATACACACTGAATATACAAAACATTAAGAACACTTGCTCTTTCCATGACATAGACTGGCCAGGTGAATCCAGGTGAAAGCTATGATCCATTATTGATGTCGCTTGTTAAATCCACTTCAATCAGTGTAGAATAAAGGGGAGGATACAGGTTAAAGATAGATTTTATAGCCTAGAGACAATTGAGACATGGATTTTGTGTCAAGTACTGCAACGCTGCTGGGTTTTCCACACTGGACAGTTTCCCGTGTGTATCAAGAATGGTCCACCAGACAAATGACATCCAGCCAATTTGACACAGCTGTGGGAAGCATTGGAGTCAACATTAACCAGCATCTCTGTGGAATGCATTCGACACCTTGTAGAGTCCTTGCCCAGACGAATTGAGTCTGTCCTGAGGGCAAAAGGGGGTCGTGCAACTCAGTATTAGGAAGGTATTCCTAATGTTTGGTATACTTAGTGTATGTTCGTTAGTTACATTATACAGTACTTTTACAAATATTTTCTCCCATATTCATTATGTTATTGTCTTGCTAAACAACATTGATAGCAATCATATGTTATAGCCCTTAAACCAATAATAGCCATTATATTTATACCCTTTTTATTCACTTAATATATTGACATTAATATGGACTTCTATGATTATTAGGTGACAATTGTGGGGGCAAGATCATCAGATTGTAATGTAACAGTCTCTGACTGACTCCTGCAGTGAAAGCTGTTCTCCCAGGACAGACAGACTCTCTGAACTGTAAAACCAGCAGTAATGTGTATCCTGACTGTTGGAGTTCAGGTAAACCATGTTTAGCCTGGTATCAACAGAAACCTGGAGAAACTTCGAAACTACTAATACAGTAGCACCCTCTTCTCTGGGACTCCTTCTAGATTCAGTGGCAGTGGATCTGGGAGTGACTTCACTCTGACCATCAGTGGAGTCCAGACTGAAGATACAGGAGATTACTACTGTCAGAGTTACCACAGTGGTGATGAGTTCACACAGAGATACAGAGCCGTACAAAAACCTCCCTCAGTCAGACTGCGCTGTGACTGACTGAACTGCTACAGCTGGGACCTACTGCAGGTGCTGAGGGGGAAGAGACAGTGACATGGAACACTGACCAGTAGAGCATCATTCAGATCACATGTTCCTCATCATCATCATCACCACGCTTGTGAATAATTATTGTCATGGTCAAGAAGTTCACTTTTAAAAGTTATATGAAGTTTTAAAACACACATTATCTGTCCATATGCAGAGTCAGATCTACAGATGTAAAAAATAAATAATGGTGATGTTACATCAGAATCGCCACCCCTAAATCAAATCCCCATATTTACCTCACAACCAAATATGTGAACATCATCTAGCATTATATGAACTATCTTGATGAGCAGGTTACTGACTGTTACATCTGTGAATGAGACATGATGCTGGGCTCAAACATGAAACATGTTTGAATAATATATATTTTATCTGTCATTAATTATATGATGGAATATCTGTTATTGTAACTTCCCTGAATCCACCAAAGAGGTTAAAACCAGTCACTCATATCTGTCCCAGTCCAGGGAATTCCAGGCAGTGAAACTGTTCAACTGCTAGACTGGATGCTGTGGGAGTGAAACTGAGATTTACATAGACAGGGCTGGTTGGTTCTGCTTGTCCCAGAATAGAGCAGCACTGTCGCCAGATGTTCACACTGTCCCCAGAGGGTTGGAGGTAGAGAAGACTCCATGACTATCGTGAAGCTGTGATACTGGTTATATTATGTGGATCTTGTAAAACAAATTTAGCTTAATGTAGGTGTGATCACATTGTTGAGAGTCCAAGATATTGATCAAATGTTCAATAACATTAGTCTACAGTCTTTATGAGTCTATAATTCAAGCAGGTAAAAAACAGTCCAAGAAAAATGAATAAGGAGTACCATCTACTGCATGTGTCTAGACCTCTCCTGTTAGCCTGTTAACATTGTAGTATCTTGTGTTAATATGAACTACTGGTTGATGACAATGGGTTTTCAAGTAAGAACATAAATAACTAAGCAATGATATTTAGGTCTGATATTTTTAAAATAAACTGTGAATCAGGCTTTAATAATGTGTCACGACTTCCACCGAAGGTGGCTCCTCTTCCTTTTCGGATGGCGCTCGGCGGTTGTTGTCACCGGTCTACTAGCTGCCACCGATTCCCTTTTCCTTTTCTGTTGGTTATGTCTGTATTGGTTTCACCTGTTTCTCGTTTGGGGGTTTTGCTCTGGGCTATTTAAGCCGTCTATGCCCGCCTGCTTTTGTGCGGGTTTATTTTCTGTTCTTTTTGTGGATGGTTGTGTTTGTTTATTTGGTGTCCTGTTTTGGGTAGGTCAGTATTTGTCGCCTATTGTTATTGGCGTGACCTTGTTCTGTCCGGAATAAATTACGGACACCCAAAACCCTCTGCTCTCTGCGCCTGACTCCGCACCCACCACTCCTAGCTACGTGACAGTATGTCTATACCATTTAACAACATTTAAGACCAAAGTCTAATTATTGAAAGAGACAATGAAAATATTTGTTCCAAAGGGAAATCTGTATTTGTAACTATTAATCAAAGTATCAAAGCAAACATTCCTACAGTATCTAATAGTAATAAAACAGAAAACATCACATCTAACACTGATACAACCTCAGTCTACAGAGAGGATTGATACATGAACTCAAGCAAAGCCCCCTGTTAGTCTACATGTCAGTGATCAATAAGACAGAGAACATCTGATCTCAGAACAGAGTCAAAGCAGAGGTACCAGCAGCCTCTCTCCACAGGGGTGTGTGACTGAGGGGTTCTACCCAGAACAGTCAGCCTTCCTCAGGGTCTTGGTGACTGGAGTCTGGGATTTCTGCTGGGCTTCACAGGTCACCTCTCCTGCCTTGGTTCACTTCTGGCCAGTGAGAGTCAGGGTGCTGCTCCAGCTGTACAGGCCATCCTTCTCCAGTACCCCGGGACTGGCCTCCTGCTTCTTGCTGGTCCCGTCCACTTTCCAACTCATGGTCCAGTCTGAGGGGAAGCCCTTGTTGGCCAGACACGTCAGTGTTGCTGTTGTTGTACTGGACAGCTCCTCACTAGAGGGGGGCAGGACGGTGAGGGTGGGGGAACTGTTACCTGGAACAAACAGAACACATCAAATAAGTAACTACATCAAGTACAGCTATAGTAAGAGATTATCTTCAGCAAAGTACACATCAAAATAAAGTGAATTGGAAATGCCCTCTAAATATAAATGTCAAAGTTAGATTGTTTAGAATATGTGGAGAAAAACCTAAAGTAATCTGATACAGCAGATTTATAAACCAAACAAGTAGAAAGTGTTTAAATAACTAGAGTTACTAGTCATACGGTGTCAGTTATTCATGTTATACAAAATATTGTTTAGGAATGGATTTGATCAGAACAGCCTGCTCATATTCATAGTATTTACATCACATATCTGTCAGGTTTTGGCCAGGACTATTCAGGTTTTGGTCACTAGATGCTCCCATTGCGCCTTTTTGAACCTTTTGTTTTTCCCTTGTTCTAGTTATTGTTTGCACCTGTGCCTCATTTTCTTGTAGGTATTTAAACCCTGAGTGTTCCTCAGTTCTTTGCTCTGTGTTTGTATGTTAGCACCCAGCCCCAGCCATGCTGTGAACATATATTTCTCTAGTTGGATTTTCCAGAGGTACTCTGGTTTTGTTCTTGTTTATTTTTGATTAGTCTTTTGAGGTTTGTTTTTCCCTGCTGTTCTTACCACTTTGTGGATTTTCATTGTATTTTGGAGGTTATCCATTTTTTCTCTTGGCTTTACTTTTGACGTTGTGGATTTATATTTTTTGCCTGAAGATCTTTTACCTTGATTAAACCACCGTCTCTAGTACTGCTGTGTCTGCCTCATCTTCTGGGTTCTGCCGACTATTAGTGACTGTTTCTCACACCGGGTCCTGACAATATCATCCATGTTGGATTATGAAGTCAGTTACAACCATAACTGAGACCCGTTGTCTTCACACTAACAGTGAAGTCTACCATGAACACAATGCAACAATGATGAATATTATATACAATACTATTAGTTATTATACCAGAATTAGGAGTGATAGTCTGCAATCATACAAACCAGACATAAATAAACTTACAATTTATCATTTTGATTCAATAAAATGTTATTTGAAAGAAGGCTCAGAAATTATTTTCATGGAGACAGAGTTTAAGAAAGTAAAATACAAAAAAATGTAATCAGAAAGAAATATCAAAAGAGCTTGTTACTTACTTCCAACATCAAGTCTGGTGCCGCTACCAAAAGTGTAGCACAGTGATACAATCAATATTACTGCTGGTACAAAAATCTCCTGACCATTGGGGAAGCTGAATTTCTTTAGACTGTGGTTCAAATAATTAACTCTACTATGATATGAATACTTTTCAGAAATGATTTAATCTAAATTTTTAATAAAATGTTTTTTATTTTGTTTTCCTTAACACTGAGCAGAAACCTACTGTTTACTATATATTTCCTACAAGGTGCAGTATGTTTATTCATACAACTAATCTAAGATGTAGGCTAATCACTTTAATCTTTAGAAAATATTGGTCAAATTTGATTACATGTAATAACATATATATTTAAATCGGCCATAGTGTCACGTTCGCTGGAATAAATATCGTACCAAGCTGCAGCGCGATATGGTTTCCACATATTATTTATTAGAAACGCACATAACAACAAAGAAAGAATGAAACAAACAACGAACCATAACTAAGAGGTGTAACATACACTAACTCAAAACAATATCCCATAAAACACAGGTGGAAAAAATGCTACTTAAATATGATAGCCAGCTGCCTCTATTTGGGAATCATACCAAACACCAACATAGAAAAACTAAACTAGAACCCCACATAGAAAAGAATAACTAGAAAACCCCCCAGTCACGCCCTTACCTACTATACCATAGAAAAACAAAGGCTCTCTATGGTCAGGGCGTGACACATAGTATGTGTAGGCTTTGTGTATTTTTAAAAGTCCTCAATATTGAGGCAAAAATAATAGAGATATTGACTCACGACATCAAAAGTGAATAAAACGATACATTTTGTTGTTTACATACTTCCAACATCAAGTCTGGTGCCGCTACCAAAAGTGTACCACAGTGATACAATCACTATTTGTAACGTCTGCTTCCAACTCACACTCTCAAACACATAGATCCCCTGAACACAGCTCACTTTCCAGCCCACTTTCCAACTCACACTCTCAAACACCTAGATCCCTCTAGCTCACTCTCCAGATCCCAATCACCTGAATTCTGATCAACTGAACTAAATAGTGTGTGTAAATGACATACAGGTGTTCACACACTATTTAGTTCAGTTCTTTGCACCCCATCATTGTGAGGTATTGTTTGTTTTGTGACACACTTCTATTCGGAGCTCTGTTTTTCCCGTATTCAGTCCTCCTGTGTATGATAGTTTTTGGCCTGCCTCACTAACAACGCCTTTTGCTTATTCCCTGCCTGTACTTTAGCCTATCGGATTTCCTGTTATTAACCTCTTGCCTGTTCTCCTGGACTAGGTTACTAGCCTTTTCCCTGCCTGTACTGTTGCCTCTTTGGACCCCTGTGTATGACCTTCTGCCTGCCCCTGGACCCATCTACCTGCCTCCTCCTGTGGTCCTTTACAAACAAACACCTGCTGCGCCCTGCACTTGAAACCAGCTAACTGTCTCCCATCGTGTTCATTACACTATTACTGCTGGTACAAAAACCTCTGTGTTTTGTGTTGCTGCAGCTGTTACAGTGAAGATCACTCATACAGAATCATGATCAACACAAATACACTTTAACATCTTCCAGGTAGAACAAACACTTCATATTAGCTGTTTCTAGATAATATACATATGAATTGCATCTTAAATCCAGATATGAGTCCTTTTTCCTTCCTCTGTGTGTCAGGTGTTCTCCTAGTCTGGAGGTACAGTCCAGCATTAGATCAGTGTGCTAGTATTCCTCCATATTGTCCATATGAAAGACAACAGCAGCAGCAGTAGTGATAGTGATCCATGTTGTATATTCCTTTATGAAACATGTTGATCTCACATTTAACAGTGGTGGTAAAGTCACAGAGGACAGACAACACTACCAGAGGAATCCTACCAGCTTTAGTTTAGAGAAGTGTTCACTAACTGATTAGAGGAACTTACACGAGAGACCAAGCATGAGTGAACAGACAGTTCATTATATCTGATCATCATCAGAACAAAATATAATTGTGGTGTGACATAAAAGTTGCCATACATTAGTTATCTTAGTAAAAAGTTGCTGTTTGATGTTATTAAAGGGGTGACATGCACCTAGCGTTTAGAGTGTTGGGCTAGTAACCGAAAGGTTGCTAGTTCAAATCCCCAGGCCGACACGGTGAAACATCTGTCGATGTTCACTTTAGCAAGGCACTTAACCTTAATTGCTCCAGGGTCGCAGTTGATAATGGCAGATCTTGGCTGTGACCCCACTCCCTGAGGCTGTCTCAGGGGGAGTTGGGATATAAAAAAATAAACATTTTTAATTCACACATGCGTGAAATAGGACAAATATAAGCACCACCTAGTTGTTATAAAGGAAAGCTCATGCAGGACAAAATATATTCTAATGGGAGCCTACTTGGAAACTGAAATAGATTTGAAACATTAATTTGCATAATGCATCTGTCCTGCTGCTCTAAGAGCATTTATATCCCTGTGAGTTTAACACTTCATGACTGAGAGCTGTTCTTCATGACCACAGAACCCACAACAACCATGACTTTAATCACCATCTTCATCTGGACACTTGTCTTCTACATACAAGGTATAAGAATTATGATTATCTAAGTAACAATAATTGAGTAAGTAATGGATGATTATCTCATAATAATGTATTAATTACATCATTTCAGATATTAAAAAGTGTTTTGTTTGTTTCACTCACTATTCAATATTCAGAATCCAGAGGACAGTACACTCTGACTCAGACACCTGCAGTGAAAGCTGATGGCAATGGAGAGACGGTCAACATTGGCTGTAAACTCAGCAGTGGTATATACAGTAATTACCTGAACTGGTACCAACAAAGACCTGGAGAAGCTCCTAAACTCCTCATTTATTACATTAACAACAAGTTCACTGGGACTCCATCTAGATTCAGTGGCAGTGGATCTGGGAGTGACTTCACTCTGACCATCAGTGGAGTCCAGGCTGAAGATGCAGGAGATTACCACTGTCAGAGTTTACACTACCCCAACAGTGTCTGGGTGTTCACACAGTGATACAGAGCCGTACAAAAACCTCCCTCAATCATACTGCACCGTGACTGAGGGAGAAGAGACAGTGACATGGAACACTGATCAGTGAATAAACTTTGAATAACGTTAGAAACCATCATTCAGATCACATGTTCTCCATCGTCATCAACAGTATCATCATCACCTCCATCACCATCATCATCATCATGTCATGGTTGACTCATTATATTTGTCACAGCCTGAAAGTACACCTATAAATGTTATTTGATGCTATGAAACACACACAATATCAGTCCATATTCAAGTGAGGTGATGTTACATCAGCATCAGCCCCCTAAATCAAATCCCCATATGAACCTCGCAACCAAAATATGTGATGTGATCATCTAGCATTATATGAACTATCTTGATGAGCAGGTTACTGACTGTTACATCTGTGAATGAGACATGATGCTGGGCTCAAATATGAAACATGTTTATGCACATATCTAATTTAAGTATGATATCCATTTATTACTGATTACTTATTTATCTGTTATGACTCCCTCCCTGAATCCACCATAAAGGTTCAAACCAGACAGTCCCCCACATCTGGCCCAGTCCAGGATATTTCAGGCAGTGAAACTGTTCATCTGCTAGACTGGATGCTGTGGGAGTGAAACTAAAATTTACATAGACAGAGCGGGTGGTTCTGCTTGTCCCAGAATAGAGCTCTAATGTCACCAGATGTTCACTCTGTTCCCAGGGGGTTGGAGGTAGAGAAGACTCTATGACTATCTTGCAGATGTGATACTGGTAATATTATGTGGAACACTTTTTTTTTAAATGTAGCTAAATGCAGATGTGAGATATCGATCAAATGTTCAATAGCATTACATTATTGTCTTTATAAATCTAGAAGTCAAGCAGGTCAAAAACTTCTGAGAAATATGAATAAAGAGTACCTACTGTACTACAAATGACTAAACCTCTCCTGTTAATCTGTGAAAATAGTAGTATCTTTTGTTAGTATGAACTACCTGTTAATGACGTTGTGGTTAGAACATAAATAACTAAGCAATAAGGTTTAGGTCGGATAGATTTCATAGAAACTGTGAATCCTACTTTACGAATATTTTTCTATGTCATTCAACATTTAAGACTAAAGTAAAATTATTGAAAGAGACAAAAACATATTTGTTTCTAAGAGAAGTCTTTATTTTCATCTATTCATCAAAGCATCAAAGCAAACATTCCTACAGTATCTAATAGTAATAAAACAGAACACATCACATCTAACACTGATTCAATCTCAGTCTACAGAGAGGATTGGCACATGAACTCAAGCAAAGCCCCCTGTTAGTCTACATGTCAGTGATCAATAAGACAGAGAACATCTGATCTCAGAACAGAGTCAAAGCAGAGGAACCAGCAGCCTCTCTCCACAGGGGTGTGTGACTGAGGGGTTCTACCCAGAACAGTCAGCCCTCCTCAGGGTCTTGGTGACTGGAGTCTGGGATTTCTGCTGGGCTTCACAGGTCACCTCTCCTGCCTTGGTCCACTCCTGGCCAGTGAGAGTCAGGGTGCTGCTCCAGCTGTACAGGCCATCCTTCTCCAGGATCCCGGGATTAGCCTCCTGTTTCTTGCTGGTCCCGTCCACTTTCCAGCTCATGGTCCAGTCTGAGGGGAAGCCCTTGTTGGCCAGACACGTCAGTGTGGCTGTTGTTGTACTGGACAGCTCCTCACTAGAGGGGGGCAGGACGGTGAGGGTGGGGGAACTGTTACCTGGAACAAACAGAACACATCAAATAAGTAACTACATCAAGTACAGCTACAGTATGAGATTCTCTTCAGCAAAGTACACAACAAAATAAAGTAAATTGGAAATGCCCTCTAAATATAAATATAAAAGTTAGATTGTTTAAAAGATGTGGAGAAAAACCTAAAGTAATTTGATACAAAACAGATTTATGAACCAAACAAGTAGAAAGTGTTTAAATGACTAGAGTTACTAGTCATACGGTGTCAGTTATACATGTTATACAGATATTGTTCAGGAATGGATCTGATCAGAACAGCCTGCTCATATTCATAGTATTTTCATCACATATCATCCATGTTGAATTATGAAGTCAGTTACAACCATAACTGAGACCCTTTGTCTTCACACTAACAATGAAGTCTACCATGAACACAATGCAACAATGATGAATACTATATACAATACTATTAGTTATTATACCAGAATTAGGAGTGATATTCTGCAATTATACAAATCAGACATACAAATAAACCTACAATTTATCATTTTGATTCAATAAATATTTATTTGAAAGAAGGCTCTGTTAAAGCTACATTTAACCAAAAATATTTGAGTTAAAGATAATAAAAATATAAATAACAAAATCGCACACAAACAGTAATACACAATGCAACAACTATATTCCATATTATTAAATAGTTATCATACTAGAACTATCCTCTGCAATCCATCAAACCACACATTTAACTAAACACCTACATTTGAACATTTTACTTAAATAACATTTTATTTGAAAGAAGGTTTAGTCAAATGTAATAGAAAAAATATATATTTTTTGGAAGTAAAATATGTAAAAAAGCAACATTTTCATAGAGTTTCGCAAAAAAATACCCCCAAAAATGATCTGAAAGAAATATTAAAGAGCTTGTTACTTACTTCCAACATCGAGTCTGGTGCCGCTACCAAAAGTGTACCACAGTGATAAAATCCCTATTGCTGCTCGTACAAAAACCTCCTGCATGTTTGGCACTCTTAATTTCTTTAGACTGTGGTTCAAATAATTAACTCAGCTATAGTATGAATACATTTCAGAAATGATTTAATCTCCTCAATTAGAAATAAAGTGTTTTTCATGTTGATTTCTTTAACATTGACCAAACCTGACTTTTTCTTGTACATTTCCTACTACTGTAGATGCAGCATGTTTATTCATACAACTAATCTAAAATGTAGGCTATTGACTTTCGTAGTTTAATCAAATTTGATTAGATGTAATAACATTCATATTGGCCATAGTTTGTGTAGGCCTTGTGTATTTTGTTCAAATCATTTAAAAAAGTTCATTTGAAAAATCCTCAATATCAAGGCAAAACGTATAGAGATATTGAAAAACGACATCAAAAGGTGAATAAAATAGTTAATTTTGTACTTTACTTACTTCCAACATCAAGTCTGGTGCCGCTACCAAAAGTCCTCCACAGTGATACAATCCCTATTACTGCTGGTACAAAAACCTCCTGAATATTGGGGAAGCTGAATTTCTTTAGACTGTGGTTCAAATAATTAACTCTACTATGGTATGAATACTTTTCAAAAATGATTTAATCTATTCAATTTTATATAAAGTGTTTTTTATTTTGTTTTCCTTAACACTGAGCAGAAACCTACTGTTTACTATATATTTCCTACAAGGTGCAGTATGTTTATTCATACAACTAATCTAAGATGCAGGCTAATCACTTTAATCTTTAGAAAATATTGGTCAAATTTGATTAGATGAAATAACTTTTGTATTCAAATTGGCCATAGTACGTGTAGGCCTTGTGTATTGTTTTTTAAATCTTTTATTTTTTTATCCTCAATATCGGGGCAAAAATAATGGAGAACTTGAAACACAACATCAAAAGGTGAATAAAATGTAGATTTGTTTTGTTTACTTACTTCCAACATCAAGTCTGGTGCCGCTACCAAAAGTCCACCACAGTGATACAATCCCTATTACTGCTTGTACAAAAACCTCTCTGTGTTGTGATGCTGCAGCTGTTACAGTGAAGATCACTCATATAGAATCATAATCAACATTAATACACTTTAACATCTTCCAGGTAGAACAAACACTTCATATTAGCTGTTTCTAGATAATAAAAATATGAAGTGTGTCTTAAATCCAGATATTAGTATTGTTTTCCTTCCTCTGTGTATCAGGTGTCCTCCTAGTCTGTAGGTACAGTCCAGCATTAGATCAGTGTTGCTAGTATTCCTCCATATTGTCCATATGACAGACAACAGCAGCAGCAGTAGTGATAGTGATCCATGTTGTATATTCCTTTATTAAACATGTTGATCTCAGATTTAACAGTGGTGGTAAAGTCCCAGAGGACAGACAACACTACCAGAGGAATCCTACCAGCTTTAGTTTAGAGAAGTGTTCACTAACTGATTAGAGGAACTTACATGAGAGACCAAGCATGAGTGAACAGACAGTTCATTATATCTGATCATCATCAGAACAAAATATAATTGTGGTGTGACATAAAAGTTGCCATACATTAGTTATCTTAGTAAAAAGTTGCTGTTTGATGTTATTAAAGGGGTGACATGCAGCTAGCGGTTAGAGTGTTGGGCTAGTAACCGAAAGGTTGCTAGTTCAAATCCCCAGGCCGACACGGTGAAACATCTGTCGATGTTCCCTTTAGCAAGGCACTTAACCCTAATTGCTCCAGGGTCCATAATGGCAGATCTTGGCTGTGACCCCACTCTCTGAGGCTGTCTCAGGGGAAGTTGGGATATAAAAAAATTAAAAAAAATTATTCACACATGCGTGAAATAGGACAAATATAAGCACCACCTAGTTGTTATAAAGGAAAGCTCATGCAGGACAAAATATATTCTAATGGGAGCCTACTTGGAAACTGAAATAGATTTGAAACATGAATTTGCATAATGCATCTGCTCCGCTGCTCTAACAGCATTTATATCCCTGTGAGTTTAACACTTCATGACTGAGAGCTGTCCTTCATGACAACAGAACCCACAACAACCATGACTTTAATCACCATCTTCATCTGGACACTTGTCTTCTACATACAAGGTATAAGAATTATGATTATCTAAGTAACAATAATTGAGTAAGTAATGGATGATTATCTCATAATAATGTATTAATTACATAATTTCAGATATTAAAAAGTGTTTTGTTTGTTTCTCTCACTATTCAATATTCAGAATCCAGAGGACAGTACACTCTGACTCAGACACCTGCAGTGAAAGCTGTTGGCACTGGAGAGACGGTCAACATTGGCTGTAAACTCAGCAGTGGTATATACAGTAATTACCTGCACTGGTACCAACAGAGACCTGGAGAAGCTCCTAAACTCCTCATTTATCAGATAAACAACAAGTTCACTGGGACTCCATCTAGATTCAGTGGCAGTGGATCTGGGAGTGACTTCACTCTGACCATCAGTAGAGTCCAGGCTGAAGATGCAGGAGATTACTACTGTCAGAGTTTTCACTATCCTGGTAGCATTCGCTGGTTCACACAGTGCTACAGAGCCGTACAAAAACCTCCCTCAGTCAGACTGCACAGTGACTGTACTGCTACAGCTGGGACCTACTGCAGGTGCTGAGGGGAGGAGATGATCCAGTACAATGACACAGTGTGTAGTAGAGCTGAACAACACTAGAGTCAAACTAGAGCTGTGTCTAGAAGATCTTAGATCATAACTGATCACTAAATGTTTCTCCTGAACATTAACTACATGTTGACTCTGTTGAGTAACTCAAGGAAAACTTTCAACCAATCTGGATAGAGATGATGTGCAATGATCCAAACCCCTAAAGATGACTTGTGTTTTGAATAGCTTGAAATTAATCAACATGATTCAAACACATACAGTAAAGCCCCTAAACATTACCCAGACATCCTCCCTCACACCACTGTGGTAGTTCCAGAGAGCAGCAGGTGTAGCAGGAGACTGGAGACGTCAGAGCTCTGGAGATCTCCTCTTTAGATCAGAGTCAGTCAGCAGCATCATAGTCCACACACAGATCCTGACCACTGGAGGGAGACATAAAGCCGATACTATCTGCTCTAATAACACAGCAATAACAATATGCTCCATTTGTAGATGTCTATAATCAATATATCAGTCCCCATTCAGCACTTATATTAGAAACCATGTCAGTCATTACATAGCTATCAGGTTTCTACATTACATCAGTTTGACTGTCCAGGAAAACTATTTACATATATATTTTTTTTATTTAACCTTTATTTAACTAGGCAAATCAGTTAAGAACAAATTCTTATTTACAATGACGGCCTACCCCGGCCAAACGCTGACGACGCTGGGTCAATTGTGAGCCCCCATACATAGGACACTTTGCATAGACAGCACATGCTTCAGTGCTCTGGAAGTGTTTATATCCCTGTGAGTTTAACACTTCATGACTGAGAGCTGTTCTTCATGACAACAGAACCCACAACAACCATGACTTTAATCACCGTCTTCATATGTATATTTTCCCTGTGTCTCCAAGGTAATATATTTGACAGAAAATGACGCAAACCATTGCAATATTAGGCTATATAACCTTATTACAGCTTAAGATAATAATCTATATGGACAAATGAATGAACAATTTAATGCTAATTCGACATGCCATCTCTGTTTCAGAGTCCAGAGGCCAGGTCATTGTGACTCAGACTCCAACAGTGAAAACTGTTTCAATGGGTCACTCATTAACATTCAGCTGTAAGACTTGCAGTGCTGTATACAGTG
The DNA here is from genome assembly GCF_029448725.1 of Salvelinus fontinalis. NCBI lineage: Eukaryota > Metazoa > Chordata > Actinopteri > Salmoniformes > Salmonidae > Salvelinus > Salvelinus fontinalis. The sequence goes on along the minus strand of NC_074675.1, from coordinate 14,726,217 downwards.
CCATCTATGGAAAGGGGATGGCCTGTTATCAACAGAAACCTGGAGGAGCTCCTAAATACCTAATAAACTTAGATTATATCTAGATTCAGTGGCAGTGGATCTGGGAGTGACTTCACTCTGACCATCAGTGGAGTCCAGGCTGAAGATGCAGGAGATTACTACTGTCAGAGTTTACACTACCCCAACAGTGTCTGGGTGTTCACACAGTGATACAGAGTCGTACAAAAACCTCCCTCAATCATACACCACTATGGTAGTTCCAGAGAGCAGCCGGCTCTGGAGATCTCCCCTTTAGATCAGTTGGGCTACCGAGTGGCGCAGCGGTCTAAGGCACTGCATCTCAATGCTAGAGGCATCACTACAGGTGCTGGGTCGATCCCGGGCTGAATCACAAACGGCGGTGATTGGGAGTCCCATAGGGCGACGTACAATTGTCCCGGGGTAGGTTGTCATCGGAAAAAATTATTTGTTCTTAACTGACTTGCCTAAGTAGTAATTAATATATATATATATATGTTTTTAAATGAAGTCAGTCAGCAGCATTTAAGTCTTTGAATGCCAAGTTAACAAACAGATCACTGGCCATTTCGAATCCCAACGTACCTTCTCCGCTCTGCAATCCGGTTTCCGAGCTGGTCACGGGTGCACCTCAGCCACGCTCAAGGTACTAAACGATATCATAACCGCCATCGATAAAAGACAGTACTGAGCAGCCGTCTTCATCGACCTGGCCAAGGCTTTCGACTCTGTCAATCACCGTATTCTTATCGGCAGACTCAACAGCCTTGGTTTCTCAAATGACTGCCTCTCCTGGTTCACCAACTACTTCTCAGATAGAGTTCAGTGTGTCAAATCGGAGGGCCTGTTGTCCGGACCTCTGGCAGTCTCTATGGGGGTATCAAATCTCGGGCCGACTCTTTTCTCTGTATATATCAATGATGTCGCTCTTGCTGCGGGTGATTCCTTGATCCACCTCTACGCAGACGGCACCATGCTGTATACATCTGGCCCTTATTTGGACACTCTGTGAACAAACCTCCAATCAAGCTTCAATGCCATACAACACTCCTTCCGTGGCCTCCAACTGCTCTTAAACGCTAGTAAAACTAAATGCATGCTCTTCAACCGATCGCTGCCCGCACCCGCCCGCCCGATTCGGCTTCCTATATCGCAACAAAGCCTCCTTCTCTCATGCTGCCAAACATACCCTCGTAAAACTGACCATCCTACCGATCCTCGACTTCAGCAATGACATTTACAAAATAGCCTCCAACACTCTACTCAGCAAACTGGATGCAGTCTATTACAGTGCCATCCATTTTGTCACCAAAGCCCCATATACCACCCACAACCGTGACCTGTATGCTCTCGTCGGCTGGCCCTCGCTACATATTCGTCGCCAGACCCACTGGCTCCAGGTCATCTACAAGTCTTTGCTAGGTAAAGCTCCGCCTTATCTCAGCTCACTGGTCACCATAACAACACTCACCCGTAGCACGCGCTCCAGCAGGTATATCTCACTGGTCATCTCCAAAGCCAACACCTCCGTTGGCCACCTTTCCTTCCAGTTCTCTGCTGCCAATGACTGGAACAAATTGCAAAAATCACTGTAGCTGGGGTCTTATATCTCCCTCTCGAACTTTAAGCATCAGCAGTCTGAGCAGCTTACCGATCACTGTACCTGTACACAGCCAATCTGTAAATAGCACACCCGACTACCTAATCTCCATATTATTACTTACCCTCTTGCTCTTTTGCACCCCAGAAACTCTACTTGCACATCATCATCTGCACATCTATCACTCCAGTATTAATGCTAAATTGTAACTATTTTCGACTCTCGGGCCTATTTATTGCCTATCTCCACTACTCTTCTGCATTTGCACACACTGTACATAGATTTTAAATTGTTATTTTCTTTTGTGTTATTGACTGTACGTTTGTTTATGTGTAACTCTGTGTTGTTGTTTTTGTCGCACTGCTTGCTTCATCTTGGCCAGGTCGCAGATGTAAATGAGAACTTGTTCTCAACTGGCCTACCTGGTTAAATAAAGGTGAAATGAATAGAGAAATTGATCGGAGGAACCTGCATGATGTAAGTGTCCGTCTCATTACACTTTTTAACATTTTATCTCTGTCCTGTAGGCGACAGAAAAGCCTTATACTCTTTCTACCATATCCTATATCCGCGACATGATTTATGTTACATGATTATTTTCTGTGGAACGCCGCAGCGATGTGTCTCTCCAACAGCACCCTGGAGAGGAGCACTGGGAATGGACAAGCAAAATGTTTTGCGCCCCTGCCTTTGTCAAAGTGGGCACTGCTTATCATAGGGCTGCATCAGCGCTCACCTAAAAAGCCCATATGCCACTGGTTGAGAGAAATGATCATTGTTTTTGGGCAGAATTATGTGAGGTTTTATGTGTTGCTGTATGTGTGAACTGGTCAGTTTAGCTCAGAAAATGCCGCCCTCGTCAATCTAACGCCATAGGTGGCCGCCTAATCCTGCCTAATGAGCGGGCTGGCCGTGCCAATGATCACTGGAAGGTGGAAACTGACTGGTATTCCTCTTTTCCATGGATATCAATATGTTACCATAGCATATTACCATAACACTAATAAACAGATAAAGTGATATGTTCAGAAGTTACATGATGTATGACTTTAAAAAAACGATCACCATTATTAATTATAATTTTGTCTTGCTAATAAACAACCAATAACCAAAAATAGCATTGTATTTATGCCCTTTTTATTCACGTAACTGAACATTACTTGAAAGTTACAATCACTTCAGGCTCCCAAGCCATCGGAAAATCCCCAACTGGACCTTACAACCAGCTGTGGAAATCCAATGGATGTGATCATCAACAGCAGCATATTAACTTTTTTCATGAGTAGGTTACGTACTGTTAGCTCTGTGAATGAGACCTGATGTTGGATTCAACATGAGATACATGTAAACTACTTGTACATAAACTATCATCATAAAGTAGAATACCCATTTTATCTATCATTAATTACATGGTGGCATATATGTTATGTCTCCCTTCCTGCATCCACCATAGAGGTTAAAACCAGTCACTCCCTCACATCTGGCCCAGTTCAGGGTATTTCAGACAGTGAAACTGTTCAACTGGTAGACTGGTAGCTGTGGGAGTGAAACTGAGATTTACATAGACAGGGCTGGGTGGTTCTGCTTTTCCCAGAATAGAGCAGCACTGTCACCAGATGTTCACTCTGTTCCCAGGGGGTTGGAGGTAGAAAAGACTCTTTGACTATCTTGAAGATGTGATACCGTTGAAATTACGTGGATCTTGTAAAACAGACGTTGCTTAATACAAGTGTTTTCAAATGTTGATAACATTAGCGTACTGTCTTTATGAATCTATAAATCAAGCATGGTCAAAAAATGGTCCAAAGATATGAATCAAAATAACCATCACCTACTACATGTGGCTAGACCTGTCCTGTTATTCTTGAAACATTGTACTGTCTAGACCTCTCCAGTTAACTGTTAACATTGTAGTATATACACCTCTCCTGTTAATCTGTTAACGTTGTAGTATCTACACCTCTCCTATTAATCTGTTAACATTATAGTATCTAGACCTCTCCTGTTAATCTGTTAACATTGTAGTATCTACACCTCTCCTGTTAATCTGTTAACATTATAGTATCTAGACCTCTCCTGTTAATCTGTTAACATTATAGTATCTAGACCTCTCCTGTTAATCTGTCAACATTGTAGTATCTAGACCTCTCCTGTTAATCTGTTAACATTATAGTATCTACACCTCTCCTGTTAATCTGTTAACATTGTAGTATCTACACCTCTCCTGTTAATCTGGTAACATTATAGTATCTAGACCTCTCCTGTTAATCTGGTAACATTATAGTATCTAGACCTCTCCTGTTAATCTGTTAACATTGTAGTATCTACACCTCTCCTGTTAATCTGTTAACATTATAGAATCTAGACCTCTCCTATTAATCTGTTAACATTGTAGTGTCTAGACCTCTCCTGTTAATCTGTTAACATTGTATTATCTTGTGTTAATATCAACTGCTGTAAAATGGCGCCAGAGAAGAAGGCAGATGTTTTACGTGCCCCCAGCAGATTGTATATTTTGTTTGTTTATTTGCGTTGTTTGTAACTTATTTTTTTACTTATTTTGTTCATAATGTTGCCGCTACCATCTCTTATGAACAAAAATAACTTCTAGACATCAGGACTGCGATTTCCACAGACTAGCAGAATCCTTTATTTCATTTCATGACTCTGATGAGCCCGATGTGAAGGATATACTGCTTCCTCTGGAACAGGCCCCGATCCCCGTGATCTGCGTGAAAAGGAGGCGAAGAAAGAGGGGCCGAAGGGTGGGCTGCCTTCTGAGACTTTGTAGGCGATCGAGAAAAACCCCCACTTCCCTCCATTCTGTGTCACGCCCTGACCGTAGAGAGCTTTTTATGTCTCTATTTTGGTTTGGTCAGGGTGTGATTTGGGTGCGCATTCTATGTTCCTTTTTCTATGATTTGTATTTCTGTGTGTTTGGCCACGTGTGGTTCTCAATCAGAGGCAGCTGTCTGTCGTTGTCTCTGATTGAGAACCATACTTAGGTAGCCTTTTCCCACCTGTATTTGTGGGTAGTTGTCTATGTGTAGTTGCATGTCAGCACTAGTTGTTTAAGTGTTCTTCGTTTAATAAAGAAGAATTTATTTCAATCACGCTGCGCCTTGGTCTCATCGTTACGACGAACGTGACATTCTGCTAGCAAATGTGCAATATTAGGAGAATAAAATTGACGAATTATGCAGAAGATCGAACTACCAACGGGACATTAAAAACTGTAACATCTTATCCTTCACGGAGTCGTGTCTGAACGACGACAATATCAACATACTGGTTATCCGATGTACTGGCAGGATAGAACAGCGGAGTCTGGTAAGACAAGGGGCGGCGGACTATGTATTTTTGTAAATAACAGCTGGTGCACGATATCTAAGGAGGTCTCGAGCTATTGCTCACCTGCGGTAGAGAATCTCATGATAAGCTAAGTTCTAGATAATATCTAGACGACCAATTCTCATAGCTTTTAGCCGTACCTTTATCCTACTCCTCTTCTGTTCCTCTGGTGATGTAGAGGTGAATGCAGGCCCTGCAGTGCCTAGCTCCACTCCTATTCCCCAGGCGCTCTCTTTTGATGACTTCTGTAACCGTAATAGCCTTGGTTTCATGCATGTTAACATTAGAAGCCTCCTACCTAAGTTTGTTTTATTCACTGCTTTAGCACACTTTGCCAAGATGTTCAAGCCGTGTCTGAATCCTGGCTAAGGAAGAAGCACTTGCCTACCTGGTTAAATAAAGGTGAAATTAATTAAAAAAAGAAAAAAAAGAAAAAAAAAGCTGTAGACCACACTACATACCGAGAGAGTTTCCATCTGTATTCTTCGTAGCTGTTTACGTACCACCTCAGTCCGAGGCTGGCACTAATACAGCATTGAATGAGCTGTACTCCGCCATAAGCAAACAAGAAAACGCTCACCCATAGGCGGCGCTCCTAGTAGCCGTGGACTTTAATGCAAGGAAACTTAAATCCGTTTTACTTAATTTCTATCTTCAGTCTAGGGTCCTTTTTTCTCAATTTTTGCCTGACTGACGTGCCCAAAGTTAACTGCCTGTTACTCAGGCCCTGAAGCCAGGATATGCATATAATTGGTACCATTGGAAAGAAAACACTTTGAAGTTTGTAGAAATGTTAAAATAATGTATGAGACTATAACACAATAGATATGGTAGGAGAAAATCCAAAGAATAACCAACCGTAAAAAAGAAAATTGAGATCCCATGCTCTTACAATGGAAAGTATAGGGTAAGTCCAGCTCCCATATTGCAATTCCTATGGCTTCCACTAGGTGTCAGCAGTCTTTGCTAGTGGGACGCCTATCCCTGAGAAGTTAAATGTGCAACCAGGGGAAAAAGAACTCTGGAGCACATATACTCCACACACACAGACGCATACAAAGCTCTCCGTTGCCCTCCAATTGGCAAATCTGACCATAATTATATCCTCCTGATTCCTGCTTTTGAGCTAAAATTAAAGCAGGAAGCAACAGTGACTAGATCAATAAGTAGTCAGATGATACAGATTCTAAGCTACAGGCCTGTTTTACTGGCACAGACTGGAATATGTTCTGGGATTCCTCTGATGGTATTGAGGAGTACACCACGTCAGTCATTGGGTTCATCAATAAGTGGACGTCGTCCCCACAGTGACCGTACGTACATTCCCCAACCAGAAGCCATGGATTACAGGCAGCATCCGCACTGAGCTAAAGGCTAGAGCTGCCGCTTTCAAGGAGCAGGACTCTAACCCGGAAGCTTATAAGAAATTCCGCTATGCCATCCGATGAACCATCAAACAGGCAAAGCATCAATACAGGACCAAGATCGAATCGATCTACACCGGCTCTGACACTAGTTGGATGTGGCAGGATTTGCAAACCATTACAGACTACAAATGGAAGGACAGCCAAGAGCTGCACAGTGACACAAGCCTACCAGATGAGCTAAACTACTTCTATGCTCGCTTCGAGGCAAATAACACTGAAACATGCATGAGAGCACCAACTGTCACGGAAGACTGGATGATCACGCTCTCTGCAGCCGATGTGAGTAAGACCTTTAAACAGGTCAACATTTTTAAGGCCGCAGGGCCAGAAGGATTACCAGAACGTGTACTGCGAGCATGCACTGACCAGCTGGCAAGTCTCTTCACTGACACCTTCAACCTCTCCCTGTCTGAGTCTGTAATACCAACATGTTTCAAGCAGACCACCATAGTCCCTGTGCCCAAGAACACTAAGGTAATCCTGCCTAAATGACTACCAACCCATAGCACTCACGTCTGTAGCCATGAAATGCCTTGAAAGGCTGGTCATTGCTCACATCTACACCATCATCCCAGCAACCCTAGACCCACTCCAATGTGCATACTGCCCCAACAGATCCACAGGTGATGCAATCTCTATTGCACTCCACACTGCCCATTCCCACCTGGACAAAAGGAACAACTATGTGAGAATGCTATTCATTGACTACAGCTCAGCTTTCAACACCATAGTGCCCTCAAAGCTCATCAATAAGCTAAGGACCCTGGGACTAAACACCTCCCTTTGCAACTGGATCCTGGACTTCCTGATGGGCAGCCCCCAGGTGGTAAGGGTAGGTAACAACACATCTACCACGCTGATTCTCAACACGGGGACCCCTCAGGGGTGTGTGCTCAGTCCCCTCCTGTACTCCCTGTTCACCCATGACTGCATGGCCAAGCATGACTCCAACACCATAAATTAAGTTTGCCGACGACACAACAATGGTAGGCCTGATCACCGACAATGATGAGACAGCCTATAGGAAGTTAGTCAGAGACCTGGCCATGTGGTGCCAGGACAACAACCTCTCCCTCAACATGATCAAGACAAAGGAGATGATTGTGGACTACAGGAAAAGAGGACCATTCTCATCGACGGGGCTGCATTGGAGCAGGTTGAGAGCTTCAAGTTCCTTGGTGTCCACATCACCATCAAACTAACATGGTCCAAACACACCAAGACAGTTGTGAAGAGGACACAACAAAACCTATTCCCCCTCAGGAGACTGAAAAGATTTGGCATGGGTCCTCAGATCCTAAAAAGGTTCTACAGCTGCAACATCGAGAGCATCCTGACCGGTTGCGTCACTGCCTGTCATGGCAACTGCTAGGCCTCCGACCGCAAGGCTCAACAGAGGGTGGTGCGAACGACCCAGTACATCACTGGGGCCAAGTTTTCTGCCATCCAGGACCTCTATACCAGGTGGTGTCAGAGGAAGTCCCTAAAAAGGCCCTAAAAAACTCCAGCCAACCTAGTCATAGACTGTTCTCTCTGCTACCGCATGGCAAGATGTCCTGGAGAGCCAAGTCTAGGTCCAAGAGGCTTCTTAACAGCTTCTACCCCCAAGCCATTAGACTCCTGAACATCTAGTCAAATGGCTACCCAGACTATTTGCATTGCCCCCCCTCTCCCCCTCTTTACACCACCGCTACTCTCTGTTGTCATCTATGCATAGTCACTTTAATAAATCTACCTACATGTACGTACTACCTCAACGAACCGGTGCCACCGCACATTGACTCTGTATCGGTTACCCCCTGTATATAGTCTCACTATTGTTATTTTACTGCTGCTCTTTAATTACTTGTTACTTTAATCTCTTATTCTTATCCATATTTTTTTTTAACTGTGTTGTTGGTTAGGGCTCTCGTAAGTAAGCATTTCTCTGTAAGTTCTACATCTGTTGTATTCGGCGCATGTGACTAGTAACATTTGATTTGATTTGATTTGCTGGTTGAAGATGATGTGGTTTCAAGTGAGAACATAAATAACTAAGCAGTGACATTTTGGTCTGATAGTTTTCAAAGAAACTGTGAATCAGGCTTTATTAATATATGTCAATACCATTCAACAACATTTAAGACTGTAGTTTAATTATTTAAAAAGACAACAGAAATATGTGTTCCAAAGGGAAATATTTATTTTCATCTATTCATCAAAGCATCAAAGCAATCATTCCTACAGTATCTAATAGTAATAAAACAGAACTCAGAACAGAACTCATCAAATTTAACACTGACACAATCTCAGTCTACAGAGAGGATTGATACATGAACTCAAGCAAAGCCCCCTGTTAGTCAACATGTCAGTGATCAAAAGACAGAGAACATCTGATCTCAGAACAGAGTCAAAGCAGAGGAACCAGCAGCCTCTCTCCACAGGGGTGTGTGACTGAGGGGTCCTACCCAAAACAGTCAGCCTTCCTCAAGGTCTTGGTGACTGGAGTCTGGGATTTCTGCTGGGCTTCACAGGTCACCTCTCCTGCCTTGGTCCACTCCTGGCCAGTGAGAGTCAGGGTGCTGCTCCAGCTGTACAGACCGTCCTTCTCCAGGACCCCGAGACTGGTCTTCTGGTTCTTGCTGGTCCCGTCCACTTTCCAGCTCAAGGTCCAGTCTGAGGGGAAACCCTTGTTGGCCAGACACGTCAGTGTGGCTGTTGTTGTACTGGACAGCTCCTCACTAGAGGGGGGCAGGACGGTGAGGGTGGGGGCACTGTTACCTGGAACAAACAGAACACATCAACTAAGTAACTACATCAAGTACAGCTACAGTAAGAGATTACCTTCAGCAAAGGACACAACAAAATAAAGTGAATTGGAAATGCCATCTAAATATTAATGTAGAAGTTGGATTGTTTAAAAGATGTGGAGAAACACTAAAGTAATATGATATAAAGCAGATTTATGAACCAAACAAGTAGAAAGTGTTTAAATAACTAGAGTTACTAGTCATACGGTGTCAGTTATACATGTTATACAGATATTGTTCAGGAATGGATTTGATCAGAACAGCCTGCTCATATTCATAGTATTTTCATCACATATCATCCATGTTGGATTATGAAGTCAGTTACAACCATAACTGAGACCCTTTGTCTTCACACTAACAATGAAGTCTACCATGAACACAATGCAACAATGATGAATACTATATACAATACTATTAGTTATTATACCAGAATTAGGAGTGATATTCTGCAATTATACAAATCAGACATACAAATAAACCTACAATTTATCATTTTGATTCAATAAATATTTATTTGAAAGAAGGCTCTGTCAAAAGCTACATTTAACCAAAAATATTTGAGTTAAAGATAATACAAATATAAATAAAAAATCGCACACAAACAGTAATACACAATGCAACAACTATATTCCATATTATTAAATAGTTATCATACTAGAACTATCCTCTGCAATCGATCAAACCACACATTTAACTTAACACCTACATTTGAACATTTTACTTAAATAACATTTTATTTGAAAGAAGGTTTAGTCAAAAGTAATAGAAAAAATATATTTTTTTCGGAAGTAAATATGTAAAAAAGCAACATTTTCATAGAGATGGAGTTTCACAAAAAAAATCCCCCCAAAAATTATCTGAAAGAAATATTAAAGAGCTTGTTACTTACTTCCAACATCGAGTCTGGTGCCGCTACCAAAAGTGTACCACAGTGATACAATCCCTATTGCTGCTCGTGCAAAAACCTCCTGCATGTTTGGCACTCTTAATTCCTTTAGACTGTGGTTCAAATAATTAACTCAGCTATAGTATGAATACATTTCAGAAATTATTTAATCTATTCAATTTTAAATAAAGTGTTTTTTATTTCGTTTTCCTTAACATTGAGCAGAAACCTACTGTTTACTATATATTTCCTACAAGGTGCAGTATGTTTATTCATACAACTAATCTAAGATGCAGGCTAATCACTTTAATCTTTAGAAAATATTGGTCAAATTTGATTAGATGAAATAACTTTTGTATTCAAATTGGCCATAGTACGTGTAGGCCTTGTGTATTGTTTTTGAAATCTTAAAAAAAAAAAATTATCCTCAATATTGAGGCAAAAATAATGGAGAACTTGAAACACAACATCAAAAGGTGAATAAAATGTAGATTTTTTTTGTTTACTTACTTCCAACATCAAGTCTGGTGCCGCTACCAAAAGTCCACCACAGTGATACAATCCCTATTACTGCTGGTACAAAAACCTCTCTGTGCTGTGATGTTGCAGTTGTTACAGTGAAGATCACTCATACAGAATCATAATCAACACAAATACACTTTAACATCTTCCAGGTAGAACAAACACTTCATATTAGCTGTTTCTAGGTAATAAAAATATGAATTGTGTCTTAAATCCAGATATTAGTATTGTTTTCCTTCCTCTGTGTATCAGGTGTTCTCCTAGTCTGGAGGTACAGTCCAGCATCAGATCAGTGTTGCTAGTATTCCTCCATATTGTCCATATAAAAGACAACAGCAGCAGTAGTGATAGTGATCATGTTGTATATTCCTTTATTAAACATGTTGATCTCAGATTTAACAGTGGTGGTAAAGTCACAGAGGACAGACAACACTACCAGAGGAATCCTACCAGCTTTAGTTTAGAGAAGTGTTCACTAACTGATTAGAGGAACTTACATCAGAGACCAAGCATGAGTGAACAGACAGTTCATTATATCTGATCATCATCAGAATCAAAATATAATTGTGGTGTGACATAAAAGTTGCCATACATTAGTTATCTTAGTAAAAAGTTGCTGTTTGATGTTATTAAAGGGGTGACATGCAGCTAGCGGTTACAGTGTTGGGCTAGTAACCGAAAGGTTGCTAGTTCAAATCCCCAGGCCGACACGGTGAAACATCTGTCGATGTTCCCTTTAGCAAGGCACTTAACCTTAATTGCTCCAGGGTCGCAGTTGATAATGGCAGATCTTGGCTGTGACCCCACTCTCCGAGGCTGTCTCAGGGGGAGTTGGGATATAAAAAAATAAACATTTTTAATTCACACATGCGTGAAATAGGACAAATATAAGCACCACCTAGTTGTTATAAAGGAAAGCTCATGCAGGACAAAATATATTCTAATGGGAGCCTACTTGGAAACTGAAATAGATTTGAAACATTAATTTGCATAATGCATCTGCTCCGCTGCTCTAAGAGCATTTATATCCCTGTGAGTTTAACACTTCGTGACTGAGAGCTGTCCTTCATGACAACAGAACCCACAGCAACCATGACTTTTATCACCATCTTCATCTGGACACTTGTTTTCTACATAGAAGGTTAACATTTTCAGAATGTATTATTGCAAATTAATTAAATCTACAGTGTTTACATGTACAGTATATCAACGTTAATATTTATATTCAGAACTATTCATTACTATATGTAACATTTCATTCTTATAAATGTTTTTACTATATTTTTCAGAATCCAGAGGACAGTACGTTGTGACACAGACTCCGGCAGTGAAAGCTGTTGTCCCAGAACAGACAGTCTCTCTGAACTGTAAAACCAGCAGTAATGTTCACAACAATGACTTTTTAGCCTGGTACCACCAGAAACCTGGAGGAGCTCCTAAACTCCTTATTTACCGTGCTACAACACTTCAGTCTGGGACTCCATCGAGATTCAGTGGCAGTGGAACTCGTAGTGACTTCACTCTGACCATCAGTGTCCAGACTGAAGATGCAGGAGATTACTACTGTCAGAGTTACCACAGTAGTGGAGAGTTCACACAGTGATACAGAGCCGTACAAAAACCTCCCTCAGTCAGACTGCACAGTGACTGTACTGCTACAGGTTGGACCTACTGCAGTAAGAGACAATGACATTGAACACTGATCAGGTCAACTTTGAATATGGTTAGAACGCATGATACAAATCACACGTTCTCCAACGTCCTCATTATCGTCCTCATCATCATCGCCATTAATATCATCATCATGGTTGTATCTTGTTATATTGGTAATGAACTGAAAGTGTGTATGAAAGTTATTAGACGTTTTGAAACACATTACCAGTCCATATGCAGAGTAAGATCTACAGAAGTAAAAGAAAAGTGATGTTAAATCATCATCAGCCCCTCAAACCAAATCCCTACATGCACTTCACCACCAGTTATTGATGTGATCATCTAGCATGTATTAACCCTTTTCATGAGCTGTTAGATCTGTGAATGAGACATGATGCTGGGCTCAAACATGAGACACATTTACGTGGAGACATACACTACACACTATCATCGTGAAGTATAATCTTTTTTTTATCTGTCATTAATTACTTGGTGCCTTATCTTTTATGTGTCCCTCCCTGAATCCACCATAGAGGTTAACATCAGTCACCTCCCTCACATCAGTCCCAGTCCAGGGTATTTCAGGGAGGGAAACTGGTTAACTGGTAGACTGGGAACTGTAGGAGTGAAACTGAGATTTACATAGACAGGGCTGGGTGGTTCTGCTTGTCCCAGAATAGAACAGCACTGTCACCAGATGTTCAGCCAAGGGGAAGAGACAGTGACATGGACCACTGACTGAACTAAACAGTGGCGGCGGTACCATTTAAGATGAGGGAGGATGATTCTTTTTTTTATGAGCATGGCCTTATCTCTATTACAGCATATTGGATGACTGTCATTGATATTACATTCACCCAGTTTCACATAGATTGGTTTATGCTACTAAATATTACTTGCATTTTCCCTATGCCCATCATGAGGTTCCTACAACCTGGCCTATTAATTCAACGTAGCTCGAGAGAAAGGTTTGTGGTGACTGACAGTGACACATGGACAGACAGTGACACATTCAATACCGCCTTGCACCCTCTTGCCTGCATCTAGCTAACCTATGGTGTAATCATTAGTCCAACAGTTGCAAACTGCAGAGGTGTGGACTCGAGTCACATGACTTGGACTCGAGTCAGACTCGAGTCACAAATATGATGACCCGCAACTCGACTTTGACTTTAACACCAATGAATCGTGACTTGACATGGACTCTTGAGCCTTTTGACTCGACCTGACTTGATACCCTCCCCAAGCCCAAATATTAAAAATAATGCCGTTAGAAAAAGTGTGCAGCGCATCAACTCTTCATTTAATGGATTACAGTTTGAATCGGACAGCAGCCAATGAAATTGTGCCAGCTGAGAAAAAGTTGTGTGTGGCAATGCAGAGGAACGTCGGAAGGTGAATTCAGATGGAGCCCTTGGAAAGATGATACGTAAAATTATTATTTTCGGATATAAAGACAACGATGTATCAATATTAAACGGATTGCAACTTGCAAAACATGAGGGAAGAAACTAACAGACGGAGGCGCGACAATTTGAAGCTGCACAAAGAACGATAAATCGTGGCTAATATAGCCGACAGCTATATATTTTATTACTTTAATAGTGTATCATGTAGGCTAACATAACGTTAAATCAATGAGCCTCCACACAGTCAGTCAGTGCGGGAACGTGATCATTGCACCCAAGATTGAGCTACAACTGGCTAGGCAGTTGGTAGCCTAAATCCTGCCTGATTTTACTGCTGTTCCTAAAACCATTGGCATACGTTAGCCTACTGTAACCACACAGAGAGTGTGTGTGTGTGTGTTAAAATTGGGCGATTGTGGACAAGCCTACATCGCCCGATTGCGCCTCGATGGTGATCGACTATCGATCCTCGATAGTCTTAAATAAGCATGCCCCTTTCAAAAAATGTATAACTAAGAACAGATATAGCCCTTGGTTCACTCCAGACCTGACTGCCTTGACCATTACAAAAACATCCTGTGGCGGACTGCAATAGCATCGAATAGTCCCTGCGATATGCAACTGTTCAGGGAAGTCAGTAACCAATACACACAGTCAGTCAGGAAAGCAAAAGGCTAGCTTTTTCAAACAGAAATTTGCATCCTGTAGCTCTAACTCCAAAATGTTTTGAGACACTGTAAAGTCCATGGAGAACAAGAGCACCTCCTCCCAGCTGCCCACTGCACTGAGGCTAGGTGACACGGTCACCACCGATAAATCCATGATAATCAAAAATTTCAATAAGCATTTCTCTACGGCTGGCCATGCTTTCCTCCTGGCTACCCCAACCCCGGCCAACAGCTCCGCACCCCTCGCAGCTACTTGCCGAGCCTCCCCAGCTTCTCCTTCATCCAAATCCAGATTGCAGATGTTCTGAAAGAGCTGCAAAACCTGGACCTGTACAAATCAGCTGGGCTAGACAATCTGGACCCTCTATTTCTAAAATTATCCGCCGCCATTGTTGCAACCCCTATCACCAGTCTGTTCAACCTCTCTGTCCATTTCGTCCGAGATCCCTAAAGATTGGAAAGCTGCCGAGGTCATCCCCCTCTTCAAAGGGGGATATCATAACCGCCATCGATAAGAGACAGTACTGTGCAGCCGTCTTCATCGACCTGGCCAAGGATTTCGACTCTGTCAATCACCGTATTCTTATTGGCAAACTCAATAGCCTTGGTTTCTCAAATGACTGCCTCGCCTGGTTCACCAACTACTTCGCAGATAGAGTTCAGTGTGTCAAATCGGAGGGCCTGATGTACGGACCTCTGGCAGTCTCTATGGGGGTACCACAGGGTTCAATTCTCGGGCCGACTCTTTTCTCTGTATATATCAACGATGTCGCTCTTTCTACTGGTGATTCCCTGATCCACCTCTACTCAGACGACACCATTCTGTATACATCTGGCCCTTCTTTGGACACTGTGTTAACTTCTTGAGAATACAGGGGGTGCTATTTTCCCATTAGCATAATTTGCTCTACAGATTAAACTGCCTCTTATTCAATTATTGCTCTTACTATATGCATATAAATAATACCATTGGAAAGAAAACAATCTCTAGTTTCTAAAACCGTTGTCTCTGAGTGATACACAAGTCATTTGACAGCACTTTCCCTGACCAAGAAGTAGAATGCAAGAAATCTATGCTCGCTTCAACGCTCTGCCTATATATGGTCATGACCCCTATGACCAGAAACACACTTCATTCGCCTTCCTCTGGGTGTCAAGAGGACGTCAGAGGAGAAATTCTTTGTTTATCTGGTACTGACGTGAAATAAGACCTATTTCTTTGGCGTGACCGACAACTTCCGGTTTTCTGATTCGCACGAGTTGGAGCTGCGATTGTGTACTGTTTTGCTGGCGTTATGGATGAAAACTATCTCCGTGTCGAATTTTGTTTGATACATGTGACCATATCATCGTAATGTATGTTTTTTCAATATAGTTTAATCAGATTATTTGAATTTTTTCGGGAGTTTTGTGGTGTTCCGTTGTCTGATTTTATTTACGTTTGAGAGATCCGTGCCACTCGACCAGTACCTGTGCTAAATGGAGTGGGAAAGGAACAATTCTGAACGGAACCAACGACTCATCTTGACAAAGGACACTTTGATCAACATTCTGATGAAAGATCAGCCATAGTAAGACCCAATTTACGATGTTATATCATATCTGTTGTGCATGTGAACTGGCCGTGGGCGCCTAGCCGAATCTGCCTGGTATAGCTATGCTAATTTAGCGCTACATTTTGTTTTCGTTATAAAACATTTAATAAATCTGAAATATTGTTTGGATTCACCAGATGTTGGGCTTTCAATATCTGTACGCTGTGTATTTTTCTGAAATGTTTTAAGATGAGTAATTCGTTATATGACGTTGGTCTCTGTAATTGTTCTGGCTGGGTCAGCACTATTTCAGATTGCAGCTGCAATGTAGAACTGTGATTTATACCTGAAAAATGCAAATTTTTCCAAAAAAAAACTATGCTATACCATAAATATGTTATCAGACTGTCATCTTATGAAGTTGTTTCTTGGTTAGTGGCTATATATTTTTTTATTTAGTCGAATTAGTGATAGCTACTGACGCATGAAAAAACTTTTGGGAGTAAACAAATCGTGTCCTTTGCTAACGTGGTTAGCTAATAGATTTACATATTGTGTCTTCCCTGTAAAACATTTTAAAAATCTGAAATGGTGGCTTTATTCACAAGATCTGTATCTTTCATTAGGTGTCTTGGACTTGTGATTTAATGATATTTAGATGCTACTATTTAATTGTGACGCTATGCTAGCGATGCTAATCAGTGTGGGGGGGGGGGGGGGGTGGGGGGTGATCCCGGATCCGGGGTTGAGGCTCGTTAGAGGTTAACTAACCTCCAAACGAGGTTCAATGCCATACAACACTCCTTCCGTGGCCTCCAACTGCTCTTAAACGCTAGCAAAACCAAATGCATGCTTTTCAACCGTTCGCTGCCTGCACCCGCCCGCCCGACTAGCATCACTACTCTGGACGGTTCTGACCTAGAATACGTGGACATTACAAATACCTAGGTGTCTGGCTAGACTGTAAACTCTCCTTCCAGACTCATATCAAACATCTCCAATACAAAATCAAATCTAGAATCGGCTTTCTATTTCACAACAAAGCCTCCTTCACTCACGTCGTCAAACTTACCCTTGTAAAACTGACTATCCTACCGATCCTCGACTTCGGCGATGTCATCTATAAAATAGCTTCCAATACTCTACTCAGCAAATTGGATGCAGTCCATCACAGTGCCATCCATTTTGTTACCAAAGCGCCATATACCACCCACCACTGCGACCTGTATGCTCCAGTCGGCTGGCCCTCGCTACATATTCGTCGCCAGACCCACTGGCTCCAGGTCATCTACAAGTCTATGCTAGGTAAAGCTCCGCCTTATCTCAGCTCACTGGTCACGATAACAACACCCACCCGTAGCACACGTTCCAGCAGGTATATCTCACTGATCATCCCCAACGCCAACACCTGATTTGGCCGCCTTTCCTTCCAGTTCTCTGCTGCCAGTGATTGGAACGAATTGCAAAAATCGCTGAAGCTGGAGACTAACATTTCCTTCACTAACTTTAAGCATCAGCTATCTGAGCAGCTAACCGATAGCTGCAGCTTTACATAGTCCATCTGTAAATAGCCCACCCAATCTACCTACCTCATCCCCATATTGTTTTTATTTACTTTGCTGCTCTTTTGCACACCGGTATCGCTACTTACACACCATCATCTGCTCATCATCATCTGTTCATCTATCACTTCAGTGTTAATCTGCTAAATTGTAATTACTTTGCTACTATGGCCTATTTATTGCCATACCTCCTCATGCCATTTGCACACACTGTATATAGACTCTCTTTTTTTTCCTATTGTGTTGACCGTACGCTTGTTTATTCCATGTGTAACTCTGTGTTGTTGTCTGTATCACACTGCTTTGCTTTATCTTGGCCAGGTCGCAGTTGTAAATGAGAACTTGTTCTCAACTAGCTTACCTGGTTAAATAAAGGTGAAATAAAATAAAAAAATAAAAAATAATTATGACTTGTTTAGGATTCGAAACTCAACGTTTAGGACTTGAGACTTGACTTGATATTTGACGGTCTTGACTTGAGACTTGACTCGGACTTGCCTGTCTTGACTAGGGACTTGAGTACTAAGACTTGAGACTTACTTGTGACTTGTAAAACAATGACTTGGTCCCGCCTCTGGCAAACTGTAAGGACTGACGCCGGACAGGAGAAGCAGGTACGGGGAGACATTTATTAGGGAACAGACAAGGAAGCAAGACAGGAACATCGTCGGAACACGGACATGAGACAATCAATCCCGAAGCAGGGAACAGAGCTTGGGAACAGACAGATATAGGGAAGGTAATGACACGAGTAATTGAGTCCATGTGAGTCCAATGATCGCTGATGTGCGTGACGGAGGGAAGGCAGGTGTGCGTACTGATGGTGGCTTGAGTGTGTAATGCTGGGGATCCTGGCGCCCTCGAGTGCCAGGGGGAGGAAGAGCGGGAGCAGGCGTGACAGCAAACAATAGTTTCTATTGCACAAATTAATGTATGTTTATTCACGTTTCGCTCCGTTTCCTTCCGTTTAAGAAGTGTTTTTCAACAGAATCGGCGGAATGAATACACCCCTGATCACATGCAAACAGTTCCCTTTTGTAGCCACATACTCTTGCTAAACAAGGGCAATGGACGCGGTGGGAAGGCCTGGAGAGGAGAAAGATCAACTGGAGTGAGCTTTGGCAAATGGAGGCAAGCAACATCAGCTTCATCATAAGAGCTGTTTATGATGTGCTTCCATCACCAAAAAACGGTAATGGTATGGCGAGGACCCGACCTGCCCCCTCTGCCCAGCTCCAGCGACTCTCAGGCATATAATGACAGGTTGCAAGACCAGCCTCTCACAAGGCCGCTACACCTGGAGGCACAATCAGGTCCTCAAGAGCCTGGCTGCAGCACTTGAGACCAAGAGGAGTGCAACCAATTCATTACCTCCAAAAACAAGCAATCCCGTCAAAACAACAACATTCATCCGGGAGGGACAGAAAAGGCCCAAGCATCCTCCTACAAAGCCAGAAACTGGACACCTAGGCATGGCCCGGGACTGGAAGATGCTTGTCGATATTGGCCAGCAACTAATCTTTCCACCTGAGATTGCTTCTACCAACCTTAGGCCAGATATAGTACTCTGGTCCCCTTCACGAAAGGCTGTGTACATCATAGAGCTCACAGTCCCGTGGGAAAACTCTGTTGAAGAGGCCTACGAGCGTAAGAAACTGCGTTACACAGAGTTGGCAGCAGACGCAACTCAGCGTGGCTGGAATGCAAAAGTCTGGCCAGTTGAAGTGGGATGCAGAGGATTCGTGGCTTCTTCCACCATCAGGTTGCTGAAAGAACTTGGAATCCATGGACAGGCTCTGCGGCAGACCGTCAGAGCAGTTTCTAAAGCAGCTGAAAGAGGCAGCCAGTGGATCTGGATCAAACGGAAGGACCCTTGCTGGGCTATAACTTCATGACCCCCCACCCCCACCTGAGAACCCAATTCAGATCCCTCCAACTTGAGGAGGGCATATGAGGTATGCGGTCAGCTGTAGGGCTGGCTCAGGGAAGAGGACGCCCCTGCCTTGCATAGTCCCGTGGGAAATCTTAATTGGGCATGGGACACAAGCTAAGGCTTGATCACCCTTTAGCTGGCCACCTTTGATGAGGGTGTTTAGTGATTAAAGGCCGAAACACCCACTGATTCGAAGGCACACTACTGAGGATGTGTCCCAAAATTGACATCTTAACCCAGTCTAAGAAATAAACCTCCCATGCCACTCTGTCAACATCACGGCAAATCTCATGTGAGTGCATACCATCTATTGGCACAATGGACAGTTTTAACATCTCGTCCCGTGTTTTATGATTCCAAACAGCTCGTTGTATTTATTCTCGGATCTATGCGCTCTCCTCCTCTCACATTTTCCCTTCACTTGTGGACTTCAGTGTTCAACACATCAGCTGTCTGTGACCAGGCGAAAAAAACTTTCCTAGCTAAACCTTCATATCATAACCGCAGCTAGCTCACCATATTAGCTAAAGTAACGTCATAGTCAACATAGCTAATATAACTAACGCGTTAGTAAACCCGCTACAATCATGCAGCACAGTGTACAGTCAGTAAGCAGTTTAGCAGTTACACCAGCAGGCCCCAGTGGCAATACATTAGTCAAACTAAAAGCTTACAGTGCATTCGGAAAGTATTCAGACCCCTTGACATTTTCCACATTTAGTTATGTTACAGCCTTGTTCTAAAATGGATTAAATAAAACCATTTCCTCAGCAATCTACACACAATACCCCATAATGAAGAAGTGAATACAGGTTTTTAGAAATTGTTTCTAATTTATTTAAATCTAAAAACAGAAATACCTTATTTACATAAGTATTCAGACCCTTTGCTATGAGACTCGAAATTGAGCTCAGGTGCATCCTGTTTCCATTGATCATCATTGAGATGTTTCTAAAACTTGACTAGAGTCTACCTGTGGTAAATTCAATTGACTGGGCATGATTTGGAAAGGCACACACTTGTCTATATAAGGTCCAACAGTTGACAGTGCATGCCAAGCAAAAACCAAGCCATGAGGTAGATGGAACTGTCCGTAGAACTCAGAGACAGGATTGTGTCGAGGCACAAAACTGGGGAGGGGTACCAAAAATGTCTGCAGCATTGAAGTTCCCCAAGAACACAGTGACCTCCATCATTCTTAAATGGAAAAGTTTGGAACCACCAAGACTCTTCCTAGAGCTGGTTGCCCGGGCAAACTGAAGCCGATGGTCATACTGACAGAGCTCCAGAGTTCCTCTGTGGAGATGGGAGAACCTTCCAGAAGGACAACCATCTCTGCAGCACTCTACCAATTAGGCCTTTATGGTAGAGCGGCCAGATGGTAGCCACTCCTCAGCAAAAGGCACATGACAGCCCGCTTGGAGTTTGCCAAAAGGCTCCTAAAGATTCTCAGACCATGAGAAACAAGATTCTCTAGTCTGATGAAACCAAGATTGAACCCTTTAGTCTGATGCCAAGCGTCACATCTGGAGAAAACCTGGCACCATCCTATGGTGAAGCATGTTGGTGGCAGCATTATGCTGTGGGGATGTTTTTCAGCAGCAGGGACTGGGAGACTAATCAGGATCGAGGCAAATCCTTGATGACAACCTGCTCCAGAGTGCTCAGGACCTCAGACTGGGGCGAAGGTTCACCTTCCAACAGGACAAATACCCTAAGTACACAACCAATGTAGGAGTGGCTTCGGGACAAGTCTCTTAATGTCCTTGAGTGGCCCAGCCAGATTCTGGACTTGAACCCAATTGAACATCTCTGGAGAGACCTGAAAATAGCTGTGCAGCAACGCTCCCCATCCAACCTGACAGAGCTTGAGAGGATCTGCTGAGAAGAATGGAAGAAACTCCCAAAATAATGTTGTGCCAAGCTTGTAGCGGCATACCCAAGAAGACTTGAGGCTGTAACCGCCGCCGAAGGTGCAAAAAAAAAAATTCTACAGTTTTTTATTTGAAATTATAGGGTATTGTGTGTAGATTTATGAAGAAGAAAAAACGATTTAATCTGTAACGTCACAAAATGTGGAAAAAGTCAAGGGCTATGAATACTTTCCCGAAGGCACTGTACCTTGACTTGGAAGAGTTCTAGTGTTGGTTTGCCATGGTTACTGTTGGCAGCTAGAGAAGTTGTCCAGGACAGTATAGGATTTAGTCCAAAATTATCTGTTTTTTGGACATGCAGTGCGTGGCCCTCTGGCTGTGTTGCAGGACAGCTGGGGAACAGTAGAGCCACCACTAAATGTAGTTGATTATGTCAATGGTGTTCGTAATAGACTGTGCTCTGCTGGTGAAATGGGAAAAGAGAAACTGGAAAGTGCACAAGTAAAGATTAAGCATATTTATGACGTTCGGTCTGAGCGTAGACAATTTAGCTCTGGTGACCAGGTTTTCGCTCTTTTACCTATTTGTAGGTTCTCCTTTGCAGGTTAAGTTCAATGGTCCTTTCACGGAGGTGCGCAAAGTGTCTGAACAGAACTGTCTGATTGCAACTCCTAAGTGCAGGAAGGCCACCCAACTTTTTCATGTGAATTTGTTGAAACCTTACTACTCTCGTTCATCGGCATCAACTCCTGTTAAGTTAGGTGATAGTTCACTTAGAGTTGGCTCTGTCCTTTCTGCATTCTCAGTTGCCCTAGAGTCCTTTTCACCTCATACGTTGTATGAGGAGGAGAGTTCAGCTCCTGATGATGGTGTTTTTCAAGGCCATTTAAAATTTCAGAACTTTGGGGAATTTACAGTGGTGTAAAAATACTTTAAAGTACTACATAAGTCGTTTTGGGGTGATATCTGTACTTTAATGTTACTATTTATATTTTTACTATCTATTTATATTTGCCAACTTTTACTTTTACTTCACTATATTCATAAAGAAAATAATATACTTTTTACTCCATACATTTTCCCTGACAACATCCCTGGTCATCCCTACTGCCTCTGATATGGCAGACTCATTAAACACAAATGTTTCGTTTGTAAATTCTGTCTGAGTGTTGGAGTTTACCCCTGGCTATCTGTCAATAAAAAAAGAAAAGAAAATTGTTCCGTCTGGTTCGCTTAATATAAAGATTTTGAAATTATTTATACTTTTGCTTCTGATACTTAAGTAAATTTTAGCAATTCCATTTACCTTTGATACTTAAGTAAAGTATATTTTAAACAAAATACTTTTAGACTTTTACTCAATAAGTATTTTACTGGCCGACTTTCACTTTTACTTGAGTAATTTTCTATTGATGTATCTTTACTTTTACTCAAGTATAACAACTGAGTACTTTTTCCACCACTGGGAATTTGCGTGCTCTATTGCGGTAAACGTATTGACAGTTATCCTGCGCTGTTTTCTGATACGCTCTCTCGTACTCATCTCATTGAGCATGATGTTGATGTTGGAGCTGCTCAGCCAATAAGACAGTGCTTCTATCGTGTTCTCCTGACAAGTGCAGGCACTTAGATGTGGAAGTCAAGTACATGTTGGATAACGATATTGCTGAACATTCTTGTTCCAGTTGGGCTTCACCTTATCTGTTAGCCAAGAAGCCTGGTGCTTCTTTTAGGCCATGCACAGACTATCGTAAAGTTAACAACATTACGTAGCCTGATTCCTTTCCTCTTCCTCGTATGGAGGATTGTGTTGATCAAGTGGGTTCTGCAAAATTTGTGAGCAAGTTCGATCTTCTAAAAGGGTACTGCCACGTCCCCTTGTCTCCTAGAACAAGGGAGATTTCTGCTTTCATCACAACTTCTGGACTGTATTCTTATACAGTTATGCCTTTTGGTTTGTAGAACCCAAATCAGAGGCTTATGAGGTGGGATCTGTTTTTCCAGGTCTACAGTTTGGACATTCGTCTTATTAAAGGCAAAGAAAATGTCCTTGCCGATGCCTTGTCCCGTGCCTCAATGCCGTAGTTTTTGTCATTGTTTTGGATAACTTGCCTGTGCTGTCCCTCTTGCTTCCCCAGTTCTGTCTCTTTTTCTCTCACTCTTAAAGTGCTCCTTAGGATCTGAGGTTGCTGAGGTGGGAGAGGGAGGGGCAGCCTGGAGGGCAGAGGTGGGTCAGGGGGTATAGCTGGGTGTTTTTAAAATAATAATAAATGGCGCAATAAGGCATTTATTTTTTGTGTTTTGGTTGTTTCTGTTTTGTTTTTGTTTCAGGTTTGTGGTTATTTGGCGCACCTGGGTAGCCACATCAGCCAGCACTCTCTCTTCCCTGACTGGCAGTCATAGCCAGCTAGCTAACATAGCATCCCTCTGTTTAAGCCGGGTGCTTGAGTAGGCAAAACTAGCTAGTTGCATTTGCTAGCTAGCTAAGTAAGTGGAAGTGAAAAAAATATGAAATATAAGATCTCTCTCTCTTGCTCCTCCTTCATTTTTTAATACATTAATTTGTTCAAAACTTTTTAACTTATGTTTTTCTCTCTCTTTGTGTCAACTACTCACCATATGTTATGCACTGCAGTGCTAGCTAGCTGTAGCTTATGCTTTCAGTACTAGATTCATTCTCTGATCCTCTGATTGGGTGGACAACATGACAGTTCATGCTGCAAGAGCTCTGATAGGTTGGAGGATGTCCTCCGGAAGTTGTCAGAATTACTGTGTAAGTCTATGGAAAGGGGTGAGAACCACGAACCTCTTAGGTTTTGTACTGAAGTCAATGTACCCAGAGGAGGACGGAAGTTTGCTGTCCTCCGGCTATTCCATGGTGCTACCCTACAGAGTGCTGTTGAGGCTACTGTAGACCTTCATTGCAAAACAATGTGTTTTTATAAAAAACAATGTGACATGTACATAGATTTTGTATAGTTTTATCTAAAAAGGTTAACTTTTAAATGTTTAACTATTTTTATTTTTATGAAATTCACTGAGGAGGATGGTCCTCCCCTTCCTCCTCTGAGTAGCCTCCAATGGAACTAAAATACACTGAGCTAAATATATGCGATGGCTAGAAGGCCGGTGACGTTGACCGCCGAGCTCCGCTCGAACAAGGAGAGGGACCGACTCCGGCGGACGTTGTGACAAATACAACATTTGGTTTAATCATTTATTTATTAAATACCTAAATAATCACACAGAATTACATATGCACAGGATGGATCATACATTGATTACTAATTATGTCATAAAATAAAACATCCCCAGGGGGGCGAAACCGATATGACGACTGGTTACACAAAGAAAGGGGGTTGGGTTTGAATAAAGATGGGAAGACTGAGGAACAAAAGGATTGGGTCTCTATCGGACCTTATGAAGCTATGCTATCGTAAATACATAATGTTATGCATTCTAAATAACCGCCCATTCGGAAAAGGAAATGCAAGAAATATATTTACTCTGAGCTGTGCTTCGATAGATTGGTCGAAGATGGAAGACTGGGTTGCCCAGCAGATATCATCCCTGTCCTTTGAAGAACATGGTAGAACGGATACGTTGTAGTGCCCTGTCGTCTGGTGGTAGAACGTGTACGTTGTAGTACCCTGTTGTCTGGTGGTACGACAGATACGATGTAGCACCCAGTCGTTCCGAAGAGATTCTCCATCCCTTCCAAGGCCACGCACGTCCACAGCTGCTGCTGATAACTCGACGTCTAGGATGTATCACTTCTTTAGTGAATGAGAGTTCATACCAATTAGCCATACTATAAGCTCATGCTATATTTTGGCTGGTGTAGTCATATTCATCCTTCCAGCGTGGCGATCGTCACCTCCACGTTGAAATTCACCCTTTAAAGCGTATGGACTTCAGTCCTCACGTCATCGGGAACACAATGTTAATTTCGTTAGGTTGTAGTCGTTCAACCATTCACAACCAGAGCTCACTCTGAGGTTGTCTTTGTTCTGTAGTTGATATTAGCCCTTCTAAACGTATGGACAGCAGTCAAGGGGAACATAAGAGGTTGACTTTCGCCAATGGGCTTTTGTAGTGGGGGAGAGAAGGGCGTGTTTCATAGTTCGCAACCAATGCCTGTTCACTTGGGCAGGGCCACTGAGTAAGTAATGTTCACTCATGAAAACAATTCTCTAATTTAGAAGCTAAAATTACATTTAATCTTTTCACAAATAGTTTCATATTTAAACATTTAATTTGCACAACAATTCCATGTGAATCTGATAACTAGAATGTGTAGACTTCCAAAGATACCGTTTATGTCGTCCTATCATCAGTAATAATGTCTCCGACGACAACTGATCTGACATCATATTCTTTAAGTACCAACGGACACTTTCAACTGGTTGGATTACATAAAGATTGTTATTTTCCCCAACCTTTTGATGTTGCAAATACACTCTCTATGTTAACGAAAAAGCTTTCCAAGAGTCCATTCTGTAGAGTGGAGAGAAAAATGGGGAAAGGTATTTATGGGGGGGGGGGTCAATAACCTCCCGCCAACAGGGCAACGTCATGACACATAAATATTCCTCCCATTTTGTTATGGCCAACCTAAAAGAGTTCAAATGCAAACATTGCTTCAACATGTCACACAATATGTTGAAAGGAATCCATATATGTTCAATAGTAATGTCTCACAAATTCTCAGAATAAAACCTCCAGTCTCTGTAAGTTCCCTCTGTCAAAATCTACCATATTTATTGAGATGGTATAACATGATTATAACACCTAATCCCTAAAACAGTGTTTCCCAAACCTCTCCTACTTGAGGAAGTCCACATATTTGATTTTATTCCACAATTATTCCAGATGATTTATCTAATGAGGGGCTTGCTAAATAGGTGACCATTTGAATCAGCTGTGCTAATTCTGGAACACATCGAATACTGTAAGTGTACTGTCTGGGGAGACTTGAAGAGAGGTTTGGGAAACACTGTCCTGAAATGACCTGTGGTGCAGTCAACATAAAACCTCTCTCCTGCAACGCCCTGCTCAAACCTTCCAGTGCCTTTCCAGCCTTGAATTGAGTCCAGCTGAGGCTTGTTTACCAATCAAGGCCATGATTGGCTGGGCAATCAGCCCCACCGCTTAAAAATGCTCCTGCTCACACAAATCTCTTCAATTACAATGGCTCTGTGGGACGAAGAAAGTCTGGGGCGTATGTATTAATTGTGCACTGTAGCAAAACGTTTTGCATTGCATAAAGATTTGAAACAAATACGTGAGTTTTTATTGGACAAATTCTGCTAGGTCCCTCCTGTTTTATTCCTTTTGCTACTGTTTGATTCTGTTTGGTTCCGTTAGGTTACTGAAACCGTTTACCGCTTAAGAACCAAACGAATACTTTATTGCTCGTTTTAATGGGCTTTAGAGGTCATAATGGATGTAAATGAAGTCCATTTCTAATGTGGTGTAACTGAATATTATGTTTTATTCTACTTTTTCTTTATGTTGTTGTTTTCTCTTATTGTTTGGTTTTATGTTAATATTTTTATATTATTTTATTATTGTCCGTTTAACTATTCTTTATATCCCAATTTGTGCCCTGCTTGGACATCGGTATTGTCGTGGTCACGTCCTGTTTTTTTGTAAAAAAAAAAGAAACAAACAGAAGAGAACAGGCAGAAATGAATACACCCCTGTTTGCATAGATTGGACACTTTGCATAGACAGCACATGCTTCAGTGCTCTGGTAGTATTTATAGCCCTGTGAGTTTACCACTTCATGACTGAGAGCTGTCCTTCATGACAACAGAACCCACAACAACCATGACTTTTATCACCATATTCATCTGGACACTTGCTTTCTACATACAAGGTATAAGAATGATGAATATCTAAGTAATGATAATTGAGTAAGTAATCATGCTTATCTCAGGGTAAATGTATTAATTGCATAATTTAAGATATTAAAAAGCGTTTTGTTTGTTTCTCTCACTATTCAATATTCAGAATCAAGAGGACAGTACACTCTGACTCAGACACCTGCAGTGAAAGCTGTTGGCACTGGAGAGACGGTCAAAATTGGCTGTAAACTCAGCAGTGTTATATACAGTACTTACCTTCACTGGTACCTACAGAGACCTGGAGAAGCTCCTAAACTCCTCATTTATCTGATAAACAACAAGTTCACTGGGACTCCATCTAGATTCAGTGGTAGTGGATCTGGGAGTGACTTCACTCTGACCATCAGTGTAGTCCAGGCTGAAGATGCAGGAGATTACTACTGTCAGAGTTTCCACTACCCTGGTAGCATTCGTTGGTTCACACAGTGATACAGAGTCGTACAGAAACCTCCCTCAGTCAGACTGCACAGTGACTGTACTGATACAGCTGGGACCTACTGCAGGTGCTGAGGGGGAAGAGTCAGTAACATGGAACACTGATCAGTAGAGGAAACATTGAATAAGGTTAGAAAGCATCATTCAGATCACATGTTCCCCATCATCATCATCATCATCATCATCATTATCATGGTTGTAACTAATTATATTTGTCATGACCTGAAAGTTCACTTAAACAAGTTTGATATTTTGGAAAAAAATGTTTATGTATTTATTTTACCTTTATTTTCCCAGGTCAGTCTCATTGAGATTAAACATATATTTCACAAGAGAGGCCTGGCCAAAATAGTGTCACACAAAGTTTTACACACAATTACAATATAAAATGCAAAGCACTACAGTTTAAAACCCTAAATGTACACATTGAGAAGGCAATAATTATTTGGGGAGATGTGGTGCATTTAGGGGTCAAAACATTGACAGCCCCCCACTTCATTGTCCACCATAGTTTTTACCCTAGCTACAGTAGTCAGTCAAAGAGACGAGCTCCTGCAGTTTCATGTCCCTTTGAAGCTCCTTCAAGTGGAAGGGCCAGAGAACTGGAACACTTTTCCCCCCCAGCTCTGTACAGGCCTTAGGTACAGTCAACAAGATACAGTCATGTGTAGACGATAGTTGTCATTTGTCTGCTGGACAATGTAGGTACACAGGTCAAATGGGAGCTATTACCAGTCCACATGAGAAGCCAAACAAAAAGTGTTATGACCTCTTCATTACTTCAAAGTTACAATCACTTCAGCCCCCCATAACAAGTCCTCATATGAACCTCAACCAAATGTCTGATTTAAATGGACAGCAAAATATCTACAGAAAAATATTAACTTTTTGTCCTTAGTAGGTTACTGACAGCTAGACCTGTGAATGAGACCTGCTGCTGGACTCAACCATGAGACACATGTATACTATCCAACTACTTTATACACATACTACATGAAGTATTAAACAAATTGTGTCTGTCATTAACTACATTATGGCATATCTGTTATGTCTCCCATCCTGAATCCACTACAGAGGTTAAAACCAGTCACTCCCTCACATCTGGCCCAGTCCAGGGTATTTCAGACAGTGAAACTGTTCATCTGCTAGACTGGATGCTGTGGGAGTGAAACTAAAATTTACATAGACAGAGCTGGGTGGTTCTGCTTGTCCCAGAATAGAGCTCTAATGTCACCAGATGTTCACTCTTTTCCCAGGCGATTGGAGGTAGAGAAGACTCTATGACTATCGTGAAGATGTGATACTTTTAATGTTATGTGGACAACTTTTCAATCAAATGTAGCTTAATGCAGGTGTGATCATCACATTGTTAAGAGTCCAAGATATACATCAAATATTCAATAGCATTAGCTCACTGTCTGTATAAGTCTAGAAGTCAACTGGGTCAAAAACTGAACAAGGACTATGATCTACTACATGTTGCTAGACCTCACCTGTTAATCTGCGAAAATGTTATTATTATCTTGTGTTAGGGAGGGAAAGTTATGCTTACATGGAGAAAATTGGACGTCTCTAAAACGAAAATGGATGACCCTCACTGAACGCTTGAAAATTAAACAAGTGACCCTCCCCTTTACCCAAAATAATAATTAAAACATAAAGTGGATAGCAGGGAATATGCCTACCGTTTACCCTCGTTTCTTGAACAGACCAGAGCTTTAGATGTGCAGTTTTATAAAGTGCTCTTCGCCCTGTAAGCATCAGGCCTCCATGGCAACGCAGGAATGTTGATAACGCACATGGCTGAAGGCCAGAAGGTTGTGGACAAGAGTAGGGGGAGAAAGACCTTTATAATAAAAGCATTGCATGGTATTTGCAGGTCAGAGAAAAATTTGCCTTTTATAAAAATTGCATGCAATTCTACATCATTTTACATATTAGCAGAATGTTTTTTTAATACCATACAAATTACCAAAATTACAGACTATAAAATGACAGAGAGATATTCTTATGTGTGCATCTTATTATGTTTCTCTATGCCAAATCACATCTTGTTTGCAACAAAACTGTCCCTGTAATGCAAATAATTCAATCTGAGATGTAATTAGGAATCTGAGCACGGTACTTTCAAAAGTTGGCCTTTCCATCCCAGACTGAGTAGGTCTTCCGACGTAGCAAAATGTAAGCTTTAACTGCTGGCTACTGTTCTTCCATGGCTTAACTCAATGAAGGAAGGTTACAAGTGTTTCCCTAAAAGCTGTCTGAGTTTAAACATCTTCTAATGTACAGAATGTTCATAGTTTAATCAATCGATAGTGACAGAATTGTATTACTTCCCAAGCAAAGTCAATTTCTCAGCTTGTTTCTAGCATAAAGCATCGCTGACCAAAGAGCTGTCATAGATCACTTTATAGATTTTTTATTTTCATCAAAACTTAAACTAACAATTGGTAGGCCTGTGCTTTTTGCAATTTACTTTAATAAAAGGTAGGCATATGGCGTACCCTCTCATGCCCCCTAATAGCCCTTCACTGACATGAGGTAGACAACACTCTTAGAAAAAAATATGCTATCTAGAACCTAAAAAGGGTTCTTCGGCTGTCCACATAGGATAACCTTTTGAATAACCCTTTTTGGTTTTAGGTAGAACCTTTTTGTAAACTCATTTCCACAGAGGGTTCTACATGAAACCAAAAAGGGTTATCCTATGGGGACAGCAGAATAACCATTTTGGAAAAAAAGATTCTAAGATTGTAGGCTATTTAAAGCGTGCATGGTGGGTCGAGGAATTGACCGACAAATCTATGGATATTGCAGCCTATAGCCTAATTTCACTGGTCAAACGGATAGACCTACATCTTATTTCTTAAATAGGACGAAATAGGCATCAACACAAAGCCCTCTTGTTGTTAGTAAAGACTAATTGAAATGAAGACATTGAAATTAATACTTGAATTTTACTTGAATTTGCCTACTTTCAGCACCATGAGCTGTCTGACTATTGTGCCGCGACTGCTGCTTCAAGTTTCAGCACAATGTCAATGACTTGAATCTGGATTATTGTGAGGTCAATAACTCTTATGAATAGCCTACATGATGGGCAAGAAACATGTTTTTAATAAAATCAAAGTTGACTTCCAGTCCTCCTTTTCATATTTGCGCTGTCCTTATCAAACTGAACAGAACATAGGGTATAGGCTAGTCTGCACGCAATATAATATTTTACTGGGTGACTTTCCCTTTTACTTATTTATGTTTTGACCCGCCTGGTCAGAGGCAGTAGGGATGACAAGAGATGTTATTTTGATAACTGTGTGAATTGGAGTACTTTTTGTGTCAGGGAAAATGTATGGAGTAAAAAGGACATTATGTTCTTTAGGAATGTAGTGAAGTAAAAGTAAAAGTTGCCATAAATATAAAAAGTAAAGTAAAGTACAGATACCGCCAAAAACTACTTAAGTAGTACTTTAAAGTATTTTTTCTTAAGTACTTTATACCACTGACTAGGTCTAATCAAAAATTGCTTTCAGAAGAAGCCTTTGACTCTCCTCCTGAACTGTAACCATAGGCCTACACAGCACAGCCATTGGTTAGCCAGCACACAACACGTTTTTCATCAGCAAGCATAGAGAAGGCCGGGGCTCAGGTTTGAAATATCCATTGCGATGTGTAATGCAGCATAGTTTTATTTACACCATCCCAACAGCTATCTTAGAAATAGAACTTTGCACTGTGCTTCTCTGAGCAGACACTTCGTAGCCTATAGCCTCTAGGCTAGGGATCATTTGATTGAGAACACACTAAATAGCCTATAGGCGCACTTGATTATCAGGGGCGGCATCGGATACACATCGATATACTGTATAGCCTAATAAGCAACTAATTCTAAAACACTGAGAAATACACACATTTCATGAAATGCAAATTACATGACCCTCCCCTGGACTAAATTGAAAAAACTAAACTAAACCCTTCCCTTGAGTTAAATTGAAAAAGCATGAACCCATTTTCCACCAGGTACAAATTCTGCACATTTCGATCCATCCCTTACAATAAACTACTGGTTGATGACAACGCAGTTAGAACATAAATTACTAAGCAATGACATTTAGGTCTGATAGTTTTAAAAGAAACTGTGAATCAGGCTTCATTAATATATGTCTACATCATTCAACATGTACAACTAAAGTCTAATTATTCAAAGAGACAATTAAAATATTTGTTCCAAAGCGAAATCTTTATTTTCATCAAAGCAAACATTCCTACAGTATCTGATAGTAATAAAACAGAACTCATCAAATCTAACACTGAAACAACCTCAGTCTACAGAGATGATTGACACATGAACTCAAGCAAAGCCCTCTGTTAGTCTACATGTGATCAATAAGACAGAGAACATCTGATCTCAGAACAGAGTCAAAGCAGAGGAACCAGCAGCCTCTCTCCACAGGAGTGTGTGACTGAGGGGTTCTACCCAGAACAGTCAGCCCTCCTTAGGGTCTTGGTGACTGGAGTCTGGGATTTCTGCTGGGCTTCACAGGTCACCTCTCCTGCCTTGGTCCACTCCTGGCCAGTGAGAGTCAGGGTGCTGCTCCAGCTGTACAGACCATCCTTTTCCAGGACCCTGGTACTGTCCTCCTGCTTCTTGCTGGACCCGTCCACTTTCCAGCTCAAGGTCCAGTCTGAGGGGAAACCCTTGTTGGCCAAACATGTCAGTGTGGCTGTTGTTGTACTGGACAGCTCCTCACTAGAGGGGGGCAGGACGGTGAGGGTGGGGGAACTGTTACCTGGAACAAACAGAACACATCAACTAAGTAACTACATCAAGTACAGCTACAGTAAGAGATTATCTTCAGCAAAGGACACAACAAAATAAAGTGAATTGGAAATGCCTTCTAAATATGAATGTTAAAGTTAGATTGTTTAGAATATGTGGAGAAACACTAAAGTAATATGATACAGCAGATTTACAAACCAAACAAGTATAACGTGTTTAAATAACTAGAGTTACTAGTCATACAGTGAAGATCACTCATACAGAATCAACACAGATACACTTTAACATCTTCCAGGTAGAACAAAACACTTCATATAAGCTGTTTATAGATCAATAAAAAAAATGGAATTGTGTCTAAAATCCAGATATGAGTCATTTTTCCTTCCTCTGTGTATCAGGTTCTCCTAGTCTTCTCCTAATATATTCCTTTATTAAACATGTTGATCTCACATTTAACAGTGGTGGTAAAGTCACAGAGGACAGACTACACTACCAGAGGAAGTATTCACTAACTGATTAGAGGAACTTATATGAGAGACCAAGCATGAGTGAACAGACAGTTCATTATATCTGATCATCATCAGAATAACAATATAATGGTGGTGTGACATAAAAGTTGCTGTACATTAGGGATCTGAGTAAACACTTGCTGTTTTACTATATTAAATAAAGCACAATCAGGATAAAATACATTCTAATGATAAGAGCCTACTAAAAAGTGAAATATATTTGAATAATACAAGTCCAATATGCAAAACAAGATGTAGAGAAGTAAAGAAAATTGTGGTGATGTTACATCAACATCATCCCCCCTAGATACAATCTCCATATGTACCACAGAAATCTCTAAAAACATATAGCCTCAGTATTTTTTCTGGAGAAGATGATAACATATCATAACGTTGTTCAGTAGCGTGATTAAATGTCTTTTTTATCAGCACCAGTTTTGTGCCGCTTCCAAAAGTCCACCACAGTGATTCATTCTGGTGAAGTCGCCGTACAAAAACCTCCTTCACACAAGAGTGAGAACCTTCCTGCAGAGCACTCTCAGTACCACCCTGATAGTACTAGTATATATATATATATATACACACAACAGGGACTGATAGTACTGAAGTACTAGTATAATACAACAAGGACTGATAGTACTGAAGTATGGGTATAATAAAATAGGGACTGATAGTACTAGTATATATATATATATATATGCACAACAGGAACTGATCAAACTGAACTACTAGTATAACGCAGTAGGGACTCATAGTACTGCATTACTAGTATAATGCAAAAGGGACTCATAGTACTGCATTACTAGTATAATACAATAGGTGAGGTATCCTGATAATAGATGATGTGTGCCAGCACAGAGGGATAGAGCAACATGTGAGTTATGCTTTAGTAAGGTTGTCCTCTTAGCGTTCATAACATCAGTTATCAACTATACCACAGAAACGGAACGTAAATCACAGAGAAAATATTTTGTGGTGGCAGCTGCAGAGAAGTATTTGGGTATACGAGAGTAGACTTCAGAAGAGTTATTATTATATTTGTTGTCGCTAATTTTGTGATATCCAAGTGGAAGTTACAGTCTTGTCCGATCGCTGCAACTCCCCTATGGACTCGGGAGAGTCAAAGGTCGAGAGCCATGCGTCCTCCAAAACACAACCCTGCAAAGCCGCACTGCTCCTTGACACACTGTTCGCTTAACCCGGAAGCTAGCCACACCAACGTGTCATCACGGAAACACCGTAACAGCTGGCGACCGAAGTCGGCTGGCAGTCGCCCGGCCCGCCACAAGGAGTTGCTAGAGCGCGATGGGACAAGGAAATCCCGGCCGGCCAAACCCTCCCCAACCCGGACGACACTGGGTCAATTGTGCGCCGCCTCGTGGGTCTCACTTCATCAGTAGTCATCATACTGGAAACCATTGGTACACACTCACACATTGTTTGGCTCTTCATCCCAAGCAGGGTCGTTCCGTTCGGCTCTTCCCGAGCAGTGTCACACTCATCCAGTCTCTTCTCCCCAGACACAGCAGTGGTAGTTGTGTGGTGGACCACAGCCTGGGGCACCTGTCCTCTCCCGCTGCTGGCTTGAATGTCCTGAACATTGTCTGAGAGCTGCCTTTGTGCAGGGCAGCTCATTAACCCCAATACTCCTCAGGTGTGGGGGGCGTGGCTCAGGTCCCTAACTAACACACTCATTCCCTCATTCACTCAATGAGAAGAGCACTCAAAAGGAGTTAACCAATTCAAAGGAAGTCAATCAAACAAGTAAATAAGAATTAAATCAAAACACAGCACACGATAGGACTAAATAAATATTAAAGGACTTCTAAATAAATACATTCTAAATAAATACATTCCATATAACTTCATTCTATATAAATACATTCTATATTAATACATTCTATGTAAATACATTCTAAATCAAGGAAATCCAGGCTGGCCAAACCCTCCCCTAACCCGGACGACACTGGTACAATTGTGCGCCGCCTCATGGGTCTCACAGTCACAGCTGTGACACAGCCTGGGATCAAACCCGGGTCTGAAGTGACACCTCAAGCACTGTGATGTAGTGCCTTAGAAACCTGCGACACAGAGTCTTAGACCGCTGCGCCACTCAGGAGGCCCACTTCAGCTGAGTTACAGGGTGTGTTGAGGGGTGGTGTCCCATCTTGCCAGGCCATTGGCATGGTGCAGGAGCAGATAGGGTCAAAGTAGTGGAATGGGGTAGTGGGTTTTAATGTGTAGGTGGTAGCTGAAGAGAAGTACCTGGGTGTACCAGATATTACTGCAGATATTACTGCAGATATATGCAGATATTACTGTCCCACTGTTCATGGGACAGTGTTTTTATGAAATAGTTGTATATAGGTGTAGGGTTAGTTGGTGTGTAAGTTTTTCCTTTTAGGAACAGGAATAATAAAGATAATGTAATGAAGATGGCCTCACAATTTAGTACAGTAGGTGGCAGTTTATACACCCTTAAATTGAATGCAATCCTCCAACCCAATCCAGAAGAAGAAGAAGAGCTCTTCAACTACAGCAGCACATGCTTCAGTGTTCTAACAGCATTTATATCCCTGTGAGTTTAACACTCCGTGACTGAGAGCTGTTCTTCATGACAACAGAACCCACAACAACCATGACTTTTATCACCATCTTCATCTGGACATTTGCCTTCTGCTTTCAAAGTTAACATTATCAGAATTTATTGTTGAAAAATAATTGAATCTACACAAAGGTATAACATACAGTATATTCATGTTAATATTTATTTTCCTAACTATTGATTATTATATGTGATATTTCTTGGATAGAAATGTATTTATTATTTTCAGAATCCAGAGGACAGATCACTGTGACTCAGACTCCTTCAGTGGAAACTGTTCTACCAGGACAGATGGTCTCCTTATTTATCGAGGAAGTACTCTTATTTCTGGGACTCCATCTACAATCAGTGGCAGTGGATCTGGGAGTGACTTCACTCTGACCATCAGTGGAGTCCAGGCTGAAGATGCAGGAGATTACTGCTGTCAGTGTGCACGCCTTGTAAGTGCCTGGGTGTTCACACAGTGATATAGAGACGTACAAAAACCTCTCTCAGATTTCACAGTAACTGCACTAGTTGAGTGTGACTGTAGGTGCTGTGGGGGAAGACACAGTGACATGGAACACTGACTGAACTTAAATACAGTGAGCTAAATATATCAGTGATGCTGACAGTAATGTCAACTCATCCACCCTCATGTTAAATCATTCCTTAAGTGATAACACCCATATGTCCAGATTGCATTAGTATTCCTCCTATTTTGCGGTAGTTCATATGTAAACATTGCCTTTACATGTCACATAATACGTTAAATGGACTCTGTGCAACAAGAGTGTCTCACATCATTTCAGAACAAAAAAGTCTCTGTAAGATCCCTCTGTCAGGTAATGAATTTCAAGCAAAGATTCAACCATATTTATTGAGATGGTATAACAAAGTTATAAGCCCCTAAAACAATGTGAGGTTCTGTCAAGGGCAAGACCTCTCTCCTGCTAGAACCTTCCAGCACCCTGCCAGACTCTAATTTAGCCCAGTTAAACCTAGTTTACCAATCAGGGCCATGATTGCCTGGACAATCAGCCCTAACCTTTAAAATGCTGCTGCTCACACAAACCTCTTCAACAGGTCTCTTACACGGAGGAGGTGGAAATAGTTGTAGGAGTTGAGCTGAGGAAGCTACGGCAGTGGATGACCCAGAGCCTGAGAATGTCATTGAGGGATCCTGATACACTGATCCGGTAGAAGGTGTATTTTGAGGCATTTATTGTGCAGGTGATAAATTAAACTGCTCAAATGAACAAGAAATCCAAGAAACTGGACATAATTGTATCTGCAGCTGAAAGGTTTTAGGGTGTTCAGGAAGTAACAGCCGAAGCATTGCAGGGAATACTGTCTGAAGATGGTTCTCCCTGCCAGCCCCCTGAGACTGTGTAGGGACCTGATTAGACAGGTGACTTTGACTTATGGAGTACATAGATATTATTTTATTTTAGGAACATTTTCACCCCTCTCCCTTTTTTCAACATAAATTAAGTGCAGTAATACATCTTTTTTTGGGGGGGTTGTAGTCTGAAAAAAAATAATAATAATAAGAAGAAGAAGAACCTCTTCAACTACAGTTTCCTAGTAGGGCCAAAAAAGTAAGTTTGCATAGAGAGGACACTTTGCATTGGCAGCACATGCTTCAGTGCTCTGGGAGTGTTTATAGCCCTGTGAATTAACCACTTCATGACTGAGAGCTGTCCTTCATGACAACAGAACTTCAACGATGACTTTGATCATGAGCTTTTTGTGGATATTGATGTTCTTCATTCAGGGTAAGATTTTACTACTTAATGCTCTTAAAATTACTTTCTTATCGAAATATGTAGTCTTAATATTGTCTCTGACTTGATAGAATTAGATAAATGTAAATGTACACAAAAACATGTTTGAAATGAAATTCTCCTAAATGTCTCTGTTTCAGAATCCAGAGGACAGGTCACTGTGACTCAGACTCCTACAGTGAAAGCTGTTCTCCCAGAAAATACAGTTATTATAAACTGTAAAACCAGTGTGACTGTATATGATGGTTGTACTGGGTCTCATACCTGTATGGCCTGGTACCAACAGAAACCTGGAGGAGCTCCTAAACTCCTGATGCACTCTTCAAACCAACGTCAGTCTGGGATTCCATCTAGATTCAGTGGCAGTGGATCTGGGAGTGACTTCACTCTGACCATCAGTGGAGTCCAGGCTGAAGATGCAGGAGATTACTACTGTCAGAGTTTCCACTACATCAATAGTAAAAATGTGTTCACACAGTGATACAGAGCCGTACAAAAACCTCCCTCAGTCAGACTGCACAGTGACTGTACTGCTACAGCTGGGACCTACTGCAGGTGCTGAGGGGAGGAGATGATCCAGTACAATGACACAGTGTGTAGTAGAGCTGAACAACAATAGAGTCAAACTAGAGCTGTGTCTAGAAGACCTTAGATCATAACTGATCACTAAATGTTTCTCCTGACTATTAACTACATGTTGACTCTGTTGAGTAACTCAAGGAAAACCATCAACCAATCTGAATAGAGATGATGTACAATGATCAAAACCCCTAAAGATGACCTGTGTTATGAATAGCTAGAATTTAGTCAACATGATTCAAACAGATACATTAAAGCCCCTAAACATTACCCATACATCCTCCCTCACACCACTGTGGTAGTTCCAGAGAGCAGAAGGTGAAGCAGGAGACTGGAGACGTCAGAGCTCTGGAGATCTCCTCTTTCGATCAGAGTCAGTCAGCAGCATCACAGTCCACACACAGACTGCAGTTACTGATCCTGACCACTGGAGGGAGACATAAAGCCGATACTATCTGCTCTAATAACACAGTAATGACAATATGCTCCATTTGTAGATGTATATAATCAATTTATCAGTCCCCATTCAGCACTTATATCAGAAACCATGTCAGTGATTACATAGTTATCATGTTTCTACATCACATCACACAACATTTACTAATAAAGTCTGACTGTCCAGGAAGACTATTTACATACAGTATAAGACACTTTGCATAGGCAGCACATGCTTCAGTGGTCTGGGAGTGTTTATAGCCCTGTGAGTTAACACTTCATGACTGAGAGCTGTACTTCATGACAACAGAACTTCAACAATGACTTTCATCATGAGCTTTGTGTGGATATTGATGTTCTTCATTCAGGGTAAGGTTTTACAATTTATTGGTCTAAAATCACTTTCTTATTGAAATGTTAAATCTTAATGTTGCCTCAAATTGAGAAAATTAGACATTAGAGATTTATACGACCAAATGTTATCACATAAATAATGAGTTCTTAAATGTCTCTTTTTCAGAATCCAGAGGTCAGTACACTGTGACTCAGACTCCTACAGAGGAAACTGTTCTCCCAGGACAGACAGTCTCTCTGAAGTGTAAAACCAGCAGTCATGTGTATTATGCAGATGCCAAATATCCCATACTAGCCTGGTACCACCAGAAACCTGGAGGAGCTCCTAAACTCCTTATTTACCGTGCTAAAACACTTCAGTCTGGGACTCCATCTAGATTCAGTGGCAGTGGATCTCATAGTGACTTCACTCTGACCATCAGTGAAGTCCAGGCTGAAGATGCAGGATATTACTACTGTCAGAGTTATAACAGTGATCCAGCGTTCACACAGTGATACAGAGCCGTACAAAAACCTCCTTCAGTCAGACTGCACAGTAAATGTACTGCTACAGCTGGGACCTACTGCAGGTGCCGAGGGGGAAGAGCCAGTGACATCTACACTATACTATACTATCTACACTATACTACCTACATTACACTATCTATACTACACTATCTACACCATATACATACACTATCTACACTACACTATCTACACTGCACTATCTACACTGTCTACATACACTATCTACACTGCACTATCAACACTGTCTACATACACTATCTACACTGCACTATCTACACTGTCTACATACACTATCTACACCAGGTATTCCCAAACTAGGGTACACGCGCATTGTCGTCAGGGTACGCCAAATAAAAAAGTGGTTCACATTTTTAAAAACAATAATAATAATAATTGTTTATAAAATAAAAAAGTACATTTCTTTTTCTTCACATTTTCAAAACGGTCCATTTATATTTTCCAACGGAACAATACATTTGGATGAGGTTTTTTTCTCGCCTGAGTAGCCTCGTTTCACTGCCAAAAATAAAATAAACCATCTACTGTTCAGCGAAATAACAACACAATGCCAAATACAGGTAGCCTAGTCAAATAATTAACATCCAATCACATTAACCGCTACTCTCTCGTGGGAATTCCACTAACGGTCCGTATGTAACCAAACATAGCTGCTGCTCATGTTGGTATCTGTACTGATGGCTAAAAAGCCATGACAGGGAGACATAATGGAGTGGAGTGGTAACGCAAGCAGTTGCTCCCGACGCCACTTGGGTACACTGCAGCATCCACCGAGAGGCTCTTGCTGCCAAGGGTATGCCTGGCAGCTTGAAAGACGTTTTGGAAGCTACAGTGAAAATGCTTAACTTTGTTAAAGCAAGGCCCCTGAACTCTAATGTATTTAATCAATATATCAGTCCCCATTCAGCACTTATATAAGAAACCATGTCCGTGATTACATAGTTATCAGGTTTCTACGTCTCATCACACAACATTTATTAATAAAGTCTGACTGTCCAGGAAGACGATTTACATATAAGACACTTTGCATAGACAGCACATGCTTCAGTGGTCTGGGAGTGTTTATAGTCCTGTGAGTTTAACACTTCATGACTGAGAGCTGTCCTTCATGACAACAGAACTTCAACAATGACTTTCATCATGAGCTTTGTGTGGAGATAGATGTTCTTTATTCAGGGTAAGATTTTACTATTTAATGCTTTTAAAATTACTTTCTTATCGAAATATGTAGTCTTAATATTATCTCTGACTTGATAGAATTAGATAAATGTAAATGTACACGAAAACATGTTTGAAATGAAATTCTCCTAAATGTCTCTGTTTCAGAATCCAGAGGACAGGTCACTGTGACTCAGACTCCTACAGTGAAAGCTGTTCTCCCAGAAAATACAGTTATTATAAACTGTAAAACCAGTGTGACTGTATCTAATGCTTGTGTTGGTGATTACACATGTATGGCCTGGTACCAACAGAAACCTGGAGGAGCTCCTAAACTCCTGATGCACTCTTCAAACAGACTTCAGTCTGGGACTCCATCTAGATTCAGTGGCAGTGGATCTCATAGTGACTTCACTCTGACCATCAGTGGAGTCCAGGCTGAAGATGCAGGAGATTACTACTGTCAGAGTTTCCACAGCAGTGGTCCAGTGTTCACACAGTGATACAGAGTCGTACTAAAACCTCCCTCAGTCAGACTGCACAGTGACTGTACTGATACAGCTGGGACCTACTGCAGGTGCTGAGGGGGGAGAGACAGTGACATGGAACACTGATCAGTAGAGGAGGTCATCTTTGAATATGGTTAGAAAGCATCATTAAGAAAATGTTTTCCATCGTCATCATCATCATCATCATCGCCATCATTGTCATGTCATGGTTGTGACTCGTTATATTTGTCACAGTCTGAAAGTGCACCTATAAACTTTATTCGATGCTATGAAACACACACAATACCAGTCCATATTCAAGTGAGGTGATGTTGCATCAGCATCAGCCCCGTAAATCAAATCCCCATATGAACCTCACAACCAAATATGTGATGTGATCATCTAGCATTATCTGTCATTAATTACATGATGGCATGTCTACTACAGTATATTATATACTGTATACAGTTGAAGTCAGAAGTTTACATACACCTTATCCAAATACATTTTAACTCAGTTTTTCACAATTCCTGACATTCAATCCTAGTAAACCTTCCCTGTCTTTGGTCAGTTAGGATCACCACTTTATTTTAAGAATGTGAAATGTCAGATTAATAGTAGAGAGAATGATTTATTTCAGCTTTTTTCATCACATTCCCAGTTGACATACACTCCGTTAGTATTTGGTAGCATTGCCTTTAAATTGTTTAACATGGGTCAAACGTTTTGGATAGCCTTCCAAAAGCTTCCCACAATAAGTTGGGTGAATTGTGGCCCATTCCTCCTGACAGAGCTGGTGTAACTGAGTCAGATTTCTAGGCC
This sequence comes from Salvelinus fontinalis, assembly GCF_029448725.1. Lineage (NCBI taxonomy): Eukaryota > Metazoa > Chordata > Actinopteri > Salmoniformes > Salmonidae > Salvelinus > Salvelinus fontinalis. Next base: position 14,684,628 of record NC_074675.1, on the reverse strand, counting down.
TCTTTGCTCGCACACACTTTTTCAGTTCTGCCCACAATTTTTCGATGGGATTGAGGTCAGGGCTTTGTGATGGCCACTCCAATAACTTGACATTGTTGTCCTTAAGCCATTTTGCCACAACTTTGGAAGTATGCTTGGAGTCATTGTCCATTAGGAAGACCCATTTGCGACCAAGTTTTAACTTCGTGACTGATGTCTTGAGATGTTGCTTCAATATATCCACAATTTTCCTTCGTCATGATGCCATCTATTTTGTGAAGGACACCAGTCCCTCCTGCAGCAAAGCACCCCCACAACATGATGCTGCCACCCCCGTGCTTCACGGTTGGGATGGTGTTCTTCGGCTTGCAAGCTTTAACTTCCTGACTTTTTCCTCCTAACAGAATGATGGTCATTATGGCCAAACAGTTCTATTTTTGTTTCATCAGACCAGGGGACATCTCTCCAAAAAGTACGATCTTTCTCCCCATGTGCAGTTGCAAACCGTATTCTGGCTTTTTTACGGCGGTATTGGAGCAGTGGCTTCTTCCTTGCTGAGCGGCCTTTCAGGTTATGTCGATATAGGACTCGTTTTACTGTGGATATAGATACTTTTGTACCCGTTTCCCCCAGCATCTTCACAAGGTCCTTTGCTGTTGTTCTGGGATTGATTTTCACTTTTCACACCAAAGTGGGTTCATCTCTAGGAGACAGAACGCGTCTCCTTCCTGAGCGGTATGACGTCTGCGTGATCCCATGGTGTTTATACTTGCGTACTATTGTTTGTACAGATGAACATGGTACCTTCAGGCGTTTGGAAATTGCTCCCAAGGATGAACCAGACTTGTGGAGGTCTACAATTGTTTTTCTGAGGTCTTGGCTGATTTCTTTTGATTTTACCATGATGTCAAGCAAAGAGGCACTGAGTTTGAAGGTAGGCCTTGAAATATATACACAGGTACACCTCCAATTGACTCAAATGATGTCAATTAGCCGATCAGACGCTTCTAAAGCCATGATATCATTTTCTGGAAATTTCCAAAGGCACAATCAAGTTAGTATATGTAAACTTCTGACCCACTGGAATTGTGATACAGTGAATTATACGTTAAATAATCTGTCTGTTAACAATTGTTGGAATAAATACTTGTGTCATGCACGAAGTAGATGTCCTAACCGACTTGCCAAAACTATAGTTTGTAAACAAGAAATTTGTGGAGTGGTTGAAAAACTAGTTTTTGTGACTCCAACCTAAGTGTATGTAAACTTCTGAAATACTAAATATATATATGTCCCTTAAGGTCCTTGTGTAATGTGATATTGTACCCCCTAGCTCAATTGTCCATTGTATATTATCCATATATACGTGTGTTCCCTCATGTACTTCCTGTATTGATTTGTTGTTAATAAAAATAAATAAATAAAAAAATGTGATAATCACAACAAAACAAAAAAATATATATATACAACAAAATATTAAAAAAAATATATATATATATATATATATAAAATAAAAATAAAAGTTGTATCTTTTGTTGAAACGACGAGTTTGGTCGAATTTGGTCCTCAAACTAGAACGCGCCAATTGGATAACTAGAACGCACCAATTGGATCTCGCTAGCTCGTGCTTGGCTCTGCCCTCCTCCTTGCTTGTTATGCCCATTAACCTTTCATTGGTACTCATCCCGGATCCGGGAGCACCCCCCCCCCCCCCCCCCCCCCCACTGAGTAGCATAGCTAGCATAGCGTCACAAGTAAATTGTAGCATCTAAATATCATTAAATCACAAGTCCAAGACACCAAATGAAAGATACAGATCTTGTGAATAAAGCCACCATTTCAGATTTTTAAAATGTTTTACAGGGAAGACAAAATATGTAAATCTATTAGCTAACCACGTTAGCAAAAGACACCAATTTTCTAACTCCATCAGTTTCTTACTCCATCAGGTGCTATCACCAATTCGGCCAAATAAAGATATTGATAGCCACTAACCAAGAAAAAACCTCATCAGATGACAGTCTGATAACATATTTATTGTATAGGATAGGTTTTGTTAGAAAAATGTGCATATTTCAGGTATAAATCATAGTTTACAATTGCACCCACCATCACAACTCGACTAGAATAAATACAGAGAGCAACGTGTATTACCTAATTACTAACCATAAAACATTTCTTAAAAATACACAGCTCACAGCAATGGAAAGACACAGATCTTGTGAATTCAGACAATATTTCAGATGTTCTAAGTGTTTTACAGCGAAAACACAATAAATCGTTATATTAGCATACCACATGTGCAAACGTTACACGAGCATTGATTCAAGCCAAAGAGAGAGATAACGTAATCATCGCCAAAATATATTATTTTATTCACTAACCTTCTCAGAATTCTTCCGATGACACTCCTGTAACATCATATTACAACATACATATAGAGTTTGTTCGAAAATGTGCATATTTAGCCACAAGAAAACGTGGTTATACAATGACAATACTAGCAAAACTGTCCTGAAAATGTCGGGCGCCATATTTGACAGTGATCTTGTCTCATGAATAACTATTCATAAACTTGACTAAAAAAATATAAGTTGGACAGCTATCGAAAGACAAATTAGTTCTTAATGCAATCGCTGAATTACATTTCTAAAATTATCCTTACTGTGCAATACAGGGTTCGCCAAGCGAAGCTATACCAATAAAAATGGCGGAATATGCGTTTAACATTTTTCGACAGAACAACGATTTATCATCTTAAATATTTCTTACTATGAGGTGATCTTCCATCAGATTCTTGGGCAATGTATCCTTTCTTGGGTCTAATCTTCTTTTGGCCGAAAGATGTCCTCTTGTCCGTCGAAATGCCCACTAACGTTCGACTGGGACCCCGAAACGTGCCCGGCGCTTCAGAGTGCATCACAAAGCAATGCCTCAAAATCGCACTAAACGGATATAAATTGCTATAAAACGGTTTAAATTAACTACCTTATGATGTTTTTAACACCTGTAACGAGTAAAAACATGACCGGGGATATTTTACTGGCTAAACCAAGGCTTGGAAAGAGGCCAGTCCAAAGTCCATTCTGCGTTGGGGCGCAGGGTCCAAAAGATAGGTACTGCCTGTCTTTTGTCTTTTATAGAGGCCCTGATTGCGCAATCGACTCCATTCAAATTGTCACCACTTACTGACATCTAGTGGAAGACGTAGGCAGTGTTTGTATCCTCATAGGATTTGCAGGGACTTTAAAACTGACCTGGGACCAGAGGCCAAGATTTCTGAAATCTCACTCCATATCAGGAAAAGTGCTGTAGAATGAGTTCTGTTCCACTCAGAGACATAATTCAAACGGCTATAGAAACTAGAGAGTGTTTTCTATCCAATAATAACAATAATATGCATATTGTACGAGCAAGAATTGAGCACTAGGCAGTTTAATCTGTAGAGCAAATTATGCTAATGCGAAACAGCACCCCCTATAGTGGCAAGAAGTTTTAATGCTATTTTGCCCCATTGGAAACGACAGGATGTGGTCTGTCTTAGCTATAAACAATACGGAGACTTTTATTTTGAAGACTCATGAACTGAACTGTCGTCACACAATAAAATGTTTAACGAACGTTACCAGCCTCCAAGTTAGCTAGCTACCTTTTAACATACGGTCGTAGCAGCAGCAGCAGCAGCAGCAGCTTGTTTTGCTGGTGAAATGGATTCAAAAACTCAAGGTTTGTCATGTTTTCCTGAAATGCTTCACCCAAAATGTATTTCTGTTGAAGCTTAGATCAGGAATATGCGGGGCAGTATGTAAAATAATATTTGGTTCAATTCACATAGCTAACATTAGGCATGCACTAACTGGGTAAAGGCCATAGTGGAGTCAACACCTGAAAGTGTTGCGACATAAAAGGTCTGCGATTGCTACAGGGCATTTCCATCGAAATGGACCCATGCGCACCAACATGTTACGTTAATAGGAGCATATCAATTTCAGTGTCAAATGAAAGCTAAGAGTCTACATTTTTGGGAAATGAAGGCATGATAGATACATTTTTCAACAATTTTCTATCTTAAATATAAAGTAAATACTTTGATTTCTGGATAAACTGAATGTGTCTTAGAAAACATGTAGCCTACCAGGAAACCATTAGAAATACATCAAACCACAAGAATGTTGACGTAAAGACCCCTACCAACTAATGGCAACATTTTAGTTTTGAATAAATTATTTACCTTCTGTAAGTTAAGAAATATTGCCTTGTAATTCCGTTACCAAAATTAATGAAAGTTCACTGAAGTAACAAGTAATGGTAGACTTACCAATTAGTTATAGGGATTTTACAGATATACAATGTGTTAAGGAATTATTAAGTGATTAAAACTTGTAATTCTATTACCAAATTGGTATGAAATTACCCCAAAATCAGTAACAGAATTACTGCAACTGAATTGGCTAAAGTGGGAAATCATAATGGTCACAAAGCACAGTTGGGTCACCTGCTACTGACCTCCCACTGGCGTACTGTTATGTTCAGATAACAGTTTTTTGTTTTTTTGTTTGTTGTTGTCTTAGAACAGTCATGACTCTGGACAACACCTCTCATTTTCTCACTCTCCAGTTAATGTGACCTCTCCCAGCTCTTACTGACACCTACCCATGAGCACCCTCTCTTTCCATTTACTGTAATAAGCATCCTATCCCACTGAGCACCGACCAACACTGGACGTCCATGGATGTTGAAAAGTAGTTGATATTTGGTCAGTCCACCCTGACCTTGATGTTAACGTACACTGACGGACTGGATTGGAACAAATGGATAGTACAGTGCAGAGTACAATACTGAGTACTGTACAGTAAGTAGAGTACAGTGCAATACAGTACAGTGAGTAGAGCACAGTACTGTACAGTGAGAAGACTACAGTACAGTACAATATAGTAAAGAAAAGTAGAGTACAGTATATTGTACTGAAATATACAATACTAAACTCTATTCTACTGTGCTGTATTGTACTGCGCTCTCCAGTGCTGCGGTCTGATGTCCAAACTTGTAAAAGTTTACAGCGGAATCGCCCCTTCATCCATTTTCAGTCATTTTAAATTAATTGTCTAAGTATACCCATTTATTCTTGAAGAATATAACTTATACATGCCTCATGAGCTTAGTTCAATTTAGCTACAGATTGTTACACCAGATAATGTAATTTAACCAAAGATGTTTTGGTATCCATTACTGGGAGTTACAGGATAGGTACTGTTGTGGTGTAGTACAGAGAATTTTCAACCAACCTTAGCTTGGCTATACGGTCTTCGTCCTGGATTTGTGGAAACCAGGAGTCTCATAAAATGTCTGTCTAGTTGCAAGGGTCTGTATTAATTTGATGGCTTAAGTTATGTTAACAAATTCCTCCCTTTTGTTTTCATGACAGGTCTCAATCTCCCTCTATCCTCCTTGTGTCTCCTGGTTCCACCAATACGCTTGATGTCAGCATCCATGTGGCAAGTGGCTGAGCAGCGTAATGTGATGCAGTATGGGAAGCTGGAGGAGTTTGTGACTTTGGTGACAGAGATGGTTCCAGAGCTGCTGAGCTCCAGGCAGAGGACCCAACTCATCCTGGGACTGAGAGCAAAGGTGAGAGAGGTGGAAATGTTGAGGGGAGGATGTAAAAGTGGCAAATGTGGGGTGAGATTCAGACCTTAATTCCTCATAAGCGCCTGGATCTTGAAGGCCAGGAATGTAGACAGAAGATTGTTCTTGTCACATTTTCATGATCAACTTCTGTTGTCATTGTCTTAAGACTTCTTAGTTTGTGTCCCCTCTGTCTTTAAATGGTCAGCTATCTGCTCCCCCCCCACTACTTCTCCTATGAACATTTCTCCCCACCCACTCAATGGTCACTTAACTTACCTGCTGTTCCCCCTATGGATATTTCACCCCCCCCCCAACCCCTCAAATTACTTTTACTCTGCTCTCACCCCAATTATACTGAACAGAAATATATGCGCAACATGCAACGATTTCATATATTTCGGTCAATTAAAAAAATTCATGACGCCATAATCTATGGATTTCACATGAATGGGCAGGGCCGCAGGCATGGGTGAGCCTGGGAGGGCAAAGGCTCACCCACTTGGGTGCCAGGCCCACCCACTGGGGAGCCAGGCCGAGCCAATCAGAATGAGTTTTTCCACACAAAAAGGCTTTATTACAGACAGAAATACTCCTCAGTTTCATCAGCTGTACGGGGGGCTGGTCTCAGACGATCCCACAGGTGAAGAAGCCAGATTTGGAGGTCCTGGACTGGCATGGTTACACATGATCTATGGTTGTGAGGCCAGTTTGACGTACTGCCAAATTCTCTAAATCAACGTTGGAGGTGGCTTATGGTAAAGAAATGAACATTCAATTCTCTGGCAACAGCTTTGTTGGCAATTTCTGCAGTCAGCATGCCAATTGCGCGTTCCCTCAAAAGTTGAGACATCTGTGTTGTTTTGTTGTGTGACAAAACTGCAAATTTTAGAGTGGCCTTTCATTGTCCCCATCACAAGATTAAACGGCATGTAATGATCATGCTATTTAATCAGCTTCTTGATATGCCACACCAGTCAGGTGGATGGATTATCATGGTAAAGGAGAAATGCTCACTAATGGGACGTAAACAAATTTGTGCACAAAATATGAGAGAAATGCGTTTTTTGTGCGTAAGGAACATTTCTGTGTTCTTTTATCTCAGCTCATGAAACATGGGACCAACACTACATGTTGTGTTTTATATTTTTGTTCAGAATACATTCATCACTGTTAGGTGTTAATATGTATAATTTTACTTTTTTATTATAATTGTTATAGTTTTTTATTTTGCTTGGTCCCCACACCCCCTCAATGGTAATTTAGTCTGCCTGCTGCTCCACTATGGTCATTTCCCCCTTTCCCCTCTACAGTCTTTACTCTGCCTCCACCCCAATGGACATTTTATTTATTCATCACTGCTACAGTTGTTATTATGTATATAGTTCTATTTCTATTGTTTTTTTATGATCATTTTCATTATATTATTTCACTTAGGCTCCGAGCTCCAACATGCAGGACTAAGATTTTCTCTGAACCCTGCAATCACACCTGCAACCCTGTACATTAAACACTCTGACTCTGAATGTGTAATGTTTCCATTCCTCCATATTAAAGTGTGCCTGCTATTTCAGCTGGTTCTTGAGTTGTGCTGTGGTAAAGAGGACATGGTGGACCATCAAACCATCCAACGCCACTTGGATAGAATCCAGTCATGCACAGTAAAGCACAAAGCGGTAAGTTGTGTGCAATACACCACAGAGTATGTGGATTGTTAAATCTCTATCACAACATTTATTTTTTGTAATTTTAGTTCTTAACTTGCTTTTTTGGGGTGTAATTACATGTTCAGAGAAAAAACAAGAAAGTGGAGGCATCAAAGTCAAACTGTGGAGCTGGTCCAAACCCTGCTGGAAGACCCAGTGAAGAGGGAACACTTTTTTCAGGTGAGATCATATCGAACATCTAACTTTTCACAGTTGGGTAGTTCTGTGTCATAATCAAGCAAAAGTGTTGGAAATGCCTGAAGAGCAAGCAGGCAGGCATACATCTGAAATTAAATGTAATGCTCCCAAGCGTGTGTTGTGTGTCAAGTTGGGTACTGTGACAAATATCAAGAATATTAGTGCAAATGGATAAAACAAGTATTTTATTAAACTAATGTATTTTGACGGTAACATGTGTTGTAGGCAAGACCATTCACCTAACTGTGTAATGGCTCTCTACATTTTAATTAAAGGAGGTGTTCCCAGTGCAGTACGGTACTAAGTATGACACAGCACTGCAGATTCTGGTGTGGGAGTTCTTCTCCAGATTAGAGGAGCTGCTGCCGGTGCCCAGCTTTACACAGGTACTGATATGACTGCATCTTCATCCTATCAATTAAAATGTAAAAAAAAAATTGTGTTTACAGTTGTGAATGAATGAATGAACCCCCTTTAATAAATTGACTGAACATCAAGTTTCCAGTGGGTAGGAGCTAGGGGTTGATTTGGGATTGGACTGCACTCTGTAAGTTTTCCTTTCTCACCCTCAGACAGCATCTTGTCTCAGCCTTGCCTTCTCTGACCTGGAGGAGTGTGTTCAGTCTGTCTCTGACCCTGAGCACTTGAAGACACTGCTACAGCATCAAAGACACCTTGGACACCTAAACAGAGGTAGGTAGCCTTCAGGTTATCTATTTCTGCTGGGGTAAATTCTTTGACCTTCATTAGATTTGATTGCATTTTCCACCAATGAAATGTGCTTTGTTTTGTTAAAGATGTCTTCACCTTCAATGTTGCACAAACTGTATTCATCTCCTAGGTATTAGTAAATAAAATTGGTTTGGATTCTCCCTCTTTTCCAGATCATTTGTTCTACGACTCTGACACCATCCTGTCCACTCTGTCCCTCACTTCCTTGGTAAACTCGAAACAAACTTCAGTGGAGGCTCGAGGTCATGACACTAGGAAGAAAGAACAGGAGGGTGGAGAAGAGTGGCGACCAGAAATCAGTTACAATGGAACTGATGAGGACGTTGAACGACTTGAAGAGGCTGGTGAATCCAGTTCTGGACAGCAGAAACCCCGATCACTACACGCTCGTCCAGTGGCCGTCGACGGTAAGGACATTCGGAGCAGAGTACATTACATACCTCTGTGCACTGTTCATGGCGATTGCCAAACTGTGTTATTGATAACTGGCTGTTATTACTAGTTGGAACAATATTAAGTTAAGCGACAGTGCTTTTTCCATTAGACTAGTCAGGCTACTTTTAGCTGCTGTTTCCATTGTGGCTATAGCTACTCCACCAGCAGAGCTTTATTTGAGCCGGATCCTGCTGGAACAGGAACATGTTTTCCCGGATCCGGTACCTCTCGTGGCATGAAACATCATTTTCACTCTTTGCTCTTATTAGAATTTCTACATTGCAATCATAGTTAAGTACTTGACTATTCCCCAAAAGTTAAGTCTGTTTGTTTGGGGGGGAAATATTGGTACCCTAAAGCCAAGGATTTAATGGATGAATTAAGTAAGATATTAATTCATATGACATGGATTCATTTTTAGCTCTAATTCTTGGTAACCAATGGGCAATTAAGATTGTAGATTTTAACAAGTTACACAATTCAGTATTTCATAATATATTCCCTTCAGACCTGTGTTCAAATACTACCTGAAATCTTTGAAATCTGTTTAGCGTTTGCTTTAGCCTACCTGGAGTGCCAGATGGGCGGGGTTTGCAGTTTTGTGACTACTCTATTGGGTCCATTATGGAAATTTTTCAAATAGTAGGCTATTTGAAGTTGAAACCAGGTTTGCTTCTGTAACTGGTGGGGTAGTGGTTACTGTTGCTACCACAATTCCTGGAAGCCTACATGTTTCAAAATGTTACTACCACATTGTTGGGAAGTTGTGATTTAACAATGAGTGGACCTCCTAGAAAAACCCATCTGCTTGAGCTGTTATTTGTTTAGTTCTTCTTTGGGGGTGTATTTATTATGGATGAGTTGACTGTGGTCTGTCCACTGCATGCTGAAAATACCTATTATAATTGTCAGTCACCAGCTGAAATAGAGAACCATCTTAGAAGATGCTGTGTAATCAGTCACCACAATAGTTTTGGAGTACATTTACAATAATCTTTTGCTAGCTAGCCAGGGTTATGACAGTTTGACAGTATACTGTAACAGTTGACCGTGGTCCAGGGCCGGCTTGCCCTATATGCAGACCACGCACTACGCGTAGGGCCCCTGACCACTAGGGGGCCCCTGACTTTAAAAAAATAAGGAAAACACTGTTGTGACCTTCTGTCTATAGGACAGAAGGCCACAGTCCAACATGGATGACCAATATTCAGTATATCTTTATATTGCTTGTTCAGCTGAAGCACTACTGTACATGTAGCAGACATGAGTCGGGCTCATGGTCTCGTGACGAGGTAGCCCTGCCTCACCCTCGGCCTTACAGAGAGTATCCTCTTGTTCTCACTGTCAAGGTGTTGGTTTCTCCTGTGGGAGAACCGGGTTCAGATCCCGCCTGTGACAGTAGCCGTACTCATTTTACCTCGCTGTGAAATCAACATGCCCTTCCTGGTGTTCTCCTGCCCCCACTAACGAGTTCAAACAGGAGAAGGGCCTTACTTTTGCTCACCTTGTGTCAGGGGGTTAGAACATCACAGATCTTAAAATCACATTTACACATTCATATTGTGTGCTTGGTACAATCCTACTTGGAGTGTGTCTTCAAGGAAACGCATAGTAAACATACAAATTAACAAAAAGAAAGCTAAACAGCACATAGGACTTTTGAAAACAATAGTGATTTCTTTGGGATTTTGATTGCAGGAAATATACTAAAGCATTCTGAATACATTGGTGAATGGTTCAATGTGTGAATTAGGGTTTGTTGTTCTAGTAGTTATCAAGGTAGTGGTTAGAGGGATGTCTGTCAAACCGATTTTAACTTTGGAATGTCTTCATAGAGACTCCAAATTCGTTAATGGGATAATTTTACAAAAATGTAACAATCTTAATGATTTTTGTTTTTTTACCTTGAAAGAAGTTGTCTGTCTTACAATTTTACTACAAACACGACGGAGAGGCCTGTGAAGTAAACGTGTAAACATTTCCTAAAATATCTCACACACTGCAATCCAACTTCTCTTGCGACAATATGACTCGAGATAAGATCTGTGTTTGACTTAAAACATTTAGGAACGTATTGCATGCATTATTTACTTAACAGGGCTTTTCATAGAGCTTGTATTAACTCTACTCGACCACTCTACTCGACCACTATTTCATTTTAAATTTGACCACTCTTTCATTTGGGGCAGCAGGTAGCCTAGTGGTTAGAGCATTGGGCCAGTAACAGAAAGGTTGCTAGATCAAATCCCGAGATGACAAGGTCTGTCGTTCTGCCCACTGTTCCTAGGCCGTCATCGTAAATAAGATTTTGTTGTTATTTAGTTAAACAAAGGTGTTAGTGGAATTAAATAATTCCTCTAATATACTCATTAATTAAATTCAATCTGTCTATTTATAAGAATTTGTAAGATACTTATTAACATAAAATAGACAGGATACAGTCTTATTAAAATTAGATAATAGTGTTTATTCTCGGAGTACGCTGCCATTTGATCATAAACACAGGTTTATATACAAGATATGACGTCATAGGTTACAGAATAAGTCTCATTGTCCTGACAAATAGAAAACAGGTTCAAAAGTTCATTCCAACTTCACAGCACACACACATGACACATAATATAATCAATTATCCTGAAGGCTCACTATAATTTATTACCACTTTAGCAGACAACTCAAGATAATGGAAGACCTAAAAAGTTACCCACAGCCTTATCTAAACATCTCAGGGCTAAGTTGGGTCAGTTCAACCATAGTTTAATGACCCTTTCTGCTTACTCTATAACCCACAACACACATCTCTTTTCACCAGGCGTGCAGAGTTCAATTAGTTATAGTTTTATCTAAAGCTAGAATTTGTTTTAACTATTTATTAACAAAATTCCTAACAAAAGGTTACATTTTTTTTCAATTTAATGAAATTGTAATGAGATTTTTTTGGGGAAAATGCTTACAATAGCAGCACTGATTTATATACTGAACAAAAATATAAAGGCAACATGCAATAATTTCATTGATTGTACTGAGTTACAGGAAATCAGTCAATTTAAATAAATTCATTGAGTCCTAAATCTATGGATTTCACATGACTAGGAATACAGATATGGATCTGTTTGTCACAGATACCTTTAAAATAAATGGGCCTCACAATTGGCCTCAGGAAATTCATTAGGCCCTTATCTATGGATTTCACATGACTGTGAATACAGATATGCATCTGTTGGTCACAGATATTAAAATTGCCATTGATAAAATGGAATTGTGTTCATTGTCCATAGCATATGCCTGCCCATACCATAACCCCACCGCCACCGTGGGACCTCTGTTCACAACGTTGACATCAGCAAACAACTCACCCACACAATGCCATACATGTGGTCTGCGGTTGTGAGGCCGGTTGGACGTACTGCCAAATTCTCTAAAATGACATTGGAGGCGGCTAATGGTAGCGAAGTGAACATTCAATTCTCTGGCCACAGCTCTGGTGGACATTCCTGCAGTCAGCATGCGAATTGCACACTCCCTCAACTTGAGACATCTGAGGCATTGTGTTGTGTGACAAAACTGCACATTTTAGAGTGGCCATTTATTGTCCCCAGCACAAGGTACACCTGTGTAATGATCATGCTATTTAATCAGCTTCTTGATATGCCACCCCTGTCAGGTGGATGGATTATCTTGGCAAAGGATAATTGCTCACTAACAGGGATGTAAACAAATTTGTGCACAACATTTGATAGAAATAAATGTTTTGTGTGTACGGAAAATGTCTGGGATCTTTTATTTCAGCTCATGAAAGATGGTACCAACACTTTAAATGTTGCGTTTATATTTTTGTTCAGTGTACTTCCATGTGCTTTTTACCTGCAGAACCGGATAGTGACATGCCCTCCCAGGTCTTCTCCTGCCCCCAGTGACCATTCTCCCACAGGAGAGAGGTGAACCTTCAGCAGCACATCAGGAAGGAACATCTAACAGAGGAGGACAGCAGGAGCCTGGACTCTGGAGGAGCTGAGAACTCACTGCCGTCCAGTCAAACAATACAGAGACCCTCAATCAAGACAACCAAGAAGTACATCTGCTTTAAATGTGGAAAGGGTTTCAGAAGCCCATCGGACCTGAAACGACATAAGGGTGTTCACACAGACATGCAGCCGTTCCATTGCAAACAGTGTGATAAAAGATTCAAAGCGAAGGGTAGTCTAAAACAGCACCAACGAGTTCACTCAGGAGAAAGGCCTTATGATTGCTCACATTGTGGCAGGGGGTTTAGGACATCGGATATCTTAAAATCTCATATACGCATTCATACTGGGGAGCGACCTTATGGGTGTACAATATGTGGGAAGAGATTTATTCAACGGCAAGTACTAACAAGACACATCAGGATGCACAGTGGAGAGAAACCATACTTGTGTAGCATTTGTGGAAAGACCTTCGCTTGCTCAGGGGAACTGATGGTACACTCAAGGATCCACACAGGGGAACGACCGTATCATTGTGAACAATGTGGGAATACTTTTAGTCTAGCAAGTAAACTGAAAGTGCATCAGCGAAGTCATACAGGCGAACGCCCATACCCCTGTACACAGTGCCCCAAAGGCTTCTCCACTTCCACCAGACTAGTGAAACACATGCGAATTCATACTGGGGAGAAACCTTACCCATGTGTAAAGTGTGGCAAAAGATTCTCTGAAAGGGGAAACATGAGAATACATCAACGAATGCATGAAAAAGAGAGAAAAGGTCGACAAATGTATTGATAAACCAACACTAAGCTGTTGAAATGTTCTTTGGAGATTCTGCTCTATATAGTTCTCTGCTACATTTTCAGGTGATTATGACATGTTTGTAGATCTTCTAATTTGTCATAATACCAGGCGGTGTAACTTACTTCAGAGATGATTGGCAAAATTTGTGTTCTAAATATTGTAACCATTCTGTAAAATGTTAAAGTTATGTCTGGTTATATGCGAACAGATTAGATTTTACCCTGAAATAATTCCCTGAGTTCAATGCTACCCAGTTGGAAAACTAACAATGGGCAAAAACACTATTATAAACCACATTTCTAATATAGCAGGACATCTTAAACAATACCCTCAAATAAAAAGTGACATTGTGTACTTTTGCCTCATATTTATAGTTTACACACCTGGCACCAACTCTCTTGTGTTGTTTCCTATAGACCCAAAATATATGTAGATTAATTCAAAGTAATTGAACAATTGCTCAATTCTATTTAGCCTTTTCCCACTCGTTAACTTCACTATATACAGTGCCTTCGGAAAGTATTCAGACCCCTTGACTTTTTCCACATTTTGTTAGGTTACAGCCTTATTCTAAAATGGATTAAATTATTTTTCCATATCTGTTTTTGCTCTGTCATTATGGGGTATTGTGTGTAGATTGCTGAGTTTAAAAAAATGTGTATCCATTTTAGAATAAGACTGTAATGTAACAAAATGTGGGAAAAGTAGAGGGGTCTGAATACTTTCTGAATGCACTGTAGGTGATTTGGTGGTAAACACAGATTCAATAAAAGCACCATTATTGTACTAACAAAGCTGGCTAGTGGTGTGTAAGGTCCAGTGATTTGTGGACATCTATCAGCTTTGCCTTTCTCCCAGTGGCATTTAATTCCTCCATGGAATTTACGGTGAGTTCCAAAAGTATTGGGACAGTGATACATTTTGTGTTGTTTTAGCTCTGTACTCCAGCACTTTTGAAGTGATACAATGACTATGAGGTTAAAGTGCAGACTGTCAGCTCTAATTTGAGGGTATTTACATCCATATCAGGTGAACCTCTTAGACATTATAGTACCCCCATTTAGGGGACCAAAAGTATTGGGACAAATTCACTTACACTGTGTGTATAAAACATGAAGGACCCGTTCCTAATATTGAGTTGCTCTGAACTCTGGAGGAGCTGAGAACTCATTGCCATCCAATGAAACGGTAAAGAACTCCTCAGCCAAGACAACGAAGAAGTACATCTGCAAACAGTGTTCCACCAAAGGGAACATGAAAGAACATAAATGTGTTCACACAGAGGAAAAGCTGTTTCATTGCGACCAGTGTGAGAAGAAATTCAAAAATCAAAGGGTACTCTAATAGTGCACCAACGTGTCCACACAGGAGAAAGACCATATCTTTGCTCACATTTTGGCAGGGGGTTTATGACATCTGGGACCTTTAACTTCCCTTATACTTACTCATACTGGGGAGAGACCATTCACCTGTTCTATATGTGGGAGGAGATTTATCCAACAGCAATTACTAACACACCACCTCAGGATGCATACAGGGGAGAAATCATACTTACTGTATGTAGCATTTGTGGAAATACATTTTATTCCTCAGGGGCCTTGTTGGTACACTCATGAACACACATGGGTAAATGCCCCCACCGATGTCAACTTTGTGGGAAGATGTTTAGAATGTATTGGATACTCATGTTGCAGCGAATGACTCACACAGGCGAGCTCCCATTCCCCTGCTCTCATTGTGAAAAACACTTCATCTCAAAAGCGCTCTAAGATGACATGCTTATTCATACTGGAGAGAAACCTCATCCGTGTCTATGTGGGAAGCGGTCTAATTTGAGAATCCATAAATAAAACTCATAGGCCATAGTTCAGGTAGTTGTCTTGTTTCGAACACAACATTTCTTCATAGATGTTCATTTTCAAACTCTGTTTGACTCTTTCAAAGCCTTTTTTAAGTTCTTGGTTGTTTTTCATTTAAATATGGACTCAACCACAATCTTGTATTTTTTGTAAATTGATGTGTCCATTGTTGAAAACCCTGGCCTGGAGAAATGGTCCATACAATCCAGGATCCTTGAGACGTCCCAATTGAAGTTTAAATTTAAAATGGTTATGGTAAGGGTTATGTAGGGGTTAAGGTTTAGGGTAGGGATATCCCAAGTATCCCAGATAGCACTTACCCTGAAAAAAATATTTATGTGAAGGCAGATATTTGTATGAAGGAGTCTTTATTTTAACTTTCATTGTTAGACATTTGAACATTCTAGATAGCTTAGTGCCACTGGATAGTTGTATCAATATGCTTGTGTCAACTTCCAGGGATACTCACACACTCTTCCTAAAGGTGTGCATACACATGTGAAATAGGGGCTCCAGCACTTTCGATTTGAAGTGATACAATGACTATGAGGTTAAAGTGCAGACTGTCAGCTTTAATTTGAGGAGACAGTTTGTGCTGTTCTGTGAAGGGGTAGTACACAGCGTTGTATGAGATCTTCAGTTTCTTGGCAATTTCTGGCATGGAATAGCCTTCATTTCTCAGAACAAGAATAGACTGACGAGTTTCAGAAGAAAGTTCTTTGTTTCTGGCCATTTTGAGCCTGTAATCGAAACCACAAATGATGTGGATGATGATACTCCAGATACTCAACTAGTCTAAAGAAGGCCAGTTTTATTGCTTCTTTAATCAACCCAACAGTTTTCAGCTGTGCTAACATAATTGCAAAATGGTTTTCTAATGATCAACTAGCTTTTTAAAATTATAAACTTGGATTAGCTAACACAACGTGCCATTGGAACACAGGAGTGATAGTTGCTGATAATGGGCCTCTGTTGCCTATGTAGATATTCCATTAAAAGTCTGCCGTTTCCAGCTACAATAGTCATTTACAACATTAACAATGTCAACACTGTATTTCTGATCAATTTGATGTTATTTTAATGGACAAAAAAAATATTTTCTTTCAAAAACTAGGATATTTCTAAGTGGCTCCAAACTTTTGAACGGTAATATATATATTATATATATATATATATAGTACCAGTCAAAAGTTTGGACACACCTGCTCATTCCAGGGTTTTTCTTTATTTTAAAAATGTTCTACATTGTAGAATAATAGTGAAGTCATCAAAACAATGAAGTAACAGATATGGAATCATGTAGTTACCAAAAAAGTGTTAAACAACTGGAAATATGTTATATTTGAGATTCTTCAAAGTAGCCACCCTTTGCCTTGATGACAGCTTTGCACATTCTTGGCATTATATTATATAATTATATTGTACATCGCCCTGAGAAAGTTGTCACCATTTATTGACTAAGTAGCCATTCTGTTATTTTCCCCTTGGTAAGGTGATCGGTTGTTAAGGAACTTTGGGCACAGACTTCACAATGACACTGAGGTTTTACTTAGTGCACTGCCAACCGTACTGTACTCTGTGAGCACAGTAGGGTTAACATGATGTAAGCATGTTGTGTAGCTGTTCTGTACCTGAAATAATGAAGAAGAAGAAAATGTTTTAACGCAACTATCAAGTTGTCCTTTTAATAATCGTTCATGTGTTTTGGGGCAAGCTCTTGATGCATGTTGGAACGGAGTCCTCCCTTTTCTCCTGCATAGTCACCCGTTCAAGTGTCCTTGTCTGAGGAATGTTTATTTTTATTTTCAGTCCCTCAGTCAGGTACCTGATTCCCTTCTGGTTCATGCTGAGCTGAAGTGCAATTGGGTACACTTTGTTTTCCATTGTAGTCAGACCTGGGTTCAAATACAATTTCAAATATCTCAACTTTCACCTACATTGTCCAATATTCAGTTATCTTTTATTTCAGAAGACAAGTAGTTGAATATTTTAATGTATTTGAAAATACTAAAATACACTGACTCAAATCCACTCCCATGCATTTAACCCAGGTATTTGAAAATAGTATTTAAAATAAGTGTTTGAAAATACTCTTACTATTAGTTTTTTTTTTTTACAAATAGCCATTCAAATACTCAAATATAAGTACTTGTTTTGTTTTTGAAAATACGCAAATACACTGAAAAATGTATTTTAAATACCAGATATCGAAATACATATTTGAACCCAGGTCTGATTGTAATAAATGATCATTCAGTAATTGTCTGTGATGACTCAATCATTTCTAAATTAACAAATAATACAGCATGTGTATGATATATGTATATTATTATGTACATGATGCTACATTTATTATCCATCATACACTTAAAGTTTTTATTAAGTGTGGGAAAGGATTTACTCGGATGAGCAACATGAGACTATGTTTGAAAACTCGTAAGAAATAACTCATTGGATCTTTGTCAGACTGAAGTGATTTTTACATTTGTGTTAGGTGTTTGTATTTGTCCTTGATCTCATTGTATTATAGGTAATGTACAATGAACAAAAATATAAATGCAACAAGTGTTGGTTTCATGAGCTGAAATAAAAGATCCCAGATATCTTCCATATGCACAAAAGCTTATTTCTCTGAAATTTGGTGCACAAATTTGTCTACATCCCTGTTGGTGAGCATTTCTCCTTTGAAAAGATAATCCATCCACATTTAAAAAAAAAAATAATAATAATAATAATAATGTTTTTAACCTTTATTTATACAGCTTTTTCTCATTGAGATAACATCTCTTTTCCAAGCGAGACCTGGTCCAATAGCAGCAGGGGGAACAACGTTTCAGACAAAACAACTTACATACACTAACACATCATTAATCAAAACTATAAACACACATACAATACAACAAAAACAATTTACATTAAAAACACGACAGTCTTGACTAAAAACAGCTGGCCTAAAAACAATTACTCTTCTATGATATATACATCGATCAAGTGTTTAAACTCCACAAACGAAACTAGATCATCACATTTTTACATGTTCAGGAGAGAATTCCAGGACAATGGTGCTAAGTAGCTAAAACTATTTCTACCATGACTTGTTCTCATTTTTGGTACTGTTAGAAGCAAATGAGAATGGGACCGTAATTTATATTTATTTACCGACCTGACTAAAAAATAACAGGTAAAATGGCATTTTACCCAATATGGCCTTATAAATCAGTGTATACCAGTGTTGTCACGTTCCTGACCTGTTTTCCTTTGTCTTGTATTTATTTAGTTGGTCAGGGCGTGAGTTGGGTGGGTTTGTCTATGTGTGATTTTCTATGTTGGGATGTTTGTGTTCGGCGCAGGGTATGATTCTCAATCAGAGGCAGCTGTCAATCGTTGTCCCTGATTGAGAATCATACTTAGGCAGCCTGGGTTTCACGTGTGTTTTTGTGGGTGTTTGTATCTCGTGTCAGTGTTCGTGCCTCACGGGACTGTTTTCGGTTTGGTTACGTTTGTTGTTTTTGTATTTGTAAGTGTTCAGTTTTCGTTTCATTAAATCATAATGAGCACTAACCACTCCGCGTATTGGTCCGATCCTTCTCGCCTCTCCTCGTCCGAGGAGGAGGAATATGACAACCGTAACAGAAACACCCACCACCAAAGGACCAAGCGGAGTGGAAAAGGGCAGCGACAGCAGCAACAGAAGACACAGGACTCGTGGACTTGGGAAGAGATCCTGGACGGCAAAGGACCCTGGGTTCAGCCAGGAGAATATCGCCATCCCAAGGCTGAGTTGGAGGCAGCAAAGGCAGAGAGGCGCGGGTATGAGGAGGCAGCGCGGCGACGCGGTTGGGAGCCCGAGAGTCAGACCCAAAAATGTATTGGGGGGGGGGGGGACACGCGGAGTGTGGCAAGGCCGGGTAGGATACCTGAGCCAACTCCCCGTGCTTACCGTGGAGTGAGAGGGCGTCGTACGCGTGCTTAGTCCAGTGCGGGCTATTCCACCTCGCCGCACTGGTAGGGCTAGGTTGGGCATCGAGCCGGATGTCATGAAGCCGGCCCAACGCATCTGGCCTCCAGTGCGTCGCCTCGGGCCGGCGTACATGGCACCAGCCTTACAAATGGTGTCCCCGGTTCGCCAGCATAGCCCAGTGCGGGCTATTCCACCTCGCCGCACTGGCAGGGCTACGGGGACCATTCAACCTGGTAAGGTTGGGCAGGCTCGGTGCTCAAGAGCGCGTGTCCTCCTTCACGGTCCGGTTTTTCCGGGTACCAGTCCTCCGGTGGCAGCCCCCCGCACCAGGCTGTCTCTCCGTCTTCTCTCTCCAGTTGCTCCCACCTGTCCAGCGCTGTCAGAGCCTTCCTCCTCTCCAGCGCAGCCAGTGTATGAGCTGCCTGCCTGCCCAGCGCTGTCTGAGCTGCCTGCCTGCCTTGTCCAGCGCTGTCTGAGCTGCCTGCCTGCCCTGTCCAGCGCTGTCTGAGCTGCCTGCCTGCCCTGCCCAGCGCTGTCTGAGCTGCCTGCCTGCCCTGCCCAGCGCTGTCTGAGCTGCCTGCCTGCCCTGCCCAGCGCTGTCTGAGCTGCCTGCCTGCCCTGCCCAGCGCTGTCTGAGCTGCCTGCCTGCCCTGCCCAGCGCTGTCTGAGCTGCCTGCCTGCCCTGCCCAGCGCTGTCTGAGCTGCCTGCCTGCCCTGCCCAGCGCTGTCTGAGCTGCCTGCCTGCCCTGCCCAGCGCTGTCTGAGCTGCCTGCCTGCCCAGCGCTGTCTGTCTGTCCCGAGCCTTCAAAGCCGCCCGTCTGTACTGAGCCTTCAGAGCCGCCCGCCAGACAGGAGCCGCACGCCAGACAGGAGCCGCTAGAGCCTTCCGCCAGACAGGAGCAGCCAGAGCCTTCCGCCAGACAGGAGCAGCCAGAGCCTTCCGCCAGACAGGAGCAGCCAGAGCCTTCCGCCAGACAGGAGCAGCCAGAGCCTTCCGCCAGACAGGAGCAGCCAGAGCCTTCCGCCAGACAGGAGCAGCCAGAGCCTTCCGCCAGACAGGAGCAGCGAGAGCCTTCCGCCAGACAGGAGCAGCCAGAGCCTTCCGCCAGACAGGAGCAGCCAGAGCCTTCCGCCAGCCAGCCAGGAGCAGCCAAGGCCGCCAGCCAGCCAGGATCCGCCAGGGCCGCCAGCCAGCCAGGATCCGCCAGGGCCGCCAGCCAGCCAGGATCCGCCCCTCAGTCTGGAGCTGCCCCTTAGTCCGGTGCTGCCCTTTAATACTATGGGTTTCTATGGAGGGTGGCCATTGGGAGGAGGCCACGGAAGGGGGGTTTGACTATGGTGGGTTGGGGACCACGACCAGCGCCAGAGCCGTCACCGTGGACAGACGCCCACCCAGACCCTCCCCTAGACTTTATGCTGGTGCGCCCGGAGTTCGCACCTTAAGGGGGGGGGGTTATGTCACGTTCCTGACCTGTTTTCCTTTGTCTTGTATTTATTTAGTTGGTCAGGGCGTGAGTTGGGTGGGTTTGTCTGTGTGATTTTCTATGTTGGGATGTTTGTGTTCGACCGGGTATGATTCTCAATCAGAGGCAGCTGTCAATCGTTGTCCCTGATTGAGAATCATACTTAGGCAGCCTGGGTTTCACGTGTGTTTTTGTGGGTGTTTGCATCTCGTGTCAGTGTTCGTGCCTCACTGGACTGTTTTCGGTTTGGTTACGTTTGTTGTTTTTGTAAGTGTTCAGTTTTCGTTTCATTAAATCATAATGAGCACTAATCACTCCGCGTATTGGTCCGATCCTTTTCGCCTCTCCTCGTCCGAGGAGGAGGAATATGACAACCGTAACAAGTGTTTAAGCCTACGCAGGGTCAATAACGGCCAGCCAACAGCGCTGTAGAGATCACAATGATGTGTTAGACGTTTTTGATTTGTAATGAACCTGAAGGCTGCATGATACACTAAACCAAGTGATAGGTGTGGCATATCAAAAAGCTGATTAAACAGCGTGATCATTATACAGGTGCACCTTGTGCTGGGGACATAAAATGGCCACTTTAAAATGTTTTGTCACACAACACAAGGATCTGTACACAAATGTCCTTGTTTTTCCATGGCCTGCATGCTCACCAGATATGTCATCCATTGAGCATGTTTGGAATACTCTGGATTGACGTGTACAATACCGTGTTCCAATATCCAGAAACATCGCACAGCCATTGAAGAGGAGTGGGACAACATTCCACAGGCCACAATCAACTCCTTGCACAACTTTATGCGAAGGAGATGTGTCGCGGTGCATGAGGCAAATGGTGGTCACACCAGATACTGACTGTTTTTTTGATCTACGCCCCTACTTTTTTTAAGGTATCTGTGACCAGCATATCTGTATTCCCAGTCAAATGAAATCCCTAGATTAGGGCCTAATTTATTCATTTCAATTGACTGATTTCCTTAACTCAGCAAAATCTTTGAAATTGTTGCATGTTGCATTTATATATTTGTTCAGGATACTTAACAATAAAAAGCTGAAATGTCTTGAGTCAATAAGTATTCAACCCCTTTGTTATGGCAAGCCTAAATAAATTCAGGATTAAAAATTAGCTTAACAAGTCACAAGTTGCATGGACTCACTCTGTGTGCAATAAAAGTATATAACGTTTTTAAAAGATTACCTAATTTCTATACCCCACACATACAATTATCTGTAAGGTCTCTCCGTCGAGCAGTGAATTTCAACAACAGATTCAACCACAAAGACCAGCAAGGTTTACCGGTGCCTCATAAAGAAGGGCACCTATTATTAGATGGTTAAAAATTAAATAAAATGCAGACAGTGTATAGCTCTTTGAGCATGGTGAAGTTATTAATTACACTTTGGATGGTGTATCAATCACTAAAAAGATACAGGCGTCCCACTCAGTTGCCGGAGAGGAAGAAAACCTAAGGATTTTGCCCAACGAGTCCAATGGTGACTTCAAAACAGAGTTTAATGGCTATGATAAGAGAAAACAACATTGCAGTTACTCCACAAAACTCATCTAATGGATTTTAATTACACTTGGATGGTGTATCAATACACCCAGTCACTGCAAAGATACAGGCATCCCACTCAGTTGCCGGAGAGGAGGGAAACCGCTCAGGGATTTCACCATGAGGCCAATGGTGACATCAAAACAGAGTTTAATGGCTATGATAAGAGAAAACAACATTGTAATTACGCCCCAAACTCATCTAATGGACAGAGTCAAAAGAAGGAAGCCTGTACAGAATACGAATATTCCAAAACATGCATCCAGTTTGCAACAAGGCACTAAAGTAATACTGCAAAAATACAAAGTGTTATGTTTGGGACAAGTCCAATACAACACATTACTCAGTACCCATCTCCTTATTTTCAAGCATACTGGTGGCTATATCATGTTATGTGTATGCTTGTAATCGTTAAGGACTGGGGAGTTTTTCAGGATAAAAAAGAAACAGAATGTAGCGAAGCACAGTCAAAATCCTAGGGGAAAACCTGGTACAGTCTGCTTTCCACCACACACAAAGAAATCATATGATTTTTCATATCTTCATATCTTTATCATGAATTCACCTTTCAACAGGACAATAGCCTAAAACGCAAGGCCAAATCTACACTAGAGGTGATTCTACAAAGTATTGACTCAGGGGTGTGAATACTTATGTAAATGAGATATTTATGTATTTCATTTTCAATACATTTGCAAAAATGTCTAAAAACATATTTTCACTTCGTCATTATGGTGTATTGTGTGTAGATGTGAGATTTTTATTCATTTAAAACAATTTGAATTCAGGCTGTAACACAACAAAATGTGGAATAAGTCAAGGGGTATGAATACTTTCTGAAGGCACTGTTTGTTGAAATATGGGTGGTATTACCCTCCAGTTCATTCCTTTAAGTCAAAGTTGTTTAAAGACTTCCTCCAGCTACGTCATCGGCCTCGACCCTTGCTTGAGGAACAATATAGAAGCAATATAGAACAAAATACATTTTGTTAAGTAAATCAGGTGACAAATCAGGTGAAAAGGAGACTGGAGTGCCACTTTAACAAAAAAAAGTGGAACAGCCTATGTTATCCCTGCCATTCAACGCCCTTCAACATAAAAACAACATGCTTAACCTGTTCCATAGTGTGTTTGTTGTCCTATAGATATATGGTGCTTTTCTTACCTTACACATGAGCTTTGGTCACACCCATATTTACATGGTCCACTGGCACTGTGTAGTTCTACATTTTTGCTGGTGAAACAGTAAAAGGCACAGATTCTACTGGCTTTGGGATACAGTCGTGCATTACTTCAAACACTCAAAGTTTGATTTAATAGAATTTCAAACTTTGGGAGGAACAATGCGTTTTTTTACAAAAATCCGTCCTTCCATCACTCTGCCACTTGTTGGAATCCTACTTTTGGGGTATGTTGCGTTTAACGTGTTTTATTAAGTCAAATTAGTGATATCTGATCTTTGGAGAAACTTCATCATAGAATAACATCAGAATGCAAGTCTTCTCATTCTGAATACATCAGAACAAAATCAGAATACAATGTATGAGTGTCGTCATACTGATGGTTTCCACGATGACGATATTATCATTCATTATATCAATCTATGAATTTTGCGAGTACCTCGTAATGCTTACACTGCAAGAAAGATTTAAATCTCATCTTTCTAGTAAAAATGTTTTTATCATTTTCTGAGGTGTAGTCACTTTTGAGGACACAAGCTCAAGTACACAGTATGATAAAGATATGAAGATATGAAAAATCATATGATTTCTTTCCTATTCAACAAAAGTGGGGGAATTGGGCTTGAAATGATTGAAATGCTTTCTAAATATATTACTATAATATTAAACCTTTCTTATACCTGTAAAATACATATAATCATACTTAGTGCTTTATTTTTCGTCTGGCATTAAGGAGGCGCTAGTGTCAAATGCATGCTCTTTGGCAATTTCGTTTAAACTAGCGCTCTGCTATTTTCCATCGCTGGCGCCAGGGTTGGTAATTTACCAGTTTTAGATCAACTGGTTTGCTGATTGGGAAGCGTGGAAATATTTGAGGTGTGGGCTTAACAAGGTGCGCCAACGTGCCAATTTCAAGCAGCGCTATTGATGATATTTAAGACTCACCATAAAGATGGTTTTAGCGGTAACGTAATTGGTTATGGCATCGATTTTGCAAGCTGAGGGGGCAAAGTAGCTTAGTTAGTAGTCTATAACCAATGTTTTATTAAAATAACACGAGCAGTCAACAGACATTCACTTTTTTAATTCGTTTTGTCCATGTGGCTTCGGTGAAGATTTTGGACTCATTAGGTCTATGTGCAATGCACATTGAATATAAGGTGTCAGTAACTGTATGAAGTCATTAAAGGGACGTCAAGTTATTACTATAGACTGGCAATATCAACGACGATGGTGGGCACATTTTATTATAACGTTTGGGTCGAACATGCAGTGCATTTTTGAAATGCAAATGCCATAAAGGAATATATCCACGTTGAAGCCAACGTGTGCCAGCTGCCAGCGGTGTGCACACATTGCCTTATGCTCATTGAAGGAGAGATGCGAATTATGATATCATGCTTCTAATCCGATCCTTTTTAGAACAAGATGTTTCATTTTTATTAGAATTTCGTTTAGAATTATACACTGTCAATTAGCCTAGTGATTTTTATCTTGTTTATTGACTACGTTTGGAAATTGGCATGTCGACGGCAATTAACAGTAGGCCTTGCCCCTATCCATATCAGTGAGAATTCCATAGCCTATGGAACCATGCATTTCCGTATTGAAGCAATGCAGTTTGAAAAATGTGGACCGCAAACATGTTCAACATATTTAGCAAATATGGGGCAGGTTATTTAACAAACTAGGTTATAATGGACTAACATTAGAATCACTTCCTAATGTTTAATATTTCTAATGTTGGAAACGAACATCATTATTGTGTCATCCAGAGTCACATTTATTTATTTTGTAAGCCATAGCACATACTATTTTAGATAGCCGACAGCAGGTTTTTAAAGACCAAAGCGTTCGATCTGATCCGTGTTTACCATGGAAAACTGACTAAGATGCAGGTATCATCACAGCCCCAGGTAACTTCCTGCTTTCCAACACATTTTCCCATGGGGCAGAGAGAAAAATGTCCAGTTTTATAATGCTATTCTACACATTTTGTCATGAGCCTTGGAGATAATTTTGTCACAACTTGTTTATTCATCAAAACCCAGACACCCCCCGAACCTTTAGTGTTACCGCTAGTGCTAATATTTACCATTTGGGTTATGTTTGTTAAAATAGAGCCCTTAGTGAAAATACAAAATTGGCACAATTTCATATAACTGCCTATTGATAATTTTCTGCCCCGCGTCTGAGCGACTCAGAGATACAAATTTGCCCCTCCGTAACCTAGTGAAAGTTATCTTGTTTAAATTCTATGAAATTATGTTGTATTTTTTCATGCTGAGAACATCACAGCGAGAAAAATCTCCCCTGTTTCATGTGCGGTATTGCAAACGGAGCTGTGAGGTTCACAGCCAGAGAAAATCGATCCTTTGTCTGGATAGACCAGAAAGTGTGACGTGTGGCTTATATGCAAATTATTTCACATACTGCATCTCAGTTGAGAGCAGCATGTGAAGCCTGACAAGCTTTCAAGGAGTGCACAGTAATTGATGTTGCACGATTCACAGAGCACTCTGTACACAAAAATGTCCTCTAATTTACATGAGGTTTTAAGAGAGAAATATAAAGGGAGTGTAAGCAGCAGCAGCTATGTAGAAAAACGTGTTTATAAAATAACACATGCATTCTTTCTTCCCCCAATTCTTGAGTATTTATAAGTAGCCTGCATCATTCTTCGGAGGTGGAACCTAAACAAGTTGTTCTGCTCTAGAACAGGAATTATAGTGCTTTCAGAAAGTATTCACACCCCTTGACCTATTCCACATTTTGTTGTGTTACAGCCTGAGTTGAAAATGTATAACATTTAGATTTTCTATCACTGGCCTACATACAATACCCCATAATGTCAAACTTGATATATAGATATATTTTTTAAGTGTTAAGTACACTGAACTAAAATATAAACTCAACATGTAAACTGTTGGGCCCATGTTTCATGAGCAGAAATAAAAGATCCCAGAAATGTTCCATACGCACAAAATGTTTTATTTCTCTCAAATTTTGTGCACAAATTTGTTTACATCCCTGTTAGTGAGTACACACGAAAGTGTGTTCCAGTTCCCGACAATATCCAGCAACTTCGCACAGCCATTCGATGGGAGTGGGACAACATTCCACAGGTCACAATCAACAGCCTGATCAACTCTATGCGAAGGAGATGTCACGCTGCATCAGGCAAATGATGGTTACACCAGATACTGACTGGGTTTCGGATCCACGCCCCTACATTATTTTAAGGTATCTGTGACCAACAGATGCATATCTGTATTCCCAGTCATGTGAAATCCCTAGATTAGTGCCTAATTTATTTATTTAAATTGACTGATTTCCTTACATGAACTGTAACTCAGCAAAATCTTAGAAATTGTTTCTTGCTGCATTTTTATTTTTGTTCAGTATAATTAACAAGGAAAAGCTGAAATGTCTTGAGTCAATAAGTATTCAACCCTGTTATTTAAAAAAATTATAATAACTAGGCAAGTCAGTTAAGAACAAATTCTTATTTACAATGACAGCCTAGTAACAGTGCCTTGTTCAGGGGCAGAACGACAGATTTTTACCTTGTCAGCTTGGGGATTCGATCTAGCAACCTTTCAGTTACTGGCCCAACACTCTAACCACTAGGCTACCTGCTGCCCCAAAATTATAATGGAAGCCTAAATAAGTGCAGGAGTAAAAATGTGCTTAACAAATGACATGAATTGCATGGACTCATTCTGTGTGCAATAATATTGTTTAACATGATTTTTGAAAGACTACCTCATCTCTATACCATACGCATAAAATTATCTGTAAGGTCCCTCAGTCGAGCAGTGAATTTCAACAACAGATTCAACCACAAAGACCAGGGAGGTTTTCCAATGCCTCGCAAAGGGCACCTATTGGTTGATGGGTAAAATTAAATAAAAATTCAGACAGTGAATAGCCCTTTGAGCATGGTGACATTTTTAATTACACTTTGGATGGTGTATCAATACACCCAGTCACTGCAAAGATACAGGCATACCACTCAGTTGCCGGAGAGGAAGGAAACCGCTCAGGGATTTCACCATGAGGCCAATGGTGACATCAAAACAGAGTTTAATGGCTATGATAAGAGAAAACAACATTGTAATTACGCCCCAAACTCATCTAATGGACAGAGTCAAAAGAAGGAAGCCTGTACAGAATACGAATATTCCAAAACATGCATCCAGTTTGCACCAAGGCACTAAAGTAATACTGCAAAAATACAAAGTGTTATATTTGGGGCAAGTCCAATATAACACATTACTCAGTACCCCTCTCCTTATTTTCAAGCATACTGGTGGCTGCATCATGTTATGTGTATGCTTGTAATCGTTAAGGACTGAGGAGTTTTCAGGATAAAGAAACAGAATGGAGCTAAGCACAGTCAAAATCCTAGAGAAAAACCTGTTTGTCTGCTTTCCACCAGACACTGGGAGATGAATATACCTTTCAGCAGGACAATAGCCTAAAACACAAGCCCAAAACAACACTGGAGTTGCTTACCAAGAAACCATGACTGTTCCTGAGTGGCTGAGTTACAGTTTTGACTTAAATCTATTTGAAAATCTATGGCAAGATCTGAAAATGGTTGTCGCTCTGGATAAGAGCGTCTGCTAAATGACTTAAATGTAAATGTAAATGTCTAGCAATGATCAGAAACGAACTTGACAGAGTTTGAAGAATTTAGAAAAAAATGTACCTTAGAGACTTACCCAGAAAGACTCTCAGCTGTAATCGCTGCCAAAGGTGCTTCTACAAAGTTTTGACTCAGGGGTGTAAATACTTGTGTAAATTGATATTTATGTATTTCATTTTCAATAAATGTACAAAAATGTGCTTAACCTGTTCCAACAGAAAAAAGGTGCTTAACCTGTTCCATAGTGTGTTTGTTGTTCTATAGATATATGGTGCTTTTCTTACCTTATACATGAGCTTTGGTCACACCCATATTTACATGGTCCACTGGCACTGTGTAGTTCTACATTTTTGCTGGTGAAACAGTAAAAGGCACAGCTTCTACTGGCTTTGGGATACAGTCGTGCATTACTTCAAATACTCAAAGTTTGATTTAATAGAATTGCAAACTTTGGGAGGAACAATGCGTTTTTTTACAAAAATCCGTCCTTCCATCACTCTGCCAGTTCTTGGAATCACACTTTTTTATTAAGTCAAATTAGTGATATCTGATCTTTGGAGAAACTTCATCTTAGAATAACATCAGAATACAAGTGTTCTCATTCTGAATACATCAGAACAACATCAGAATACAATGTATGAGTGTTGTCATACTGATGGGTTCCACGATTATGATATTATCATTCATTTTGTAAATCTATGAATTTTGTGATGTCCACTTTTGATAATCATGATATTTAATTATAATATACTTCTGTTATTAGCTCTGCTCACATTGTTGAATTACGTCCACTTGTTGTGTATGTACTCTGATTACGCACCATTGTTCTTCTGTATGTGTGTCAACACAGAGCTGATAATGGCATTTAACCAAAATGTACGCTTCTCTGCATACCACTTCTTTTTACATATATGTTTTTGGGCATTGTCGATATCATAGCTGATGTACATGGTGTTAATCAATCCTCTTTCTATCTCCTATTTAGAGCCCTGGTTTTAACATATTGTTACTCATCATTTGGGTAAGATCGGAACTTCTTTAGTGTTCATTTGTTTGTAACTTTGTCAATGATATAATCCAATCTTGATAGAAATCCCATCCCGTATATAATCCCATCAGAAAGACACTATGCCATCATCTATTTTATAGGTGATTGCTGAAATGTAGCCTTCTAAAAAAGCCCCGTGGGCCCATGACAATGAGAGTCAGGACCACAGATTAAGATCTAATTTGAGATCACATTTTCTGATTACATTACCATTGTAAATATGTATATAATTACATTTTACTCTTCTTTTCTGTTTGATTTGACATACTAGTTAAGTCACCGAAAATGTTACTTTTTATCTTCAACAGTGAGATGAAAAATATGGATGTCAGAATTGTAGAAGTTTTGGGGTAAGACAATTTGTGTTACTGACATAATAAACAAACAACTTATTTTTGTATACTTTTTTTGTGAATCCCTAACCCTCCACAACCTCTCCTGATGCCATCATTCAGTATTAACACAGTTTTAACATTGAACCCCCTCTGAAGGTTGTGTCAGCAGGACCCTGTCAATTTCAGGCGGGAAAACTGTAGTTGTAGGACCCGGGACATGCTGTCCCCACAGGGGTGAGACTCTTCTTTGGTCTACTCTAATATAATCATCTCACCCGATACCATCTCTTTGCAAAACTCACCAACTGCAGCCATTTTGAAAGCAGTACGCTATTTTACAATGTCATTTTTTGCATGGTCTTTTCAGACTCCTGTATAAGCAGCCCAGTTTGTTAATGGGGTAAGTTATTATGAATGTATTATTGTTAGTAGTAGACATAGTATCAGTAGGAGAAGGTGCATTTGGAAGTACAGGAAATGTAGTCACTATGAAAGAGTTGCTTATGATGCATTGAATATCTCTGGGCGTTCACAAGCTTTTAACATATCTTTTGTTTTTTTAGGCGCACCAATGTGGTAACTGTTACCCCTTGGTTGGCACCAATTGTCTGGGAAGGCACCTTTAATCCCTTGATTGTTGACAGCATTTACAAGCCTATGCACCTCAGCATTGCCACAACCGTCTTTGCTGTTGGCAAGTAAGTAGTCTCACACACATCAGCCGTCCCTACCAGGATGTCTGGTAGCACTGAACCTCAAATGTAGAATAACATTCGTAGTCGGTCATCAAACATTTCTGTAAAAAAACAATGATAAAGCCTTCCATTCCTATTTTTTTCTCATTGTGTTCCCATTTTGAACCATTTCGTGTGTCTGAAGGTAGAACTCCGCATATCCGGCAGGCCCAGAGAGAAAATCAAGTGCACGTATAGGTCTACCGCTGGCCAATCAGATACCTCATATCACCATGTCTTTATGGTTTCCTCGAGCCTTAGGCTGTATAAAGAAGCCTCAAGCACACAGCAAAGTTGATACTGTGAAATTTCGAAACCTGTAAAGTCATGACTAGAGAGAGACTCAAGGGCACATCAACATATTTTCCACGCAGTCTGCTCAGGGATTCGAGCAAGTAACCTTTCAACTACTTAACCACTAGGCTACCATGAGTAACAACATGAATTGGTGCATGAGGCAGAAATAATGCAGTGCAATTTGAGTTTCGCCATCAGCTGGAAGAATGTCCCCTTTTTGTCAGCGGAGCGAGGGAGAGCGGAGGGACGATAAGTCGGATGAGAGACAGCCTCACCGCTGCTCTCTCCCTCCCTCCCTCCCCTCAGAATGGCCCCATCAGATGCAGATTATCAATCCAGTAAAATAAATAAATAAAAAGCAAATGATTATGCTCACTCAGCTGTGCCTCAAGTAATACAACAAATTATATATTGCCAGTGCGATCATGTACCTATAATTTTTTAATATAATTTCAAAATGGTCTGAGAAGAACAGCATTGGCAGGGCAATTCAAGCATAGCCAATATGCAGTGATGATAATGTATTGGGCCTAAAGCCTATTGCACAAACCACATTGCTACAGAACTGTTTTTATATGTTATTGTTTCTTAGGCATAGCCACGGGCAGTAGGGGTGCTGAGGGTGCTGCAACACCCCCTGATAAATTGAAAAACATCTTCCTGCGGCCATATTTTTTAAGTCATCTGAGGTGTAGATCTCAGCTTGATGCTGTCAAAACAGGTACAACGTAATCATATTGGATGCTAAATAACCTAGCTATGGCAGATATTAGTCTACTATAGCGCCAGTCGGCTTGGTTGGTTGCTCTCGTCTCTCCCTCCCTGTTCCCTGTGTCACTCACTCACACTCACAGTAACTTACACATAGAGCATGGCCCCTGCTAGACCATCGCTTCTTTTTACCTTTCTCTACCTCCCGGGTACATAAAAATACATGTCACATGGACATGTACAAGAGTGACCAGTAAAAATAGGTTCAAATTTAGTTTGCACTTTCTCTGGTTAGCTGAGAAGAAATGTTTAAAAAAATGTACAACCCACACATTTTGTTATTAAATGTTCCTCACTGTAAGTTCCACACTTTGACTGCCAACCTTTGAGTGCCTTAGTCTCCACTACACCCTTTTCCCAAACTAGTGAGTCTCAGTCTCAGCAGGCCTACCTCAAAGTTGAAAAATATCTTGATTTAGATTATACAGTCGTGGCCAATTTTTTGAGAATGACACAAATATTAATTTCCACAAAGTTTGCTGCTTCAGTTTCTTTAGATATTTTTGTCAGATGTTACTATGGAATACTGAAGTATAACTACAAGCATTTCATAACTGTCAACGGCTTTATTGACAATTACATGAAGTTGATGCAAAGAGTCAATATTTGCAGTGTTGACCCTTCTTTTTCAAGACCTCTGCAATCCGCCCTGGCATGCTGTCAATTAACTTCTGGGCCACATCCTGACTGATGGCAGCCCATCCTTGCATAATCAATGCTTGGAGTTTGTCAGAATTTGTGGGGTTTTGTTTGTCCACCCGCCTCTTGAGGATTGACCACAAGTTCTCAATGGGATTAAGGTCTGGGGAGTTTCCTGGCCATGGACCCAAAATATCGTTGTTTTGTTCCCCGAGCCACTTAGTTATCACTTTTGCCTTATGGCAAGGTGCTCCAACATGCTGGAAAAGGCATTGTTCGTTACCAAACTGTTCCTGGATGGTTGGGAGAAGTTGCTCTCGGAGGATGTGTTGGTACCATTCTTTATTCATGGCTGTGTTCTTAGGCAAAATTGTGAGTGAGCCCACTCCCTTGGCTGAGAAGCAACCCCACACATGAATGGTCTCAGGATGCTTTACTGTTGGCATGACACAGGACTGATGGTAGCGCTCACCTTGTCTTCCCCGGACAAGCTTTTTTCTGGATGCCCCAAACAATCAGAAAGGGGATTCATCAGAGAAAATGACTTTACCCCAGTCCTCAGCAGTCCAATCCCTGTACCCTTTGCAGAATATGTGTGTCCCTGATGTTTTTCCTGGAGAGAAGTGGCTTCTTCGCTGCCCTTCCTGAGGGCCATCCTCCAAAAGTCTTTGCCTCACTGTGCGTGCAGATGCACTCACACCTGCCTGCTGCCATTCCTGAGCAAGCTCTGTACTGGTGTTGCCCCGATCCCACAGCTGAATCAACTTTAGGAGACGGTCCTGGCGCTTGCTGAACTTTCTTGGGCACCCTGAAGCCTTCTTCACAACAATTGAACCGCTCTCCTTGAAGTTCTTGATGATCCGATAAATGGTGGATTTAGGTGCAATCTTACTGGCAGCAATATCCTTGCCTGTGAATCCTTTTTTGTGCAAAGCAATGGTGACGACACGTGTTTCTTTTCAGGTAACCATGATTGACAGAGGAAGAACAATGATTCCAAGCACCACCCTCCTTTTGAAGCTTCCAGTCTGTTATTCGAACTCAATCAGCATGACAGAGTGATCTCCAGCCTTATCCTCGTCAACACTCACACCTGTGTTAACGAGAGAATCACTGACATGATGTCAGCTGGTCCTTTTGTGGCATGTCTGAAATGCAGTGGAAATGTTTTTGGGGGATTCAGTTCATTTGCATGGCAAAGAGGGACTTTGCAATTCATCTGATCACTCTTCATAACATTCTGGAGTATATGCAAATTGCCATCATACAAACTGAGGCAGCAGACTATGTGAAAATGTATATTTGTGTCATTCTCAAAACTTTTGGCCACGACTGTACATTATGTCATAATTACAGAAAATTGAGTTATCCTCTTGCCATATGAGACGGGCAACTGAAACCTACTTGGTTCTCCTTATATCTTAGGTATGTGCGCTTCCTGCGTGACTTCCTAGAGACTGCCGAGAAGCATTTCATGGTGGACTTCAACGTGCGCTACTACATCTTCACTGACCGAAGGGAAGACGTGCCAGCGGTGGTCCTCGCTCCCGGTAGAAATGTAACCATCATCCCAGTCCCTGGCTCCAACCGCTGGCAGGAGATCTCCTCCAGGAGGATGGAGATGATCCAGACCACCATCGAGAACCAGATAGGCAAGGAGGCGGACTACATCTTCTGCTTGGATGTGGACACGAAGTTCCACGGACGGTGGGGGGCAGAAACATTGAGCAGGCTGGTGGCCACTATTCACCCAGGTTACTATGAGCAGACCCACGAGCACTACCCTTACGAACGCCGTCCTGCCTCGCGGGCCTACATCCCCGCGGGGGAAGGAGACTACTACTATGGAGGCGCCACCATTGCTGGCTATGTTAGGGACGTGCACAAGCTGGCAAAGTACTGCCGTGAGCAGCTTGAGGTTGATGCCGCCAACTCCATCGAGGCGGCATGGCAGGAGGAAAGCCACCTGAACAGATATCTCCTTTACAACAAGCCCACTAAGATTCTGTCTCCGGAATACCTGTGGCAGGACTTCAAGGCCAAGAACAACGAGGTGCAAATAATCCGCTTCTCTCAGGTCAACAAGAACTATGCAGAGGTTCGGCCCAACGTGAAGAAAAGAAAGTAATGCTGTGGCCATTGTTGCACCAAGATTCAGGATCTAGGCCAGGGAGGAGGATGCTGCTGTTTGTTTACATTGAAGGTGGCCGGGTCACTAAACAAGCTTATGTTGTTTCGTTTTTCTCTCAATTAGTTTATATCCTTTACTGCTAAAGATGTATTATAGACATGAAGGGCTGTTTCCATGTAGAAATGTTTGTCATAGGAGCAGAAGTGTGGATGGAGGGTGAGTTTGTGAAATGAATGTGCAATTAATACTGATAATACATGATATTTGTGTTATTTGTGTCATTCTTTGTAATATATGGTGGATATATATATTATTAAAGGGGGAATATGTGATTGGTACATACATTTTTTGACTTTTTAATTCATGATATATAGCCATTGCTTCTTGCAGAATATAACTTACAGTATAAATGCCTCATGACCTTAGTTCACGGGTCTCCAACCCTGTTCCTGGAGAGCTATCATCCTGTAGGTGTTCACTCCAACCCTAATCTAGCACACCTGATTCTAATAATTAGCTGGTTGATAAGCTGAATCAGGTTAGTTACAACTGGGGTTGGAGCAAAAACCTACAGGAGGGTAGCTCTCCGGAAATAGGGTTGGAGAGCCCTGCCTTAATTCAACGTCTGTACCGCATCAGAATCCAAAATATAAGCTTGTTGTTCTCCATCTTTTGTAAACAATGTAATCATAAAAACAACAGCACTGTATTGTCTCAAAACATGGTTAAAACTATCATTTTGATCTCATTGATGGTCAAGGTATGAATTTGAGAGCTGGTATTGATTTATATTATCCGTTTCAACCTGTATTACTTGTGACCCGCACAAACACTTGCTGTGGCAACGCCCTTGAGTCCATTCACCATTCGTTTCTTCTCACAGCCGTTACAATGGAGATTGGCAGGAGCTTATGGTCGTTGACACATTTATCTGGACCAGTGTAACTGGTTGAAACTAAAGTAGACAATGATGAATAGTTTCTTCTCATAGCAGCTGTGTCTCCACCACTGTGAAACGTAACTAATGGTGACTCAATGTTAATTTCAAATAGCTTATGGTGAGTTGCCATAAGCTCCTGCCAGTCTTCATTGTCTCACATTGAGACAGAACAGGTTGTCCGTCTGGGAGTTTTATTTTTTTTATTTTTTTATTTCACCTTTATTTAACCAGGTAGGCTAGTTGAGAACAAGTTCTCATTTGCAACTGCGACCTGGCCAAGATAAAGCATAGCAGTGTGAACAGACAACAACACAGAGTTACACATGGAGTAAACAATAAACAAGTCAATAACATGGTAGGAAAAAGAGAGAATCTATTTACAATGTGTGCAAAAGGCTTGAGGTAGGCAATAAATCGAATAATTACAATTTAGCAGATTAACACTGGAGTGATAAATCATCAGATGATCATGTACAAGAAGAGATACTGGTGTGCAAAAGAGCAGAAAAGTAAATAAATAAAAGCAGTATGGGGGTGAGGTAGGTAAATTGGGTGGGTAGTTTACAGATGGACTATGTACAGCTGCAGCGATCGGTTAGCTGCTCGGATAGCAGATTTTTAAAGTTGTTGAGGGAGATAAAAGTCTCCAACTTCAGAGATTTTTGCAATTCGTTCCAGTCGCAGGCAGCAGAGAACTGGAAGGAAAGGTTTTGGTCCAAATGAGGTTTTGGCTTTAGGGATGATCAGTGAGATACACCTGCTGGAGCGCGTGCTACGGGTGGGTGTAGCCATCGTGACCAGTGAACTGAGATAAGGCGGCACTTTACCTAGCATAGCCTTGTAGATGACCTGGAGCCAGTGGGTCTGACGACGAACATGTAGCGAGGGCCAGCCGACTAGGGCATACAGGTCGCAGTGGTGGGTCGTATAAGGTGCTTTAGTAACAAAACGGATGGCACTGTGATAAACTGCATCCAGTTTGCTGAGTAGAGTATTGGAAGCTATTTTGTAGATGACATCGCCGAAGTCGAGGATCGGTAGGATAGTCAGTTTTACTAGGGTAAGTTTGGCGGCGTGAGTGAAGGAGGCTTTGTTCCGGAATAGAAAGCCGACTCTAGATTTGATTTTGGATTGGAGATGTTTGATATGAGTCTGGAAGGAGAGTTTGCAGTCTAGCCAGACACCTAGGTACTTATAGATGTCCACATATTCTAGGTCGGAACCGTCCAGGGTGGTGATGCTAGTCGGGCGTGCGGGTGCAGGCAGCGAACGGTTGAAAAGCATGCATTTGGTTTTACTAGCATTTAAGAGCAGTTGGAGGCCACGGAAGGAGTGTTGTATGGCATTGAAGCTCGTTTGGAGGTTAGATAGCACAGTGTCCAGGGAAGGGCCGGAAGTATACAGAATGGTGTCGTCTGCGTAGAGGTGGATCAGGGAATCGCCCGCAGCAAGAGCAACATCATTGATGTATACAGAGAAAAGAGTCGGCCCGAGAATTGAACCCTGTGGTACCCCCATAGAGACTGCAAGAGGACCGGACAACATGCCCTCCGATTTGACACACTGAACTCTGTCTGCAAAGTAGTTGGTGAACCAGGCAAGGCAGTCATTAGAAAAACCGAGGCTATTGAGTCTGCCAATAAGAATATGGTGATTGACAGAGTCGAAAGCCTTGGCCAGGTCGATGAAGACGGCTGCACAGTAATGTCTTTTATCGATGGCGGTTATGATATCGTTTAGTACCTTGAGCGTGGCTGAGGTGCACCCGTGACCGGCTCGGAAACCGGATTGCACAGCGGAGAAGGTACGGTGGGATTCGAGATGGTCAGTGATCTGTTTGTTGACTTGGCTTTCGAAGACCTTAGCTAGGCAGGGCAGGATGGATATAGGTCTGTAACAGTTTGGGTCCAGGGTGTCTCCCCCTTTGAAGAGGGGAATGACAGCGGCAGCTTTCCAATCCTTGGGGATCTCAGATGATACGAAGGAGAGGTTGAACAGGCTGGTAATAGGGGGTGCGACAATGGCGGCGGACAGTTTCAGAAATAGGGGGTCCAGATTGTCAAGCCCAGCTGATTTGTATGGGTCCAGATTTTCCAGCTCTTTCAGAACATCTGCTATCTGGATATGGGTAAAGGAGAAGCTGGGGAGGCTTGGGCGAGTAGCAGCGGGCCGGGCGGGGCTGCTGGCCAAGGTTGGAGTTGCCAGGTGGAAGGCATGGCCAGCCATTGAGAAATGTTTGTTGAAGTTTTCGATTATCACGGACTTATCAGTGGTGACCGTGTTATCTAGCCTCAGTGCAGTGGGCAGCTGGGAGGAGGTGCTCTTGTTTTCCATGGACTTTACAGTATCCCAGAACTTTTTGGAGTTAGAGCTACAGGATGCAAATTTCTGCTTGAAAAAGCTGGCCTTTGCTTTCCTGACTGACTGCGTGTATTGGTTCCTGACTTCCCTGAACAGTTGCATATCACGGGGGCTCTTCGATGCTATCGCAGTTCGCCACAGGATGTTTTTGTGCTGGTCGAGGGCAGTCAGGTCTGGAGTGAACCAAGGGCTATATCTGTTCTTGGTTCTGCATTTTTTGAACGGAGCATGCTTGTCTAATATGGTGAGGAAGTAACTTTTAAAGAATGACCAGGCATCCTCAACTGACGGGATGAGGTCAATATCCTTCCAGGGTACCCGGGCCAGGTCGATTAGAAAGGCCTGCTCGCAGAAGTGTTTCAGGGAGCGTTTGACAGTGATGAGGGGTGGTCGTTTGACCGTGGACCCGTGGCGGATACAGGCAATGAGGCAGTGATCGCTGAGATCTTGATTGAAGACAGCAGAGGTGTATTTGGAGGGCAAGTTGGTCAGGATAATGTCTATTAGGGTGCCCATGTTTACGGATTTAGGGTTGTACCTGGTGGGTTCCTTGATGATTTGTGTGAGATTGAGGGCATCAAGCTTAGATTGTAGGACTGCCGGGGTGTTAAGCATATCCCAGTTTAGGTCACCTAACAGAACAAACTCTGAAGCTAGATGGGGA
Organism: Salvelinus fontinalis; assembly: GCF_029448725.1. Taxonomy (NCBI): domain Eukaryota; kingdom Metazoa; phylum Chordata; class Actinopteri; order Salmoniformes; family Salmonidae; genus Salvelinus; species Salvelinus fontinalis. The sequence continues at coordinate 14,646,581 of NC_074675.1, read as the reverse complement.
GCGATCAATTCACAGATGGTGTCCAGGGCACAGCTGGGAGCTGAGGGGGGGTCGGTAGCAGGCGGCAACAGTGAGAGACTTATTTCTGGAGAGATTAATTTTTAAAATTAGAAGTTCGAACTGTTTGGGCATAGACTTGGAAAGTAAGACAGAACTCTGCAGGCTATCTCTGCAGTAGATTGCAACTCCTCCCCCTTTGGCAGTTCTATCTTGACGGAAAGTGTTATAGTTGGGTATGGAAATCTCAGAGTTTTTGGTGGCCTTCCTAAGCCAGGATTCAGACACGGCAAGGACATCAGGGTTGGCAGAGTGTGCTAAAGCGGTGAGTAAGGCAAACTTAGGGACGAGGCTTCTGATGTTGACATGCATGAGGCCAAGGCTTTTTCGATCACAGAAGTCAACAAATGAGGGTGACTGGGGACATGCAGGGCCTGGGTTTACCTCCACATCACCCGAGGAACAGAGGAGCAGTAGGATGAGGGTGCGGCTAAAGGCTATCAAAACTGGTCGCCTAGAGCGTTGGGGACAAGGAATAAAAGGAGCAGATTTATGGGCATGGTAGAATAGATTCTGGGCATAATGTGCAGACCAGGGTATGGTGGGGCACGGGTACAGCGGAGGCAAGCCCAGGCACTGGGTGATGATAAGAGAGGTTGTATCTCTGGACATGCTGGTCTCAATGGGTGAGGTCACCGCATGTGTGGGGGGTGGGACAAAGGAGGTATCAGAGGTACGGAGAGTGGAACTACGGGGTCCATTGCAAACCAAAACAATGATAACTAGCCTGAACAACAGTATGCAAGGCATATTGATATTTGAGAGAGACATACAATAAGGCATAAAGTGATTGCAGGTCATGATTGGGAGAGCTAGCTAAAACAGCAGGTCAGATAACAGCAGCTAGTCAGCTAACACAGCAGCAGAAGGTAAAAATGGCGACGACTGGGCAGAGAGGGTCGGATTAACTACACACAGATCCTGAGTTAAGGCACAGAGCCGACAGATAAAACACAAATAAACAGAATGGAGTACCGTGAATTGATGGACAGTCAAGCAGGCATAAGCTATGTAGCCAAGTGATCATAGTGTCCAGGGGGCAGCCGTAGATGGAGTAGTGAGGCCTCCACTAAGCTAGCCCGCGGCGTTTAAAGTTAGTAGCCCGGGGGGGTGGTCTGCTCAGACGGAGGGGGTCTGCTCAGACGGAGGCCGGTTGAGGGCACAGCGGATGGGGTATTTGTCTGCAGACCAGACGTGGTCGTGTCGACAGAGAATCCAAGCCGGATGGCGTTGGCGAAAGAGAGGTTGTGAGTTGTAGAATTGTGTTTTCTAACTGGTGCTAGCTTCGTGATTCAGACAGCTAGTCATGGGTAGCAAGCTAGCAGAAGATGGAGGTCTGTTTTTAGCCACGCCGTGCAATTCCGTCGGTAGATTAGTGGGGTTCCGTGTGGTAGAGGGGACCAATCCAATTGTCAAAATAGTTATAGTGGCCTAAGAAGATTGTTCGATAGACCTGTTCAGATAGCAGCCGATATGCTCAAGACAGCTAACGATTAGCGGGCCGCAGTTAGTATATGGACGTTCAGGTTACGTCGCGATGGATGGGCCGGTTGAAATACTCCCTCGGGCAGATAGCGTCGGTATCCCAGTCGTGAAGGCCCGGTGGGGCTCCGCATCGGCAGTAAAACGGGTCCGGATAGGTGATTGTAGCCCAGGAGTGGCTGATGGCACTCTTCAGCTGGCTAGTTCCGGGATAATTGGTGTTTGCTCCGGGATTGATGTTAGCCGATAGTCACTCGGATAGCAGCTAGTTAGCTGCAAGATCCAGGTGTAAATGTCCAGAGCTTGAGGTAAAAATCCGGGGATATGGAGAGAAAATAGGTCTGGTATGCTCTGGTCTGAGTCGCGTTGTACAAAACTGGCAATAGTTTTCCGAGCTAAAGGATAGCTGATGAGCGCTAGCTGTGGTTAGCTGAATTACTAACGTTAGCTTGTGAGCTGGCTAACTTCTGGTTAGCTTGTTAGCTTCTGTTGTAGATTTCGGATACGAGGTGAATAATACTTTTGAGGAAGAAAAAAAAAAAACAGATCCGCACCACATTTGGTGAGGTGGGTTGCAGGAGAGTGTTTTGAAGTTGAGTTTTTAAGAAGAAAAGAATATATATATAAAAAGATATGCGAAGAAAAATATATAAAATATATATACACGGGACAAGACGAGGACAATGGACATCTGACTGCTACGCCATCTTGGATCACATACATGTATGCTCTGTTTTCTGGGTTATTGGCTGCTCATAAGACAGGGGTTTATGAAAACATTCACCCTCTTCCAGTTCAATAGAATTGTGGTTAAAAATCTGAATTTACATACAGTAAATGAAAAGGGTAATTCATTCATTTAAATTAGTGTGACTGCAGTGCTCTATATTGGCACAAAGTGATTGGAAATTAAGGACATGGAGAAATTTACTTCAGACTTGTTTTAATATGAACAAAGGCATCATTATGACCAACACAGGTGCACACAGGTACACACAGTTGCATACAGTTGTGGATAACTTACATACGCACAAATATCATACCCCCCCCCCCCCCTCCCCAAAAAAAGACACCAACCTCCCTCGTTACTGTAATGGTGAGAGGTTAGTATGTCTTGGGGGTATGATATTTGTGCATCTGTAACTTTCTCACTTATCATTATTCACAATTCACTCAGGATCATCTGTAAACATGGTGCCATCCCCATTAATGTAGAAGTGTATAGAAACATATTCTATTCTTATTTACAATAAAAGTGATTCCAAAATGACACAATACATTATTTACCATTAATTTGTCTTGGGCACAAAATTATCTCAAACACAACCAAAACAAAAAGCAAATATATCCAACAGAGTCACAAGCTTGATGTAGTCATTCCGTGCTATGAATATGGGAACAAATACTTAACATTTTAATACTCATGTAAGTGAATTTGTCCCAATACCTTTGTCCCAATACTCCACTAAAATGAAGGGACTATGTAGAAAAAGTGCTGTAATTTCTAAACGATTCCCCCGATATGAATGAAAGTACCAAATTAAAGCTGACAGTCTGCACAGTATTTTTTTAAATTTCAAATCGAACCTTTTGGAGTATAGATAATGTGCATAAGGTTTACATAACACATTTCATGGCCCAATGGCCATCAGGTCAGTGTTTATAGACCTGGTGTGGTATGGTGCCATCTAGTGGTGTAGCGTGGCCGCCGTTGAATACAGCAACTAATCATTCTCAAATTCAATAAAAGCGAATTCATTGTGTATATATACCAAATCTGGAGTCAATCTCATTTATGGTTCATGAGAAGAAGATTTTTTGATGACAGCTTTGCACACTCTCGGCATTCTCTCAACCACCGGTAGTGTATATATATTTTTTTAATTCAAATGTTATCGTCCCCACTACAACAACGAAATACAAAATGTAATTTTGTCCTTGAAACGTTTAATTGAAATATTGTAGAATTCCATTAATTCCTATGGAGGAATGCAGAAGCTTCAAAGCCTCATTGGCCAATACATAGCGACAGCAATCCAGGGTTAATATACACTGAGTGTCCAAAACATTATGAACACCTGCTCTTTCAATGACATAGACTGACCTTGTGAATCCAGGTGAAAGCTATGATCCGTGATTGATGTTAAAGATGCACTATGCAGAAATCTCTTCGCCATTTCCAAGTTGCAAACGTTATAATAGTTTGCCTAATTTCAGTTTATGTGACAAAACAAGCAAGTATAGTGTAGAGAATAATTGTGCCATGTAAACCACTGTGAAATATATTTTCCATAATCAAAAATATTGTATTTTCAGCTGTTTGAAGCTGGTGTACAAAACCAAAAGAAAAAGTCGCAAAAACTAAATTTAAGAACAGGAAGCAATAATTTCTAATCCCCGATATATTTTTTGTAAATATATATATATAAATATATATTTTAAAATATATTTTCCTTTATTATTTCCCCTAACCCTACCACCTCTCTCCTTATTGGAGTAAATTAATGGACAACATTTAGGCTTCTACTTCCAGCTTTTACATACTGTATACATTTTACGGACACAATGTATTTTACAATAGTTTGTTTTTAATCCCATCCTTCAGCTACCATCAACCCCTCCCATCTATCTCTGAAGCTCATTAGTCAGATTTTTATTCTATTTTGCCATATATTTTTTACTGTGTAAACTGTATTTTTAACTGCACAAAAGTTCTGAACCTATATACATTTTACAAACACAGTATATTTTACACTAGTTATCTTGTTGTTTTTAATCCCACCATTCAACAATTTTTATTTCTATTTGCCATCTATTTTTTAACTGTGATGTTTCACAAAAGTTCTGAAACTTTCTATTCTCATATTTTCTACAGATTGTAAATTAAAAAGACAACATTTTGCTAAAAATATTATTATATTATTGATTGATTGACCATTACTTTTCAAATCACCCAGTAGTGCTATCTGCAGAGTTAGCTCCAGGTAAATGTTGCACTTCTTCAACCATTCCTAGACCCGCGACCAAAAACAAGCTACATATGGACTGTACCAAAACAAAATCTGCAGAGCTGGGATGGTTGTATCCCCAATATATACACAACATTCTATTGGATGCAAGAATTTTGTATAATATTTCAAATAGAAAAATTGTAAGTTTTGAATCTGACATTGTTTTGCATATCAGTTCATAAACCATGTGCCTTGGAATCGGTACATCAAAAATCTCTTCCCAATTATTTTGCAATCTTTATAGCACAGCTGTACATTTTTTGGTCCTTAAATGAAACTGGTATACTTTTTTATTTATCACAATTTTCTTTAGCCAATTTTGGTCGTTAATGCATGGCAAGCAGACAAATTCCGTACTTTTCCCCCCTTCCACTTGCCTCTTCCATTTTTGTGGTAATGCTGCAATTAGTTGGTTGTAATTTTGGGTAGAGCAGACATTTCCATATATTTTTGTTTGCTGCATGTGTGACATAACTCCACCAGTCCTATTTATGATACATTTTACAAAGATTATACCTTTTTTTTAATGTTTTTTTAATCAATCAGCATATTTGAGTTTAACCATAATATATGTTGCCAGATAGGACAAGTTCGCCGGAAGGACAGAGGGATCCAAATTGTGGATTTAAAAGAAAACATGAATCATCAGCGTACAATCACACCTTTGTTTTTAAGCACCTTGTTTTGTAACACCTTGATATTTTGTAACACCTTGTTTTGTAACACATTGATGTTATTGTTGGATCTGATTTTAACAGCTAACATTTTGATGGCAATAATAAATAGATATGCCGATAGTGGACAACCTTGTTTTACTCCTCTTGACCGTTAAAATCTGTCTGAGAAGTAGCCATTATTAACTATTTTACACCTAGGATTACTATGCATAACTTTAACCCATTTAACAAGAGATTCTACAAAATGGAATTATTCCAGGCATGTATATATAAGCTCCAGTCGTACATTATCAAAAGCCTTTTCAAAGTCAGCTATGAATACCAGACCTGGTTTCTCAGATTTTTCATAGTGTTCTATTGTTTCCAGTACTTGTCTTATATTATCTCCAATGTGTCGTCCATGTAAAAAACCTGTCTTCTTAGGATGAATAATATTTGACAATACCTTCTGAATTCTATGTGAAATGCATTTTGATAGAATTTTTGCATCACGAGACTGAAGTGTAAGAGGCCTCCAATTATTTAAATGGTATGGATCTTTATATTTACCACTTGGATCCTTTATCAGTAATAATGAAATCAGACCTTCTTGTTGAGTGTCTGATAATCTACCATTTATATAGGAGTGGTTAAAACATGCTAATAATGGCCCTCTGATTATATAAAAAAAGAATTGGTATACCTCCACTGGTATGCCATGCAGCCTTGGAGTTTCCCCTGAATTAAAGGCATAAATTGCATCAAGAAGTTCCTCCTCTGTAATTTGGCCTTCCAATGAGTTTCTCTGTACAGCTGTTAATTGTACATTATTAATAGATAAAACAACCATATAATTAGCTGTTTAGTGCAGATGGAGGAGACTGAAACAAAAACATATGCTTAAAGTACTTTACTTCCTCTTTCAAAATATTATTTGGTGAATCATGGGTGACTCCATCATTTGTAACAAGTTTCAGTAAATTCTTCCGGGTAGCATTTCTATGTTGAAGATTAAAAAATTATTTGGTGCATTTTTCCACATATTCCATCCAGTTCGCTTTATTTTTATAATATATTTCACTTGGTCTTTCTTGAATAAGTTCCTCCATTTCCTTTTGTTTTTCCTCTAACTTACTCTGAGCCTCTACCGTACAGTTTTTATTGCTATCTATCTGTACTGTTAGTCATTCCTTTTCCTTTGTTAATATGGACTCTTTCGACCTAAATTGCTTTTGTTTTAGAGATGAGTACTGAAATGCATGGCCTCTAAAGGCACATTTAAAAGTGTCCTATACAATAAGGGGATCTGCTGAACCTATATCATGAAGGAAAACGTCAGTTAAAAATTATTCTCTCCTTGTTAAAAACAAGTTATCATCCAATAAACTTTGATTAAATTTCCAATATTCTTGCCCACATGGAAATGATGTAAGTGTAATATACAGTGCATTTGGGAAATATTCATACCCCTTCCCTTTTTCCACATTTTGTTACATTACAGCCTTATTCTAAAATGTATTCAATTACTTTTTTCCCTCATCAATCTACACACAATACCCCATAATGACAAAGAGAAAACAACCAAAAAGTTATACAGCTGCACCATCGAGAGCATCCTGAACGGTTGCATCACCGCCTGGTATGGCAACTGCTCTGCATCTGACCGTAAGGCGCTACAGAGGGTAGTGCGAACGGCCCAGTACATCACTGGGGCCAAGCTTCCTGACATCCAGGACCTATATACTCGGTGGTGTCAGAGGAAGGCCCATAGAATTGTCAAAGACTCCAGTCACCCAAGTCATAGACTGTTCTCTCTCCGACCGCACGGCAAGCAGTACCGGAGCGCCAAGTCTAGGACCAAAAGGCTCCTTAACAGCTTCTACCCTCAAGCTATAAGATTTCTGAACAAAGAATCAAATGGCCACCTGGACTATTTACATTGCCCACCCCCTACTTTGTTTTTACACTGCTGCTACTAGCTGTTCATTATCCATGCACAGTCACTTTACAAATTACCTCGATTAACCTGTACCCCCTGATAAGGGAATTATATGCTTAAAGGTAATGATTAAAGTATTCCACCCTGAAACGTAACAATTAGTGATTATTAGTTTATGTAGCATGTATAATGAATGATTAACCTCTCTGGGGTATGTGGGGCGCAATCGTCCCACCTGGCCAATAGCCAGGGAAAATACAGAGCGCCATATTCAAATAAATCGATATAAAAATCTAACTTTCATTAAATCACACATGTAAGATACAAAATTAAAGCTACACTCGTTGTGAATCAAGCCAACATGTCAGATTTCAAAAAGGCTTTTCGGCGAAAGCATAAGATGCTATTATCTGATGATAGCACAACAGTAAACAAAGAGAGTAGCATATTTCAACACTGCAGGCACGACACAAAACGCAGAAATAAAAATATAATTCATGCTTTAGCTTTGACAAACTTCTTTTGTTGGCACTCCAATATGTCCCATAAACATCACAAATGGTCCTTTTGTTCGATTAATTCCGTCGATATACACTGCTCAAAAAAATAAAGGGAACACTTAAACAACACAATGTAACTCCAAGTCAATCACACTTCTGTGAAATCAAACTGTCCACTTAGGAAGCAACACTGATTGACAATAAATTTCACATGCTGCTGTGCAAATGGAATAGACAAAAGGTGGAAATTATAGGCAATTAGCCAGACACCCCCAATAAAGGAGTGATTCTGCATGTGGTGACCACAGACCACTTCTCAGTTCCTATGCTTCCTGGCTGATGTTTTGGTCACTTTTGAATGCTGGCGGTGCTCTCACTCCAGTGGTAGCATGAGACGGAGTCTACAACCCACACAAGTGGCTCAGGTAGTGCAGCTCATTCAGGATGGCACATCAATGCGAGCTGTGGCAAGAAGGTTTGCTGTGTCTGTCAGCGTAGTGTCCAGAGCATGGAGGCGCTACCAGGAGACAGGCCAGTACATCAGGAGACGTGGAGGAGGCCGTAGGAGGGCAACAACCCAGCAGCAGGACCGCTACCTCCGCCTTTGAGCAGGAGGAGCACTACCAGAGCCCTGCAAAATGACTTCTAGCAGGCCACAAATGTGAGTTTTCACCAAAAAGTTCTATTTTGGTTTCATCTGACCATATGACATTCTCACAATCTTCTTCTGGATCATCCAAATGCTCTCTAGCAAACTTCAGACGGGCCTGGACATGTACTGGCTTAAGCAGGGGGACATGTCTGGCACTGCAGGATTTGAGTCCCTGGCGGCGTAGTGTGTTACTGATGGTAGGCTTTGTTACTTTGGTCCAAGCTCTCTGCAGGTCATTCACTAGGTCCCCCCGTGTGGTTCTGGGATTTTTGCTCACCATTCTTGTGATCATTTTGACCCCACGGGGTGAGATCTTGCGTGGAGCCCCAGATTGAGGGAGATTATCAGTGGTCTTGTATGTCTTCCATTTCCTAATAATTGCTCCCACAGTTGATTTCTTCAAACCAAGCTGCTTACCTATTGCAGATTCAGTCTTCCCAGCCTGGTGCAGGTCTACAATTTTGTTTCTGGTGTCCTTTGACAGCTCTTTGGTATTGGCCATAGTGGAGTTTGGAGTGTGACTGTTTGAGGTTGTGGACAGGTGTCTTTTATACTGATAACAAGTTCAAACAGGTGCCATTAATACAGGTAACGAGTGGAGGACAGAGGAGCCTCTTATAGAAGAAGTTACAGGTATGTGAGAGCCAGAAATCTTGCTTGTTTGTAGGTGACCAAATACTTATTTTCCACCATAATTTGCAAATAAATTCATAAAAAATCCTACAATGTGATTTTCTGGATTTTTTTTCTCATTTTGTCTGTCATAGTTGAAGTGTACCTATGATGAAAATTACAGGCCTCTCTCATCTTTTTAAGTGGGAGAAGTTGCACAATTGGTGGCTGACTAGATACTTTTTTGCCCCACTGTAGATCGTGAGAAGAAGCATAATAACAACGAAAGGTAATTGAATAACATGGGTAGTAATTAACCGGGGATGAAAGGTAAATCTAATGCCCAAAATGGAGAAAGAAGTATGAATGAGAGACGTTAAGATGTAGAAAAATTAGAATTAATGATAAAGCAGATACATAAGACGTGTGTAGATAGTCAAGGGAAACAGCAGGTCGAGGGTTAGATACAGCCAGGGTGTGGCTGTCTGAAGCCCGAAAAAGAAGGCAAGAAGGCAAGTGTAGAGAAAGGGTGAGAGAAAGTTTCAAGAAAGATATCAGCAGGGGAAAAATGATGTGCGTGTAAGACCTAATAACTTATCAAAAATCACAATAGTAATTATTCCTAAATTCTGAGTAGGAGATAGAGAGTTACAAAAGTCAAGAGAGGAAATGAAAAGGGAAGATAAGGGGACATATATAAAGATAGAAAGAGAGAGAGAGAGAGAGAGAGACAACGAGAGTGATGAGAATCATCGCCAGAGAAATGCTTGGACCTTTAAATTAGGGCTATTTTCTGGGAATTGTCTCGGTAATATGTGCCTGATTTTATGACTATAGACAATTATAAATGGGGTTATTTGCGAGGAGTCTCCATCATTTCAATAGTGTTAGTGGTTCAGTGGTAGAATTCTTGCCTACCACTCGGGTTCGTATCTGTCACGCCCTGGCCTTATTATTCTTTGTTTTCTTGATTATTTTAGTTAGGTCAGGGTGTGACATGGGTAATGTTTATGTTTTGTTGGTTTTGGATGTTTATTTGGTAAAGGGGTTATGGGGTGTAAAATATGGTTTTGTGTTTAGTGTAGATGTCTAGCGTTGTCTATGTTGGTGAGTGATCTAGAAGAGTCTATGGTTACCTGAATGAGTTCCCAATTAGAGACAGCTGATGTCGGTTGTCTCTGATTGGGAGCCTTATTTAGGGTAGCCATAGGCTCTCATTAATTGTGGGTAATTGTCTATGTAAGAACGTTTGTAGCCTGTCTGTATGTGCACAACGTTTGTAGCTTCACGGTCGTTTTGTTGTTTTTGTATAGTTTTGTTAAAGTGTTTCGTGTCGTGTTCATCTTCGTCTTTTAAATAAAAAAAAGAGAAGATGTATTCATATCCAGCTGCGCCTTGGTCCTCATTCTCTCCAGTACACGATCGTGACAGAATTACCCACAATTAATGAGAGCCTATGGCTACCCTAAATAAGGCTCCCAATCAGAGACAACCGACATCAGCTGTCTCTAATTGGGAACTCATTCAGGTAACCATAGACTCTTCTAGATCACTCACCAACATAGACAACGCTAGACATCTACACTAAACACAAAACCATATTTTACACCCCATAACCCCTTTACCAAATAAACATCCAAAACCAACAAAACATAAACATTACCCATGTCACACCCTGACCTAACTAAAATAATCAAGAAAACAAAGAATAATAAGGCCAGGGCGTGACAGTATCCCAGCCTATGCACCAATTGACTAAAATCTAGGTTTCTGATTGTAATTCAACTATTGGTATGTTTTGCCTGGAAAGATACGGTTGTTAGTGTTTGTTTAAGATATAAACTGAACGTTTTAATAGATTGTTTAGGTTAAATTGAAAGACTAATTCATTCTAAATAATAGCGAGGCGATTTCGATGTAATACGTTGTCTGTTGCCTAAATGGTCTGCGGAAATAACATATTGAGAATGGAGGTGTATTTAAATAACTGAATCATAGAAGAGACCGTACCTAAATCTAATGAATTCTATTAATAAGCGGACAGGTAATTGTAACAGCCAAACTAGTCAAGTAATATGTTAATTAGGGGAATTTCATAGATTTGAAGTTCAGTATTGTATCCAAGGGTAGCGCATGTTCAATTAAGGACATATAACCATTGAGGAAGTTTAAAACTAATGATTGGAGGGAGTACAATGGAATTATCATTATTATTAGGTTTTGTTTGTAGTCAACGTTTGGGTTTCTGAATCGGTGTAGTATAATGAATACTGACCAAGTGGTTGTGTTTTTTTTTCTGGGAAAAGGAGTGTTTCTTTGTCTCTCTTTGGAATGTTTTCTGGAGCTATAATCTTGGAGGGAGCGAGTGAGATAGAGGCCGTGAACTACCAGGTTGAAAGGGCCTGGAAATGTTTTGTTTGTTTTTAACCTAGGGGTTGCAAATACCCACATGCAACAAATAGTGTATTTAAAAAAATACTATGTTAGGATTGGTGTGTTCTATTTCCATTGGGTTTGAGGAGATTTCCATTTTTCCTAGAGCCACGATATCTTAAAGGGGTACACACACATATGGAATTTTAATGGAGTTTTAATTACACGTGAATTCTTTTGATAAGGGAATATTCTGGGAACCTGGGATACAACATGTAGAAAATGTTTGACGGTTTTCCTTTAATTTGTCTAATATAGTAAGAAACACTTCTTTGAAGGGGTGGTATGATTTTTGACCTCTATCATGGCTTTCCTTTGTGGTCTGATCAGCCTCATGGGAGGGCCATTTGGATAATGAATTTAAGGTAATTTGTGATACTGATTTTAAGGTAATTTGTGCAATTGATAATTATGATGGAGTTTATAGTTCTTTGACATATTTGTAATTTGAACCAATGAGAAGAAAGAAAGGATGAAGCCTTTGACTAAGGGTAGGCTTCCTTAAGTCTATTTTCCTATGTCCATAAGAGTACAATAATTTTTCTTTGTGGAGTTTTTCATAGTGATTTTGATCTGATTATGTCATTTGAAATTTTATTTCATCTTTTGACCCGTAGTATTCTTTTTATAAATTACCTAGCTAAGTTTTATTTTCCCTTAGACAGTCAGCTGTTGTTGAATGCAGTGTAAGAAATTTAACACAAGATTGTGATATTGATATAATAGTATTATTATAGGTTGTTGTTGAATAAGGTTATAAAGTTAGCAAGAATAAGTTTAATAATGGTAGACTTAGGTTAAGAATTTAGGACATATTCTAAGCCAACAGGACAGGGATATATGACATCTGTGGTGATCCAGGATCATTCAGAGTATCGAGATAAACTTAATGAACTATGTAATAATCTTAATACCATAGACATGTTGATTTTTCTAAAATCCATGAGTGCAAACAGGGAGACAGTGAGACTGTAAGTCAATACCTAGAGAGATTAAAGGACGTGTTTAACTCTAAATAGTGGGTTAATAGAACCCCTGGCAGTGGAGGGACTCAATGCCCCGTATCATCAACAATTAAAAATTGCTTTCCTCAGAGGAATGCGTCCCGAGATAAGCCATACCATCAAACATAACTTAGTAGGGTGGGGGCTAGCAGAGCTAGGAGAGGTGAAGAGATATGCAGTTCACTATGAGCAGCATGGGGAAAAGAGAAAAATGTCAGGCGCCCACAGCTAGACTCAGAGGAGGAAGTGGAAGATGAGGCATGACTAATTATGGGGAGCGGGGGAATAGACTCTATTGAGGAGGAGGAGGAGGTTCAGGATTCTGTTGTAAACACTGATTGTGAAGTTTTCGAATTGGCTACTATTGATTTGGCATTACAACAGGAACAGAAATCCTATTTGACATTGACAATAATGGGAAAGAAAATAAAAAATGTTGAGTGATATTGGGACTTGTCGGACTGCCATTTGCGCGGTCGATAAGCCTGAAGGAGTAAGAATAAATGGGGAAAAGATTTTGGTCGTTCAGCTTCCGGACATCAGACAGTGGGAAGACTGTCTGCTCCATTGGTTATGAAACATGAGATGTCGGGCGGGCAGGCATGCATTCCAATCCTGAACTACTGTTTGTGTGTATGGATGTGCGTAAATAGGGAGCGAGTTATGTAATGGATGTCTTTGTATTATGGACTTCAGAGCGCTCTCGTGAATAAACTGTACGAACCTTTTGCATAAACTGAGTCTTTGTCTAATTATTGTTAAACCCAGGGTCTTACAAACCTCGGGGATTGGTCAAAGCTTATTGATTGTTAGTTATTATCATTGGGATTGAAAATTCTCATGACACCCCCCCACATTGACTCGGCACCGGTACCCCTGTATATAGCCTCATTTTTGTTATGTCATTTTCTTGTGTTACTTTTTGATACATTTTTTTTTTAAACTTTAGTTTATTTAGTAAATATTTTCTTAAGTCTATTTCTTGAACTGCATTGCTGGTTAAGGGCTTGTAAGTGAGCACTTCACGGCGTATTCTGCGCATGTGACAAATAACATTTGATTCGATTTATTTTGTGTCACCAGGGCCACAATAATATCCCTCCTCTCTGATTATCCGAGTGCGACCCCCTCCCCATAGGTTACTGCAGCTAGTGTTGCTAGTGTCACTCACTTAACTCCACACTTTTCCAAACACAAAAACACACACCCCACCTTCCATCACAATACATCCGTACATACCGCTTCTTAGACTTTCAATGAGAATGACAGATCTACAACTCACATTTCTATGTAAATTTGGTTGCCTAAAAATATGACATATTGCAGCATTAAATCCACTTCAATCAGTGTAGATGAACGGGAGGAGACAGGTTAAATAAGGATTTTTAGGTGTTGAAATAATTGAGACATGGATTGTGTATGTGTGCCGTTCAGTGGGTGAATGGGCAAGACACAATATTTACGTGCCTTTGAACGGGGTATGGTAGTAGATACCAGGCGCACCGGGTTGTGTTATGAACTGCAACTCTGCTGGGTTTTTCACTCTCAACAGTTTCCCGTGTGTATAAAGAATGGTCCACCACCCAAAGGACATCCAGCCGACTTGACACAACTGTGGGAAGAATTGGAGTCAACCTAGGCCAGAATTGTAGTCCATGCCCCGACGAATTGAGGCTGTTCTGAGGACAGGGGGTGCAACTCAATATTAGGAAGGTACTCTTAACGTTTGTAGACTGTGTACATACAGTACATCATTGCTGTGAACCCGTAATTAGGACTTTTATTTTGAAGACAATTTTGGACGCTGGAGTAATAGGCCTACTGGTGGCAAAGGTTTCACATCCTCTTTGTTCGTTGGCAGTAACGTTGGCTAGCTAGGTTTACTTTCTGCCGTCTCATGCGGCGCTCACTAGCAAAGGTAGCTAAGATACTGATTGGCACATGGGCCATAATGGGTATGTATTCGTGGTAACTTATTATATAAAACAATATTGTGTTTTTTGTTGTTAATCTGTCTAGGTTGTGTTTTCTAGCTAGGTGGCCAACTAGCCATGATCAGGCAGGGTTGTCCTCATTCGTCTACACTTTACTAACCGTTTTGCGAGGCAAAACGAAAACGAGCGTTTCCTATTGGATAAGTTCAGGCTGTCCCTGTCCGTTTTTTTTCTCCTTCGGTGTCTAATGAACACGACCCTGATCTCAAGGAAGTAGCTGGGTAGCTAGCTAGGCCTACTTTGCCGTTTTTAGCAAAACCCCATGATCTATCTAGCAGTGCCGCTACGGCGATCTGTTATATTATTGACTGACTAACGTACAGTTTTGTATTATGTTATTGTTTGTCCATTTGCGCACGTTCTGTGCAAGCTAGCCTTATAGCTAATACGTAAGTGCAAGTTAAGCTATTAACGTTAAGTTAGCTATCTGCTGCCAATGTTATATCAACCGTAACATTTCTTATCACTCAATGAATAACTATCTGTAGTTAAGATATGCAAAACTAGCTAATTTGGTTAGTTCTGCTATGTTAATGTTTTTACAAAATGGAATTGATTTAGCTAGCCATCTAACTTCACTGTACTTTTCACATTATAGATTCCCCCATTCCGCTCTCCTCTCTGCGCCTTTTGGTTCCACCTCTACGGCTGATGTCTGCATTTATGTGGCAGGTTGCACAACAGAGGGCCATTAAGCACTATGGAAAATTAGAGGAGTTTGTGACCGTGGTAACACAAACTGTCCCAGAACTTATGACTGACAGACAGAGGACCCTCCTTATTTTGGGTCTGAGAGCAAGAGTAAGAAATGCCACATTTTATGCCATACAGAATCACTTCAATGTGCTGGGACAGTCCCACCTACTTCCTGCATCCTGTCACATACTGTTTTTGAATGGGCTTTAAAAAATCATGAAAACATGGGCATTTAAGATATAATATTCTAGTTGTATTTGTGGATTAATTTACTTCTACCTGATGCCTTTTTATGAAGGTTTAACTGTTTTTGTAATCAAAAACCATAAGGCATCAGGTAGAATTTCACATATCTCAAATGACTGTGTTTTCATGAATTTGATGATATAATCTTGAAGCCCATTAAAAAACAGTATGCAACTTTATCCAGGAAGCAGGGGGACTTTCTTAGTGTATAGGTAAAATGTAGAAAATAGTTTTATGCGAAGTATCAGACTTGATCACTTTTCTTGCAGGTAAACCCTGTCAGCCTCCGGACCCTCCTTTATAGAATAAAGTCTTCTCAACATGCACAGGTTGGTGAATCGAAGTATGAATACAATGCCAAGATTGGAGATTTTGTTCTGCTGGACACTTATGAGATAATTAACACCCTCATAATTCAGGAACATTTAAAAACAAGAGATTTAAGATTGTTGGTATGGATGGTTGTGCGCCATTTGTCTGAAAGTCTAAAAATTATTATTTATTTATTTTTTACAGTCCAATGATGCAGGCATGGAATCACCTGAAGCTAACTTTTCCAAGCTCACCCAAAGCTTGATTATAGACCCGGTTGAGCGTGAACACTTCGTCCAAGTAAGTAGCTGTTAATGCCAAGCTTGTCTTGAACCTACAAGGCCTTCCCACACTACGTCAGATTCAGTCTTTTACGATTATTACATGTCACACTGTGCAACGTGACCAAATAAAAATCTTGACAACCTGGCTGTGTTGTACGGTTTAACTCAGTTCTGTCGTCATATTCTGCGATTGGCTTGCGAGGCTATGTCAGTCGACTTAGGCTACGTCAACTGGGCGTATCAAGCATTGGTGTCAAAAGAAAAACAACAAGCTGTTGCTATGTTGATTGACAGACAATGCTCCCCCTACGTCTGACTGAGCGGTCCTTGTAATAAAAAGCTAAACTCTTGAATTGAAGAGGCTCATCACATGGAAACGCTAATGCCGAATATAAGCCCCGTAGCATAATCATTGGCATTACTCAATAAAAGCATTGCAATTTTGACATTCAAGGTGTGATGGTTATTTATAACTACAGAGCCAATTACTTGCACCAAGCTTTCATTCTATAAAGTGTGATTTAAAAAAAAAAATAATAATAATTATGATTGGCGTCATTGCTGGTCGTTTTCTTATTGATACTGCCATAACTTTTTCAGAGCTTAGGAAAAGTAGAGGTATTTAAAGGAAAATTCCACCCAAAAACTATCTTTTGGTATTTGTTTTATTAGTCCATTGTAGGGCTGGGCGACTATATCAAAATAATTAGAAATTATGTTTTGTACGATATTCCAAGTAACTGTATCGCAAGAATCAAGTGTTTTTATTTTTTCATTTGAGTGTTTGTCCACTTGTTTTCATGTTTATTTATTTATTTATTTAACCTTTATTTAACCAGGTAGGCAAATTGAGAACACGTTCTCATTTACAATTGCGACCTGGCCGAGATAAAGCAAAGCAGTTCGACACATACAACAACACATAGTTACACATGGAGTAAAAACAAACATATAGTCAATAATACAGTGAAAAAAAAATAAAAAATAAGTCTACAGTATATACAATGTGAGCAAGTGAGGTGAGATAAGGGGGGTGAAGGCAAACAGATATGTATAAATAAATAAAAATATAAAAAGGCCATGGAGGCGAAGTGAGTACAACACAGCAAGTAAAATAAAAACTAAAAAAAACACTGGAATGGTTGGTTTGCATTGGAAGAAAGTGCAAAGTAGAGACAGAAATAATGGGGTGCAAAGGAGCAAAATAAATTAATAAATAAATACAGTAGGTAAAGAGGTAGTTGTTTGGGCTAAATTGTAGATGGGTTATGTACAGGTGCAGTAATCTATGAGCTGCTCTGACAGCTGGTGCTTAAAGCTAGTGAGGGAGAGGTGTTTCCAGTTTCAGAGATTTTTGTAGTTCGTTCCAGTCATTGGCAGCAGAGAACTGGAAGGAGAGGCGTCCAAAGGAAGAATTGGTTTTGGGGGTGACTAGAGAGATATACCTGCTGGAGCGCGTGCTACGGGTAGGTGCTGCTATGGTGACCAGCGAGCTGAGATAAGGGGGGACTTTACCTAGCAGGGTCTTGTAGATGACCTGGAACCAATGGGTTTGGCGACGAGTATGAAGCGAGGGCCAGCCAACGAGAGTGTACAGGTCGCAGTGGTGGGTAGTATATGGGGCTTTGGTGACAAAACGGATGGCACTGTGATAGACTGCATCCAATTTATTGAGTAGGGTTTTGGAGGCTATTTTGTAAATGACATCACCGAAGTCGAGGATTGGTAGGATGGTCAGTTTTACAAGGGTATGTTTGGCAGCATGAGCAGCATGTCTTTTTGGTCTGGTCTCCTTCGCTCCTTCTGTGATGTGTGCGCCTTCCCATTTTACACCAGAGATCTGTATGTAATGATGAGATGCATGTCTTCGCCCTAACAATTGGGGTTGTTGTCCCGAAAGCAAGCTTAGGTCCACTATAAGCCCATTTGAAACGCATTGCGCTTATTTTGGACAGATTTTAGCTTGCGTGAAACTGATCACTTCATCTCTTCCTCTTGTTTACACACACCAAGCCACTCTCCCTGTCACTCACAACAACAAAGATGAGAGATCACGTCTTCCTCCTTGACAAGCGGTTTCAACTTGCTATTTGCATTTGAAAGAGGAAACTAATAAATTAAAGAGAAATTGCAAAAAGGAGGAGCGTAAGTAGTAAAAGTTACAGGTCCATTGTGATATTCTGAGAGAGCATCTTGTGCATCTAAGTGCTGCATTCAACACTGTTGACCATGATGTCCTTCTGAACAGACTGGAGTGGTGGGTTATGTGTCCAGTACAGTAGGTCCCTCAGGTCCTCTGGTGCACTGGCCTTTTAACTATCCCAAAGCCTAGAACCAGGAGTCATGGAGAGGCAGCCTTTAGTTACTATGCCCCCAGCCTCTGGAATAGCCTGCCAGAGAACCTGAGGAGGGCCGAAACTGTGCATTTTTTTAAAAGATCTTAAAACACACCTTTTTAGCTTTGCTTTTACTTAGGGTGATTTTTAGTTTTTCAGTTTGTTATTCATCCTCGTGTTGTGTAGTAAATATAGCATTTTTTTTTTGTGAACATTATTGCATTCCATGGCTGAAATGTGCTGTATAATTAAAGCTTGATTCAACCTGTGTTAATTTTCTGTAGCCTAATGCCTGCTACGTTAAGTTAGTCATTATTAGTGAATGTGCATTATGCAAGGTTCTGATAATGTGTCCCTTTCCAACAATGTAGAGAAAAGAGAAATAATATAAATTAGAAATAATTACAATGAGTAACAATAACTCGGCTATATACACGGAGTACTGCCGGGAAGAGTGGGTTGTGCCCGACTACACAAGCGGCAATGAGTGTAAACACGAGTTCACGGTTCAGATGCTTTTACATTAGGTTTTTGTGTCTCTGGCATTGTAGTCCACAAACCGTTCAATCCAGATGGTGTTTGAAGACGGCGTCCACTTGTAGTCTCTTGCGGCGGTGTGGCTTCACTGGCAGAGTACGTAACACTCCTTCTAAGAGGTCTGTGGAAGGGGAGAGTAGGCATGCTGTGTCTTCCTAACTGCTCACTTGAGTTAGGTCCAGCCTGCACTCTTGTGCCAGTCAGTTGATTAGGGAATTCCTTGCAGGTGTGCTGATTAGTAATCCTGCACAGGTGTGTTGGGTGAGCAGCGCTGTGGCTGTCTTCGGCTGGCCTGGTGCTGAAGGTAGTGCAGCCTTGCACAGTGCTAAACTGAGTGCCATTGTCCATGGGGCTGAAGTGAGCGCACTTCTCTCCTGTGCTAAGGTGGGTGGCTCTGTCCATGTTGCTGCACTGAGGGTCCTTCAGCCAAACCTATGCCCATGCCTCTCATGGTGCCACACAGCCCTCCCTTTAACTCCAAGCCATGAAAGGAATTGGTGGAAGAGAAGAGAAAATGGAGCCGGGAGAGGGCATCAGCGTTCCCATGAGCAGACCCTGGTCTGTGTCAAACCACAAAGTTGTATGGTTGGAGCTCGAGGAACCAGTGAGTCACCCGGTCATTGGTGTCCTTGGCCATCCACTGCAAGGGTGCATGGTCTGTCTCCAGGGTGAACTGCCTTCCCATGAAATGGTAGGATCGGGAGCAGGCAGCCTATTTTATAGCCAGACATTATTTTCCAGATATTATTTTTCTACGGTAGCATACTTCCGTTCCCTGGGTAGAAGCTTTTGACTGATAAATAAAGCATAATGTTCTTAACCATCCCAGACCTGGGACTGGACGGCTCCCTGTCCAGTTTCAGAGGCGTCTGTTTGGACGACGAAAGGCTTGGAGTAGTCTGGTGACCTCAGGACTGGTCCTGAACAGAGCGAGGTTTGAAGATCCACAGAATAAACCGCCGGTAGTAACTGGCCAGTCCCATGAAGGCTCTCACCTGAGTCTTGGTGGTTGGATGAGGTCAGTTGCTTGGATACCAGGACGTTAGGGCTGGCTCTCTGACTTTTTGACTCCTCTATGGCATCCAACTCGCACACATTTTTGACCTCGGCGCAGACGGCTTTGCGATGAGCTTCAAGGACCCTATACGGCTTGACATGTACAGTCTTCCCAGGTAGCGTAAGGATATCCTGCTCTAGCA
This sequence comes from Salvelinus fontinalis, assembly GCF_029448725.1. Lineage (NCBI taxonomy): Eukaryota > Metazoa > Chordata > Actinopteri > Salmoniformes > Salmonidae > Salvelinus > Salvelinus fontinalis. The sequence continues at coordinate 14,626,631 of NC_074675.1, read as the reverse complement.
CATCTGTCCGCCCTGGCAAAGAGGAAAATGTATCCGTGTACTGATCAACAAAGTGTCTTACCTCTTGGAGTTGTTGGGGAGTAAGGTCTTGGCCCATGTTTATGACATCTCTGGGTATTTCCCGAGGAAGCTCTGGAGACAAAGGCCAAAGTAACATCATCCTCCTCCCACTTCTTCAGAAGGTTGATGTGATATACTTGCTCTCGTTTACGGCGATCTGGCTGGTTTATCCCGTACGTCACTGGGCCTAGTTTCTCCATGACTGAGTAGGGCTGCTGCCACCGGGCGAGGAACTTGCTTTCTGTGGTGGGAAGAAGGCGCACTCGGTCACCAGGATTGAACTCTAGGAAGGCCCACCCTTGCGAACATATGTACCAACTCCTTGGCTATGGCCTTGGTAATGATGGTTCATAGGGTAATTGCCTCTGGGTGCCTGGTGGCATAGTCTACCACCACCAGGATATATCGGTATCCTTTCCCAGACTTTGGGAGAGGTCCAACTAGGTATATCCTTAGTCTATCAAATGGGGTCTCAATGATGGGTAGCGGGGTACGCCCTACTGGGGATGTCTGCTAACAGGTGGGAAACCTCTGACAGGACCGTGAGACAGACATGTAGATTCCCGGGCCAGTAAAACTTCTGTAGGATTTGTTCCCTTGTCTTTTCCTCACCCAGATGAGTGCCCAAGATGTGAGAGTTGGCCAGTTGGAGAACAACTGGAACATACACTTTGGGCACTAGGAGGATATAAGTTCTTCGCCTACTTCTTTAACCGATAGAGTAGCCCTTGATGAAGGGCAATGTAAGGAGTCACCAAAGGGCATGTGCAAGGTTTTGGTCTCTGGGTATCACCAAAACGGCCCTGCAACAGAACTGAGAAGTCATTGATATGTAGGGGAGGCTCACCTTCCACATCAGCGGTATCTCCGTTGTCCTCAGGCTGGTCTGGTTGTGCGGCATCACCCAGCAGCACCTTATACTGATCTCTGCTGGTGAGAATGTTTTTTAGCATGTTGACCCTTCAGAACAGGCAGCAAAGGCTTGGGTCTATGGGTGTGGTGAAGAGCAGAGGTAGTGCGAAATTAATTTTTGCTTACCCCAGCAGCCTCAAAGACTCAAATCCCGGACAGTTTCGACTCTGGAGCAGAGGGGTTGTCAATTCTGTCATCACCCCTGCAATGACCGTGCATGCCCCACAATCAGTGTTGAACCGGATGTGGGATGTCTTTGGTGTGTCCCCATGGATGCAGGTGAGGGGTAGGGTGTTGTGGTTTCGAAGACCCCTACAGGAATCTATTCTGGCCGTGTCAGCGTGACTGCTCTGTCAGAATAGGTTATGTGAGCCCACCTGCACTAGATACTAGCGAGCAGGTACCTCACTTCCCTCCTCCCTCAGGTCCCACAAGTGGCAATCACTGTTAGTCGAGTAGGCTACCCTTGGTCTCACATTTTCCGCACCAGACAACATTATGTCGCTCCTCTCTGGCTGGGAAGTAAGCGGCAGTTTTGGGAGGCTCATATTTCCTTGAGGAAAAAGGTTGTCAGGTTGTTTCTTCATAGGTGAAGGTATTCCTGTTAGTTTGACTTAAGTGCATCTTTTGAAATCCCCAACTTTTCCACCAGCTAAATCATGTCCTGGTAAGTCTGAGAGCATTGTTGGGTGGCTGCTTTGTGCAGACCATAGGGAAGGCCTCTCATGAACTGGTCCAGGCCTTATGGCTTCAGACAATTTTTTCCCAAGCCGCCTTCGGTGGTATAATTGGGCCCGGGGTACCTGGCCAGCTTGTTATTCCCAGGTTCTGAACCGTTGGGCGCATTGCAAAGGGGTTGAGCCTTAATCTGCTCAGGATCTCCTCCTTCAAACGGTCATAGTTAATGACCCCTACTGTCCCCAGATCCTGATAGCCTTGTTGGGCCTCTCCTGTGAGATACGGGCTACAAGAGCGGCCATGTCATCCGGTCCCATAACTCTCTCTCTCTGCCACTCTCAAACATCAAGAGAAAAGCCTCTGGGTCATCAGCGTCAGTTATCTTAGTGAGTGTTTCTCTTGCCTTACTGGCGGGTGAGCAAAGAGGGACTGAACCCCTAAGCTGTTCCAACAGGCCTCTGATCTTCCAGGGTACCTTTGAGGTGGGTAATCTGTTGTACGAGCCGGCCGTGCCTTCTACCATGGTATCAGAGATCTGTTGGCTGACTCCATGAAGATTTATGAGTTATCCCAGCATGTTTTCCAAGTTTCCAACTCCAGGATTAGACAGGGTTCCGCTCTTGCACAAAAAAAAAAGTTGAAAGAAAATGCAATAAGTTGTGTTTTTACTCAGATGTCTGCATTCTCCATCATATGTCGGGAAGAGTGGGGTGTGCCCGACTACACAAGCGGCAATGAGTAAACACACAACAAAAGAGTAAAAGTTTCAGATGCTTTAGCTTTTAGTGTCTCTTGCGTTCTAGTCCACAAGCAGTTCAGGCAAGAGGGTGGTTGAAGATGGCGGCCACCTGTAGTCTCTTGCGGTGGTGTGGCCTCACTGGCAGAGTCTGTAACTCCCCTTCCAGGGAGTCTGTGGAAGGAGAGAGAAACAGTGTACGTGGGAGAGTAGGCACAGTGTAGCTGTGCCTTCCTAACTGCTACAGGATAGATAATAGATAGTAAAAGCAGCATGCTGTGATGATTTAAGAGTTCAATGCAGATACTCTGTGTAGCTATTGATTAACTATTTAACAGTCTTATGGCTTGGGGGTGGAAGCTGTTCAGGGTCCTGTTGGTTACAGACTTGGTGCATCAGTACCGCTTGCCGTGCGGAAGCAGAGACAACAGTATGACTTGGGTGGTTGGTGTCTTTGACCATTTTTAGGGCCTTCCTCTGACACTGCCTGGTATAGAGGTCCTGGATGGCAGGGAGCTCTGCTCTCTGTAGCGCCCTGTAGGCTGTCTCATCATCGTCAGTGATCAGGCCTACCACCGTTATGTTATCGGCAAACTTAATGATGGTGTTGGAGTTGTGAGCGGCCACACAGTCGTGGGTGAACAGGGAGTACAGGTGGGGTCTAAGCACGCACCCCTGAGGGGCCCCCGTGTAGAGGGTCAGCATGGCGGATGTGTTGTTGCCTACCCTCACCAACAGGGGGGCGGCCCGTCAGGAGGTTCAGGATCCAGTTGCAGAGGGAGGTGTTTAATCCCAGGGTCCTTAGCTTAGTGGTGAGCTTGGAGGGCACATGTCAGCAATCGAGTTTTTAAGATATAGAACTTTCGAAATACACAAATACCAAAACGCAGCATCATATGATGATACAAAACGCAGCTGTATTTTGAAAGTTATACATCTTAACTCGATTGCTGGCATACAAAACATTTTGGGGCTACATCAACAATGGACTAATGAAACAAATACCAAAAGAGTGGACTTTTCCTTTAATCGGCAGACCCTGTCACATTGATGATGCCAAGACGTCCGACAATCGTTTACGACCTAAGAATTTACCCACAACGTGGACATTTTGTCTGGATGGCAAAATCGTGTCATAAGGCGGCTAAAATCATGCAGTCTGTGCGGGCCTTTACTTGAACATTTTCTCTGGCCTAACTCAAGTTAGTTATGATGTTTGTGGAGAATATAGTTGAGTTGAGATTCGGTAAGATTGTTAGTCAAAAAGATAGCATTTGAATAGTGAATAGGCCTACGCTACTATAAATCAAAACTAGTCATTCACTAACATGAATTTGTCTGTGCTGTGTTTTTTTCCCAGTAATTGGTATTTTGACCAATCAGATCTGATGTGAAAAAATCTGGTGTGATTGGTCAAAAGTGCCACAACATGCAGCCTTACATGCCACAACACTGATTTCTGTTCTTTGGGTACTGGATTGTGCTAGCCTGAGTGCCAAGACAGTAGAAACAGGCTTGGTACCCAGGCTAGGATCATGCAGGGTCTCTCAAACAATAATTCATTGATCTAATTATTTTCCCTTTTGCATTATCTCACTGACTCACCATCTTTTCAGGTGGTGTTTCCTGAAGAATTCAGACCTGATTTTGACCAAGTGCTTCAGGAACTGGTCTGTGACTTTCTCACTCGTCTGGAAGAGCTGCTTACACTACCAGACTTTAAGCAGGTGCAGAAATCACTTTCGTAAGATTGTCTTGAGACAACGGCATTCAAATGAATAACTGTAGTTGGCCTGGAATCTATTTTGGCATTTTGTGTCCCTCTTTTCCCTAGACTGCATTGTTGCTGAGTGCTGGCTCCTCTGGCCTGGATGAATGCCTGCAGTCTTTCTCTCACTCAGAAGATCTCCAGTTTCTGCTCCAGAATTACAAACAATGCAGAACATTGTACACAAACAGTAAGTTCATAGAAAATTTCAATTCTTTTATGCATCATTTTAGCACAACATGGTCAGATAAGGTTTATTGATATAATAACTGCATCTGAGGAGAATAATACGATTTATGTGCAGGAAGTTCCTCTCACCATGTTCCTTACCTTCCTTGTTCATTTGAAAGGGATTTAAAGTTGGAAGGATTAGTCAAATAAAGTGACGGATTAAAATGTAATTTATGGATTTGAGAAGTTTTGCCTCTGTGTTCAGAACAGTCACCTAGATAAAAAAGTGTGTTTTTAATGTATTTGTTTTTGTCTGTGCAGTTTCCTCCTCTGACATTCCTCAGGAATCAGATATTGAATCTGATGCCTTCCCTGACCAGTTAAACCGTACCAATCTGGACACTGGTGTGGGGATGAGGACTGGGATACAAAGCAGAGACTGCCAAAGGATGGAGTTGGCATCACATTTAGTGGAAATGGGGAGCACAAGAGATATTATAGGCTGCGATGAAACCTGTGATGAAGGGAATGAAGATGACATTGATGTAGAGGACGACCCAAAACAGAAAAGGTATGAGAATAAATGTATTTTTGTTATTTCAAACAGTATAGTTGGTAAATAATACTTTGCATTTGGACAGTCTATCAAACAAACTTACCACTTGACCCAGTAATAGTCAACCATTTGCATTTCTGTTTTGTGCTGTTCACAGGGCTGGTTCTGGTCTTTCTCCTACCAGTGTCATGCAAGGTGGTGATACAGGTGAGACCTCACTAACTTTTAGTTGAGTACATTTACCCTTTGGAAAGCCTCAGTTGACCATTGTGGGGCAATGGTAGGGGAAACTTCCTCATGAGTTCAATATTTGTATTCATTTTTCCACAGACACTGTTGCAGGGGTATCGTTTCAGGTGTTGACTCCTCTTTCTTCAGCTTCAAATGAGTGTGCCCCATCTACTTCCAGTTCATCACACATGAACATTTTCCACCAGTGTCCCCAGTGTGGGAAGTGCTTTAATTATCAGTCTCAACTTGTCCAACACCAGCAAATTCACTGTGGGGACAATCCATACAAGTGCTCCAACTGCGGGAATAGATTCAAATTCTTTACAAGTCTGTCAAATCATAAGAGGATGCAATGTGTGGGCACTGCCTTTAGCTGTCCCAAGTGCTGGAGAGAGTTTGGTTCTCTGCGGGAGAAATTGAGACACCAGTGTCCACACAACGAAGTCATGTACATCTGTCCACAGAGCGGGAAGAGTTTTAAGACGCCACAGCAACAACCATTCCAGTGCCGTCATTGCGCAATGGCCTTTTCCGAAATGGATCAACTGCATGCTCACGAAAAAATTCACGGAATCCCCCAAACTCTTGACTGTCACACATGTGGAATTACCTTCAGCAACTTGCCCAGCCTCGTGCACCACGTGGAAGCCCACAAGAGGTCGGATCTGAGGCCATCGTCGCACCTTCCAAAGAAGAAGAAAGGATTGCAGCTTCCGAAAACTCACCATTGTCACCAATGTGGAAAGTCCTTTGTAACAAACCGACGCCTTAAGGATCACGTTCGTACTCATTTGAATTATCGTCCCTTCCCCTGCTCCTACTGTGGAAAATGTTTCACTCAGAAAGGTAATCTCAATGTGCACATAAGGATCCACACAGGGGAGAGACCCTACATGTGCTCTGTGTGTGGGAAGACCTTTCAGTCAGCAGGGAATCTGCAGGTACACCAGCGCTTTCACACTGGGGAGAAACCCTACCAATGCAAAGAGTGTGACAAACGTTTTACTAAGTCGAGCCATTTAGTCGTCCACATGCGTGGGCATACTGGAGAGCGTCCTTTCACTTGTAATGAATGTGGAAGGAGTTTTATTCGGAAAACTTGCTTAAAGAAACATTTGCTAGTTCATTCAGGACAGAAGCCTTATTCACGGCCTCGTTGCCCGAATAATTCCAAGCGCAGTTCACAACCAAGCTATCATATGAAGGAAAATCCTACTAATGCGACTGCCATGACTGGACATGCAACTGCCATGGCTGGACATGCGGCCGCCATGGCTGGACATGTGGCCGCCGTGGCTGGACATGTGGCCGTACCAGCAATCTATCATGACAGCCTTAACATAAAAATGTTGGCACATGTTGGCATGTCCCGAGGCTATGCCATGGAGAGACTAGGAGGTGGTCCTTCAAATTGTTGAACGCTGCCCTGCGCACGGATAAATGTCCCAATACTCCCCCCCCGGCCCTACCTCTCACTTTTGAGTAATTGGTTGGGAGTGCAATTCGCTAGGGAAGCAGCAAGTTATGGGGAAAAATCAATACTAGTCCAGAGAGATTAATGGGTGTTCTAATTATTGTTAACATGGAAACAACTGCATTTTTCATTGTAGGTTTCAAACAAACCCTCTGCAATGGCTTCATGCACGGAATTTAATTGGAACAACTAACAATTTATCATTAACACAGAAACAGGAATTGTCTGGTGTAGGTTTTCCAAAAACGTGCGGCAATGGCGTCATTCACAGATGGGGGAGGGGCTTTGGAAGGTGACTCTAGTCTTTCTCTATACATCATGTCTCAGAACCTCATCAAGTAGCTGATTTGGTTGCCAAGGTTACCGGACCAGTTAAGAAGCTACTTTATAGTTTCATGTGATGTTCTGTTTTTCTCATTACAAATATTATTCCTTTACAGATGTATTATAAACATGTAGAGCTGTTTGCATGTAGACATGATTATGTAATAGGAGCGGTAGTCATGGATAGAGGTTGAACTGGTGAAATGCATGTGCAATTGTAATATAAGTATTTACTCTTAACAGTAATAATGATAATGTGTTATTTGATAAGTGTATTTCTAGACTTTCAAGGAATCTAGAAAAGTGTATTTCCTGGTGTTATATTTGGAGGGTTGTGATATTCTTTGTTATACCTATTATTAAAGGTTTTAATACTTAAGCTTCTATTTATTTATTTTTTTAGGGGCACTCAGCACTGTGCTCTCTCTGTGTTACATGTGACCAACTTGCACAATCACATGCTATCGCAACACCATTAGGTTGTATATTCTGTTTTCTGGGTTATTGGCTGCTCACAACTAGGGTTCCAAAGGGTCAGAAACTTTCCGGAAATTTTCCATGGGAAGTTAAGCCCGGAATTTGGGGAATTTTGCTGAAAGTCATCAAAAAAGTTGGCTCATAAAATTTAACCTTTTTTGTGGGAAACACATACGGCAATTCTAGGTCTTGTGGCATATTTTGGTTAAACTATCCCCAATTCAATGGAATTGCAACCCTCTGCATGCACAGTGCATTCTTCCATCACATGTACAGCTGATTCTCAAGGTCTTGCACACTAATGAGATGCTATTGAACCCACACTACTACACTGTCTGAGCCAAGGACTACATGCTTTCTGGTAAGTTTTCATTACAATACTGGGTGGGGTGAATATATTTTATGACATAAAATATTTTTTGTTAACTAGTAAACAGTAGCCTACAGCAAAGTGTGTTTAAATCATTTCTAACTTGTTAACAATTTATGCTAGTTAGTTTTTGCTACCATGTGGGTGTTAGCTTATTTGAGCCTGCTAACTGAGGAGTGTTAATTCACCTGTTTCCATACATATTTCATTTTAAAACATGTATCTTACAAAGAAGTTGTTTAATCTAACTGCTTAACTATATCTGTACATGGAATTGTATTTGTTTTTTTTAAACTCTTTTTTTCTAATCTTTACAGGAAAATGTCACTGTCTAATGTGTGGAGACATTTCACTGCAGCTAATGTAGAAGGAAAAGCTGTGTACATTTGCAAATACTGTGCCAAATCATATGTGAAGAATGCAACAAAGATGCAGAATAATCTGGCCAAGTGCATAAAGTTCCCTCAGCACTCACAACAAGCAACCTCTGACAAAAGTCCCTCTACTTCTATTTGATGTGAAAATGATGAATCAGACACCTTATCGATAGCAACAGCTCATGGTCCTCCTGGAATCCAAAGTCTTTTTGACTCAATGGAGGAACGTAGTCAAAGAAATGCTGATGAATGTCTTGCTCGAGCTGTGTATGCAACTGGTTCACCTCTGCTCACAGGCAATGTGTATTGGAAGAGATTTCTGAATATTCTTCGCCCAGCAAACACCTGTCCAACCAGACATACTTGATCTACTCATTTGCTGGATGCAGAGTTCAACAGAGTTCAAGTAAAGGTCAAGCAAATCATAAAGAAAGCAGACTGTATTGCAATCATCTCTGATGGGTGATCGAATGTTTGTGGGCAAGGAATAATTAACTACATAATCTCCACCCCTCGGTATTCTACAAGAGCACAGACACTAGGAACAACACACACCGGACTCTACATTGCAGATGAGCTGAAGGCAGTCATCAATGACCTTGGACCACAGAAGGTATTTGCACTGGTGACAGACAATGCTGCGAACATGAAGGTTGTTTGGTCTAAAGTGGAGGAATCCTACCCTCGCATCACACCCATTGGCTGTGCTGCTCATGCATTGAATCTGCTCCTCGAGGACATCATGGCACTGAAAACAACGGATACACTACGAGAGCCAAGGAACTGGTTAGGTATGTGAAGGGTCATCAAGTTATAACAGCAATCTACCTCACCAAGCAAAGTGAGAAGAATAAGAGCACCACATTGAAGCTGCCCAGCAACACCCGTTGGGGTGGTGTTGTCATCATGTTTGACAATCTTCCTGGAGGGGAAGGAGTCTCCAAGAAATGGTCATATCACAGTCTGCAGATACTGACAGCCCCATCAACAGGATCCTCCTGGATTATGTATTTTGGGAGAGAGTGGTAAGCAGCCTGAAACTCCTGAAAACTATAGCAGTAGCCATGGCACGGATTAAGGGAGACAATACCATCCTGTCTGATGTTCAGACTCTGCTTGCAGATGTACGAGAAGAAATCCGTACTGCCCTGCCCACTTCACTGTTGCTCCAAGCAGAGGAAACTACAGGTCTGAAATGCATCAAAAGCGTGAAGACTTCTGCCTGAAGCCCATACACGCCGGAACTTACATGTTGGACCCGAAGTATGCTGGCAAGAGCATCCTGTCTGGTGCAGAGATCAACAAGGCCTATGGTGTCATCACTACCATGTCTCACCACCTTGGCCTGGATAAGGGCAAAGGTTCTTGGCAGTCTGGCAAAGTACACTTCCAAGCAAGGGCTTTGGGATGGAGATGCAATATGGCAGTCGTGCTAACATATCTCATCATATCTCATCCCTGGTGGAAGGGACTTTGTGTTTCTGAGGCTCTTTCCCCTGTTGCCTCCATCATCCTCCAAATCCCACCAACATCATCCGCCTCAGAGCGCAACTGGTCCTTGTTTGGGAACACACACACCAAAGCACGCAACAGACTGACCAATACAAGGGTTGAAAAATTGGTGGCCATCCGGACAAATTTTGGGCTTTTTGAGCCTGACAACGAGCCATCCTCAACAAGGTTGGAAAGTGACAGTGAAGATGAGGCCTCAGAGTCTGAGGAGGAAGCCTGAGAGGAAGACAACCAAAGATTTAGTTTCTAGTCTATAATTTTACAGATGTATGTTGAAAACATTTTTGGGAGATGCTACGGATCATTGGGGATCATTCAATATTCCCTTTCTTTTGTTGTTCAGTGAAATCATCCCATGTGAAGTCAACTAATTGAATTAAAGTTCAATTTGTAACTAAATAGTTTTTTTTTTCTATTGGAAGGATTTAATCATTTGCAATTATGTCTACTTATGATAAGGTAAAAGGTTTATGTTTCTGTCTCCATAAATGGTAAATATATCCAATGCAAAAAACATCTACAATTAAGTGGTATTAATATTACTTTTCATATATTCTGTTAATTCCCATGGAAAGTTTCCACCTCTGAATATTCCTCAAAATGTGCAACCCTACTTCTGAAAACATTCACCCTCTTCCATACAGTTTCATAGAATTGTGGGTGCAATCAGCATTTACTTCCTGAATAGTGTACAGTGAATTATATGAACAGGGTTCAGTTTGTGTGACTGCCGTGCTCTATTTTGGCACAAAGTGATTATCAATGGAGGCATCATGAACAACACAGGTAAACACATTTGTGGATACCTTTTCATCTATCAGAAATTACCAAATTCCCTATGGTCCCTTGGTCTGACATGTCACAGAGAATTATGACTCCACTCCCATGAAGCTTCAGTAGGTGAAGTGGCTCGCATAATAAAACATATAAGTATATGACGGATGTAAGCCCTACCCGTACATAGTTTTCCTTGATAGGGACACATCTTAGGCTGCCATTGATTATTACTATTCAATTCACAATCACAGCATGAGGAAGTGATTAGTAGACATACTATTTTAGACAGAAATGGTCTATAATGGTATGATGATGTAGATGTCTAATGTTAGTCTACAATGCCCTTGTTACAGATGTCTTAGACTTCTTATTATACTAATGATGAAGTTAATGGTTACATGTAAATACAGTTAGTAATAACTAAAATGCAGATTGTATTGGCAATAATCAAGTTCATAAATACATATATTGAATAGCTTGATAGTTAAATATTACACATTTAGCATAATTGATGACTTTTATTTTGAAGACTTTTTGGACACTGACGTTAAAATTGTACTTGGTGGCAAAGGTTTCACATCCTCTTTTATGGTGGTAACATTAGCTAGCTAGATTTACTTTCTACCGTCTCATGCGGCGCTCACTAGCTAAGGTAGCTAAGATATTGATTGGCACATGGGCCATAATGGGTATGTATACGGTATTCGTGGTAACTTGCAAGATAGAAAACAATATTGTGTGTTTGCTAACTAGCTTTCTAACCAAGGTGCGCGTAATAACCAGTTCGCTAGCTAGCTATGACCAGGGTCGTATAAGAACAACCCGTAGCTAAACGTTTTGCAACGGAACATGTAAACGAGCGTTTCTAATTGGACAAATTCGGGTCGTCGCTCCACGTTTCGGTCAGTTTTCTAGCACTTGGTGTCTAGTGAAAACGACCCTGACGTCAAGGAAGTAGCTGGATATCTAGCTAGCTATTGTGCGGTTTCTAGCAAAACCTCTTGTATATCTAACGTTAGCTAGCTGTGCCTTTCGATATTTTAAAGCAATAAGACCGAGGGGTTGTGGTATATGGCCAATATACCACGGCTAAGGGCTGTTTTTCATCACGACGCAACGCGGAGTGCCTGGATACAGCCCTTAGCCGTTGTACATTGGCAATATACCACAACCCCCTGAGGTGCCTTATTGCTATTATAAACTGGTTTCCAAGGTAATTAGAGCAGAAAAAATACATATTTTGTCATACCTGTGGTATGGTCTCATATACCACGGCTGTCAGCCAATCAGCATTACAGGGTTCCATCCACCAAGTTTATAATATGTTTTTGACTAGCTAGCTCGCTATTATTATGTTATTGAGTGTCCACATGCACATTCGGCGCAAGCTATTGTCTGCTGGGATTGTTATGAAATTTGTTATGACAATGTTATTATGACATAAAGGTAGCTAAGATATGCATAGCTAAACGTAATTGATTTAACTAGCCATCTAACAGTAACACACTGTGCTTTTCACATTATAGATTCCCCCATCCCTCTCTCCTCCCTGCGCCTTTTGGTCCCACCTCTACGACTGATGTCTGCATTTATGTGGCAGGTATCACAACAGAGGGCCATTAAGCACTATGGAAAATTAGAGGAGTTTGTGACCGTGGTAACACAAACTGTCCCAGAACTTATGACTGACAGACAGAGGACCCTTCTTATTTTGGGGCTGAGAGCAAGGGTAAGAAATTCTGTCTAATCTTTCATACAGGATCACTTCAATTGGTGAAGTGCAGAGAATAGTTTTATGCAAAGTATCAGACTCCATCACCACTTTTCTTGCAGGTAACTTTGGGGCGATTTTCTGCTGAACACCCTGTTAGCCTCCAAACCCTCCTTTATTCTATAAAGTCTTCTCAACTTGCACAGGTTCAGGTTGGTAAATCAAATGTCATAGTACAATATTTGAACTTTTTTCCCCTGCTGGACACTTAAATGAGAATTAACACCCTGATAATTCAGCCACATTAAAATCAAGAGCTTAAGTTTGTTGGTATGGACAGTTGTGTGCCATTTGTCACCCCCTTTAACACAAAGTGTAAAAATGACCGTCCGGTTTCAGTGTGTTTTCCACATTGTTTTACAGTCCTATGATGCAGGCATGGAATCACCTGAAGCTAACTTTGCCAAGCTCACCCAAAGCTTGATTACAGACCCAGTTGAGCGTGAACACTTCGTTCAAGTAAGTAGCTGTTCATGTCAAGCTTGTCTTGAACCTGTTTTAGTTTAACATTTTCTTTAGCCTGACTCAACCTAATAATAATTTATTTTGCTTAAATAGCGCTTCTCATTACAAAATATAATCTCAAAACGCTTCAAAAGCAAAACAAACCGGCAGAGCAAATAATCAAAATGGAAAGTGAATGGTGTCTAATCAGCTTCAGATAGTTGAGGCAGTTTGGAAAGGCAGTCTCTGCCATATGGCTTGACTGGATCGATGGTACAGCCAGGGAGAACCTAGTAATAATGTCCTTGAAAAATTGCATTTTGTTGTATGATAAGTCATAACTAGTAGACCCTGGCAAGAGAGAAGAAAAAGACATGGCACCCAAAGTAGGATCGTGCAGGGTCTCCCAACCAATCATTAAGTAGGCTAACCGTTTTCCTTTTGCATTATCTCACTGACTCTCCATCTTTTCAGGTGGTGTTCCTTGAGGAATTCAGACCTGATTTTGACAAAGCGCTTCAGGAACTGGTCTGTGACTTCCTCACTCGTCTGGAAGAGCTGCTTACACTACCAGATTTTAAGCAGGTGCAGAAATCACTTTTGTAAGACAGTCTTGAGACAACAGCATTCAAATTAATAACTGTAGTTGGCCTGGAATCTATTTTGGCATTTTGTGTCCCTCTTTTCCCTAGACTGCATTGTTGCTGAGTGCTGGCTCCTCTGGCCTGGATGAATGCCTGCAGTCTTTCTCTCACTCAGAAGATCTCCAGTTTCTGCTCCAGAATTACAAACAATGCAGAACATTGTACACAAACAGTAAGTTCATAGAAAATTATAATTTTTTTATACCAATCATTTTAGCACCACATGGTCAGATAAGGTTTATTGATGTAACAACTGCATCTGAGGATCAATCAATCAAATGTATTTATAAAGCCCTAATTACATCAGCTGATATCTCAAAGTGCTGTACAGAAACCCAGCCTAAAACCCCAAACAGCAAGCAATGCAGGTGTAGAAGCACAGTGACTACAAAAAACTGCCTAGAAAGGCCAGAACCTAGGAAGAAACCTAGAGAGGAACCAGGCTATGAGGTGTGGCCAGTCCTCTTCTGGCTGCGCCAGTTGGAGATTATAGCAGAACATGGCCAAGTTGTTCAAATGTTCATAGATGAACAGCAGGGTCAAATAATAATAATCACAGTGGTTGTAGAGGGTGCAACAGGTCAGCACCTCAGGAGTAAATGTCAGTTGGCTTTTCATAGCCGATCATTCAGAGTATCTCTGCCGCTCCTGCTGTGTCTAGAGAGTTGAAAACAGCAGGTCTGGGATAGGTAGCACGTCCGGTGAACAGGTCAGGGTTCCATAGCCGCAGGCAGAACAGTTGAAACTGAAGCAGCAGCACGACCAGGTGGACTGGGGACAGTAAGGAGTAATCAGGCCAGGTAGTCCTGAGGCATGGTCCTAGGACTCAGGTCCTCCGAGAGAGAGAAAGAAAGAAAGAGAGAAAAAGTGAGAGAGAATTAGAGAGAGCATACTTAAATTCACACAGGACACCGGATAAGACTGGAGAAATTCTCCAGATATAACAGACTGACCCTAGCCCCCCGACACAAACTATTGCAGCATAAATACTGGAGGTTGGGAGACACTGACGATACCCCCGGACAGGGCCATACAGGCAGGATATAACCCCACTCACTTTGCCAAAGCACAGCCCCCACACCATTAGAGGGATATCTTCAACCACCAACTTACCACCCTGAGACAAGGCCGAGTATAGCCCACAAAGATCTCCCCCACAGCACAAACCCAAGGGGGGCGCCAACCCGGACAGGAAGATCATGTCAGTGACTCAACCCACTCAAGTGACGCACCCCTCCTAGGGACGGCATGGAAGAGCACCAGTAAGCCAGTGACACAGCCCCTGTAATAGGGTTAGAGGCAGAGAATCCCAGTGGAGAGAGGGGAACCGGCCAGGCAGAGACAGCAAGGGCGGTTCGTTGCTCCAGTGCCTTTCCGTTCACCTTCACACTCCTGGGCCAGACTACACTCAATCATAGGACCTACTGAAGAGATGAGTCTTCAATAAAGACTTAAAGGTTGAGACCGAGTCTGCGTCTCTCACATGGATAGGCAGACCATTCCATAAAAAATGATCTGATTTATGTGCAGGAACTTCCTCTCACCATGTTCCTTAACTTTCTTGTTCATTTTAAAGGAATTTAAACTTGGATGGATTAGCCAAATAATAAACAATTTGACAGATTAAAATGTAAATTAGGGATATGAGAAGTATTCAGAACAGCCTGGCAAATATTCAATTTATTTAACGTATTTGTTTTTGTCTGTGCAGTTTCCTCCTCTGACATTCCTCAGGAATCAGATATTGAATCCGATGCCTTCCCTGACCAGTTAAACCGTACCAATCTGGACACTGGTGTGGCTATGAGGACAGCACATTTAGTGGCAATGGGGAGCACAAGAGATATTATAGGCTGTGATGAAACCTGTGATGAAGCGAATGAAGATGACATAGATGTAGAGGACGAGTCAGCACAGAAAAGGTACAGTGCCTTCAGAAAGTATTCACACCCCTTGACTTTTTCCAAATGTTGTTGTGTTACAGCCTGAATTTAAAATTAAGATTAAATTAAGATGTTTTGTCACACACAATACCCCACAATGTCAATGTTAAATTATGTTTTTAGACATAAATATCCAAGATGGCGTAGCAGTCAGATGTCCTTTGTCCTCGTCTTGTCGTGTCCTGTGTATATATATTTTTATATCCTTTTCTTCGCATATCTTTTTAAAAAAAAATCTAAAACTCAACTTCAAAACACTCTCCTGCAACCCGCCTCACCCAATGTGGTGCGGATCTGTTTTTTTCTCTAAAGTATTATCCACCTCGAATCTGGAATCCCCCAACAGAAGCTAGCCAGCTCTCTAGCTACTAGCTAGCAGTCAGCTAATTACTGCTAGCGGTCATCAGCTAACCTTTAGCTCGGAAAGCTCTCGCCAGTTTGTACAACGCGTCTCAAACCAGAGCATACCGGACCTATTTTCTCTCCATATCCCCCGGATTCCTACCGCAGACTCTGAACATTTTCATCTGGTTCTTCGCAACTAGCTAACCTTAATCCCGGGTGACTACTCCTGGCTAGCGTTTCCATCCCGGAGCAAGCACCAATTAGCTTGAAGCTAGCCTGGCTAGGGCTCCTGGGCTACCACCGAAGCCCACTCCTGGGTTACAACATCCGGACCCCTTCTACTGCCGGTACGGGGCACGGAACCCCACCGATCCTCTACGACTGGAATACTGACATAATCTGCCCGAGGATTCCAACAGGCCCCTCAGGCGTGACGTCCGCTGAAGGCCCATTCTGGAAACACCGGCCTACTAGCTACCTGGAGCAACTTGGAATCCTACTAATCCACGACTGGTTTATCAACGTCACCGCACGAAGAGCAGAATTACTCACCAATTTACCAGCATCGGACTGTCTCTCGACAACAACGCCGGATTCCTGCCGTAATCCCTGAGCCACTACTTCAGATCCTCACAGCTAGCTTGCAGCTAGCGCAGCTAGCGCCACTGCCACGAAGCAAACACCAGTTAGCAAACACAATTCTACAATTCACAACATCTCTTTCGCCATCGCCATCCGGCTTGGATTCTCTGTCGACACGACCACGTCTGGTCTGCAGACGAATACCCCATCCACTGTGCCCTCAACCGGCCTCCGTCTGAGCAGACCCCCTCCGTCTGAGCAGACCACCCCCCGGGCTACTAACTTTAAAACGCCGCGTACTAGCTTAGTGGAGGCCTCCCTGCTCCATCTACAGCTGCCCCCTGGACACTATGATCACTTGGCTACATAGCTGATGCCTGCTTGACTGTCCATTAATTCACGGTACTCCATTCTGTTTATTTGTGTTTTATCTGTCGGCTCTGTGCTTTAACTCAGGATCTGTGTGTAGTTAATCCGACCCTCTCTGCCTAGTTGTCGCCATTTTTACCTGCTGTTGCTGTGTTAGCTGACTAGCTGCTGTTATCTCACCTGTTGTTTTAGCTAGCTCTCCCAATCAAGACCTGCAATCACTTTATGCCTTATTGTATGTCTCTCTCAAATATCAATATGCCTTGCATACTGTTGTTCAGGCTAGTTATCATTGTTTTGGTTTGCAATGGACCCCGTAGTTCCACTCTCCGTACCTCTGATACCTCCTTTGTCCCACCCCCCACACATGCGGTGACCTCACCCATTGAGACCAGCATGTCCAGAGATACAACCTCTCTTATCATCACCCAGTGCCTGGGCTTGCCTCCGCTGTACCCGTGCCCCACCATACCCTGGTCTGCACATTATGCCCAGAATCTATTCTACCACGCCCATAAATCTGCTCCTTTTATTCCTTGTACCCAACGCTCTAGGCGACCAGTTTTGATAGCCTTTAGCCGCACCCTCATCCTACCACTCCTCTGTTCCTCGGGTGATGTGGAGGTAAACCCAGGCCCTGCATGTCCCCAGTCACCCTCATTTGTTGACTTCTGTGATCGAAAAAGCCTTGGCCTCATGCATGTCAACATCAGAAGCCTCCTCCCTAAGTTTGCCTTACTCACCGCTTTAGCACACTCTGCCAACCCTGATGTCCTTGCCGTGTCCCAATCCTGGCTTAGGAAGGCCACCAAAAATTCTGAGATTTCCATACCCAACTATAACACTTTCCGTCAAGATAGAACTGCCAAAGGGGGAGGAGTTGCAATCTACTGCAGAGATAGCCTGCAAAGTTCTGTCATACTTTCCAGGTCTATGCCCAAACAGTTCGAACTTCTAATTTTAAAAATTAATCTCTCCAGAAATAAGTCTCTCACTGTTGCCGCCTGCTACCGACCCCCCCTCAGCTCCCAGCTGTGCCCTGGACACCATCTGTGAATTGATCGCTCCCCATCTAGCTTCAGAGTTTGTTCTGTTAGGTGACCTAAACTGGGATATGCTTAACACCCCGGCAGTCCTACAATCTAAGCTTGATGCCCTCAATCTCACTCAAATCATCAAGGAACCCACCAGGTACAACCCTAAATCCGTAAACATGGGCACCCTAATAGACATTATCCTGACCAACTTGCCCTCCAAATACACCTCTGCTGTCTTCAATCAAGATCTCAGCGATCACTGCCTCATTGCCTGTATCCGCCACGGGTCCGCGGTCAAACGACCACCCCTCATCACTGTCAAACGCTCCCTAAAACACTTCTGCGAGCAGGCCTTTCTAATCGACCTGGCCCGGGTACCCTGGAAGGATATTGACCTCATCCCGTCAGTTGAGGATGCCTGGTCATTCTTTAAAAGTTACTTCCTCACCATATTAGACAAGCATGCTCCGTTCAAAAAATGCAGAACCAAGAACAGAGATAGCCCTTGGTTCACTCCAGACCTGACTGCCCTCGACCAGCACAAAAACATCCTGTGGCGAACTGCAATAGCATCGAAGAGCCCCCGCGATATGCAACTGTTCAGGGAAGTCAGGAACCAAAACACGCAGTCAGTCAGGAAAGCAAAGGCCAGCTTTTTCAAGCAGAAATTTGCATCCTGTAGCTCTAACTCCAAAAAGTTCTGGGATACTGTAAAGTCCATGGAAAACAAGAGCACCTCCTCCCAGCTGCCCACTGCACTGAGGCTAGGTAACACGGTCACCACTGATAAGTCCGTGATAATCGAAAACTTCAACAAACATTTCTCAATGGCCGGCCATGCCTTCCTCCTGGCGACTCCAACCTTGGCCAACAGCCCCGCCCCCCCCCCCCCCGCTGCTACTCGCCCAAGCCTCCCCAGCTTCTCTTTTACCCATGTTCTGAAAGAGCTGAAAATCCTGGACCCATACAAATCAGCTGGGCTTGACAATCTGGACCCCCTATTTCTGAAACTGTCCGCCGCCATTGTCGCACCCCCTATTACCAGCCTGTTCAACCTCTCCTTCGTATCATCTGAGATCCCCAAGGATTGGAAAGCTTCCGCGGTCATCCCCCTCTTCAAAGGGGGAGACACCCTGGACCCAAACTGTTACAGACCTATATCCATCCTGCCCTGCCTATCTAAGGTCTTCGAAAGCCAAGTCAACAAACAGATCACTGACCATCTCGAATCCCACCGTACCTTCTCCGCTGTGCAATCCGGTTTCCGAGCCGGTCACGGGTGCACCTCAGCCACGCTCAAGGTACTAAACGATGTCATAACCGCCATCGTTAAAAGACATTACTGTGCAGCCGTCTTCATCGACCTGGCCAAGGCTTTCGACTCTGTCAATCACCATATTCTTATCGGCAGACTCAGTAGCCTCGGTTTTTCTAACGACTGCCTTGCCTGGTTCACCAACTACTTTGCAGACAGAGTTCAGTGTGTCAAATCGGAGGGCATGTTGTCCGGTCCTCTGGCAGCCTCTGTGGGGGTACCACAGGGTTCAATTCTCGGGCCGACTCTTTTCTCTGTATACATCAATGATGTTGCTCTTGCTGCGGGCGATTCCCTGATCCACCTCTACGCAGACGACACCATTCTGTATACTTCCGGCCCTTCCTTGGACACTGTGCTATCTAACCTCCAAACGAGCTTCAATGCCATACAACACTCCTTCCGTGGCCTCCAACTGCTCTTAAACGCTAGTAAAACCAAATGCATGCTTTTCAACCGTTCGCTGCCTGCACCCGCACGCCCGACTAGCATCACCACCCTGGACGGTTCCGACCTAGAATATGTGGACATCTATAAGCACCTAGGTGTCTGGCTAGACTGCAAACTCTCCTCCAGACTCATATCAAACATCTCCAATCCAAAATCAAATCTAGAATCGGCTTTCTATTCCGCAACAAAGCCTCCTTCACTCACGCCGCCAAACTTACCCTAGTAAAACTGACTATCCTACCGATCCTCGACTTCGGCGATGTCATCTACAAAATAGCTTCCAATACTCTACTCAGCAAACTGGATGCAGTTTATCACAGTGCCATCCGTTTTGTTAATAAAGCACCTTATACGACCCACCACTGCGACCTGTATGCCCTAGTCGACTGGCCCTCGCTACATGTTCGTCGTCAGACCCACTGGCTACAGGTCATCTACAAGGCTATGCTAGGTAAAGTGCCGTCTTATCTCAGTTCACTGGTCACGATGGCTACACCCACCCGTAGCACGCGCTCCAGCAGGTGTATCTCACTGATCATCCCTAAAGCCAAAACCTCATTTGGATGCCTTTCCTTCCAGTTCTCTGCTGCCTGCGACTGGAACGAATTGCAAAAATCTCTGAAGTTGGAGACTTTTATCTCCCTCAACAACTTTAAAAATCTGCTATCCGAGCAGCTAACCGATCGCTGCAGCTGTACATAGTCCATCTGTAAACTACCCACCCAATTTACCTACCTCACCCCCCATACTGCTTTTATTTATTTACTTTTCTGCTCTTTTGCACACCAGTATCTCTTCTTGCACATGATCATCTGATGATTTATCACTCCAGTGTTAATCTGCTAAATTGTAATTATTCGATTTATTGCCTACCTCATGCCTTTTGCACACATTGTATATAGATTCTCTTTTTTTTCTACCATGTTATTGACTTGTTTATTGTTTACTCCATGTGTAACTCTGTGTTGTTGTCTGTTCACACTGCTATGCTTTATCTTGGCCAGGTCGCAGTTGCAAATGAGAACTTGTTCTCAACTAGCCTACCTGGTTAAATAAAGGTGAAATAAAAAATTAATAAAAAAAGACATTTTTACAAATGAAAAGCTGAAATGTCTTGAGTCAATAAGTGTTCAACCCCTTTTTTATGGCAAGCCTAAATAAGTTCAGGAGTAAATATTTGCTTAACAAGTCACATAAGAAGTTGCATGGACTCACTCTGTGTGCAATAAGTGTTGAACATTATTTTTCAATGACTACCTCATCTCTGTACCCCACACATACAATTATTTATTAGGTCCCTCAGTTAATTTCAAACACAGATTCAACCACTAAGACCAGGGAGGTTTTCTAATGCTTCGCAAAGAAAGGCAACTATTGGTAGATGGGTCCAAATAAAATTTAAAAAAGCAGAAATTGAATAGCCCTTTGAGCATGGTGAAGTTACTAATTATATTTTGGATCGTGTATCAATACACCCAGTCACTACAAAGATACTAGCGTCCACTCAGTTGCTGGAGAGGAAGAAAACCGCCAATGGTGAATATATGGTGAATATAAAACAGTTGCAGAGTTTACTGGCTGTGATAGGAGAAAACTGGGGATGGACAACAACATTGTAGTTACTCTACAATACTAACCTGATTGACAGAGTGAAAAGAAGGAAGCCTGTACAGAATAACAAATATTCCAAAACATGCATTATGCTTGGCCTACCGAATGGCGCAGCAGTCTACGGCAATGCATCGCAGTGATAGAGGCGTCACTAGAGACCCGGGTTCGATCCCGGCCTGTATCACAATCGGCCGCGATCGGGGGAATCCCATAGGGCGGCGCACAATTGGCCCAGCGTCATCTGGGTTAGGGAAGAGTTTGGCCAAGGGTGCTTTACAAGTAGGCCGTCATTGTAAATGAGAATTTGTTCTTTACTGTCTTGCCTAGTTGAATAAAGGTTAAATAAAACATTAAAATACAAGGCACTAAAATAATACTTACTCAGTACCACTCTCCATATTTTCAAGCATACTGGTAGCTGAATGATGTTATAGGTATGCTTGTAATCATTGGGGACTGGGGAGTTTTTCAGGATAAAAAGTAAACGGAATGGAGCTAAGCACAGGCAACATTCTAGAGGAAAACCAGGTTCAGTCTGCTTTCCACCAGACACTTGGAGATGCAGGACAATAACCTAAAACACAAGACGAAATCCACACTAAAGTTGCTTACCAAGAAGACCGTGAATGTTCCGGAGTGGCAGAGTTACAGTTTTGACTTACAGCTGTAATCGCTGCTAAAGGTGCTTCTACCAGGTCTTGACTCAGGGGTGTGAATATGTATGTAAATTATTTCTGTATATAATTTAATATATTTGCAAACATTTCTAAAAACATGTTTTCACTTTGTCATTATGGGGTATTGTGTGTAGATGGGTGAGAATATTTTTTATTTAATCCATTTTGAATTCAGGCTGTAACAACAAAATGTGGAATAAGTCAAGTGGTGTGAATACTTTGAGACACTGTATGTGATAATTAATTTATATAATTTTGTTGTTTGAAACAGTGCATCAAACAACTTTACCACTTGACTTAGTAATGGTCATCAATTTGCATTTCTGTTTTGTGCTGTTCACAGGGCTGGTTCTGGTCTTTCTCCTACCAGTGTCATGCAAGGTGGTGATACAGGTGAGACCTCACTAACTTTTAGTTGAGTACATTTACCCTTTGGAAAGCCTCAGTTGACCATTGTGGGGCAATGGTAGGGGAAACTTCCTCATGAGTTCAATATTTGTATTCATTTTTCCACAGACACTGTTGCAGGGGTATCGTTTCAGGTGTTGACTCCTCTTTCTTCAGCTTCAAATGAGTGTGCCCCATCTACTTCCAGTTCATCACACATGAACATTTTCCACCAGTGTCCCCAGTGTGGGAAATGCTTTAATTATCAGTCTCAACTTGTCCAACACCAGCAAATTCACTGTGGGGACAATCCATACAAGTGCTCCAACTGCGGGAATAGATTCAAATTCTTTACAAGTCTGTCAAATCATAAGAGGATGCAATGTGTGGGCACTGCCTTTAGCTGTCCCAAGTGCTGGAGAGAGTTTGGTTCTCTGCGGGAGAAATTGAGACACCAGTGTCCACACAACGAAGCCATGTACATCTGTCCACAGAGCGGGAAGAGTTTTAAGACATCCCCGCAATATCCATTCCAGTGTCGTCACTGTGCAAGGAGCTTTCCCGAATCGAATCAACTGGACACCCACGAAAAAACTCACAGTGTCGTCCAAACGCTTGACTGTCACAAATGTGGAATTACCTTCAGCAACTTGCCCAGTCTAGTGCACCACGTGGAAGCCCACAAGAGGTCGGATCTGAGGCCATCGTCGCACCTTCCAAAGAAGAAAGGATTGCAACTTCCGAGAACACACCATTGTCACCAATGTGGAAAGTCCTTCGTAACAAACCGTCGCCTCAAGGATCACATGCGCACTCATATGAATTATCGTCCCTTTTCCTGCTCCTACTGTGGTAAATGTTTCACTCAGAAAGGTAATCTCACTGTGCACATAAGGCTCCACACAGGGGAGAGACCCTACATGTGCTCTGTGTGTGGGAAGGCGTTTCCATCAGGAGGGGATCTGCAGGTACACCAGCGCTTTCACACTGGGGAGAGACCTTACCAATGCAAAGAGTGTGACAAACGTTTTTTTAAGTCGAGCCATTTAGTCGTCCACATGCGTGGGCATAGGGGAGAGCGTCCCTACACTTGTAATGAATGTGGAAGGGGTTTTATCCGGAGAACTTGCTTAAAAAAACATTTGCTAGTTCATTCAGGGGAGAGGCCATATTCATGTCTTCGTTGCCCGAATACTTACAAACGCAGTTCACACCTGAACTATCACATGAAGAAAAATCATTGAATGTTGTAGTGTATTTACAATATGCTTTTTTTGGTAGAGCTTTTGTAATAGTGACATTAGTGGAGATGCAGGAAGTACACCCAGTACCAAACTAATTTATCATATCCTCAACACTTTAAAGCCTTGTTTCCCAGTTGAAGGGTAAGTTCAGTAATTTACAGCTTGACGATTCCTCATCCTTTAAGTAGTCTATGGGCCAGGAGACACTAATCTGCGCTTCAGACACTACAACAGACACTACAAACTAAGAAGCTAACGTGAGCCTTCACTAGCTGATAATCAATGTAAGTGATATTGTTCATCCATGAAATGAAAAAAACAAAACGTTTTTTTAAATTGCTAAATTACCTTTTGCTAATGTAAAACCAAATTTTTTGATTTATTTCAGTTGATTTGGCTATTACATTTAGAACAATTACATAATTGACCCTATCACTCCCTTTGATTTATAGTTAGAGGTGTTTAAAATTAGCTTAAGTTTGTAGTGGCTGCTTAAAGAAGACTGAACCATAGATTACAGGTTTTCCTGGCCCATAGACTACTTTCAAGGTGATGAACTATCTAACAATAAGTTGTTAAATAGTTAACTTGCCCTTTTTAAAAATCACTCTGCATAATAGTTAAGGATGAAAATATGTACATAAGCCACTCCACTGGTTGAGGCTGTTCCATCTGTTTGTTTACGTAATGCTATATGGAGTTTTGGTGAAACTGTTTAAATGTTCAACACCTGGATTTATTTCCATAGTGATTTAGTGTTCTCTTGAATGCAGTATAATCGGCAGAATCTACTCTTCTGTAATTGAGTTATGCATTAATATATCAATAAACATATCCATCTAAAAATGCCAACCGTTTAGCCTTTGTGTAAACGTTGTGCCATTCCAAAACATTAAAGTAGATGAATGATTGAGTCAAGCATTTTCATAATCATTACATGCTGGTGTACTCCCATCTGGCACTGGCTTACAGGGTTATCGTACAGGTGACTGTTCAGAACTGGGACGGGACTGCCCTAGATGTCCTGGGTGGACCAGAGGGCCCCCGACTGGGCCTCGTGCAATCAAACAAGCCAAAGCTCAGAATGACGGGTAACTGCCAACATACAGGAAACACTTAAGTAAATGAGGGATACAAAGTATATTGAAAGCTGTTGCTTCCACACAGGTGTGGTTCCTGAGTTAATTAAGCAATTCACATCCCATCATGCTTAGGGTCATGTATAAAAATACCCAGTTGCTCATTATTTTGGCTACAATGGCTAGAAGAGATCTGTGACTTTTAAACGGGTCTCAAAGAAGCATAGGGGGTTTAAAGGGTGTCTCACCAGATCTCAACCCAATTGAACACTGAGACAGGCGTTTCCACCACCATCAACAAAAACCCAAATTGTGGAATTTCTTGAGCAAGAATGGTGTCACATTCTTCCAATAGAATTCCAGACACTTGTAGAATCTATGCCATGGGGCATTGAAGCTGTGCTGGCAGGCCCAAAGCCCTATTAAGACACTATGTTGGTTTTAGGAAGTTACCTGTATCTTCCTTTGCTTCTATCAGTTACATGTTCTCACTTTGCAGTGGGTAAAACATGAGCTGAAACAGACATCCAGAAACATGATTCAATCAGCACAGTTCACATAGGCTGTGTAGACACAGGCAGCCCAATTGTGATATTTTTCCCACTAATTGGACCACTAATTTTCCCACTAATTAATCCCACTAATCTTTTGACCAATCACCAATCTTTTTCAGAGCTGATCTGATTGGCCAAAAGACTCATTAGTGAAAAAAATATTAATTTGTCTGCCTGTGTAAATGCAGACATACAGGTTTCACAGGGTTCTTCCAAGTTGTTTACTACAGCGGAAGTGTTTTTTTGACAGTTTACCCACCTTTGAGGAAAAATTAATTGAACGTATAGGGTGTGTTACTTTTTTCACCGCGACCGGCGATCAGAGTTTACCCATCTATTTGTTTTACCACTACATCACATGCAGACGAGCTTCAAGTTGGGACTGAGTCCTCCAGCCGGGGTGTAGTGTCTCATCCAGACCTGACACTATGGACCTCAGGACCAGTTTCCTAGAAGAAAGGTGATATCTTCTGTGTGGATAAAATAAATACAATTCTTCTTCACGATGCTAAAGTAATGATGGGGATTGTATTGAACACCCAGAAAGGTAAAGGTATGAGATGCATTGCTACTCTGCTACAGAATGTTTGTTATTCCTGATGTTCTTTGCTGTGTGTCAATCTTGCAATGGTCTCATTGAAGTGATTGATGCAAATGAAACAATATACACAAAGTGGTGGGGCATTTTCTAACCTTCAGAAAGCGTACCTGGTCATATGATCAAAATAAAAACTTGCAGACTTGAATACCTTTGCAGTTGCACTGTAAGAGTTGGTTGTGTATTATATCAAATCTGTTTTCACTAACAATTACAGTTCTGAATCAACAGAACCCAGTTTTTCAAATGTTATCTATTCTATAGGTTGAAATGCATAGAAATATAATGAATAGAACGGACTAATCATTGACTTGGATGGGGACTCCCGTTCTGTTCATTATATTTCTATGAAATCCATATAGATTTTTAAAAAACTGGGCCCAGGGCTGACATACTGGTAATGACCCACAAACAAAATAACAAAAATCCAATCAGATATCATCAGAGCCTACAAAAACAATATTTTCTAGATATCTCAATCAAACATGATAAAGTGGGCTTGGGAGGACATTCCCAAGCAATCAGACACTTTCAATCCACAGTCAATGGGGGATGTGGCCGTTTGGCAGGCATTTTAATAATAAGGCATAGAAATTTTACATGTCCCCAACCGATTGTGTTTTTTTGTTCGTTTATTTACATTTTTTGTAACTTATTTTTTTACTTATTGTGTACATAATGTTGCCGCTACCGTCTCTTATGACTGAAAATAACTTCTGGACATCAGGACTGCAATTACTCACCACGGACTGGCCATGTGCACAACACAACAAGTGTCTTCACTGACATTTTCAACCTCTCCCTGTCCGAGTCTGTAATACCAACATGGTTTAAGCAGACCACCATAATGCCTGTGCCCAAGAACACAAAGGTAACCTGCCTAAATGACTACCGACCCATAGCACTCACGTCTGTAGCCATGAAGTGCTTTGAAAGGCTGGTCATTGCTCACATTAACACCATTATCCCAGAAACCCTAGACCCACTCTAATTTGCATACAGCCCAACAGATCCACAGATGATGCAATCTCTATTGCACTCCACACTGCCCTTTCCCACCTGAACAAAAGGAACACCTATGTGAGAATGCTATTCATTGACTACAGCTCAGTGTTCAACACCATAGTGCCCTCAAAGCTCATCAATAAACTAAGGACCCTGGGACTAAACACCTCCCACTGCAACTGGATCCTGGACTTCCTGACGGGCTGCCCCCAAGTGGTAAGGGTAGGTAACAACACATCTGCCACGCTGATCCTCAGCACAGGGGCCCCTCAGGAGTGTGTGCTCAGTCCACTCCTGTACTCCCTGTTCAATCATGACTGCACGGGCAGGCACGACTCCAACACCATTAAGTTTCCCGATGACACAACAGTGGTAGGCCTGATCACCGACAACGACGAGACAGCCTATAGGGAGGTCAGAGACCTGGCCGTGTGGTGCCAGGACAACAACCTCTCCCTCAACGTGATCAAGACAAAGGAGATGATTGTGGACTACAGGAAAAGGAGGACCGAGCACGCCCCCATTCTCATCGACGGGGCTGGAGTGAAGCAGGTTTAGAGCTTCAAGTTCCTTGGTGTCCACTTCATCAACAAACTATCATGGTCCAAGAACAAAAAGTTGTGAAGAGGGCATGACAAAACCTATTCCTCCTCAGACTGAAAGATGTGGCATGGGTCCTCAGATCCTCAAAAAGTTATACAGCTACGCCATCGAGAGCATCCTGACTGGTTGCATCACTGCCTGGTATGGCAACTGTTCGGCCTCCGACCGCAAGGCACTACAGAGGGTAGTGCGAACGGCCAGTACATCACTGGGGCCGAGCTCCCTGCCATCCAGGACCTCTATACCAGGTGGTGTCAGAGGAAGGCCCTAAAAATTGTCAAAGACTCCAGCCACCCTAGTCATAGACTGTTCTCTCTGCTACCGCACAGCAAGCTGTACCGGAGCGCAAAGTCTAGGTCCAAGAGGCTTCTAAACAGATTCTACCCCCAAGCCATAAGACTCCTGAACCTAATTAAATGGCTACCCAGACTATTTGCATTGCACCCACCTTCCCCCTCTTACACAGCAGCTACTCTCTGTTATCATCTATGCATAGTCACTTTAACTCTACCCACATGTGTATATATTACCTCAATTAACTGGTGCCCCCGCACATTGACTCTGTACCGGTACCCCACAGTATATATTCTCACTATTGTTATTTTACTACTGCTCTTTAATTACTTGTTCATTAAAATTTTTATTCTTATTCGTACTTATTTATTTTTACTGCATTGTTGATTAGGGGCTCATAAGTAAGCATTTCACTGTAAGGTCTACCTACACATGTTGTATTTGATTTTATATTAATATTTGGCTGCATTTACACAGGTAGCCAATTCTGATATTTTGGTCTTTTGACCAATCACATCAGATCTTTTTCAGAGCTGATCGGATTGGTCAAAATACCAGTTAGTGGAAAACATATCAGAATTGGACTGTCTGTGTCATCTCAGCCTTTGCAGCAGGAACTCCATATATGGGCATAGGCCCGTCACCATGACACAACTACCTCACATACTAGGGGCACGTTCAGTAGGTCACAAGTTAGTTTTGGAACGTTCAGATATAAATACGTAATGTAAAACAAACATGCCGCTCTGACAAGGAATCATGTCGGCTCTATTTCTATATGCAAAGTTTTAAAATTCAAAAGGCACTCGCCCATCTGAGCTAACTTTTTTGCGGGTGCATGGTAACAGTTGAATAAAATTTGAAAAAATAAACCCGCACACTGCAAAGTTTGGCAACTGAAAGTGGCCCTGCATACACATGACCATAAGCCATAATTACACCTCACACACCTGAATACAAGTTTACGTATAACAATACAAAACACTCGGAATTGCTAAAGTACCTACTACCTCCATGTGGAAATGTAGATGACATTTGTAGCAGTTTAAGTGTTCAAATTATAATCTATAAACGGTAATATACAAAAGTTTAATAAACAATATTTACATTTACATACACACCTGTTTGTGTATTATTTTTAATTAAGCCAAATGCTTATTATATATAGAATAGGTAAGGTAGAATATAATAAATTAAGCCTGCTGTAACAGTTTTCATTTGCATAGAAGAAAAAAAATACAGTTGTATTTCAAAGTTCAAATATTGTCTTCTCAGTTTTTGTATTGGTTTTTATGCTGACTTTTGTTACAGTCAAAATAAACTGACTCAAACCACAAACTTCCAGAGAGAAGCAGGCCCAAACGTCCAGAGAAAAGCAGGCCCAAGCTAGAAAGTATCATAAAATGCCTCATTTATATGACACATACTGTAACTTGAAAGAGGTTATTTTATATTTTGAAATGTTTATTGTTTATTTTCCATCCATGTTGGCAGTAATGTACACAAACTACAGTTTGAGAAAAAGGCATGGTGAGCATGGTTTTCAGTTATACATTGACGTTATTCAGCATAACACATTGACAGACAGTGAAACAGCAATCCATGGTAACGCTTTTCAGAATGAAACCAAAACAGGAAAACACACCTCAAGTGTGTGTTTGTAGGTGTCTCTTCAAGTGTGTGAGACGGGTGTAACTTTTTACACATTGATAACACGGGTATGGCACATTGATAACACGGGTATGATAACACGGGTATAACACTCTGTCCTGTATGGGTGAATTGATGTTTAGTTAAGACAGAGCTCTGTGCAAAACTCTTTCCACACTCAGGGCAGGTGTAGGGGCGCTCTCCTGTGTGACTGTGTATGTGAACCGTCAAATGACTTGACACTATGAAGGCCTTTCCACAAACTGTGCACCTGTAAGGTTTCTCTTTGGTGTGAGAGTGCTCATGCTTCTGCATGTCACTGACTGAGCAAAACCCTTTCTTGCACTGTGAGCAGATGTGAGGTCTCTCCCCCGTGTGAATCCTTGTGCACAGTAAGTAAGATTAAGCCAACAGAGAAACACTTCCCACAGTAAGAGCAGCTGTATGGACGCTCCCCCGTGTGAGTCCGCATGTGTGACGTCAGCTGACTTTTGGAGATATACTGCTTATTACAGCAAGGACATGTGTGGGGTTTCTCCCCCGTGTGTGTCTGTTGGTGGAGTACAAGGGTGGCTAAGGCGCCAAAGCACTTTCCACACGCATCACACTGATGGGGTTTGTCCACTGCATGAGTTTTTTGGTGGATCTTCAGCTCAACTGACCCAAAGAATTTGTCTTCACAGTGTCGACAGTTGAAGAGAGGTTCACGAGAGTGAGTTTGCTGGTGACTCTTTAGTCCGGAGCGGGAACTGCAACTCCGTCCGCACTCCGTACAGTTGAGCTGTGCCCTATGTGTCCTCTTATGTTGGAGCCGTTCACTTAAAGATCCACATGTTTTCCCACACTTGGAACAAGCATACCCCCCCTACACTGAATAGGTTCTGTTGTGCCTGGTTAGGCTCGACAGGAACTTGAAACGTTTTTCACAGAAAGAGCAGTTGAACGACGGCGTCACACTATGTGTTTTCTGGTGCTTTCGCAAATCAGAAGTCGTCTGGCAACTCTTTCCACACAACAGACATTTGAGGGACTTGTGAGTAGATAGGTGTTTGAACCGCTCGCGGAGAGATCTGAAACTCTCTGCGCACTTGGGGCAATCGAAGGTCGCGTCTAGACAGTGTTTTTGGTGGTGTTTTGAAAGCCCAGTTGAATTACTGAAAGTCTTTCCGCACTGGGTGCATTTGTAGGGTCGATCTCCAGTGTGAATTCGCTGATGCTGAACCAGTTGAGATGGATAGATAAAACACCTTCCACACTGGGAGCACTTGTTGGCAATACGCCGTGCAGTGGACAATGCTTTGGAAAGGGTCTCAGAGGATGGTGATACGTCACCAGGTGGTGGTTGAGCGCAGCTAGACAGCCGAGAAGACTCCCTTGAAGCAGGTTCTGTGGAGAATAAAATAAGAAAATAAATGCCATTGTCTTTGCACAACTATGGAATCCTTGGGGCCCCGTTTATAAGTAAGTTTCAAAAGTCTTACCATTGTTTTCCTCTTCTGGTGGTCTTGATTCTTCAGCACCAGTCCTGTTACTGGAGGATCCACAGCGCATGTTCAGTTAAATACTAATGCACCACAGTAGTAGATAACAGTAGTTTAATATAATGGATTCAAATGTAAAGATGCATGGTGTTGGTGGTGTATGTCAAACAAACCTAACTATAACATTTTCCGACAAGATAGAACTGCCAAAGGGGGTGGAGTTGCAATCTACTGCAGAGATAGCCTACAGAGTTCTATCATACAATCCAGGTCTGTGCCAAAACAATTCGAGCTTCTTCTTTTAAAATTCCATCTTTCCAGAAACAAGTCTCTCACCGTTGCCGCTTGCTACAGACCACCTTCAGCCCCCAGCTGTGCCCTGGACACCATATGTGAATTGATCACCCCCCATCTATCTTCAGAATTCGAACTGTTAGGTGACCTAAACTAGGACTTGCTTAACACCCCGGCCGTCCTACAATCTAAGCTAGATGCCCTCAATCTCACACAAATGATCAATGAACCTACCAGGTACAACCCAAAATCTGTAACCAGGGGCACCCTCTTAGATATCATCCTGACCAACTTGCCCTCTAAATACACCTCTGCTGTCTTCAACCAGAATCTCAGCGATCACTGCTTCATTGCCTACGTGCGCAATGGGTCCGCGGTCAAATGACCACCCCTCATCACTGTCAAACGCTCCCTAGAACACTTCAGCGAGCAGGCCTTTCTAACCGATCTGGCCCGGGTATCCTGGAAGGATATTGACCTCATCCCGTCAGTAGAGGATGCCTGCTTGCTCGTCAAAAGTAATTTCCTTTCCATCTTAAATAAGCATGCACCATTCAAAACATGTAGAAATAAGAACAGATATAGCCCTTGGTTCACCCCAGACTTGACTGCCCTTGACCAGCACAAAAACATCCTGTGGCTTTCTGCATTAGCATCGAATAGCCCCCGCGATATGCAACTCTTCAGGGAAGTCAGGAACCAATATACTCAGTCAGTTAGCTTTCCTAAGGCTAGCTTTTTCAAACAGAAATGTGTTCCTGTAGCACTAATTCACAAAGGTTTTGGGACACTGTAAAGTCCATGGAGAATAAGAGCACCTCCTCCCAGCTGCCCACTGCACTGAGGATAGGAAACACTGTCACCACCGATAAATCTACAATAATGGATAATTTCAATAAGCATCTTTCACGGCTGGCCGTGCTTTCCACCTGGCTACCCCTACCCCGGCCAACACCTCAGCACCCCCTGCAGCAACTCGACTAGCATCACTACTCTGGACGGTTCTGACCTAAAAAATGTGGACAGCTACAAATACCTAGTTGTCTGGTTAGACTGTAAACTCTCCTTCCAGACTCACATTAAGCATCTCCAATCCAAAATTAAATCTAGAATCGGCTTTCCTATTTCGCAAACAAAGCCTCCTTCACTCATGCCGCCAAACATACCCTCGTAAAACTGACTATCCTACCGATCCTTGACTTCGGCGATGTCATTTACAAAATAGCCCCCAACACTCTACTCAGCAAACTGGATGTAGTCTATCACAGTGCCATCCGTTTTATCACCAAAGCCCCATTTCTTACCCACCACTGCAACCTCTATGCTCTCATTGGCTGGCCCTCACTACATATCCGTCGCCAAACCCACTGGCTCCAGGTCATCTATAAGTCTTTGCTAGGTAAAGCCCCACCTTATCTCAGCTCGCTGGTCACCATAGCAACGCCCACCCGTAGCACGCGCTCCAGCAGGTATATCTCTCTGGTCACCCCCAAAACCAATTCTTCCTTTGGCCACCTCTCCTTCCAGTTCTCTGCTGCCAATGACTGGAACGAACTACAAAAATCTCTGAAACTGGAAACACTTATCTCCCTCACTAGCTTTAAGCACCAGCTGTCAGAGCAGCTCATAGATTACTGCACCTGTACATAGCCCATCTATAATTTAGCCCAAACAACTACCTCTTTACCTACTGTATTTATTTATTTTGCTCCTTTGCACCCCATTATTTCTATCTCTACTTTGCACCTTCTTCCACTGCAAACCAACCATTCCAGTGTTATTTTTTTTACTTGCTATATTGTATTTACTTCGCCACCATGGCCTTTTTATATATTTTTTTATTTATTTATATATATATTTTGTTTGCCTTCACCTCCCTTATCTCACCTCACTTGCTCATATTGTATATAG
Source organism: Salvelinus fontinalis (assembly GCF_029448725.1). Taxonomy (NCBI): domain Eukaryota; kingdom Metazoa; phylum Chordata; class Actinopteri; order Salmoniformes; family Salmonidae; genus Salvelinus; species Salvelinus fontinalis. The sequence continues at coordinate 14,593,920 of NC_074675.1, read as the reverse complement.
ACTTATTTTCACTGTATTATTGACTGTATGTTTGTTTTACTCCATGTGTAACTATGTGTTGTTGTATTGTGTCGAACTGCTTTGCTTTATCTTGGCCAGGTCGCAATTGTAAATGAGAACGTGTTCTAAATTTGCCTACCTGGTTAAATAAAGGTGAAATAAAAAATAAATAAATAAAAATAAACGTGCTCTTGATTCTGCCTGTTGATAATCTCTGCTGTCTGACAAAGTCTCCATCTCTCTGCTTACATGGGTAGGGCCTTCCAAGTTAGGCAAGACATCTAATTTTCTGTCAAAGGCAAATGCCACTCCCACTGTGGTAGGGAGGAACAGTGAAGCGACGTCGTGCAGTCTTCTGCCGAGGAGGGAAATGCTGACAGACACAAGGGTAGAGGACAGTAAAGTTTTAAGTCAGTATGTCAGAAAAGTTAGAGTTTAAATATGATGATATAACGACAACCATAGAGCCAAAATGGAGCTCATAAAGACTGCATTGAATATCAGTGATATTTACATCTCCCTTGGTTTTCTCTCTACCTGCTTAAGGTCTGGCACTGGTAGCAGATCTTCTAGTCTGGAGAGGAACTGACAAACGAGTGCCTGCAAAGCTCTGTCAAAATCACAGCCATACACCACAGGGAAATCTGCCTGAGAGGGGGATAGAGAGAGCAAGTGAAAGGAGTCCCACAATTTGTATGACAGACAAGTACGTCCGCAAACCAAGGATAGATCATATTGATGTTGCTGCCCTTGGCACAGTTGCTATAGCAGAAGGGCAGACTGACAATTCGTTAACTATAAACTATAAACTTTTTTTGATAATTCAACTGGTTAATAATGTCTGCTATTCAGTGACGAAATGTTGTTATTCACAATTAAGATTTAAGCCAGCTGGGAATAAACAGTTCCATACCTTGAAGAATTGGATCCTCTCGATTGGGTCTTCGAGAAGGTTTTTGGTGAGCTTGAGGAAGTTTGCTTCCAACGCATCCATCTGTGCATCATTATTCTGTAACATAAACCCAACACAATGATACAAAAAGCAGGGCAACCAGAAAATGTGATACATTTGACCCTATATACAGAAAAGTGCAAGAACATACCATACCAACTCACCTGTGACAGACCACAGGATGAGAATCTGTCAAGATGGATCTTAATTTTGTTGAGGTCCTCTGGATGCTCACCTTGAAACAGCTGAAGAGTTACCTGAAAAATATTAACTGTATCCATGGCCGTGTCTACACTTGACACTTACAGTTTAAGTTGGAAGTTTACATACACTTAGGTTGGAGTCCTTAAAACTCGTTTTTCAACAACTCCAGAAATTTCTTGTTAACAAACTATAATTTTGGCAAGTCGGTTAGGACATCTACTTTGTGCATGACAAAAGTAATTTTTCCAACAATTGTTAACAGGCAGATTATTTCAATTATAACTCACTGTATCCCAATTCCAGTGGGTCAGAAGTTTACATACACTAAATTGACTGTGCCTTTAAACAGCTTGAAAAATTTCAGAAAATGATGTCATGGCTTTAGAAGCTTCTGATAGGCTAATTGACATAATTTGAGTCAATTGGACGTGTACCTGTGGATGTACTTCAAGGCCTACCTTCAAACGCTGTGCCTCGTTGCTTGACATCATGGGAAAATCAAAAGAAATCAGCCAAGACCTCAGAAAAACAATTGTAGACCTCCACAAGTCCTTGGGAGCAATTTCCAAATGCCTGAAGGTACCACATTCATCTGTACAAACAATAGTACGCAAGTATAAACACCATGGGACCATGCAGCCGTCATACCGCTCAGGAAGGAGACGTGTTCTGTCTCCTAGAGATGAACGTACTTTGGTGTGAAAAGTGCAAATCAATCCCAGAACAACAGCAAAGGACCGTGTGAAGGTGCTGGAGGAAACAGGTACAAAATTATCTGTATCTACAGTAAAACAAGTCCTATATCGACATAACTTTAAAGGCCGCTCAGCAAGGAAAAAGCCATTGCTCCAAAACCGCCATAAAAAAACAGACTATGGTTTGCAACTGCGCATGGGGAGAAAAATTTAACTTTTTGGAGAAATGTCCTCTGGTCTGATGAAACAAAAATAGACCTGTTTGGCCATAATGACCATCATTATGTTTGGAGGAAAAATTGGGACACTTGCAAGCCGAAGAACACCATCCCAACCGTGAAGCACGGGGGTGGCAGCATCGTGTTGTGGGGGTGCTTTGCTGCAGGAGGGACTGGTGCACTTCACAAAATAGATGGCATCATGAGGATGAAAAATTATGTGGATATATTGAAGCAACATCTCAAGACATCAGTCAGGAAGTTAAAGCTTGGTCGCAAATGGGTCTTCCAAATGGACAATGACCCCAAGCATACTTCCAAAGTTGTGGCAAAATGGCTTAAGGACAACAAAGTCAAGCTATTGGAGTGGCAATCACAAAGCCATGATCTCAATCCTATAGAAAATTTGTTGGCAGAACTGAAAAAGCGTGTGCGGGCAAGGAGGCCTACAAACCTGACTCAGTTACACCAGCTCTGTCGGGAGGAATGGGTCAAAATTCACCCAACTTATTGTGGAAATCTTGTTGAAGGCTACCCGAAACATTTGACCTAAGTTAAAAAATGTAAAGGCGATTCTACCAAATACTAATTGAGTGTATGTAAACATCTGACCAACTGGGAATGTGATGAAAGAAATAAAAGCTGAAATAAATCATTATCTCTACTATTATTCTGACATTTCACATTCTTAAAATAAAGTAGTTATCCTAACTGACCTAAGACAGGGAATTATTACTAGGATTAAATATTTTAGGAATTGTGAAAAACTGAGTTTAAATGTATTTGGCTATGGTGTATGTAAACTTCCGACTTCAACTGTACATGTGACTTTGCTATGAGAACACGAAGATCGCATTGAAAATATAAGAGGTCTCCCGGGTGGCGCAGTGGTCTAGGGCACTGCATCGCGGTGCTAACTGCGCCACCAGAGTCTCTGGGTTCGCGCCCAGGCTCTGTCGCAGCCGGCCGCGACCGGGAGGTCCGTGGGGCGACGCACAATTGGCATAGCGTCGTCCGGGGTAGGGAGGGTTTGGCCGGTAGGGATATCCTTGTCTCATCGCGCTCCAGCAACTCCTGTGGCGGGCCGGGCGCAGTGCGCGCCAACCAAGGGGGCCAGGTACACGGTGTTTCCTCCGACACATTGGTGCGGCTGGCTTCCGGGTTGGAGGCGCGCTGTGTTAAGAAGCAGTACGGCTGGTTGGGTTGTGCTTCGGAGGACGCATGGCTTTTGACCTTCGTCTCTCCCGAGCCCGTACGGGAGTTGTAGCGATGAGACAAGGTAGTAATTACTAGCGATTGGATACCACAAAAATTGGGGAGAAAATGGGATAAAACATTTTTTTTTTTAAATAAATAAAATTAAATAAAAAATATATATAAGAGGTTCCAGGACGATGGCGGCGAGTGCAGATGAGATTTTAGCTTGCTCTGAGTAACCTTAACTTTTATCCCTCTCAACAGCACAATTTTTACTTGAAACCTTTAAGGAGGCTATAAAGAAGGGATAACTCCCTGCCTCTCTGAAGCAAGGGGTTATTACTATTATACCTACACCACACAAGGATCTCTTAAATATTGATAATTGGCATCCAATCACACTCCTAAATAAAGACTACAAAATTATAGCCTTAATCTTTGCGTAAAGGTTAAAGTCTTGCTTGAATGATCTGATTGATGAATGTCAATCAGGGTTTATGAAAGGGCGCCATATATCTAATAATCTGAGGCTGGTGTTAGACTTGGTTGAGTATTTTAATCTATTGGATGACTTCCCTGCTGTCAATCTAGCAGATTGTAACATCTCTGAAAAAGATACTGTAACCTACCTCGGTGTAAAGATCACCAAAAATGTTAAGGCTGTGAATGATCTTAATTTGAACCCTGTAACTGAATCTGTCAACAACAAAAAATATCCTCATGGTTAGGGAGGGATTTAAGTTTTCAAGGAAGCGTGCTTTATCCAAAGCTGAGGGGCTATCTTTTTCCATCTATTGACATTCCCAAATCCACTTGCTGTACCTTAGATAGCCTTTTGTACAACTTCATATGGAAAAACAAGCCACATAAAATAAAAATAGATGTTATCACCAACAGGGTTTGTGATGGTCGTCTAAATGTCTTAGACTTCACTCACTTCAATCAGATATCAAAAGTCAACTGGTACATAAAAAATCCTCAGTTTCTGGAATATTATATCTCATTTTGTCACGTTCCTGACCTGTTTTCTGTTAGTTTGTGTATGTGTTAGCTGGTCAGGACGTGAGTTTGGGTGGGCAGTCTATGTTTTCTGTTTCTATGTTGGTTTAAGGGTGACCTGATATGGCTCTCAATTAGAGGCAGGTGGTTTTCATTTCCTCTGATTGAGAGCCATATTAAGGTAGGTGTTTTTACACTGTTTGTTTGTGGGTGGTTGTCTCCTGTGTCTGTGTGATGTTACGCCACATGGGACTGTTTCGGTTTTGTTTGTTCGGTTTATGTAGTCTGTTCCTGTTTTCATGCGTTCTTCGTTATACGTAAGTTCTTATGTTCAGGTGCGTCTACGTCGTTTGTTGTTTTGTAGTTATTCAAGTATAGTTCGTTTTCTGTCTATGTCGTGTCTTGTTTAAATCAATAAATCATGTCATCATACCTCGCTGCATATTGGTCTTCAGATCCCTCTCTCCTCTCCTCGTCTGAGGAGGAGGAGGATTTAGAGTATCGTTACACATTTTGTTTTTCTGAAGCTCGGAGCGCTTAGTTTCTACTACAATGTCCATATATTGTGGGTAAACTTCCAGTGAAATTGGCGGCTTTTTATAAGCAGGCTTTAATGTGCTGGGCTTTGCTGTATAAACTTTTCACCTCATAAATGTTTTATATGGAATAATGGGTCGATATTACATAGAAACAAGATGTTATTTTACCTTAACTGGTTCTCGAAAAACATTGCCCTTGTCAGCCAATTAGTTAGTATTGTGGGAATCTATGTGCGCTGAGAGAATTTATGGAAAGATACAACTTTGGGGTTTCAAGCAAAGAATATGACACTGTTATAAAAGCTATACCTAGTGGGATAAAATATTTACTTCAGAATAATGCATATTTTGGAATATCTATTGTAAGCGATATCCAGGTGAATGGCATAGGTTTACTAGATAAGAAATTCAACAATCGTTTATTAAGGGATATTTTCTACAGGAAGTCTATTCCCTCTGCGATATTTTGTTGGGCTTCATCGTTTGATGTAAACTGGCGCCATGCTTGGCTCACACCACACAAATTTATGGTGACCAATAAAGTAAAGGACATCTCCTTTAAGATTATCTATAGATTCTATCCGTGTAATAGCTTGATTTCTAAATATATACCTGATGTTACCAGTGAATGCAATTTTTGTGAACTAGAAACTGAATCTATTGAACACTTATTCTGTCATTGTTCACATAGTGAAGTGTTCTGGACTGATGTAAAACTATATATCTTGGCAACAAAATGCATACAACAATTGAAATATCTAGGTTTGACATTATTTTACTATACTGATTCCACAATTTAGCTGGAGTATGTCATAAATCTCAATTTTATTAGGAAAATGTTTCATACACAAATAATTTATGAAGAAAAATCTTTTTCCTTTTCTTCATTTTTTTATCTGATTTGGAAAACTATTTAGAGTCATTAAAACTTATACAAAACAAAATGTCTAAAAAATGTATTCACTACATGTCTGTATTTGAATTGATATAATGTGGATTTGTATTTTTTTTCCCTCTTATTTCTTTGTGGAATCCCTCTGGCTGTTCTGTTTGTGTTTTGCATGTTACTGTTTAATTAATAATATTATTTTTAATAATTAAAAAAATATATATATATATAAAATGTAATAATAAAAAGCATTGAAAATATAGGTAAAGGCTGTTTTTACACAGACAGACCAATTCTGATATTTTTCCACAAATTGGTCTTTTGATCAATCACATCAGATCTTTTCACAGATCTTTTGCAGAGCTGATCTGATGTGGGGAACATGTTGGCTGGCCTCATAATTGCTAGCCAGCTAGCTAATATTTTGAAAAAGAATGCACTTTTTTTAGCTAGAGTTATTTGCAATCCCTTTAACTTTGCTTGCTGGCTAGCTACAGAGGTTAGCTACTGCCATCAAGGTGTTGTCGTGTTATCATATTTGGCTTATTCCACCGTTTGCAGAATGCATACTGGCATTTGAATATAGCGCAGGAAAAGGGAATCGGAACACATTTAAATGTAGGTGTAGACGCATGATGTGTTCGGATTTCCATGATCAGAATACAAAAACTGCATTAACTGTCAAGTCTACATGGCCTAGCCCTTGATCATGACTCTCAGCTCCATTATTTTTTATTTATTTAACCTTTATTAATTTAACTTTTAGTACATTACACATAAGAGTCATTGGATGAAGACGTCTTCTGTACAGAGTTTTGTTAAGAGCCCCTATGCTCAATCTGAACATTAACACGCATCGCTTGCGGTACGGTTTTGGAAACATAAGGACCTTCTTTCATATTAGCAAGAAATAATAACCTTTAAAAAGTTTAATTGATACACACCTTTCTAGGGATAATTATGGTTCCCACGCGGCCTTATCTCGTTACAGCGCATGTTTACGGAAGACAGAGGGACCAGTTGCGCTAATTATCTATATAGCATACCTGTGTGTAACCGAAGAAGGCCGGCAGAATCGTGTTGTCACTGAAAAATACTGTTTGCTGCAACTGTGATTAAAGCCGGTTAAAACAGTGTACAGTAAGTGAACATTTTTGCATTTGTGAAATTATTTTGATGTGATATGAAAGTAGAGGGTTTTTTGTTTCTAGAACCGTATCACGTAACAATTTAAATCGATTCACGTTCAGATGGGAGTATTTGGCTGGTTTGGCTGCCAGAGCCAATCTACCTCTGAAAATAGCATAAGGTCCTTGGACCTTAAGGAGTAATGGTAGGCTCCTTAAGAGTTCATCTTGGGCTAGACGCAGCCCTTCATACACCTGACACATTGTTAAACACATTTCTACACCCAGGGTAAGTTTCAGAATGTACTTACCCTTGCCCTTAATGCCAGAAGAAGCAGTGTCCTCTGTCTGTCAGTTATAAGTTCTGGGACAGTTTGTGTAACCACCGTCACAAACTCCTCTAACTTTCCATAGTGCTTGATGGCCCTCTGTTGCGCTACCTGCCACATAAATGCAGACAATAGCCGTAGAGGTGGAACCAAAAGGCGCAGGGAGGAGAAAGGGAGGGGGTCATCTATTGTGTAGAGAAGGATGTACAGTAATATCAAAGACAGTACAGTATAAAGATAACTGTTTCTCCAAAATAAATCCCTGATCTTGCTTGTAGGAGATAGCTAAGCTCACGCGCAGAAACAAGTCTTCGTCTAACGGCGGTCTCGTGCCGAACTGTGAATGTCTAGCAACCAAAGGTTGCTAATTCGAATCTCATTAAGGACAACTAGCATTTTATCAACTTTTCAACTACTTACTACTTTTTAGCTACTTTGCAATTACTTAGTATATTAGCTAACCTTTTCCCAAACGCTTTAACCTAACTCCTAAACTTAACCCTAACGTTAGCCACCAAGTTAGAATTCGTAACATATCCTACGTTTGCAAATTCGTAACATATTGTACGTTTGAAAATGTGTAACATATAATACGTAATATAATATAATACGTAATATTGTACTTCGTTACATATCATACAAAATGGCTGATGGACGTCCACAAATTATTACATACCATACGAAACTTAACATATCATAGTTAACGGCAGGTTACTGATTTACATACAGAATAATACGACATGCTCTGAGACCAGGTTGCAAAACTAGCTAGCTGGGGCCATATAGACATATAAATCCCTCATACAAAAATAAACTGTGTGCTAAAACTTACTTTACATCATTCATGAAGCTGTTTCTTTTTTTTATGAGGTGGAAGTAACTAACAAAAACATAAACATGTGTATTGAATTGAATACCATTTAAATAAATAATGGATTGATTAATTAATTGACAACTAATATGATCAGTTCATTAATACCAAATTAATTCAACTGTAAATGAAATACAGGCAGAAGAAAGGCCTTAGATTTTCTTTGACAGTATTCAGTCCTTTCTCCTCAGTCTGATCCTTAGCAGCCACAGCCGTTAAAGATCACCTTCTGACAGACCTAATTAACACATCCCATCTATGGGGCAGTAGCCAGTAAGGAAAAGGTGGCCTGCCAAATGTGACACAAGAAGGATTGTGGCTGAGGAGAGAAGTAAGGGAAAGAGCAAAGAAGAGGTATGTGTGTGTGGGCACATCAAACAGGCCATAGAGGAAAAGCCCTATCCCAAAGCCCAAACACACTCCATATTCATTGACCTGTCAGACAGAAATAGGATAGCTAACTGGGCTAACACCACTGTGTATATGATATTATAGACACTCAGGATCCAGAATGTGCACACAAATAATCTCAATTGAAAATGCTACTTAGTCCAGAACTGGGTTAATATGTGTCTGGGAGACAAACTCTTAAAGTGACAGTTCACCGTTTTACCTTGTTTTTCCACCTAACTAGGGTGGTGTTATTCATGCATGATCACTCGGTATTTAGCTTGTATTTTTATTTATTTCTAAACAAACAGACGTTGAAGGATATTCATAAAAATGTACCATAAACATGAAGATGACATACAAGTAACAAGAACAAGGAAACAGTACTTTCCATAAGCTTCATTTCTTTGAAAAAGTAACATTGTTTATTGAATTAACCTCTCTTGGGTAGGGGGCAGTATTTTCACCTCCGGATGAAAAGCGTGCCCAAAGTAAACTGCCTGTTACTCAGGATATGCATATAATTGGTCGATTTGGATAGAAAACACTCAAAAGTTTCTAAAACTGTTAAAATAATGTCTGTGAGTATAACAGAACTGATATGGCAGGCGAAACCCCAAGGACAAATCATCCAGGGGGGAAAAAATTGAGGTCATAGGATTTTCCAGTTGTTTTCTATGTGATACCCTGGGTACCCTGTGATACCCTTATTATATTATACCCTTATTTTTAGGAACCTGGCTGCAGTTCCTATGGCTTCCATAGATGTCAACAGTCTTTATAAATTGTTCGATCTTTTTCTTTTGAGAAATGAAGAAGTAGTCCTATTCATTGTAAGTGTCACTCCAGGTGGACTACTGTTTTGGTGCGCGTAAACTGGAGCACGCTTTATGTTGTTTTTATCCGGTATTAGAAACAGTTTATTCTGTCTTAAATTGTATTGATTATTTACATTTTAGGGTACCTCAGGTTGGATTAGGAACGATGTTTGAAATGTTTGGACCAAGTTTACAGGTAACTTATTAGATACTTTGTAGGCATGTTGGGCGAGTTGAAACCGGTGTATTTCTGAATCAAATGTGGCAAATAAATTGACATTTTTGGGACATAAAGAAGGACATTATCGAACAAAAGGACCATTTGTGATGTTTCTGGGACATTTTGGAGTGCCAACAGAAGAAGATCTTCAAAGGTAAGGCATTAATTATATCGCTATTTCTGACTTTTGTGGCACACATGCCTGGTTGAAATATGATTTTCATGCGTTTGTATGCGGGGCGCTGTCCTCAGATAATCGCATGGTTTGCTTTCGCCGTAAAGCCTTTTTGAAATCTGACACAGTGGCTGGATTAACAAGAAGTTAAGCTTTATTTTGATGTATAATACATATATTTTCAAGAATGTTAAATATTTGAATTTGGTATTTTTGAATTTCGCGCTCTGCAATTTCACCGGATGTTGGCCAGGTGGGACGCTACTGTCCCACCTTCCCATAAGATTAAGAGTCTTGACTGTGCTGTGGTGTTTGAGTCCTGCCTGTTCCTGACCTTTGGCCGTTGTATGTAACTATCTACATGATGGGACCCCAGGTCATTGTAAAGATCTCATATCTTCTGTGCTAGCATGAGGAGATGGGTCCATCTGCCTTGTGTTCAGTCCAATCTTCTCAGTCAGATCCTTAGCTACCATATCCTTAATCAAAATCCTCCTTTTTTGACCAAGTTCATATACATCCCAGTTGTCAGGCAGTAGCCCTTTAAGGAAAAGGCAGGCTGCGAAACGTGACACAATCAGGATGGTGGCCAGAGAGACCAACATGATGCCGGTGCGGTACGGGAAGACATGCAGCAGACGCCCGTCCTCGTGTAGGCTGTCCCAGGGAAGGGACATGAGTCCAGGCACACCAAGCAGGGGCTCTCCTACTAGGAACCGCAGCAGTAGCCCTACCACAAGGCCTGCCAAGGCACCATACCCATTGACCTTCCCAGGCAGAAAGAGGACGCAGATCAACTGTGCACACACCACCGTGTACATCACATCTCCACTGAGAATCCAGAAGACATACACAGAGGAGGTCGTCATTGCCAAGCCCGCCCCCATCAAACCAAACAGTAGGATGGACACCTTTACTACCAGTAGAATCTGTTTCTCAGAGGCCTAAAATGAAGAACAAAAATCAATCGCAGTGCCCTATTCAGTCAATTTGTGGGAAACATTTACAAATAAATAGTTACATAGAATAAACTAAGATGTTTGTAAGTAGATTCTCAAACTTTCTCTCACCCTTTTGCTGAAAATGTTTTTGTAGATGTTTCGGGCAAAAAGGGACGCAGAAGACAGCAGGGCAGAGTCAATCGATGACATCACGGCAGCAGCAATGGCGCCGATTCCAGCAAGAGAGACGAAAGGTGGACACAGGTGGTGCAGGGAGATGGGCAGAATCATACCCGCCTTGCCCTGCTCGTAGGGAGTAGGTAGACCAAAACTGGTCTGGTTCCAATCTAAGTGAGGGAGAGAGAAAAAAGCAAGCATATGAGATTTACAGAACTCCCAGTGATTGACATTATTGGGACAGAGTCGGCTCCTCCCATGAAGCCTACTCCTCCATTTTGATGAACACACTGCTGTACCTGTGGATGCTGCCACAGCACCAATGAGAAGAGGTGGTATGGCGAGGATGAAGCAGAAGACAGAGGCAGCATAGCAGGTGAACTGAGCCTGAGCCACAGTGGCTGTGGCCAGGACTCTCTGGTAGAAGGACTGGTAACAGATTCCACCTAGAGTCTGAGAGAGCGAGACATTGAAATGGACCGTAAAAATGTTGAAATCAAAAGTGACAGGACCTAAATGAGAAAACAACCAGCACAGAAAATAGAAAGGTAACACAATACAATGACAATTATAGGGTCTTTGTTTGGGATTGAGACATTTAGATATAGATCTATACAACAGATGGTCTGTGATGTGGAATCACCTAGATATTAGACCATGTTTGAGGTCTGAACACCTCTGACAAACTGTGAAATTGGAGTGAAATGTGACTTTAAGTTGACATTACCACCAGTAGCAGGTCATCCAGCCAGCGCCCTGCATCTGCCAACATCAGCCTGCCGGTCCATGGCTCCTGATACAGTTTTGTCACCGCTGTGACTGTAATGTCTGTTGAGGCGGGGCTCATCAGTATGAAGGGCACACAGAACCACTGGAAGGAAAAAAACAAAACCACAAAATCACTGAAAGGAAAAAAGACTAAACCACAAAACCATTGAAAGGGAAGAGGAAAAAAAAGTTGAAGCAATTCCCATACAGAAACTCTGACACGTAAATAAAGTGAATCTTAGCGTGTATATTTACAGTAGACCACACGTGCCTCACTCACTATAACACGTTGACCCTAGAACCAATAAGGGTTCTTCGAGCTGTCCCCATAGGAGAAACCTTTGAAGAACACTTTTTGGTTCCAGGTAGAACCCTTTTGGGTTAAATGAAGGGTTCTCCTATGGGGACAGACAAAGAACCCTTTTGAAACCATTTTTTCTAAGAGTGCAGGACAAAGTTTTATCACCAGGCTGAGGAACATGAAGATGAGCTGGATGACATCAGTGTAGGCCACCGAGTACAGCCCTCCCAGCAATGTGTAGAGAATTGCCACGGCAGCAGACAGGGCCACAGCCAAGGGTGATGGGATATCCATGATCACACTCACCGTTCCCCCTAGAGCAAAGCATTGTACAGATTGTTCACACATTCTAGCTAGCGTAGTAGCTTGCAAGCTTCTGTGTGTAGCCTATAGCCAACAACATCCCTGAGATCTAGTGTCATGATGTCGCTAGAAGGCCTCAACCATTCACCCAATGTATAACTTACAGACATGCCATGCAGGTTCAGGCACTCATTCATGCATCAGGAAGTTGGCCAACATCACCAGCTAATAATGTAAGAGTTTAGACTCATTCTCATGCTTCCAGATAATGTGGTGGTGGAAAACAAATGTTAATTCTTCAATAAATTACATCAAAGAATCATTCAGAGAAATCTAAGCTAGAGACAGTTTTTCCACGTGACATAACCAGGTAAATGTGGCTCTAGTCATGGCACGTGCTAAAAGGTGCTGTGATGGCTATTTTGCTGACAGAACAACTGACTTACCCAATGCAGCGAGCACACAGGCTATCCAGAAGATGTCAGCAAGGAGTGATGGGACAAAGAGGATAGCAGTTAACGTGTTTCCATACTTCTCCTGGAACGGATCCATTATGGTGACGTAATTCTTCTCTCGGACCGGTTTCACAAAGAACAACGCACCTGCAGTCACAAATCCATTTACTGTGAATTACTTACCTTACACCGCATGGTTGCCATGTGTTTGATGCCATTCCATTCGCTCCATTCCAGTCATTATTATGAGCCATCCTCCACTCAGCAGCCTCCACAGCCCAATTATTATGATAACATAACCATACATACCTACAACCAGGCTAAGGGTGAAGCCTATTGGTCCGATGGCCCAAGCCAGGCCCCTTTTAGGGTCGTAGACCACCTCAGCATTGCCTAAGATGAAACCTCCTCCCACCCATGTAGCTGTAGAGAGTGGGTGGTAACACAGAACAACCACTAAGCATTGAACAACACTAAAGTACTTTGAAAGAGACTCAATGACTTTCAAATCTGGGTGATCTTATGTTACACGTTAGTTAGGTTGACTGCACACCTGTGGTAGTGAAGATGCTGACCCAGATGTTGAGGTTCCGCCCTCCAACCATGGCAACCTCACTAAGGTTTCCAGTGCATTTCCTCTCCTCGTGTTTGGACTTCCTGGACGCCCAGACGCCTGTCGCGAGGACGATAAGGTAGAACACCCCGATCGACAGCAGGCCGGGCCAGTTAAGCGCCATCTTCAGGGAGGAGAGGGAATTTCTATAAGATACATGAATATTGACGACAGACCATCGAGACTTAGGCCAATGTCACACAGAGATGGACGAAAACGTAAACGCAAAAAAGGAAACGTTCTCTCACTGTTCACTGTATTTATTTTTTAGCAAACTTAACATGTGTAAGTATTTGTGTGAACATAACAAGATTCAACAACTGAGACATAAACTGAACAAGTTCCACAGACATGTGACTAACAGAAATTGAATAATGTGTCCCTGAACAAAGGGGGGGTCAAAATCAGAAGTAACAGTCGGTATCTGGTGTGGCCACCAGCTGCAATAAGTACTGCGGTGCATCTCCTCCTCATGGATTGCACCAGATTTGCCAGTTCTTGCTGTGAGATGTTACCCCACTCTTCCACCAAGGCACCTGCAAGTTCCCGGTCATTTCTAGGAGGAATGGCCCTAGCCCCCACCCTCCAATCCAACAGGTAGGTCCCAGACATGCTCAATGGGATTGAGATCCGGGCTCTTCACTGGCCATGGCAGAACACTGACATTCCTGTCTTGCAGGAAATCACGCACAGAACGAGCAGTATGGCTGGTGGCATTGTCATGCTGGAGGGTCATGTCAGGATGAACCTGCAGGAACCCTTCCTGCAGGTTCATCCTGACATGACCCTCCAGCATGACATGAGGAAGGAGGATGTCTTCCCTGTAATGCACAGCGCTGAGATTGCCTGCAATGACAACAAGCTCAGTCCAGACCATGACGGACCCTCCACCTCCAAATCGATCCCTTTCCCGAGAACAGGCCTTGGTGTAACGCTCATTCCTTCGACGATAAACGTGAATCCGACCATCACCCCTGGTGAGACAAAACCGCGACTCGTCAGTGAAGAGCACTTTTTGCCAGTCCTGTCTGGTCCAGCGACGGTGGGTTTGTGCCAATAGGCGACGTTGTTGCCGGTGATGTCTGGTCAGGACCTGCCTTACAACAGGCCTACAAGCCCTCAGTCCAGCCTCTCTCAGTCTATTGCGGACAGTCTGAGCACTGATGGAGGGATTGTGCGTTCCTGGTGTAACTCGGGCAGTTGTTGTTGCCATCCTGTACCTGTCCCGCAGGTGTGATGTTCGGATGTAACGATCCTGTGCAGGTGTTGTTACACGTGGTCTGCCACTGCGAGGACGATCAGCTGTCCGTCCTGTCTCCTTGTAGTGCTGTCTTAGACGTCTCACAGTACGGAAATTGCAATTTGTTGCTCTGGCCACATCTGCAATCCTCATGCCTCCATGCAGCATTCCCAAGGCACATTGACGCAGATGAGCAGGGACCCTGGGCATCTTTCTTTTGGTGTTTTCGGAGTCAGTAGAAAGGCCTCTTTAGTGTCCTAATTTTTCATAACTGTGACCTTAATTGCCTATCGTCTGTAAGCTGTTAGTGTCTTAATGACCGTTCCACAGGTGCATGTTCATTAATTGTTTATGGTTCATTAAACAAGCATGGGAAACAGTGTTTAAACCCTTTACAATGAAGATAATGAAGTTATTTTGGATTTTTACTAATTATCTTTGAAAGACAGGGTCCTGAAAAAGGGACGTTTCGTTTTTTGCTGAGTTTATATAATTTTGTCCATCAAAAGTTCAACTAATTCTTACTTTTTATGTACATCTAATTATAATTTGCATAATGTTGAGCAAAACTTTGGTTGCCTCTTGATGCAAACTGTTAAATCGCTCAGAGGCTGTCTACTATAAATGGCCAATATCCACCAGCAAGCAATGCTTCCCCTAGCCACGCTAGCTTCGCCCTGAGTAGCTTGCCATGTGGGTGCTAGCAAGCCAACAACATGATAGGTACTGCCAATCCAGTAGGGGCTGGAAGCTATTTTAAGCTTTAATTGGTTGTGCAATATTGGCAATAATTTACATACATCAAGCTTTCCCCAACTTAAGTTCTGCCCTGTTCAGGGTCTGTTCAGCGAGCTTCTCTTGCCTTGCTAACTTACTTCCTTACACTGAAAATGAATGGGCTCCGTAACTTTTGTCGGAGGCATCTCTTGCTAGTGGACATGCCCGGTAAGTGACGGATCACTTCAGTTTGCTATTTCCAAAGAAATGTAGCTTGTGGTATCAAACAACATTCACACAGGTAGGGAATTTATCAATAGCCAATCTAGCCCGGTGTTCAAGCTAGCGAGACCTTCCCTCCCCCGATTGGTTAATCGCACAGTGGTTTTCTTCTGTGATTTTCATAAAGTTCAGCCTAACTTTTTGCCTCTTTCTGTTCACAAGAATTGGTTTGCATCACTCATTTAACCCTGGTGCTTTGCTGAAAACAATGTACGGCCATTGTGGTATGAGTCAGATTGACCCGTATAGTTTAAACACACTCAAGACAGTCAAAGAATCACGTAAAAACAACCAAAACTTTATTTTGTCTTGTCAGACCTTTCAGAAAGAAGAAATGCAAGAACATTTGATTTAAAGAACTCTATATTTAAGTACTATTTGTTAAACATATTTTCTTTCTCACAAACAAGCATTTTCTGTTGGAGCTCATTTTGGAGTGTCTGTCAGAGATCGGCTGCTCTCACGCAGAGAAGCTTGGGAATGCTCCTTTTCAACCAAACAGAATGATAAAAGTGCAACCACAACCAGTCAAAACAAAATACATCACACATTTGTTTATTTTGGACCTGTGCAAATATCTATACACATGAAAGCCTCTGGGTCAAAATGACAAACAACATCATGTTTGTACACAAAATCTACAGACATTCTACAACACATCAGTGTGTCCACATTTTGAGTTGGGTTCATGACGCTAAACGAGGATAAGTATTTCATTTCATGGAGAAAAAGAGAGGTTAACTAGTATTTTAGGGGTCAAGTTGATCCCCAACATAATAAGACGGTTAACAGAAGGTGTTTCCTTCCTTTGAAAAATAATGACTTCTGCAATTTGTCGCATATAGTGGACAACCTCTGACAATGTCTTTTGTCTTTTCCTCCCATTGCGGCCAGCAGCATACCACCCTGCATACCACTGCTGGCTTGCTTCTGAAGCTAAGCAGGGTTGGTCCTGGTCAGTCCCTGGATGGGAGAGCAGATGCTGCTGGAAGTGGTGTTGGGGGGCCAGTAGGAGGCACTCTTTCCTCTGGTCTAAAAAATATCCCAATGCCCCAGGGCAATGATTGGGGACACTTCCCTGTGTAGGGTGCAGTCTTTCGGATGGGATGTTAAATGGGTGTCCTGACTCTCTGAGGTCATTAAAGATCCCATGGCATCGTAGGGGTGTTAACCCTGGTGTCCTGGCTAAATTCCCAATCTGGCCCTCAAACCATCACGGTCACCTAATAATCCCAAGTTTACAGTTGGCTCATTCCTCCCCCTCCTCTCCCCTGTAACTATTCCCCAGGTTGTTGCTGTAAATGAGAACTTACCTGGTAAAATAATGGGAAAAATTGGAAATGACTTATTTCTGGTTGTTTGATTTCTCAAAGTAATGCCCAGTATAAATGTACTGTTAGGGTGAACTCCAACCTAATTTGCATAACACCAGCATTTAGAACAACAGAAAGGAGTCCACTCCACAGGAGTCTTCACCACATGGAATATATGGGAGAAATGAACGTGAAACCCAAATAAGGGTAAAGCTAGGAGAGATTTGTGGTCAGAGATGTTGCCATAGATCTTCACCTTAGCCCAAGAAGTCACCAAGGCAACCAGTAAAGAGAGAGCAGATATGCATTCAGTCGGTTTCATTAACATGCTGAACTCACTCACACACACGCATCCCATACCCAAAAAATCTCTTTACAAAGGTATTACACTGGAACCACATACTAGAGGTGGATGGAAATATGTGGATGGTCTTGCACATAAGAAAATGGTAATGTATTTACTGTATAATTACAAAATAGTTATGCTACATGTCAAATAAAATCCAAGTTTATTTGTCACGTGCGCCGAATACAACAGGTGTAGACCTTACAGTGAAATGCTTACTTACAGGCTTTAACCAATAGTGCAAAAAAGGTATTAGGTGAGCAATAGGTAAGTAAAGAAATAAAACAACAGTAAAAAGACAGGCTATATACAGTAACGAGGCTATAAAAGTAGCGAGGCTACATACAGACACCGGTTAGTCAGGCTGATTGACATTTCCGAGTTTCCTAGTTCTGACTCAAACTTGGAAACTTGTTGTAGAAAGATGATACCCAAGTTTCACACTTGGAAAGTTTCAGAATCAACCAATAGGAAGCTCTACGCAAACAACTTACGTTAATTTTAACTCAGAAGTTCCCGAGTTTCTGACTTGTCATAAATGTAGCATTACACTATAATTACTACACACAAAAGTTGTTATATCATTCTGCATTCAAATTCATTGTGGTTTCATATATGGAAACTGAGACAATCATATTTTTATGTAAATAAACGGATCTTGTACAATTCTGTAATATGTCTTCGCAACATTTTCATAAAACAGACCAGACAGTACAGTACACCCTTCAAATGTTATTATATTTCTAAATGTCAGTCAATTATGCAAGTACAGTATAACATTTGAAAATACATTTAGTCCTATTTTAATGTTCCAATATTCAATAGATACTGTATCACATATTTAATTGGTTTTATATACTTTGTAGTATTTCTCTTCAAGTTCAGTAGATACTTATTTGATTGATGTTTCAGCATTGAGACATACCAAAGTGTACTCCCAAGTACGATTAATATGACAAAACAAACATAAGATGCTAAGAACTGTTTAAACTTACCTCGATGTGCAATTTCCTTGATCCTCTGAGGAAAAACCTAAATGTACTTTGAGAATATCTTCTAACTCCTCCCTCTAGTCCTAAGAGTTTATTAGTGTAGTCAATATAACAAGTTAATAATTGATCATTACAGTACACTCATGTGGACTAAAATGCAAAAACAGTTGTAGTAAAAATGTGTTGACCACACTGTGAAAAATATATTAGTGGAATTTATGATTTATTTTAGCATTGCACTACTACACTGAGCTGTATTGTCATCGTCAGTTACATCCCTTTATAAGGAATCATTATGGTCTGGGATTCCAGTGCGCCAATTTCCTCATGTTAATCATTAAACTGCCTGGCCCATATCCAGGTAGCTATCTGAACAGACACCCTGCTGAGACATGGTGGCCCCCAATACAAGTTAGTTCAGGTGTGACCCCACAGCATAAACCGAAACCCAGCGGGACCAGGTGGTCACTTTGTCAAGGGTCAGCTTGCAACTCAAGCCAAGCATTCTTTCACTGCAGGGAAACTGGGTCAATTAAAATCTAAGCTAAGTAAGACTCTGTTACTCAACTCCATAAGTAAAGAAAAAGGCAAAAGGCAAAATTTTGAGAGACTTTGAGCAACAACTGACCAGTGGGGGATGTTGACAAACCCAGGGGGTGACATCAACGAGAGACTTTCGGAAAAAATAAACTATCACTGGGTTTCTCAATGCCGCTAGGCTTTAGTTGCCCTGTCTCTTATTCAGCTCTCCACTGTCCTGTCCTCCATGTCCTGTTGTATGACCACATTCTTTCACAGTGGAGAGCTGAATAAGAGACAGGGCAACTAAAGCCTAGCGGCATTGAGAAACCCAGTGATAGTTTATTTTTTCCGAAAGTCTCTCGTTGATGTCACCCCCTGGGTTTGTCAACATCCCCCACTGTATCCATCACAACTGTAAGAGGGGGATGAAATATGACATGGCTGAAGAACAGGGGTGGATGGGGCTGCTTTTTGATGTGGCTGTATCTTGTGCATGTTGCTACAGGGTTTTGTCTACATAAATGAGCTGACAGGTGCATTTCGTATATGTAGACTACATAACTTGAGTTACAGTTATAATGTAATGCAATTTTATATTATTTTCTATATGATAAAGTGGAACCCTGAACATATAAAACTATAGAAAGCAATGTGTTCAGCCTTGAATGTGTCATAGAAGCCTTTGGAGGGTCCCTGCCTGGTAGCATTTCTGGTTTCCTAGTAACCAGGCAGCCTAGTAATTGGACACATAATGACATGGTATGACACCAACGCGGAGGACGTCTTGAAGGATCATGTTCAACTGGTGCTTCCTGCTAGGAACGTTCCACTGCTCTCCTAGACCTTGATTACGGTTTTCTTCTGAACCAGATGTATTCATAAGCCTGAGGATCCTCGCACAACTTCAATTGGAATAAGTATTTATTTGTCGGTTTGGATGACTGGGGGAAATGGGAGAGGGGTGACCAAGAGACATGATACGGTGTATTCACCCTCCAAAACGGATACCTGGTGCAACGGGTGTCGTTCCTTATTGGATACGAAGGTACAGAGGAAGTAAGAGTCCATGCTTTTTGAACTTTTCTCCCCTCTCCTCTGTATCTTGATGCTGCTGGGATGTGTGTCGAAGTCCCAGGGCTTGGTGAAACCGCACTCTTGTCCTCCAGTGGGACGGCAGCAGGGCCTCCCAAACCGCAGTCCAAGCTGGGACAGCTTTCTACTTTCCACTCCCCCTGCCAGCCATACAGAGAACATTACAGCACTATCAGGTGAGCTGACTACTGAAAGTTGCCATGTAAATCCAAGGCCATTAATAATGTCAACTAGAGGCTGATATTTCAATAGCTTGGTAGCAAATGCTTATTTCAAACACACAAGTGGGGAACACTGTTTACTCATTTGGCTGGGGAGTTATGGACTACACAACTACAATGGAATATGGCCATATAGGCCTGGCAGAATAATTAAGTAACTCATGGAGGAAAAGGGTTACTGAATGAAAGTTCATCCACTCCTTCAGGTCTCTTTGGCCAATGATGATGCAATACCAAGGTGGTTGGCGTTCACTGAGAAGACTGGCAAGCTATTTGGCTTGGCAGTACCCCCTTAAAGTGTCCGTCACAGGCTACTGTGTAACCATTACCTACTTTCATCTTCATGTCCTTAATGGAACAGCGGGAGAGGGGAGCATATGCTCTACACACATAAAGAGGACATTGATCATTTTATATTCATCATGTGCATTGCATGTATCGATTGATTAAATTGAACTGGTGAAAAGCTGAGAGATGGGCCTGGAGAAATGTAACCACTCTCAAATTCATAGAGCTATAGATGCAAGGAGTGACCATCCATTATATCAAAATGAGAGTTTAAACCATATTTTAAGGCTATACAGACTTTGTTTACATTTATATTGTTTACAAACATTGGAGTAAAACATGTTTGTATTTTGGGTTCTGATGGGGTACGACAGTTGAACTAAGCCCAAGGTATTTATAAGTTATATTCCTCAAGATTCAATAGGTATAATTAATTTATACATTTAAAAAAAATGGATGTTGCATTTAAGGATTCCAGCTTTAAATAAATTTGATCTGTTCAATTTATGAATTTAATTGTTAATTTCCAATTTAGGTATTTAAATTTACTTCATAAACTGACTGAATTGAATAATAATTTTGCCCCTAATCCTGGTTGGTGGTGTGTCTGATAGGGCCAGTCTCATCTGCCCTGTGGGGGAGACTGTCGTCTGGGCTGATCTAATGCTTCAGGTGGACCCTGGCAGCTTGGACGCAGACCAACGTGAACAGCTGACCAGCAGACTGGCTGACTATCTGCGAATGGCTCCTGGCTCCGTACACCTCATCTCGCTCAGGGGCCCCACTGCAAAGAGAGAAAACCAGGGTGTGTAAGCAGGATCCCGACTGCCCGCACTACTCGGGGAAAGGGACCTTGGGAAGAGGGCAGGCTGCCGAGCTCTTGTGACCGGTCGGTTATGGGGTGGGGGAGCAGTTATCAGACTTAGTCCTGATTTTGGTGCATAGCACTGCCTCAGGTCTGCTGACCACCATGTTGGGAGTCCCCATACTAGGGTGGAGGGTTCTCTGCAAGGGGTTGCTTTCTAGGATCAGGAGGGGCCTGCAACCTCTGAGTCATACAGCCACCCCAAATGCAGTTCTCCCACCACCAACGCAGGTGCCAGAGTCAGTCAGACTGGAGCTTTCACACATACCTGCTCTGGAGCCTTCTACTAGTTTGATGATGTCATACCCCACAGCCATCATGGAGACACACACTGGGACCCCAAACCTAGAACTAACACAGGCCTCAAGTTACCCTCTAACATCCTGTTGCTTGTGAGGGTGTTTTGCAATCACCACCATCTGGCACGAGAGACGATTTGTTGTCCATGCCTCTCAAACCATCCCTACTCACCCCAGAATGTTTCACACAATCACTGAAGAGGCCTACATTTCACACAGCCACCAAAACAGAGACGGTATCAACTGTTAGTATGTCCAGAGAATCAAACCATTCTCAGCACCAGGCTGGAGAGTATGACACAACTTCAAGCTTCTCATCAGGTCCAGTTGAGACGCGAGGTTTCTTTGGGCCTTGCTCCAACTGGAGTACTTAGAGCATCTTCCCAGCCCATGTCTCCTTCAGCTGCCTCCTCAGGTTAGTTTACTACTAACTTTCACATCACATTTCTCATGCATAACTTCCTCTCTGTATGAACTTTGGCATGATGTAATGCTCTTTCTAAATACGTACTGATGTTATTCCAGGGCCCTCCAATCTCCCTCCCAAAGTGTTGCAGTCCATCCCACTTCTGGAAGCCACAGTCGGCTTCCCTTTCCACCACACAATACCATCAAGGGCCTTTCTGGATCCAGAGGATGGAGAAGCAGAGTCCCTCTCCCTGGAGCTGACGTTCATAGATGGCCCTCCTGTGACTCTGTGGTCCTGGGTGGTCTTGGATGGACTTGAGCTGCACGGTGTCCCTCTGGAAGTGGACCTGCAGTTTGCCCCTCTGCAGCTGCTGCTGGCTGCTCGGGACAATCAGGGCCTGGCTGCCTGGCTCCCCCTCACCTTGGACCTCCACCGAAGCCATGCGGAGCCCTGCCACAGCTTTAGCCTCACGGCTCACCGGAGTCTTCACGCCATCCTCAGCCAGCGCCACAGGGTGGAGCTTCTCCTGGACAAGCTGTCCCGCTTCTTCAATGACTCTGGCAGCCACCACCTTGCTGTGCTGTCCCTGGCACCTGGATCCACTATTGTGTCTTGATACAACTTCACCCTATGCCAGGTGGGGGGGTGATGGTGTCGAGGGACAGTGCCCTGTGGGTCGGGTCTGGCGTATGTGGGAGGAAATTAGTTCAGAGGCCAAACAGAGTAGCCCTGCGTTCAGCCAGGCGATTCTTCCAGAGTTCCCCATCAGCAAGGTAGGCCCTGAGTTTCAGGCGTGACTGTTTCTCCAGCCCCAAATACTGCCACAACTATAGCCTCTAGTCCCACTCTTTCCCCCAGTACTCCATATCCCACTTCTGTCAACACCGTCTCAGCCTCGGATCCCACTGGTGTATCAGTGCGACAGACAGACCCCTATCATTGGATGGCCATTGAGTTGACAGCTTTGCTAGTGGTCTGCTGCCCCTTTCTGGCAGTCACCCTTACATTTACAGTTTTCTATAGAAGCCGTGTGAGGGTAAGGACTCTTGCGATTTGGCTCTCAGAGGGGGTTGTCCCAGGTCACATCATGGATCTGAGGACAATAAGGCCAAGGATGCCTCTGCTGTTCCGACCAAAAGTACCCCCACTTCCCCCGAGGTTGTGGCGTAACGCCTCACCAGCCAGTGGAGAGCATCTCTCTCCCACATATCTCCAGGGCAGACAGCCTTATCAAAGAGCAGTGTCTTATCACCCACCTCCACAATACCAATTCCCACCACAATATCCACATAAAAGACCATGGGAACACAAATCCCAAGAAGAAAAGCATACAAACAAATGAATCCATTCTTGGAAGTGAGGTTGTGACATGTTCATACACACTAGTCATGTCACTACGAGGGTTATACACACACTAGTCATGCTACTACGAGGGTTGTTGAGACAAATGTGTTGCACAACCGTTTTGGAAGACAAAGTATTAATGGATCTTAGGAGGGCAATTATAAATGTACCTTTTATACTGGAACGTTGTATTGCTGTGATAATCTACACACATTTGCACTGCTATGTACCAAAACGTACAACATAAAGCATGAAAATTGTCGCTTTTCTTTTCATTGAGGAATCTTAAAGTAGAATTAAGATACAATATCCATCATAGCTGGATTTTACTATATTTCAGACAAAAACCTTCCAAACTGACAAAACTGCATTTTGTTATGAGACTTGATGCCAACCATTCGCAGTCACCGTAGCATTAACCTAACCATGAGAAAAATAGAACGGCACAGAAAGAAAATACCGCCTGTTGACAACTTTATTGCTTTATCACAATATGTGAGCCTATCCATACAAACGTGGGTAGAAAAACAAACAAAAATCACTCTAAAAATTACAAAGTCTGACTGTTATCCATTCAACTATGCCTGGTATAGACAGAGTAGGGGAGGACAGTCCATACACCTCAGATTGACATGATGTCTGGTCCAAGCTCATATTCCTGCTGTGGTAAGGTGTTCGGTGGAGTGGGTGCATCCTGTAAAGAGACAGGTCACATCATCTGGAGGCTTTCCCATTCTCGTGGAGGTCCATTCTGTTAACAATAGAAAAAAAGTAAACTGATTATTTATCATAAGACCGTCTACTCCATAACAGGCACTGGACAATCAGATTTCAGTCAAGAAAACAAACTACAACATCTCTATCAAACATTATAAACTGGGTGGTTCGAGCCCTGAATACTGACTAGCTGACAGACGTGGTACATCAGACTGTATCCCACGTGTATGACAAAACATGTATTTTTACTGCTCTAATTACTTTGGTAACCAGTTTATAATAGCAATAAGGCACCTCAGGGGTTTGTGGTATATGGCCAATATACCACAGCTAAGGGCCTGTATCCAGGCACTTCGTGTTGCATTGTGCATAAGAACAGCCCTTAGCCATAGTATATTGGCCATATAACACACCTCCTTGGGCCTTATTGCTTAATTAGAACTAGAGGCTATAATACACTGTGATGTGGGGAATGGTTATTTACAGTACATTATCACACACCCATTCTCATCTTTAAGGTGCTGGTATAACTCTGCCTTGTTGTTCACAGAGCTGATCCTTCCGGCAAACTCCTGGTGTTTCCTGGAGTTGGCCACAGTGATTCTGTTAGTCCACATGGTGAGCAGGGACACCGGACCTACATTGTAACCACAGGCCGAAAACACACAGAAGCAGAGAAATCAATGAAAAGGAAAAATACATGTAATGGCACACCTTATCAATGTATTGTCTCTGAATAAAAAAGGTAATTAATGCAGTGATGAGACAAAACTAGTAATAATAATAGAATACTACTCATTGCAATGACAACCATGAACTTGGCATTCAACAAATATGCCAGTTCACACCATGGATCTGAGGACAATAAGGTCAAGGCCAACCAGAAGGGGGGTGGGGCATGCACCTTTGGCTTTTTCAGGTGGTTGGATCTCTTCCAGACGGGGCTTCTTGTTGAGAGGCTCTGGCGAGTCAGGAGAATCCTTTATGATCTCCGACTCCCCCTGCTCCTCCTTTCCACGCTCTAGTGCCCCCTTCAGCCTGGTGGAGGAATCAAATCAAATTTTATTTGTCACATGCCCCGAATACAACAGGTGTAGTAGACCTTACTGTGAAATGCTTACTTACAAGCCCTTAACCAACAATGCTTTAACTTCTTTGGGATAGGGGGCGGTATTTTGACGTCCGAATGAAAAGCGTGCCCAAAGTAAACTGCCTGCTACTCAGGCCCAGAAGCTAGGATATGCATATAACTGGTAGATTTGGATAGAAAACACTCTAAAGTTTCTAAAACTGTTAAAATAATGTCTGAGTCTAACAGAACTGAAATGGCAGGCGAAACACAGAGGACAAACCATCCCCCCCAAAATAAATGTCATCCTACCACTGATTTCAATGGCTGGCACTTTTATAATAGGGCGAAATCGTGCCCAATTGCAGTTCCTAGGGCTTCCACTAGATGTCAGTCTTTAGAAAGTGTTTCAGGCTGGTTTTTGGAAAAAAGAGCCAGAAATTGTAGTTTTTCTAGGTGGCTCCCATTTTGGCTGTAGTGTTTCCAAGCACGTGAATGAGAGCGCGTTCTTTGGTATTTTTCTCCGGTAAAGACAATAACGATTTTCCGTCTTAAATTATCGTTTATTTACGTATTAGGGTACCTAAGGTTTGATTATAAACGTTGATTGACTTGTTTGGATAAGTTTATTGGTAACGTTTGGGATTAATTTTGTATGCATTTTGAAGGAGGGAAACCGAGTGTATTATTGACTGAAGCGTGCCAGCTAAACTGAGTTTTTATGGATATAAAGAAGGACATTATCGAACAAAGGGACCATTTGTAATGTAACTGGGACCTTTTGGAGTGCCAACAGAAGAAGATCTTCAGAGGTAAGGCATATATTATATCGCTATTTCTGACTTTCGTGTCGCAACTCCCTGGTTGAAAATGATTTGTTCTGCATTTGTGTCCTGGGCGCTGTCCTCAGATAATCGCATGGTTTGCTTTCGCCGTAAAGCCTTTTTGAAATCTGACACGGCGGCTGGATTAACAACAAGTTAAGCTTATTTTGATGTATTGCACTTGTGATTTCATGAAAGTTTAATAATTATAGTGATTTAATTTGAATTTGGAGCTCTGCAATTTCACCGGAAGTTTTCGAAATGAGACGCTAGCGTCCCACTGATCCGCAATTAAGAAGTAAAAAAGTGTTAAGTAAAAAATAGATAAGTAGAAAATAGAAAATAAAAGTAACAAATAATTAAACAGCAGCAGTAAAATACAAAGGTACAGAGTCAATGTGCGGGGGCACCGATTAGTCAAGGTATTGAGGTAATATGTACATGCAGGTAGAGTTCAAGTGACTATGCATAGATTATAAACGGAGAGTAGCAGCAGCGTAAAAGAAGGGTTCTGGGTAGCCCTTTGATTAGCTGTTCAGGAGTCTTATGGCTTGGGGGTAGAATGCAACACAGTATGACAGTGACTAGGAGAATACCAGGGTAAAATACTAAACCGGTATATACAGTACCAGTCAAAAGTTTGGACACCTAACAAGTGCTCAGCATATGTGGGAACTCCTTCAAGACTGTTGTAAAAGCACTCCTGGTGAAGCTGGTTGAGAGAATGCCAAGAGTGCAAAGCTGTCATCAAGGCAAAGGGTGGCTTGGGGTGATTTGTTTACCACTTTTTTTGGTTACTACATAATTCCATGTGTGTTATTTCATAGTGTTGATGTCTTCACTACTTTTCTACAATGTAGAAAATAGGATAAATAAATAAAACATTTTTTTTATTTATTTTACCGTTATTTTACCAGGTAAGTTGACTGAGAACACATTCTCATTTGCAGCAACGACCTGGGGAATAGTTACAGGGGAGAGGAGGGGGATAACTGAGCCAATTGTAAACTGGGGATTATTAGGTGACCATGATGGTTTAAAAACCCTTGAATGAGTAGGTGTGTCCAAACTTTTGACTGGTACTGTATATATATATATATATATATATATTTTTTTTTTTTATTCTTTTTCAGACAGGATTTTTTTCAGAATCACAGAGTTGATTGGATGCAGGTCTGTTGTTTAAAACAGGTCAGGCTGAGGTCCAACAAAATGTGTGTCGTGTCACCCTGACCTCTCTGACTCCTGCCAGCTCTTGTCCTCTGAATCCTTGTTGATGTTCTTCTCTGCCTTGTCCTCTTTGTCCTCCCTCTTCCTCCCCCGTTTCTTCCTCTCCTCTTCCTCGGGGGGTTTGCTGCGGCAGGCGATGATGCAGTCCAGAACCCTCTGGTGTCGCTCGCTGCCCGCCACGTGGGTCTTCACCAGAGTCTCCAGCTCGTTCCACATGATGCGGTACTGCTCATCCCTAAAGCCCGGAGGAGCCATTAACCAGTCAGGACAGGAGACCAGGCACACACACTGAACTTATATGGTTCCCTCCTCCAAACAGTCAGAAAGCAACACAGTTACACTTTCAGACTCTCTCCCCGATTCACTCTCTCCTGCACACATCCCTAACATACAAACACACACACACACAAACAGACACGTACACACACACACCCTGTTTCCCACCCCTAAACACTCAGGGAGTGACACTAAGTCACAACATCAGTCTCTCTCTCACACAGAGCCAGACTACCTTTTAGGGCCCTTTCCCCTGGAGCCCACAGTGGAGATGGGAAGAGGGTCGTTCTTCCTCTCCATATCCACCAGGTTGTAAACGGTCTTCTGGCAGGTCAGCAAGTCCTCCTCACTCAGACTCTCCTTCACTATGAGGTTAGCCAGCGGAACTACCTGGATCACACACACCACACACAATTAACACATACACAGTCACACACATACAATGAACACACATTTCACACACCGTTAAAAAATAAATCAAACGAGTGACGTGAGGTGAGCAACTGTGCAGTGTGTGAAAGAAGGCTGTTGTCCTGCTCACCGCCTGCATGTTGAAGATGGTGGTCTGGGAGATGATCATTGGCCAATAGCGAGTGTAACGCTCCAGCTGGGCTTTGGCCCGCTCTGCCGGGGGCTTCCCACTAGCCTCAGTGTCTGGGGACTCTGGGACAGGAGTCAGACGGTTCTCCCTCATGAACTCGCCAAAGTCCTGCGACAGACACACCAAAAAGACTGGTATAAAACTTTTGGTCCCACTTTAGAATAAGTGTATTTTATACCTACCAGTGTTAACATGGTAGTTACATAGACACAGTGTAAATATAGGATATTACAGGTACACATTGTTACATAGAACACAGTACACAGCTGTTACACCAATTCATTGTTTATGTGTTTTCACGTTGACATTTTATATGCATTAGATTTGTAAACAAACTCCAATTAGTTGTGGCTAAACATCCTCTGCCCCTTACAGGGATGCCCCTTACAGGGATGCGGTAGTCAGTCACTATGGGGTAGAGGAGGAATGAGTGGGAGGGGCTTACAGTGATGCGGTAGTCAGTCACTATGGGTAGAGGAGGAAGGGGTGGGAGGGGCTTACAGTGATGCGGTAGTCAGTCACTATGGGTAGAGGAGGAAGGGGTAGGAGGGGCTTACAGGGATGTGGTAGTCAGTCACTATGGGGTAGAGGAGGAAGGGGTGGGAGGGGCTTACAGTGATGTGGTAGTCAGTCACTATGGGGTAGAGGAGGAAGGGGTAGGAGGGGCTTACAGGGATGTGGTAGTCAGTCACTATGGGGTAGAGGAGGAAGGGGTGGGAGGGGCTTACAGTGATGTGGTAGTCAGTCACTATGGGGTAGAGGAGGAAGGGGTAGGAGGGGCTTACAGGGATGTGGTAGTCAGTCACTATGGGGTAGAGGAGGAAGGGGTGGGAGGGGCTTACAGTGATGCGGTAGTCAGTCACTATGGGGTAGAGGAGGAAGGGGTGGGAGGGGCTTACAGTGATGTGGTAGTCAGTCACTATGGGGTAGAGGAGGAAGGGGTGGGAGGGGCTTACAGTAATGTGGTAGTCAGTCACTATGGGGTAGAGGAGGAAGGGGTGGGAGGGGCTTACAGTGATGTGGTAGTCAGTCACTATGGGGTAGAGGAGGAATGAGTGGGAGGGGCTTACAGTGATGTGGTAGTCAGTCACTATGGGGTAGAGGAGGAAGGGGTAGGAGGGGCTTACAGTGATGTGGTAGTCAGTCACTATGGGGTAGAGGAGGAATGAGTGGGAGGGGCTTACAGTGATGTGGTAGTCAGTCACTATGGGGTAGAGGAGGAATGAGTGGGAGGGGCTTACAGTGATGTGGTAGTCAGTCATTATGGGGTAGAGGAGGAAGGGGTGGGAGGGGCTTACAGTGATGTGGTAGTCAGTCACTATGGGGTAGAGGAGGAAGGGATGGGAGGGGCTTACAGTGATGTGGTAGTCAGTCACTATGGGGTAGAGGAGGAAGGGGTGGGAGGGGCTTACAGTGATGTGGTAGTCAGTCACTATGGGGTAGAGGAGGAAGGGGTGGGAGGGGCTTACAGTGATGTGGTAGTCAGTCACTATGGGTAGAGGAGGAAGGGGTGGGAGGGGCTTACAGTGATGTAGTAGTCAGTCACTATGGGGTAGAGGAGGAAGGGGTAGGAGGGGCTTACAGTGATGTGGTAGTCAGTCACTATGGGGTAGAGGAGGAATGAGTGGGAGGGGCTTACAGTGATGTGGTAGTCAGTCACTATGGGGTAGAGGAGGAATGAGTGGGAGGGGCTTACAGTGATGTGGTAGTCAGTCACTATGGGGTAGAGGAGGAAGGGGTGGGAGGGGCTTACAGTGATGTGGTAGTCAGTCATTATGGGGTAGAGGAGGAAGGGGTGGGAGGGGCTTACAGTGATGTGGTAGTCAGTCACTATGGGGTAGAGGAGGAAGGGGTGGGAGGGGCTTACAGTAATGTGGTAGTCAGTCACTATGGGGTAGAGGAGGAAGGGGTGGGAGGGGCTTACAGTGATGTCGTAGTCAGTCACTATGGGGTAGAGGAGGAAGGGGTGGGAGGGGCTTACAGTGATGTGGTAGTCAGTCACTGGGTAGAGGAGGAAGGGGTGGGAGGGGCTTACAGTGATGTGGTAGTCAGTCACTATGGGGTAGAGGAGGAAGGGGTGGGAGGGGCTTACAGTGATGCGGTAGTCAGTCACTATGGGGTAGAGGAGGAAGGGGTGGGAGGGGCTTACAGTGATGCGGTAGTCAGTCACCCGGCCCCCGCAGCCCTCGCTAATGGAGGGAGGGTCCTCCAGGGTGGAGCGGGTGCTATTGAGCACGTGCAGGAAGATCTCCCCGCCGTGGCTGCTCAGCATGTGGCTGATGACCTTTGACCCGGACTTCCTGGGCTGCTCCAGCAGCACTGAGCGACCTGCAATGCAATCAATCACCATCTGTATTTCAACTACATTTGTTTGTATTTTCCGTATGCAAGTAGTATTAACATTTAGGGTAGGGGGTAGAGGCAAGGGGTCGGGGCAAAAATATTCAGGCTCACCGTTCAGCAAGAAGTTGGTCAAACACGATGAGGGTCGGCTGTTGACGTCCGTAGGCGAGATCCGATAGGCTCCAGTGCAGTAGTGCAGTTCTGAGCCACCAGTTCACACACAGACACACACGCAAGAAAGATGGGAAATATCCAGATAAGCCAAAGGAGAATATTACAACAGAAAATGCTCTTGGGATTTTGATGTGTCGATATCAAGGACATTTTCAGCCATTTTTCAATCTCTCCTTTTATCTTTATAATTTCAAACGCCACTCAAGCCCCACCTCTACCGAGACTTTTCATTAAGTTAGCGCGACAACAAATAACAAAGTTTCCCAGGGTTCATGGTGCCTACCTACACTGTTGGTGCGAGGAGTGCACCACTTAAGAGTAACTGTCTCCTTAAGTCCACTGTCTCGACTCGTACTACCAGCCATGTGCAGGTCGCCTGAACAACAGAAAAAGAGGAGAGATGAAAGGGAGAAACTGAATGTTTACTGTAGTGGTTTTATGGCCAAGCCACTAAAAGCCACAATAATTTAGTGGCCAAAACAATACAGAATATTTTATTATTATTTCTTAAAACCTCACCACTTTTGAAGAACTCAAGATGGGCGTCCCTGTGATGCAGGAGCTCTACGTCGTAATTGGCCGACGTGTTGGCATGCTGCTCCTCCTTCACACCCACAGGAGACGGAGAAGACCAAAAAAAGAGACTTCAGCAAGGTATCCTTTTCATTGACATTGTAGTCATTTGGCAGACACTCTTATCCAGAGCGACTTGCAGTAGTGAGTGCCTATCCACTGCTGTCAAGACAAACAAATACTGCTGCTTCATGTTAACAAGGGTTCGAGAAGTACCAGAAAATGCATAAACCACTGATCTTTGCATCGTCTCTCTTCCGTTTTTCCTATATGGTAATTCCGGTGATGTGAAGATGGATAGCTGTGGTTGTTGCAGTCTAAAGTTTAAGGGTCTGACGTGTATTTCAATGAAAAGGGCTAACCCAGATAAATTACATGGGACTACATGGAGGACAAAAAGATTTGGAGCGAAAGTTAGGAGATAGGCGTCTACCTGCCTATCATGGCTAGGGACTAAATGACTTACTATTCAAATGAGAGAAAGAGAGAGGGAAAGGAAAGGAGGGACAGAGGGTGGTCTGATATCAATACGTACTACTCAACACAGCACAAAGGACCACAACAAGACACTACAAGGAGGGACTGCGACCAATCAACTCTGAGGTAGAGAAGGCACCAACAAGGAGTCATACAGGACATGAGGCCGGGGGGGGGGGGGGGGGGGGGGGGGGGGGGCAAACTACAGGGCACATAATGTGTACATTCTCATCCACCAAACATGCTAACACTCTCAACTCTGATTGGCTGCTGGAATGTCAAGTGGACAATCTGTGGCCAATCAAAAGTGAGGGCTGTTGAGCGTCCGATGGATGGACAAAACCAATCCACACAGCCTTGCGTTCCGCGGTCCCTCTTGGTGTGTGTTTAAGAGTACTGACCTGCTCGCAAACATTTAATGTGGGCTAGCAAAACAGAAAATACAGCATGAAAACAGCAGCGGTTCCAAGAGTCATTTCAACATGATGATGAACAAATAAAGAACAGTGTGTAAAATAATAGTGCACAATGGCTGACGGGGAAGAAGAATGAAGTTTGGGACATTTTGGGGCCGAGGATGGGGTGGGGGTGTGGCAAGGTTAGGGTATCAGAAGGTTGAGGCGAGTGAAGCGATAGGTGCATTGGGTGGAAGGGCCAATAGAAAATGTGTAATGTGTTGGTTTGTGGATGCAGAGAAAATAAGTGGGCGGGTCAGGATAGGTCATTTTGCAGACGGGACGTCGCCCTTTTCAAACGTTCGTCCAACCTTCAAAAATAGCCCATCTTATACCTTAAATAACTAATCTAACATCAGTCATGACATGAAGGAGGCGGGAAAATAGTTAACTCAAGACTGCTAGGACACAGCCCTGAAGGAAGTAATGGGTGGGAGTTAGTGAAAAGGGTGAAAGGTTATAGATGGGGCTGGTGAAGGCCTGAACCTTGGGAGAGCTAGAGGACAGAAGATGTACCTTCATTGGGATGTTGGTGATGGTGGTGGAGGCAAGGTCAAAGTGCTGCTGCACTAGAATGTTGAGTTTGGTGGCCAGGTGCCTCCCTGCCCGCACACTGTGAACCTCGCTGGTCAGCAGAGAGGAGACCTGCCGGTACAGAGGAGGACTATCTAGAACTTTAACACTAACAAAGTAGCATGCAATTTTTTAATTGTATGGCATCTCTATAGAACTTTGTAACTACAGCATGTGGAAATGAGCACACGTTTACAGGATACTAACAGTATACTTTATCTACATCAGATTAAGTATGCGTTTGATATGACAAAGTGTGTTTGGAGCGATGTTATACATATCTAGATTAACTTTAAGACTAGGTCAAAACAGAGTCAATTTAATGCAACCCTGAGAAGGTTTAAACCTACCTCTTTCTTTGGCCGGTCTGAGACCAGGGTGTCCTCTCCTTGAGGGAAGATGTGGACGAGCACCAGCTCACACTGCTGGATAGACATCAGTCTGAAACACAGAGACACATTGGAATGCATCGGAAAGATTCAAGACACTTGTTTAGGATCCTCTCGAAGCCCTTTTAAGATGCCCAATGAAATTAACCCAGTCTAACCAATCTCCTCTAAATCCATTTGAGTTCTCCCATCAAAAATCCCCCCCAAAATCTGACTTCTAAAGTTCATATTTTATCCCCACTAAAGAGTGTAAAAACAGTGTTATTCTCTTCTCAATCTCTCATACCTGTCTGAGCCTGCTGCCATCTTGTTTTGCTCTAGAATGGTCTCCTGCACACAGTCCTCCAGCATTCGCACATGGGTGTCACTGTAACAGACAGAAACACACAATACCCCATTAGGATTTCCATGGATGCCTTCAAATATGGGCATTACTTCAGTATCTACAGGTTCTCAATTAATAACCAGGTTTAACAGAATCAATAGATCATCTCTTTTGGTACTATCCTTCGGTGGCTCACTTTTGGAGTCAGGTCCAGGAGTGGTTGTTAAGTCATAATGTCTGTTCAGAGGGACCTACAAACAGCACTGTTAGGAGATCTGAAAAACCACCATCAATCAATGGGAAATATGAGTATTTATTTTAAGGGAAATCTTGGCACAAACAGAGAGGTTTAAGACCTTCGTAAGTCTTCACAGTAAAATAGAATAATGTATTGCAAAAGGAAATATTAAAACTGTAGTGTACTGGGAAAGATGGGTTAGTCTGTGGACATCTGAGGGTTGGAATTAAGATTGTAGTGGTCAATTTGTCAGGGCATGGACTCTACAAGCTGTCGAAAGCATTCCACAGGGATGGTGGCCCATGTTGACTCCAATGCTTCCCACAGTTGTGTCAAGTTGGCTGGATGTCCTTTGAGTGGTGGACCATTCTTGATATACACGGGAAACTGTTGAGCGTGGAAAACCCAGCAGCATTGCAGTTCTTGACACTCAAACCGGTGCACCTGGCACCAATTACCATATCCCGTTCATAGGCACAAATATTGTGTCGTGCCCATTTACCCTCTGAATGACACACACACACAATCCATGTCTCAATTGTCTCAAGGCTTAAAAAATTCTTCTTTACCCTGCCTCCTCCCTTTCATATATACCAGGGCTCCACAACCCTGTTCCTGGAGAGCTACCCTCCTGTATGTTTTTGTTCCAACACCAGTTGTAACTAACCCGATTCAACCAGCTAATTATAAGAATCAGGTATGCTAGATTTGGGTTGGAGAGAGAATTTACAGGACGGAAGCTCTCCAGGAACAGTGTTGGAGAGCCCCGATCTACAGTGATTGAAGTGGATTTAACAAGTGACATCAATAAGGCATCATAGCTTTCACCTGGATTCACCTGATCAGTCTATGTCAGGGTACCCCAACTGGCGGCCCCAATTTTTTTTTTTATTATTGTTGGACATAAAAGACTGTAAAAAGACCAGCAAATCAGCTCCAAGTGATTTTAATTTCAGAAATCTGTTCCAAAGTATTATCACGCATAATAGAAATGTGTAATTGTATACAAATGTCAGCAAGGTTTGAAGTGCTTAGGGTTTAATCTTCTGTTTGGGCTTCTTGTGGTCAATGTGCAGTCTATACATTATTTGCAATTATGTTCCGGCCCCCTAAACATTCACAAATGAAAAAATAAATAATAATAACATTTTCAAAAATCAGCCTGCAGCTGAATCCAGTTGATGATCCCTGGTCTATGTAAAGTACACTCAGATGTATATATATAATTGTAATGTTTTCCACGGGTCCTACAACTAGTGGAGAGGGGGGGGGGGGGGTAGGGGCATAATGAAAAAATATATATACAGTACCAGTCTAAAGTTTGGACACACCTACTCATTCAAGGGTTTTTCTTTATTTTTTATATTTTCTACATTGTAGTGAAGACATCAAAAGTATGAAATAACACATATGGAATCATGTTGTGAGCAAAAAAGTGTTAAATCAAAATATATTTCAGATTTGAGATTTTTCAAAGTAGCCACCCTTTGCCTTGATGACAACTTTGCACACTCTTGGCATTCTCTCAACCAGCTTCAAGAGGTAGTCAACTGGAATGGATTTCAATTAACAGGGGTGCTATGTTAAAAGTTAATTTGTGGAATTTTTTTCCTTCTTAATGTGTTTGGTAGGGGTGGTATACAGAAAATAGCCTGATTTGGTAAAGCCCATATTATGGCAAGAACAACTCAAATAAACAAAGAGAAATTATTACTTTAAGACATAAGCCAGCAGCATACCACCCTGCATCCTACTGCTGGCTTGCTTCTAAAGCTAAGCAGGGTTGGTCCTGGATGGGAGACCAGATGTTGCTGGAAGTGGTGTTTGAGTGCCAGTAGGAGCCCCCCTTACCTCTGGTCTAAAAAAATATCCCAATGCCCCAGGGCAGTGATTGGGGACAATGCCCTGTGTAGGGCGCCATCTTTCGGATGGGAGGTTAAAACAGGTGTCCTGAATCTCTGTGGTCACTAAAGATCCCATGGCACTTATTGTAAGGGTGTTAACCCCAGTGTCCTGGCTAAATTTCCAATCTGGCCTTCATACCATCACGGTCACCGAATCATCCCCAGTTTACAATTGGCTCATTTATCCCTCTCCCCTGTAACTATTCCCCAGGTTGTTGCTGTAAATGAGAATGTGTTCTCAGTCAACTTACCTGGTTAAATAAAAAAGGTCAGTTAATCCAGAAAATGTCAAGAACTTTGAACGTTTCTTCAAATACAGTCACAAAAACTATCATGGAACTGGCTCTCATGAGGACCGCCACAAGAAAGGAAGACCCAGAGTTACCTCCGCTGCAGAGGATAAGTTCATTAGAGTTACCAGCCTCAGAAATTGCAGCCCAAATATATGCTTCACAAAATTCAAGTAACAGACACATCTCAACATCAACTGTTCAGATGATACTGTGTGAATCAGGCCTTCATGGTCAAATTGCTGCAAAGAAACCACTACTAAAGGACACCAAAAAGAAGCAGAGACTTGCTTGGGCCAAGAAACACGAGCAATGGACATTAGACCGGTGGAAATGTGTCCATTGGTCAGGAGTCCAAATTTGAGATTTTTGGTTCCAACCGCCATGTCTTTGTGAGACGCGGTGTGGGTGAACGTATAATCTCTGCATGTGTAGTTTCCACCGTAAAACATGGAGGAGGAGGTGTTATGGTGCTTTGCTGGTGACACTGTCTGTGATTTATTTAGAATTCAAGGAACACTTAACCAGCATGGCTACCACAGCATTCTGCAGCAATACGCCATCCCATCTGGTTTGCGCTTAGTGGGACTATCATTTGTTTTTCAACAGGACAATGACCCAACACACCTCCAGGCTGTGTAAGGGATAATTGACCAAGAAGGAGAGTGATGGAGTGCTGCATCAGATGACCTGGCCTCCAGAATCACCCGTCCTCAACACAATTGAGATGGTTTGGGATGAGTTGGACCGCAGAGTGAAGGAAAAGCAGCCAACAAGTGCTCAGCATATGTGGGAACTCCAAGACTGTTGGAAAAGCATTCCAGGTAATTGCTGGTTGAGAAAATGCCAAGAGTGTGCAAAGCTCTCATCAAGGCAAAGGGTGGCTGGCTACTTTGAAGAATCTCAAATACATTTTGATTTGTTGAACACTTTTTTTTGCTTACTACATGATTCCATGTGTTATTTTATAGTTTTGATGTCTTCACTATTATTCTACAATGTAGAAAATAGTAAAAATAAAGAAAAACCTGTGAATGAGAAAGTGTGTGGATTTGGGGATTTGAAATTATACAAGTAATGTTATTTGATAGTTCCAAATCTTTCTGTTAATTTCATAGCTGATCTATCCCCTAAAAAAATGGTATTATAATAAATAAACAATAAACAATTATTTACTAATTATGTTAATGTTTACCTCTTGGCGTTTGTGAGGCAGATAATGCGCCCCCTGTTGGCCACCCTGTCAGCAGTGTCCATGAGGGTGGTGCGTGCCTCGTGCTGGTACTCAGTGATCTTACACAGTGACTCCACCGCTGCCACCAGGCCGTGCAGGACGCTGCAACACTCAGGGTCCTCCTGTGGGTTAGGTGGACCCACAGCTGCCAGAGCAGACATGAGCTATCACACGAAAGCAGGTCAAGTCAACAATACATTACAACAAAACCTCTATCTGGACATGATTGGTTAACCTCAAAATGAGACAATGAGATTGGTAGTAGTGTAGTGAGTATTGCAATAACAAAAAGATGTATACTTTCAACAATAGATTGCTTAGAATCATAGAACTGGTGCTGTACAAAATTGCTGCCCTGTTGATAAATAAGCATCCATCTCTCGAAGATGGAAATAAAGTACCTCATGAGTGCTTTGGTCCTCTTGCCTCCAGCTGTTCAGAATGTGGAACTCTGAATCACTCACAATGTAGTTGATCTGAAACATAACCACTGAAGCAATATAATGTGCTGTGCCCAACTCGGAATATGAATGAACACAGACAAGTTGGCCAACGCACAGACAGACTATACTCCGTTCTGACCTGGGCTACAACAGACTAGACCGCCAGGCTATGGGATGGAGGGACTCACCAGTTTCTTGAGGGGGTAAACGTCGTAGAGGATGCGGCAGTACTCCATGGAGCACTCCACAGCACAGGTCCACAGGGACTTGGACACTGGGGCCAGCGGGATCATGCCCTGGCCACGGCTCTTGGTCAGCACGTCACACTCCACCTGCTGCCGACTGGACTCTGCCATATAAGGGCAGTGGTCGACCACGAAGGCTGTCTTGTGGGAGACTGAGAACATCATCCCTGGTTCAGCCCTGTGTGAGTTCTGCTGAGGTGATAGGAGATATTTCGTCTGGTGTTAAAATACCATCTCTTCTCAATTTAGATAAAAAGAGCAAGGCACCAGTAACGTTAGCTAGCTGCAGCCTACGTACTGACACCAATTTACATTGCTAATATATACAGTAGCTAACTAGGCTGAAAGAGAAACATGCCCTATGACAATGTCCTTTAGCTAGCTAACGTAAGTTAGCTGAGATAAGTTACCCTGGCCCCTGCAATGTCGTTAGGATAACGGTCGTTAGCTAGCTTGCTTACTTAACTTGGCTAGCTAGATTTAATTACAAGCGTTAGCTAGCTAGCTAGTTTCCAGAACGATTAAAAAACTTCATTGCTACGTTAGCTAGCTAGCTAAGTAGTGGGTGAGCCGTCTGCAGAAGTACCTGGGACCGATGAGACTGAGGCGCGTCGATTTGCCAACGTTAACCCAAGCTAATGTTGGTTTAGTTTGCTATCCAGATTAGCTATCAAACATAGTTAGCTTAGAAATGAGTCTAAATTAAAGTAAGGTTTTCACACCATATAGCACCCGTATTGTATGGTTCCTTTCCACCAACGAAAATATGGATTGTAGTTGTACAACTAAGTTAATAGCTATCTATGTAGGTAATAAAAAAAACGACATAATGCTGAAGCAAAAAAAAATCAGAGGCGGCTGTAGATGTTATTGATGGAACCATGTCCGTCGTGTATGGATGGTCCGTGTCTTACTTCAACATATTTTCATGGTTCCTGTCTTCTTTGCTTAGATAAATTGAGCAGGGTTCCCCAAGTGGAGGCCCGCGGACCAAATTTGGTTTAATTTGACCCCCAAGTTTTCAGAATTTTCATTGTTGGACATAAAAGGCTATAAAACACCAGGAAAATAGATCCAATTGATGTTAATTTTGGAAATATGTCCCCAAGTATTCCCACTCATATGTTTTTCATTTAACTAGGCAAGTCAGTTAAGAACAAATTCTTATTCTTTCTTATTCTTCTTTACAATGACTTTCGGTGACTGGCCCAACGCTCTAACCACTAGGCTACCTGCCGCCACGTATTTGATTGTATGCCAAAAATATATAAATGTATTGGATTTATATAGCACTTTTCTACCAACTGAGCTACCATTTTTGTGTCAGAACATTCACCATACATCAGCTATCAGGTGGAGAGGTGAGGAGTGATGTATGCCAATTAGGAATGAGGGGGATGATTAGGCGGCCATGATGGAATGTGGCCAGGTTGGGAATTTAGCCATGACACCGGGGTGAAAACCCCTACTCTTACAATAAACTTCATGGGATTTTGAATGACCACAGAGTCAGGACACCAGTTTTAACGTTCCATCCGAAAGACGGCCCCCAATGTTCCTAAACGTAATCAAGGTTTGAAATTATTCTGTTTTAGTCAAATATTAAATCTGTTTAGGCTTCTTGCGGTCAATTTGAAGTGTACGAATATGTTTTTATTATGTTCCGCCCCCCAGACCATCCTCTCGAGAAAAAATTGGCCCATGGCTGAATTTAGCTGATGATCCCTGCTGTTGAAAATGTGCACAATCCATGTGCAGCATATGACACGTTCAATTTAAATATTTTTCATTTAAATCGTATAAATCATGTATTTTGACAAATCATGTATTTGCTTTCATTTCAATTTGTCATTGTGGCTATACTCTGTATTATGATAAGAAAGGTTGGAACAGTATTTGTCAGGGCACAATTATGATGGGGAACAGTATCTATTTGATAGGGAACAGTATAAGGAACAGTTGACCCAAACCTATCTGATGGGGTATCAGTACCTGATAGGAAGCAAAGATGGGGAACAAAAGTATCTGCGAACACTGTGATATGGAACTTATTTAATGGGAAACCGTATGGGAACAGTAGGTACATTGAATATGGAACAGGGAACAGTAGGTCTATCTAATATGGAACAGTATCTGACAGGGAATTTGGTTGGGAACAGAACAAATAACAAGATGTGCTCGATATTCATTGTCAACACTCAAGATATAAAATTCAAAAGGGACTCGCACATCTGAGCGATCTTTGTTGCAGGTGCATGGTAACAGTTTAATAAGATGAGAAAAAAAGAAGAAACCCGCACACTGCTCTTGCTAGTATCACTGCTCTTTATTAAGCTTTATGTATCGGCCTCAAGGCCTTCGTCAGAGCTTTTTTTGTTTTTTGAAAAAGCTCTGACGAAGACCTTGAGGCCGATACGTAAAGCTTAATAAAGAGCAGTGACACTACCAAGAGCAGTGTGCGGGTTTCTCAAGACATGAAATTGCACAATATATGAATGGATGTCAAACGATTGTTCAATTAAATGTGAGGTATTTTGGCCTTCCTACTGTTATGTTAATTTTGCTCATTTCATCACTGCTTTTTCAGGACCCCTAAGGTCTTTGACGCCCCTCAGGGGCCGCCTGGTTGAGAATCACAGACCTATAATCAGCAAATGCAATAATAACATTTTCCAATGAGAATCATTCATTGCATATGGAAACTGGAAAACAGTTTCATATTACAATACGAGCCTAAAGAATGCTGTTGCATATATGTATATATATATATATATATATATATACAGTCAATTATTAGACCGTACTTATGTGGGCGTAACAAAGCTGCCCGTCCTGCCAAGTCGCTCAAAAACGGATCTCGGAAATGGCAG
Organism: Salvelinus fontinalis; assembly: GCF_029448725.1. Lineage (NCBI taxonomy): Eukaryota > Metazoa > Chordata > Actinopteri > Salmoniformes > Salmonidae > Salvelinus > Salvelinus fontinalis. The sequence goes on along the minus strand of NC_074675.1, from coordinate 14,553,559 downwards.
ACCTACATTGGTTTGATAACAACATTGTGGGAGGAAACCCGTCTGTCGGAGACTACTAAAAAAACACCTCCTAAAGTACCCATAGCACTCATAGGACTACCCCACCCATTCTCTCAAGTTTGAACTTGATCTAAAAAGCATGCAATGTTTTTTCATTTGAAACAATGTTGAGAAATAAAGTGGGAACTTTTGAAATACATGCAGCTCATTGGCGGTGATCTTACATGAATCGTTAATTCCGCTGTAACATTTTGCTATCCAGGTTTAACCGTTGATGACTTGTTGTGATATGTGACATATTTGAGATGAATGAGAGTGGGGACAACATTCTTGAAATGGATTCTTTGTCCGAGACAAATTTAGATGGCGACACGGAGATAGAGATGGGAATGGAAGTTGGTGAGTTAACGTAGATTTCATTATCTTTTGCAACGTGAGAGGATTTATTGCAAGAGAAAATGGCGGAATAATGAAGCCTTCCTCTGTAACCTTTCGTTTCCGCCTATCATGAACCAAAATTGTATTTTATTTGCTCAAATGTTATTCTGTTGTGTCCCTTATATATTTTCTCCTTTGTTATTTCAAACTTTAAAAAGTATGCAATAACAGTATTGACTTTTGGCACCACCCTTGCCCTCTGTAATGAGAGTGTTTTGCTTAGCTGAGGAACACTCAACTCAGTTATCTGTTGTATCTGCCTCTATCTATCTGTGTAACGGCAGTCTAAGTCGTCCTCCTCCTCAGACGAGGAGAGGCGAGAAGGATCAGAGGACCAATACGCAGCGTGGTAATTTTCCATAATGAATTTAATCAACACAAAACAATACACTATACAAAATAACAAAAGAACATACCGTCACAGTCCTAGCTGGTGCAGACCACAAACACAGAGACAGGAAATAACCACCCACAATCCCCAACACAAAACAAGCCACCTATATGATTCTCAATCAGGGACAACGATTGACAGCTGTCTCTGATTGAGAACCATATTAGGCTGAACACAGAAACAGACGAACTAGACACACAACATAGAATACCCACCCCAACTCACGCCCTGACCAACTAAACACATACAAAACAACAGAAAACAGGTCAGGAACGTGACAATCTGCCTCAATATACCCTACACTATACGTTATCATAAACTTCATTATCATCAGTGTTTATGAAACTGTAGTAAATTAGTTTGGACTCAAACTGTCTCTGCAACTGTCAGTCCAAGGTCACTCATGCACAGGCACACCTTCGATGCTCTCAGTGTTTACCATGAAGGATGCTCCATACCACTTCTTACAATGCAGCGAATTTTGGGTGTCGTGACCGGGACTCGAGCCTAAATATCTGTGGTTGTTAGGCTAACACGGTAGCCATTACACCAATAAGTCAGACTCAATTGACGAGGTCACTAGTTGTTGAACTAAGGTCGCTGGAATACATAAATATTCCTTTATCACACTGGTGGACATAGCATAGGCTAACAACCACACTGATTCACAGATGCAAGATTTTAGTCATAGCCTATGGCTGGCTGCACAGCTTGCCCCTACTATTATTGGCCCAATGTACACTCCCACTTTCCCACACAATCAAATATCCTTCGATCGTCGGGATCTTCGGACAGTTTGTTAATAACTAGATCATTACTTTGTAGTTAATAAAGAGTTTATTTCCAAAATTCTATATCCACCAATTTTCAACATTTGTGTTAAAAAGATATATAATCAGAAATGATTGCTTATGGTTACCTTCATGTGTGTTTAAAATATTATTATTTTTTTTTTATACATTTTGAATGTGTATGTTAAACACTATATACTATATATTAAAACAACAATACATTGACAATACCAATGGCTGCTCCCATCAGTAGGTGCTCTGGTCAGTGGGTGCGCTCGTCCCCACCTGCCCCAAGAGGCCTGAAGAGCGAAGCCCCTCCCCCCGCCCCTAGGGATTTTCCAAGGGCGGGTAGGACTGAGCCCCTCCCAACATTCAGGAGGGCATGGAAGCGAGCGCATCCACCAGCACAGACACTGCTCACAGCATGAAACCAAAACACAAAACATAAATAACTAAATGCAAAACATACAATAATCACATCCCCACCCTCACCCCTGATTGGAGGACCTCAAACATTTATACTGTGCATGTGTGTATATATTTATTCCCACACTCATTATTTCCAACCTTTAGACAGCCACAGATCAACCCAGCTTTCCCAGTGAATCCTAATTCTACCATTTCCTCTTGCTACATCCCTCCATTCTCCCATGGTGTCTCACTAGGGACTTGAAACTCCCGTCTGCAACATTTCTGCTGAAATTGACCCCAAAATAAACATTTTACCCAACAGCACAATGTTATTTCATATTGACTGACTGTGGTCCTTCAAATCCCCCCAAAATGCAGTTTGTAGGTCCAACCGTGCCCTGATATTATGACATAACATCCATTCCTGGACTCCAAAAACAAGCCACCGATGGACAGTACCAAAAGAGATACTCTTTGATTCTGTTTCCACATGGCAGAGTCTGCACAGGGCTGACTGTTTAATGTCCGATATACAGAGCATTCTTTTTGTAGCGAGAATTTCATATAATAGCTTAAATTGAAAAGAACGGATTGTACTTTACTAAACAATTTATATATATTTTTTTTTTTTACTTTTACTTTTACTTCACTTCCTAAAGAAAATGAATTACTTTTTACTCCATACATTTGTCATGACGCTAGCCCTTTCAGAGAATTGGCTAGCAGAGATGTGAACAACCCCCCCTCTCCTGTTAGGGGGGAGGGGGAGGCAGTTTTACGACTTTACAACCACATCGTCAATTCCTTTCAGATACACTTCTCTCATTGCCCATGCAGTATGGAGAGAGATAATTTCACAGTAAGACAAAGAGGCTCTCCCGCCCAATTCTACTACATCCCAGAATTGGAGAATTAAACATTATTCATAATTTAGAGAATGTGGAAACGGTCGGTGGCGAAGTCAGCTATGACCCTGTCAGTTTTGTTTCATGTTTGTGACCTCATGAAAGACAATACAGCCACATTACCCTAACTCTGTTAATACAGGTTCCTCAGTTATGAGGCTTGCATCTAATTCTTGTATAAAATGAATGAGTAAAAATTAAACTATTTGTGAAATGATATAATGTGATGTTAACCTTTAAAATTAAAAAATGGTCTTCCCTGTAAAGTTTAACTAAGTCAGTAGCCACGCCCAAGTGAATAGACAATGGTTGGAAATTATGAACCAACCACTTTTCTACATTTCTATAAAAGCCCCCATGACCCAAAGTCACCTAAGTTCCAAATAACGGGAGGACTTGTCAAGAACACTGACCAACGAGGATGAATCTCCAGAGTGAGATGAACCTCTCAGACCATGTGAACCTCTCACACGACAACCCGGAAGATTCTACAAAGGACGAGGGAGACATCGACTGGGCAAACCAGACACTCACATCACCAGCTCAACTATCGAAGTCAGCTTCACATAAATACAATGAATTGCGTTTCCAAATGAGCGATCGTTAGTGGCATATGTATTTATGTGAGAATAGCTTCCCAGGTCCGATAGAGACCCATGTCCTTAGTCTTCCTCTGAATTTACTGTGTTATAACCACACTGTTTTGTGTTGTTTAGTCCACTAGGGATGGTATTTTACTGTATAATGTTATCATGAATTGTATATTCTGTAATTGTGTAATTAGTTAGTAAAAATAAATGATTGAGCAAATTGATGTATGGATGATTATAGTAAAGGCTGGGTTCGTGCAGATAGCCAAGAATTTTACGTCGTTTGGAATGAGAACTGATGAGGTAGTAATTCATTAATAGAAGACTGTATTCGATAAGATATGAAAATATCTTTAAAATCGATTCAGGGAAAAGACTATAAAAATGTTCTTGTGGTGCCCCGACTTCCTAGTTAATTAAAGTTTACATTATTAGTTTAATCACGTGATAATAATTACATATAGAGAATTGATTTGATAAAATAACAGTCTTCACATTTAATAACAAGCCAGAGACACGACACATTTTCCCTGATACTCAAAAGAACTCAATACATTTTGAATGCTTAGCAGGAAAGGAAAAGGGTCCAATTCACGCACTTATCAAGAGAACATCCCTGGTCATCCCTACTGCCTCTGATCTGGCGGACTCACTAAACACACATACTTTGTTAGTAAGTCATGTCTGAGTGTTGGAGTGTGCCCCTGGCTTTCCAAAAAAAATTGGGCCATCTGATTTGCTTAATAGAAGGAATTTGAAATGATTTGTATTTTTACTTTTGATACTTAAGTACAGTTGAAGTCGGAAGTCTACATACACCTTAGCCAAATACATTTAAACTCAGTTTTTCACAATTCCTGACATTTAATCCTAGTAAAAATTCCCTGTCGTAGGTCAGTTAGGATCACCACTTTATTTTAAGAATGTGAAATGTCAGAATAATAGTAGAGAGAATTATTTATTTCAGCTTTTATTTCTTTCATCACATTCCCAGTGGGTCAGAAGTTTACATACACTCAATTAGTATTTGGTAGCATTGCCTTTAAATTGTTTAACTTGGATAAAACGTTTTGGGTAGCCTTTCACAAACTTCCCACAATGAGTTGGGTGAATTTTGGCCCAGTCCTCCTGACAGAGCTGGTGTAACTGAGTCAGGTTTGTAGGCCTCCTTGCTCGCACACGCTTTTTCAGTTCTGCCAACAACTTTTCTATAGGATTGAGGTCAGGGCTTTGTGATGGCCACTCCAATACCTTGACTTTGTTGTCCTTAAGCCATTTTGCCACAACTTTGGAAGTATGCTTGGGGTCATTGTCCATTTGGAAGACCCATTTGCGACCAAGCTTTGACTTCCTGACTGACGTCTTGATATTCAATATATACAAATATTTTTCATCCTCATGATGCCATCTATTTTGTGAAGTGCCCCAGTCCCTCCTGCAGCAAAGCACCCCCTCAACATGATGCTGCCACCCCCGTGCTTCACGGTTGGGATGGTGTTCTTCGACTTGCAAGCTTCCACCTTTTCCCCCCAAACATAACAATGGTCATTATGGCCAAACAGTTCTATTTTTGTTTCATCAGACCAGAGGACATTTCTCCAAAAAGTGCGATCTTTGTCCCCATGTGCAGTTGTAAACCGTAATCTGGCATTTTTTATGCCGCTTTTGGAGCAGTGGCTTCTTCCTTGCTGAGCGGCCTTTCAGGTTATGTTGATATAGGACTTGTTTTTACTGTGGATATAGATACTTTTGTACCTGTTTCCTCCAGCATCTTCACAAGGTCCTTTGCTGTTGTTCTGGGACTGATTTGCACTTCTCACACTTAGTTTGAAGGTAGGCCTTGAAATACATCCACAGGTACACCTCCAATTGACTCAAATTATGTCAATTAGCCTACCAGAAGCTTCTAAAGCCATGACATAATTTTCTGGAATTTTCCAAGCTGTTTAAAGGCACAGTCTACTTAGTGTATATAAACTTCTGACCCACTGGAATTGTGATACAGTGAGTTATACGTGAAATAATCTGTCTGTAAACAATTGTTGGAAAAATTACTTTGGTCTTTGTCACGTTCGTCGTAATCCTCCTCGTCTGAGGAGGAGTAAGGATCGGACCAAAACGCAGCGTGGTTAGAATACATACTTAATTTAATAAACGAAGACGAAACGAAGAACACTTGACAAACTATACAAACAACAAACGAACATGAAGCTATATAACAAATAGTGCTGACACTAAAACACTACACATTGACAATAACCCACAACCCACAATACAAAACAGGCTACCTAAATATGGTTCCCAATCAGAGACAACGCAAAACACCTGCCTCTGATTGAGAACCATATCAGAAATAGACAAACCAGACATACAACATAGAATGCCCACACAGATCACACCCTGACCAACCAAAACATAAAACATACAAAGTATCTGGAGCATCAGCATTTGTGAGTTTGATTACAGGCTCAAATGGCCAGTAACAAAGACTTTATTCTGAAACTCGTCATTCTATTCTTGTTCTGAGAAATGAAGGCTATTCCATGCGAGAAATTGGCAATAAACTGAAGCTCTCGTGCAACGCTGTGTACTACTCCCTTCACAGAACAGCGCAAACTGGCTTTAACCAGAATAGAAAGAGGAGTGGGAGGCTCCGGTGCACAATTGAGCAAGAGGACAAGTACATTAGAGTGTCTAGTTTGAGAAACAGACGCCTCACAAGTCCTCAACTGGCAGCTTCATTAAATAGTACCCGCAAAACACCAGTCTCAATGTCAACAGTGAAGAGGCAACTCCTGGATGCTGGCCTTCTAGGCAGAGTTGCAAAGAAAAAGTCATCTGATGCTCCAGATACTCAACTAGTCTAAAGAAGGCCAGTTTTATTGCTTATTTAATCAGCCCAACAGTTTTCAGCTGTGCTAACACAACTGCAAAATATTTTTCTAATGATCAATTAGCCTTTTAAAATGATCAACTTGGATTAGCTAACACAACGTGCCATTGGAACACAGGAGTGATGGTTACTGAAAATGGGCCTCTGTACACCTACATAGATATTCCATTACAAATCTGCCGTTTCCAGCTACAATAGTCATTTACAACATTAACAATGTCTACACTGTATTTCTGATCAATTTGTTGTTATTTTAATGGACAAATAAATGTGCTTTTCTTTCAAAAACAAGGACATTTCTAAGTGAGCCCAAACTTTTGAACGGTAGTGTATATTTGTTTTACATTGTTTGCAAACTGATATGTGACACGTATTAATTCCAAAATAACATGCAAAACAGGCAATGAATGATGGGTCGCCACTGAACTTATCTAATGGGGAACAGTATGGTGGGGACCCGTAGGTCTATCTAATATGGAACAGTATAGGGAACAGTATCTGACAGGGAATTTGGTTGGGATCAGAACAGATAACAAGGGGTCACATTTTAAGAGTAAAATATGTGGTCTATATTTATTGTCAACACTCAAGATATGAAATTCCACAATATGGATGTCAAACAATCTTTCAATTAAATGTGAGATATGTTGACCATACTGTTATGTTCAATTTGTTTGCTTTGTCCCTACCTTTTCAGGACTCCAAGCTCTTTGAGGACACCCACGGGCCCACTGGTTAATAATAACCAGCAAACGCAATAATAACATTTCCCAATGACAATCATCCATTCACTGCATATGAAAATCGGAAAACGACAACTACACTACGGGCCACGAATGCTATTCAGACAGTTTATGTGGGCGTAACAAAGCTGCCAAATCGCTCAAAAACTAGGCTGGTGGGAGGGAACCGGTCTGTCTAGAGAGACTACTCAAAAACCCGCCTCCTAAAGTACCCATAGTCCGTATAGGACTACCCACCCACTCTTTCAAATTAGAATTTGTTTTGAAAAGCATGCACCGTTTTTTCTTTTGAAACAATGTTGACAAATAAAGTTTGTCAACTTTTGGAACACATGCAGCTCATTGGCAGTAATCTACATGATGTGTTATTCGCGCGGTTCAATTTTCCAGACAACCCTCCACTTTTAACCATTTATGACTTGTGATATGTGACAGATTTATTAAAATTAGTGAGAACGGGTACAACGACAATTTTAAAATGGATTATGTGTCCGAAACAGAATTGGAGGGCGACACCGAGATAGAGATGGGTATGATAGATGACGTCGGTAAGTTCACGTGGATTTCATTATCTTTCGCGACACAAGATATTTTATCGCAAGAGAAAAGGGCGGAAGAATGTAGGCTTCCTTTGTAGCCTTTCGTTTCCACCTATCATGAACCATATGCTACGCTACGCTATTCAAAATATTGTTTTTTTGTGCACATTTCTTTTCTTGTCAAATGTAATTATGTTGTACACCTTATATGTTTTCTCCTTTATTATTTCATACGTTCAAGAATTATGCAATATCTACTGACTTTTGTCACCACCATTGCCCTCTGTAATGAGAGGGTTCTGCTCTACCTTACACTATACATGATCATAAACTTCATTATCATCTACCACAGTGTCAATAATACTGTAGTGAATTAGAGGGTATCCTAACTGAGAATCAAACCCAGTCACTGACTGGTCAATCCTTCCTTTGGAAAGTAAGCTCCAATGTTTCCAAATCTCTTTATGCACAGGCACACATTCCATGGCCTCAGTGTTTACCATGAAGGATGCCCCATCCCACTTCTGACACCAGTGCAGCGAATGTTGGGATATCTGTGGTTGTCAGGCTAAGGCCTTAGCCAATACACCAAGAGGTCCGACTTACTTGACTACGTCGCTAGTTGTACTAAGGTCGCTGGAATACATAAGTATTCCTTGAGCACACTGGAGGACATAGCAATAGATAGGCATAGGCCAAACAACTGCATTGATTACATTCACAGATGCCAGATTTCAGTCATAGCCTATGGCTGACTGCACAGCTTTCCCCTACCCCAGTCTAAATTCACAAGAAACGAACATATTTTTGGCCCAATGTAGACTCCCACTCTCCTACAATGTATCAATTCTCTGGGATCAGGCAGGTTTTCATTACTAGATAACTACTTGATAATAGTTGTAGTTTCAGGTTATATATGCACGGAGGGAAGGGCCTGAAAAAAATCCACATCGATTTATGTGTTTTATACCCTCTCCATTTAACAAAGTACTTCGAAAGTGCTTCCAACAAGTGCTGGTGCTTCATCAGTCTGTCTTTCTACCATGAGCTAGTAAACATAGCCTTTGACCTGGTCTAGCATCAGTACAAGCAGGCTCAGCGTAGCATGTCTGTTCCTAGGGAAGTACTCTACAGGGGGAAAAGGGTTGCCTGTATAAATTACATAGCTAGGTGGATGATTTTGCTGAAGATAAAGATTGTATTGTGTCTCATATGTTCACAGTCAAACTTGGAGAAATGCATGACACATGGCATGCAGTATGCAAGTATTTAAGTATTTCTGGTAACTTCAAAGGATCTGCATGCCAAACAAGTGAGAAATATTGCATACAAGCAAGTCAAGTGAAGAACATCAGGCATGCTTCAATTCAATAACATTGGAAGATTTTTAAATAATGTTTTCAGCACAGTTTTATTAGCACAGTTGCTATCAACTTGTCGAATGGAGGTACTTGCCTAAGAGACTTAAACAAACTATTCCATCATGGAGTATCTGAGTTTGAACATTTACAGTCTTTTCCAGGGCGTTACTAAGGGTAATGTTTTCCAAACACCATCTGATTCCAGTTACATTAGGTTTCCATAGTACTTCCTACCATGGGACGTTTAGAAGTTTTCCAGATGGAATGTCATCTGTTGTGTAAAGTATGAATGTAGTACCAGACACAATAAAAACTAACATTTAACGGAATGAACCCAATTTAATGTGGGTTGTTGAATGTGCTTTACTTTGGTATTATATTCCCCTCTGAAATAAAGATCTGAGTACTTTGCACTGGTGCATATGCTCATTAAATCTGATAATGCATAATAATCTGCTGGGCCTTGTCAGAGTCTTGTTGGTTAAGAAGAGTCAAATCTCCATCAAGATCTTGTCATGCATGTCTCTCATGTCTTTAATACATGTTTTGTTGGGGGGGCAGTCTATTCTCAGGAGTTTTTGCCAACCTTTGAGACTATACCTGAGGGGGCATCAGTGCCCAAAGTGGAGAAGGTGAGTCTCAACCCTTTAAATTGTATAACATTTCTGCATTATGAAAATGATTAGTACGCACAACTTTGATAGTAGTTGTAGTATTAGTTTGAGCTGCCAATGAATAACTTTTCAATGAATACCATATTTGTATGGCTTGTTCTTGCATTTATTTCACCAAGAGGGATGTGGATGAATTCGCTTTTGTATTTTCATATGCAGAAAATGCGTGAATCAATGTGCCAAATATCTGTAATTACAAGAGAGGTCTATGTTTGATCCCAATCCAAATGTGGACTGTTATCGTTCATGGAACAAAAAAGGGTGTGTCACTTTTTGCCGTTGTAGACTCTTCCCTCCCTCTCCCATCTAAGTCTGATGTCAGTTGAGAAAGACGTAGTCTTGTAGGGTCTCGTACAAGCACAGTGAGGCTGTCTGTCAGTCCCTCTCTCGTTAAAGGACATGTATGATATCATGGAAGAAGAAGAGTTTGAGTTTGAGGCTGTGGAGCTACCAGATATCACTGTGGAGCTACCAGATATCGCCTGTTGTTTTTGCCCACAGGCTGAGTTCAACGGCAAATCTGACTCTCTGTTCTTCAATGATGGGGTTAGACGGATCGACTTTGTCTTAGTCTATGAAGATGAGGACATGAAGGAGATTGACAAAAATAGAACGTTCCAGAAACGTAAAGTAAGTGCATTTCTAGTGGCAGATTGTGAGTCTAAGTGTCCTTATTCACTTTCAACATGATCAGCAGGTTTCTGTCTAACAGAAGTTAAAAACAGTATTCCTACTGTGCTGTGAAAAGCATGTTTGAAATGATATGCAGTTTCACAATGTAAGCATACTTTTGAGGAATATGTGAATCTAAATGTGTTTTCTTAAAGCTTAAGAGGAGTACTGTACTATCTATGAAACAAGTTACTAAACCCGCATTCCATCAAAGATGTTAACTTGTAGGAATCAGTGTTATGTTCCGTCATAGAAGCTGGTGTTGTATTATGCCAGGACCTAAGGCATTCACACAACACTTTCTCATTGTACACCCGGATAATTGACTTTGAATATTTGTACAGGGAGTTTTTCTTTGCTGCAGTCACGGTGTGTCAGTTCTAAGGTATCCCTATGATTAATATGAGGCCATTTACAAATGTACAATAATTTTATCATCATATGCCAAATAAACATACCAAAATAAAACATGAGGAAACTCTAGACAGGGTGTTGCAAATGCAGGTATGTTGTGTACTGTATTACACACTTTTATGAAAGAAATCTCTGTTTCACAATATCGATCACAACAAGGTGACAGAAATGTAACATACACTAACATACACTATGCACTATCCTTGCAAATGTCAAAATATCATTTTCTAAATGTCAGATTTTGGCACATCATAATGGCTGAAATAACAAGTAAATGCACCTTTGATAGAGGTAACATTTGTGATTCACCAACAATCCCCCATATGTTGAATTAATGTTTTACAATGAATGGTTTGTGAGCAGGGAGTATTGAAAGCAGCAGGAGTGTACACGCCTCCTATGCAGCTGTGGTCGCTTATGTTGCCAAGCTCTTGATGTCATGACCCATTGGGGCTATTATGACATGCCCAGACTAGACACTCCATTATATAGACACTCCATTATACTGAAGTGCTGCTGTGGTGGTTTTAATGCACTTTCACAGACGGAGAGGGAAAAGGAGTCAAAATTCCACTTCCCTAGAAACTGACCCTTTAGTCATTCCCAACCCAGTTATATATCCTGTATTTACAATTCTCTACAAGTATTGTGGATGCACGTAACAGAAGCATACAGACGTACAGTATGTAGTAGCAATGTATTTTGATTGACCAATGAGCTTTTATTTATTTGACGTGGTTTTATCAGAAGTCTTGTATCGTACACACAATTCCCATATAGATGTAGTCAGTTTCATACATGGTTGAAATCAGTCAGTGCATTGCTATCCATTGAGGGGAAATAAGTCAATGTAATGTCAATATAATGACACTTTTAATTCATTATTTACTATACACAACCACAGTTAAGATGGGATAAAAGTAATAATGTATTAGATATTACATTTTACATTTGTAAAGCACTTGTCATTACAAGAGTAATAACAGAAACAGATTTGATCTCATCCAATAAGGAAACAGAAGGGGCAGTGTTACAAACACAGGATCCATTGATTTAACATCCTGTATTCTCTTCCCTAGCAACGCAGAGAGTACTTTGAGGCCAGCTTGATGAAGATGGGGATGGAACTAGAGGCTGCCAGATCTGTGAGTGGCCACATAATGCATTTTACAAGGACTGGCTTTATGTATTGACTCTGCTGTTAGCTTGCAGAGTGGGGTTGAGTGTGTAGATCTTCAGGGACGATTGGATGGAAACAATATTTAGTATTTTACATTCGTTTGGTCTGAAATGGTAGAGAAATACCTAATGTTTGTTTTTGTTACATAGTTTTATTATCATGCTGCTTATTTAAGTGACCTTGTGGATCTTGTTTTTGGCTGCATTTTAGATGGCAGACAGAGTTGTTTTACAAAGTTTTCCTTTTAACAGCCAACTATTTCCTCAGAAAGGGTTGAGATTGAATTGCAGTGGAAAACTATGGCACCAATCCCATTATTTGAGTAGTTTCCCAAATATTGGCAAACTTTAGTGGTATTTCATGGAATAGGATCAATGAGTTAACATTGATAAACACAGAGCCAACTTATGATTTTGTAGATAATAAAGTATTGCATTAGATTTATGTGATGTTTTAGTACTTGTTTTATGTCAAGGATGTAATTTGTGATCATGGCAATGTCTTCTTAATTGCCCCTTAGGGGATTACTGAAGTTGTAATATATTTAGTTGAAATGAAAAGGGCTGCCTTATCTTGTTGTTTTATCTTCGTCATTCCGACAAGGTGGTAGATGAGAAGCTGTTGTTCGTCAAGGTGCACATGCCCTGGGATGTGCTGTGTACCTACGCCGAGGTCCTCCACATCAAGCTGCCCATTCAGCCCAATGACCTGTCCACCACGTCCTCACCCTTCAACTTCCTCAGCTGCATCACCAGACACTTCTACCCCAGCGAGGACCTCATAGCCAAGGAGACTGAGTACTTTACTGCCCCGTTCGAGAAGGACAGGCTGGAGTACTTCTACGTGAAGGACCGGGACCTCTTCTTCACGCCATCCATGAGGAGTAGAATGGCAAGTGCACTGCTTTCTTTACCTCATTATGGAGTATAAAACCCAAAGTCAACCAATAAAGGGTTAAAGATGCAGCAGCGCACTAGATTTTGATAGAGATTAAAAATATATCAATTAAAAGAAGTCACCTTATTGACTTTCTTTCGGTAGTTTAAGCATCTCAGGTTTCTGATGCTGCTAAATGGTGTTGGAAGATATTTTGTCTGTAGACCACTTAGATTGGTTATTCAGCCCTTTGGTTATTCAGCCCTTGCGCTATGAAAATATCAATGTACCTATACTTAAAACATAGTGTTAACACTCTTCTTAACACTTCAATGATAACAGAATGGTTGGTCTTCCTCCTCAGGCCTACTACATCCTCAGCCGAGCCCCCTATGAGGTGCGAGGGAACATCAAGAAGTTTGGTGTCACAAAGCTGCTCGATGGGGGGGTGTACAAGGCTGCTTATCCCTTACATGATGTGAGTGGCGGTGAAGAGCGGGGTGGCACTAGTAACTGACAACATAGTACATTAAACACCAATCGATCTGTGAAAAGACTGAGCAGTGTTTTTATGGACTTTTTAGTTTTGTTTTCTGTGAACTTACTTTAGTGCAGATTCAACGTCAGGTCGAAAGAAGATGAGTGCCCCAATGAGAGATACCTCCTGTATAACGAGTGGGCTCACCCTAAAAGTTTCTATAAGATGCAGCCACTTGATCTCATAAGGTAATTCATGCTTTAATCTACTTTCGCAAAAATGCACATTGCATGCACATCGCTGCTTTAGCATAATAAGGTGTTGAGAATTATTATTCCAAACAGAATGTGCTTAGAGGCCTAATCATTGTAATTACGGAAAATATGGGATGGAAATAATAACATTTTCTTTCATTTTCTCACAGAAAGTATTATGGGGAAAAGATTGGAATTTACTTTGCTTGGCTGGGCTTCTATACAGCCATGCTCGCCCTCGCTGCCATTGTTGGACTTGGCTGTTTCATTTATGGGTACACGACTCAAGAAACAAGCACCTGGAGGTATGTTTAAAACTCAAAGAAAGTACTTCAGAAACCCACAACACCATAGAAATATATTACAAGTTGCTAAATCTAGTGTATATCAAATGAAGATCAATTATTTACACATAAGGTTAAGTAGAGTAAATATAAGTTGATTGATGTTCCTTCCATGCCGTTCCCTGACACTCTAACTGTGTGAAAACCCAATGATTAACAACTTTGTTGCATCTTGTTGTTGAGTTTTTGGTGAAGTTTGACCCATCTGTTCTGTTCATTTATTGGACAGCAAAGAGGTGTGCGACCCTTTGATTGGAGGAAATATTGTGATGTGTCCGCAGTGTGATAAGGAGTGCACATACTGGAGGCTGAACAGCACCTGTGAATCTTCTAAAGTAAGTAATGCATTAGGGTTCACTAATTCCGGTCCATGGCTGTACAGGTTTTCTCATTCACTCACATGGTTAATTCAGAGTGATTATGATTATGAAAGTGACTTTAATGGATACTGAGTCCCTTAAAATTATATTTGCCAATGCTTGTTATGTCAGACTGTTTTCTCAGACTCCTTGGCCCATGAGACATGCTACAAGTCATATTAAACCTTTTTGAACAGGGTTTGTTTTCATATAAATTTACAAAGAGTCATGGATGGAGAGAAAAAATGATGTGAAAAGCTAAGTATTTCATGTGATCTTGTTTTCCTTTGTTTTCCAGAAACTGTGCATATTTGATAACTATGGGACGCTGGTGTTTGCTGTCTTTATGGCCATTTGGGGTGAGTCATTTAATTAATTAAACTTACCAAATGTTCAAATGTAGAGGTTTCAGAAACTGTATTATTTTAGTGTGTAGTTTTGTTGATATAAGCTTATTAGCAATTAGATGTTGCATGATAATCATAGTAGAGTTTTCCTCAGCACATGCTACAGTCTAGGACCAGGCAAGTAAAATAAAGCTTTACACTCTTGTTCCCATCCTGGGTCTAGTGACCGTGTTTCTGGAGTTCTGGAAGCGCTACCAAGCAGAACTGGAGTATGAGTGGGACACCGTGGAGTTCCTGGAGCAGGAGGAGCAACCTCGTCCCGAGTATGAGGCCAAGTGTAACCACGAGAGAATCAACCCTGTCACACGGGTAAGGAAGATGTGTTCGTCACACAGTCCCTATGGTGATTCCATAGCGTCAGACTCAGGAGGCTAGAAGAACACTCCACAACTGATGACAGCAATGTTATATACTTGTTTTAAAATTAAAATATTACCTGTATCATTACTTCATTGTAAAACATGTTATTCTTCATTTAGGTAAAAGAGAAAGTACCTTATACAGCCTGTGGACGGTGTATAAGAGTGTCTTTAGGAATCGGGACCGTCTTATTCTGGGTAAAAACTTTTGGATTTCTCTACTGTTATCTTGTTCTGAATAGGCCAATTCATATGCACTCCAACAGCAAAAAATGTTTTATATAACCCTAACCTTTGTTTCAAGTCTGACCCCTCCAATTCTTGTGTTTGTGCTTGTGTTCAGATTGTGTTGATCCTAGCGTCAGTGGTGGCCATCATCGTATACCGACTGGCAGTGTTCTTCTCATTTTCGACGAGACTCCAGTCTGACCTAAAGGAGCTCGAACCTTTTAAGGAGTATGTGACCGCACAAATGGCCACCTCCGTCACTGCTTCTATCATCAGCTTCGTAGTAATCATGGTGCTCAACATCCTGTATGAGAGGGTTGCCATCTGGATCACTGACTTCGGTGAGACACCCCAATGTCAAACAACAGGAAATATGTGGTTTGCTATACGGAACTATGGTGTTTCTCAAACTGCTTGCAGACAAGGGCTAATACTCACTCAAACATGCCTTAGCAAGGTTGATGCAGTGCCCCAAACATTCTGCAATTATACCATGATATGAATAAATATTACACGCCAATAGGTCTAAAGTAATCCAAATATATGTATGCCAACATATTTATACTCTAGGAAATTCACACCACCACAATATCCCTTAGCTGATATCCTTATTCAGATTCACTTGCAGAATCTGGACACAGCAAAAGCTTGATTTAAGCCTGATGTTTTTTTGATGAGACTGAGAAGATGCCTTACTTCATTTTAAAGAGCTACCAAGGACCAGGACGGATTATGAGAACAGTCTGACTCTGAAGATGTTCCTGTTCCAGTTTGTCAACTACTACTCCTCCTGCTTCTACATTGCCTTTGCCAAAGGGAAAGTGGTTGGTTACCCTGGGCAACCTGTTTACCTGCTGGGAAAGTACAGGAATGAGGAGGTACGTACGCCTATCAGTTGATTGAAAGATCAGTTGATTGAAGGCTCAGTTGATTGGTGCTTGGCACAGAATATGTGATAACACAGTATGACAGTGTTTTTCTTTTTCCACTTCGCTTGTCTTCTAACTACGTTTCCAAATTATTAGCTATTGCATTCTGTGGCATTTTTGTTTGACTCATATTTCAAATGAAAGACCTAGATGAGAAAATCTTCCACAAAATACAAGTTGTTTGAATGGAGGTGCTTTATCATGTAATACTACAAGATGGCCGACATTGGTTCATGCATTGTTTGTGTCACATCCTTACCAGTGTGATCCAGGAGGATGCCTGATTGAGTTGACAACCCAGCTCACTGTCATCATGGGCGGTAAAGCCATCTGGAATAACATTCAGGAGGTGTTGCTGCCGTAAGTTTTTGGTTCAATGGAAG
The DNA here is from genome assembly GCF_029448725.1 of Salvelinus fontinalis. Lineage (NCBI taxonomy): Eukaryota > Metazoa > Chordata > Actinopteri > Salmoniformes > Salmonidae > Salvelinus > Salvelinus fontinalis. The sequence continues at coordinate 14,536,940 of NC_074675.1, read as the reverse complement.
AACATAAAATAGCCAACCACATCAGCTCTCTAGGAGCCCAGCAACCGTAAAGTTTCCCAGTTACATTGGATCAGGGTTGGTTCAATGGTTTATTTCATCCCAACTCAAAATGCAATTCCCCCTTATCTTCAAGTGTATCTGTATCCAGACATCATTATTATCTGATTCAGAGAGCAATCATAAAGGCGTCTCTTTGTAGGCACTAACGGAGACTAACTCCACCATGGCTTATTGGCCAAAGCCTGTGGGGAAATTCATGTTTTTTTGTTCGGTTTCTGGATAAATGCCAGGCTTAGGAGATCTTATACGTTTTGTTCTATGAGATCCTTTTCATCAGCTAACGTCGCTTTTTGTGAATTTTAAAGCATTTGTAATCAAAACAAAAACATAAAGCATATAAAGGCTTCACAATTCATTAAGGTCATGTTAACTGACTGATATTATCTCATAGGAGAAAACGTATAATATCTCCAAATCCTATTTCAACCTCAGACCTTATTTTCGGCATTTATCCCAAACCCCCATTCTTTCCCTATTAATTTTCCCCATAGGAAATGCTAACTAATTTCAGTTTTTTAGTATTTTTTGTATTTTCCCCATAGAAAATGCTAACTAATTTCCGTTTTTTAGGACTACAAGCTGGCGAGCTCTATTACCTTGTTATACGCATCATGATTCTGCGATTGACCTGTTTCTCATCAGGTGGATGAAGAATTTGATATTCCGCTACTGCACACGTGTGGGGTCTGAAAAAGTGATTCCGCGCTGGGAGCAGGACTATCAGTTGCAGCCCATTGGGAAGCTGGGCCTCTTCTATGAATACCTGGAGATGGGTAAGATATTAAGAATGAGGCAAACTATCTCCCTCTCTCCCACCCAAATCAACCCCTAGCCCCTATCCCCGGGCATCTCTGTAGATCTGAGAGGATTGGATAGGTGTGGACACAAATGGTGGTAGCTATATGCGTATGCTTGTAAGTTTTTGAAGCTGATCCTGCTATTTCTTTGGGCTCTGTCCAGAAACCACCTCTAGCCCCTATCCCCAAGGCACTTACTTAATCTAGAAGGGTTGGATGGACATAAGCTATATGGTGCAAAACCCCCTAGCTACTATCATAGTATCAGGTTCCTCCCTAGCTAGCCCATCAGCTACTAACTATCATAGTATCAGGTTCCCCCCAGCTAACCTATCAGCTACTATCATAGTATCAGGTTCCTCCACTAGCTAGCCTATCAGCTAATATCATAGTATCAGGTTCCCCCTAGCTGGCCTATCAGTACTAACTGTCATAGTGTCAGGTTCCCCCCTAGCTAGCCTATCTGCTACTATCATAGTATCAGGTCCCCCACTAGCTAGCCTATCAACTACTATCATAGTATCAGGTTCCCAGATCTATTGATGGAAAGGCTTTTTTTCTGCAGTGATCAAATTTGGCTTTGTGTCTGCGTGGCTTTTTCCTACAGTGATCCAGTTTGGTTTTGTGACTCTGTTCGTGGCCTCCTTCCCCCTGGCTCCTGTCCTGGCTCTGGTCAATAACCTCTTTGAGATCCGGGTGGACGCCTGGAAGATCATCACCCAGTTCCGCCGCATGGTTCCAGAGAAGGCCCAAGACATCGGGGCGTGGCAACCCATTCTCCAAGGTGTCGCCATCTTGGCTGTGGCATCAAATGTGAGTGATGGCTCCTCCATTGGATTATGAAGTATTATGAAACATACATATATTTTTTAAGATGATGTATGTCACATCCTGACCTGAGAGATCCTTTTATGTCTCTATTTTGGTTTGGTCAGGGTGTGAGTTGGGGTGGGTATTCTATGTTCTATTATTTGTATTTCGATGTTTTGGCCGGATAGGGTTCTCAATCAGGGACAGCTGTCTATCGTTGTCTCTGATTGAGACCAATACTTAGGTAGCCCTTTTTCCCACCTGTCTTTGTGGGAGGTTGACTTTGTTTATGGCACATAGCCTTTAGCTTCACGGTTTGTTTTGCCGTTTTTATTGTTTTGTCGGCGTATTCACCTAAATAAAAGAAAATGTACGCTTACCACGCTGCACCTTGGTCCTGTTCATTCAACAGCCGTGACAATGTATTTATCTTGGTTTATTCTCCATTGCATAATCCCATCACTGGATGTCAGTCATATGATTTGATTGTTACCATGCTGATGTAATGACATTCTTAGATTATAATTAATCTATTATGATGAGCACCAGTTTAAAGTGCACTGTCTCCTCCACTTCCTTGTCTCTCTGCCAGGCCATGATCATTGCCTTCACATCAGACATGATCCCACGATTGGTTTACTACTGGTCTTTCTCTGTGTATCCCTATGGAGACCATTCCAGTCACACCATGCAGGGCTACATCAACAACACGCTCTCTGTGTTCGACATCCAGGACTTCTCCAACAAGAGCCGGCCCTTGCAAACACCTTACTGGTTCAATAACAGCACCACCTGCAGGTAATGTGAATGTATATGAGATGGGTTTAAATGAAATCGTGTTAGACATTGAAATAGTTCATGAAGTCTCTCTGTCATACTTTAGATATCGAGATTTCAGATATCCACCAGGACACCACAGACAATATGAATACAGTATCTACTACTGGCATGTGATAGCTGCCAAGATGGCTTTCATAATAGTTGTAGAGGTGAGTAGAAATTTCTCTGAAACGTTGCTTTGTCCTGATTTTTCTTTCTACTGTGTAGTCTAATGCCAGATGGACATTTTCTAGCCTTTCAAGAAATCCTAATAATATTTTCCCTCCTTCCGACCCTTATACCATTGTCCCCGCAGCACATTGTATACCTGACCAAGTTCGTTCTGTCCTACGTGATCCCGGACGTGCCTTACACAGTGAGGGAACAGATCAAACGAGAGAAGTACTTGAGCCAGGTCATCCTTCACGAGACCAACCTCAAACTGGTGACCAAACGCTTAAAGCCTGTCGCTGATAAGATACTTAAACACAATGAGGACAAGGAGGAGGAGATGGACCTTTACTTTTAATCTCCGAAACTTTGTCAGAGAAGAGAGAGTCCTGCCTTTGTCAGGACCTACAATATTTCCAAGTATTGTGAGCAGCTAAAGATGTATTCAATACATGTTTTAATAACTTTAATTACTATGAATTAATATTATTAACATTAGTAGTAGCTTAATAGCTTGGTGGGGACTACGACCAACCAAACCAGCCATGAAGCTCAGCTCTGTTGCTCAGATCTCTGGATCTATTGCATATTTAGCACTTTTATGTCACTGATTGTTACATGTACACTGTTACATTTAATGTGTCTTGTATTGTTAAAATTAGGATTCAATGCCATATTTTTGACTGTATGGTAAATATGGAAGGTTATGAATGACAACAATACTTTTCTAATTTAAACAACATACAGATTTTTATACAATTTGTGGCCTAGGCCTATCCAAACATTTATAATACTCAAGGTGTGCTTCATTTAGTCAGGAATAATTCCAAAAGCTCAAATTGCGTTGACCAGGCAAGCCATCAAGTATGGAAGCTCGTTCCCGCCACCCAAGAAAAAATATCTGACTACGAGTTATGAGATAATAAGGTATAATTATGAGATAGAAAGTTATAATTATGAGATAGAATGTCTGGATCATGGACATTGAATAGTCCTGCAGGTCGACCCCTTTTAAAGGGGAAATCTGTGATTCGCACAATAGCAAAGCTCCTCCCACCACAGCTGAGGAATGCGGTAGGAGAAATGTAACCAATCTCAAATACATAGACACAAGGACTCACATATGGATGCAAGGACTGACCATCCATGAGATACAAATTATATTTTTAAACATGTGTTGAAGCTATACTGTGTTTGTTTACAATTACATTGTTTACACACAAGAGAGTAAACCAAGCTTATATTTTGGGTTCTGATTGGGTAAGACCGTTACTAATTTCTAAGTTACATTATTGAAGAATCAGTGGCTGTACACTGAATGTACAAAACATATTTCAATGACATAAACTGACCAGGTGAATCCAGGTAAAAGCTATGATTCCTTATTGATCTTACTTGTAAAACCCACTTCAATCAGTGTAGATGAAAGGGAAGAGACAGGTTAAAGAAGGATTTTTATTGAGTCATGGATTGTGCATGTGTGCCATTCAGAGGGTGAAAGGGCAAGACAAAAGATTTAAGTGCCTTTGAATGGAGTATGGTAGTAAGTGCCAGGCACATTGGTTTGAGAGTGTCAAGAACTTCAACGCTAATGGGTTTTTCACGCTCAATAGTTTCCCGTGTGTATCAAGAATGGTCCACCACCCAAAGGACATCCAGCCAACTTGACACAACTGTGGAAAGCATTGAAGTCAACATGGGCCAGCATCCCTGTGGAACGCTTTCGACACCTTGTAGAGTCCATGACCCAACAAGTTGAGGCTGTTCTGAGGGCAAAAGGGAGTGCAACTCAATATTAGGAAGGTGTTCCTAATGTTTGTACATATTAATTAAATCTGATGTCAACCAGATGTCATCAAACAGGCACCAACTCACATCAACAAAACTCTTCAATACGTTAACATTGAACAATATCACCACAATCACTCTATCTTTTTCTCTCACATTCACACACACAATGTGTGATTGACTATAAGATATGCATAAGGTTATCCTTAGTTGAGGAGGGCCTGATGCAAAGTGCACATTGGATTTATATGATACAGATCGCCTGAACATATCTCATAATAATGACTTACTATCATATAATTATGACTTTCTATCTCATAACTCGTAGTCAGATTTTATTTTTGGGTGGCGGGAATGAGCTTCCATACATACTCATGGTCAAGTATTTACAGTAACATTTTTGACCTATGTATTCGATTTTAAGCATTTTGATAGAAGTCTATCGCCATAGACTAACCTCTTGAATCAATATATGTTGCTGTATTATATTGTGATTTTTCAAAACCAAAGGTATAAATGAACTAAGAATCTGCCCTGTGTACAATATTTGTCTTTCAAGTATTTTGTCAAGTGTATTGTAATTTGTATGCTATCCCAAATCAAATCTAAATTCTTCGTTTTTTTATATAGAACCGTGATTATGTTGGTCGTCCTTTCAAAGTTCAGGTCAGATACAGTTCTTCTTCCAAATAAACTGCACATGTTCTCATACTTGAAATGCTGTGTTGTGTCTGCCATTGCCCCGACAGTCTTATGACTGATGTTTGTTTGCTTTTGGACTCAAATGTTATCTAGTAACAAAGATTGTCTATCATATTGACAAGATAGTCAAGTGACCGCTTTAACAATGGAAATACGTGTCCTCAAATATGGAAGGCGGATGGGAGGAGGGGAGATCAGGTGGGACCATTCTATCCAATGAGAGGGCAGATATGCTGTGAACAACAGGCAATAGAAATAGATAGAGGACTCATCTTTGCATCTGTGCCATTATAGCGTCTTTGACTGCATTTTAAAGTAGTTTGTTTTCTTCTTCTTTGGCTGATTTCTACTAACTCATAGGAATCCCCAACCAGTTGACTACTTTAAAATGGTGGAAGCCTTCGATGGCAATGTCCATGCTAAAACGTGTTATATCCATGATGAGTCCTATATCTATCGCTATGACAACAGGGCTCCCGAGTGGCGCAGCGGTCTTAGGCACTGCATCTCAATGCTAGAGGCGTCACTACAGACCCAGGTTTGATTTCAGGCTGTGTTACAACCGGCAGTGATTAGAAGTCCCATAGAGCAGCGCACAATTGGCCTAGTGTCGTCTGGGTTAGGGTTTGGCCGTGGTAGGCCGTCATTGTAACTAAGAATTTGTTGTTAACTGACTTGCCTAGTTAAATAAAGGTTCAATTTAAAATGAAAAAGAACCTCAGATATAAAGTTTTTTTTTGTCAAAGTTACCGAAATGCCACGTCTGTCCACTTAAATCGTTGCATTCATAACAACCTAACCATTATGACACTTTTATTCCATCAAATAAGCCTTACGTAGCAAATTAGCAATTCGATTTTTTGTTGAACAAATTCGACACTCATTGACCTCCATGCAAAAATTCCTCACGTCGTTAGATTGTTTTCATGGACAGATTTTGGGCAGAGTAAAACCTCTCGCTTCACATCTTCCTCTCTGGTAGTAATCAACACAGTCTTTTGTTCAGGCAAATGATTGAACACCCCGGTGTGAAGGAGTGAGTAGACATGAGATGGTAGCAGATGTCTGACAGTCTGCAGTGAATGCCATGCAGGAGAAGGATCCCGACAGTGAAGAAGGTGCACTTTGTTGCGTTTATAGCGCAAGTGATACATTGCACTAGTCAAACTCATAAAACATGTAAGAAGTTAGACATCATTGTGAAGGCGGCAAACAGATTTCTGAATCTCCAGGACTTTACAGCAGAAATATTACAGGAAATACTGAATGAAGAGGTTCCCCCCTCCGAGGTTCCCGAGCTTGTGTAGGGATCTGAATATACATTTAAATCTGACTGAAAGAGTACAGCTTTGGAGTTTTGTTCAAGGTTCGTTATTAAGAGGATATTGAATTCACTAGCTTGAAATCACTAGCCACTTTAATAAATGGAACACTAATCAAATCAAATTTGATTTGTCACATGCGCGGAATACAACAAGTGTAGACCTTACAGTGAAATGCTTACTTACAGTACAAGCCCTTAACCAACAATGCAGTTTTAAGAAAAATACCTGTTAAGTAAAAAAAATTAGATAAGCAAAAAATAAGAAATTAAAGTAATAAATAATTAAAGAGCAGCAGTAAAATAACAATAGTGAGGTTATGTACAGGAGGTACCTGTACAGAGTCAATATGCGTTGGCACCGGTTAGTCGAGGTAATTGAGGTAATATGTAATGTAGGTAGAGTTATTAAAGTGACTATGCATAGATAATAAACAGAGAGTATCAGCAGCGTAAAAGGGGGGTGGGGCAATGCAAATAGCCTGGGTAGCCATTTGATTAGTTGTTCAGGAGTCTTATGGCTTGGGGGTAGAAGCGGTGTAGAAGCCTCTTTGACCCAGACTTGGAGCTCCGGTAACGCTTTCCGTGCGGTAGCAGAGAGAACAGTCTATGACTAGGGTGGCTGGAGTCTGACCATTTTTAGGGTTTTCCTCTGACACCGCCTGATATAAAGGGTCTTGGATGGCAGGAAGCTTGGCCCCAGTGATGTACTGGGCCGTACACACTACGCTCTGTAGTGCCTTGCGGTCAGAGGCCGAGCAGTTGCCATACCAGGCAGTGATGCAACCAGTCAGGATGCTCTCGATGGCGTAGCTGTATAACTTTTTGAGGATCTGAGGACCCATGCCACATCTTTCAGTCTGAGGAGGAATAGGTTTTGTCATGCCCTCTTCACAACTTTTTGTAATTGGACCATGATAGTTTGTTGGTGAAGTGGACACCAAGGAACTTGAAGCTCTAAACCTGCTTCACTCCAGCCCCGTCGATGAGAATGGGGGCGTGCTCGGTCCTCCTTTTTCTGTAGTCCACAATTATCTCCTTTGTCTTGATCACGTTGAGACAGAGGTTGTTGTCCTGGCACCACACGGCCAGGTCTCTGACCTCCTCCCTAAAGGCTGTCTCATCGTTGTCTGTGATCAGGCCTACAACTGTTGTCTCATCGGCAAATTTAATGATGGGGTTGGAGTCGTGCCTGGCCATGCGACAGTCATGAGTGAACAGGGAGTGCAGGAGGGGACTGAGCACGCACCCCTGAGGGGCCCCTGTGTTGCGGATCAGCGTGGCGGATGTGTTGTTACCTGCCCTTACCACCTGGGGGCGGCCCGTCAGGAGTTCGAGGATCCAGATGCAGAGGGAGGTGTTTAGTCCCAGGGTCCTTAGCTTAGTGGTGAGCTTGAGGGCACTATGGTGTTGAACGCTGAGCTGTAGTCAATGAATAGCATTCTCACATAGGTGTACCTTTTGTCCAGGTGTGACAGGGCAGTGTGGAGTGCAATAGAGATTGCATCATATGTGGATCTGTTGGGGAGGTATGCAAATTGGTGTGGGTCTAGGGTTTCTGGGATAATGGTATTGATGTGAGCCATGACCAGCCTTTCAAAGCACTTCATGGCTACAGACGTGAGTGCTACGTGTTGGTAGTCATTTAGGCAGGTTACCTTAGTGTTCTTGGGCACAGGCACTATGGTGGTCTGCTTGAAACATGTTGGTATTACAGACTCAGACAGGGAGAGGTTGAAAATGTCAGTGAAGGCACTTGCCAGTTGGTCAGCGCATGCTCGGAGTATACATCCTGGTAATTTGTTTGGCCCTGCGGCCTTGTGAATGTTGACCTGTTTAAAGGTCTTACTCACATTGGCTACGGAGAGCGTGATCACACAGTCGTCTGGAACAGCTGATGCTCTCATGCATGTTTCAGTGTTATTTGCCTCAAAGTGTGCATAGAAGTAATTTAGCTTGTCTGGCATGCTTGTGTCACTGGGCAGCTCGCGTCTGTGCTTCCCTTTGTAGTCTGTAATAGTTTGCAAGCCCTGCCACATCCGACGAGCATCGGAGCTGTCTGTCGCTGTGCCCTTGAGGAAGGCACATAACCCAAGTTGCACTTTAATAATGTCTACATATCTTGCGTTACTCATCTCATATGTATGCAGTTGTGGCCAAAAGTTTTGAGAATGACACAAATATTAATTTCCACAAAGTTTGCTGCCTCAGTGTCTTTAGATATTTTTGTCAGATGTTACTATGGAATACTGAAGTATAATTACAAGCATTTCATAACTGTCAAAGGCTTTTATTGACAATTACATGAAGTTGATGCAAAGAGTCAATATTTGCAGTGTTGACCCTTCTTTTTCAAGACCTCTGCAATCCGCCCTGGCATGCTGACAATTAACTTCTGGGCCACACCCTGACTGATGGCAGCCCATTCTTGCATAATCAATGCTTTGTGGGTTTTTGTTTGTCCACCCGCCTCTTGAGGATCGACCACAAGTTCTCAATGGGATTAAGGTCTGGGGAGTTTCCTGGCCATGGATCCAAAATATTGATGTTTTGTTCCCCGAGCCACTTAGTTATCACTTTTGCCTTATGGCAAGGTGCTCCATCATGCTGGAAAAGGCATTGTTCGACACAAAACTGTTCCTGGATGGTTGGGAGAAGTTGCTCTTGGAGGATGTGTTGGTACCATTCTTTATTCATGACTGTGTTCTGAGGCAAAATAATGAGTGAGCCCACGCCCTTGGCTGAGAAACAACCCCACACATGAATGGTCTCAGGATGCTTTACTGTTGGCATGACACAGGACTGATGGTAGCGCTCACCTTGTCTTCTCCGGACAAGCATTTTGACCCAAACAATCGGAAAGGGGATTCATCAGAGAAAATGACTTTACCCCAGTCCTCAGCAGTCCAATCCCTGTACCTTTTGCAGAATATCAGTCTGTCCCTGATGTTTTTCCTGGAGAGAAGTGGCTTCTTTGCTGCCCTTCTTGACACCAGGCCATCCTCCAAAAGTCTTCACCTCACTGTGCGTGCAGATGCACTCACACCTGCCTGCTGCCATTCCTGAGCAAGCTCTGTACTGGTGGTGCCCCGATCCCGCAGCTGAATCAACTTTAGGAGACGGTCCTGGCGCTTGCTGGACTTTCTTGGGCGCCCTGAAGCCTTCTTCACAACAATTGAACCGCTCTCCTTGAAGTTCTTGATGATCCGATAAATGGTTGATTTAGGTGCAATCTTACTGGCAGCAATATCCTTGCCTGTGAAGCCATTTTTGTGCAAAGCAATGATGATGGCAGGTGTTTTCTTGCAGGTAACCATGTTTGACAGAGGAAGAATAATGATTCCAAACACCACCCTCCTTTTGAAGCTTCCTGTCTGTTATTTGACCTCAATCAGCATGACAGAGTGATCTCCAGCCCTGTCCTCATCAACACTCACACCTGTGTTAATGAGAGAATCACTGTCAGCTGGTCCTTTTGTGGCAGAGCTGAAATGCAGTGGGAATGTTTTTGGGGGGATTCAGTTCATTTGCATGGCAAAGAGGGACTTTGCAATTAATTGAAATTCATCTGATCACTCTTCATAACATTCTGGAGTATATGCAAATTGCCATCATACAAACTGAGGCAGCAGACTTTGTGAAAATGTATATTTGTGTCATTCTCAAAACTTTTGCCACGACTGTATACTATATTCTATACTATTCTACTGTATCTAAGTCTATGTCGCTCTGGCATTACTCGCACATATATTTATATATTCTTAATTCCATTCCTTTACTAGATTTGTGTGTATTGTGTATATGTTGTGAAATTATCTAACAAGATATTACTTGTTAGATATTACTGCACTGTCGAAGCTAGAAACACACGCGTTTCGCTACACCCGCAATAACATTTTCTAAACACTTGTATGTGACTAATACAATTTGATTTGGATATAGTGGTATAGACTGGTCGTGACCGGTCTCACAGTCCAGTACTGTAAGTAGCGGTGTATGCACCTGTTATTTGGTTGCGATCAGCCAATAAAAACTCAAAGAAGAAGAACAAGGGACCCCCCCCCCCCCTCCGTTAACGTCATCAGTCTACGACACTGCCTTTCTAGACAGTATAAGACCCAACTCGCATGTCAATGCGTGCAATTTGTATGTAACTTTTGGATCTTTACAAAGTGGTTTTGAACACTTTAGAGTTGTACATTACATTGAATGTTGTTACTAGAACGTTGTCAATAATGAGTTCTCAAATCACTTGTGTTGGTTGGGTAAAGCGTGGCGTTTCGAAGGAAACACCAGATGAGGTAAGAAGCTAGCTAAATTGCCAACAAGATAGAAATTCTTCTGTGGTGTTTTCATTAGTCGGATTCCGTTGCAAAACGGAAACCGTTTACTCTAGGAACCTAACTGATGCGAACGAAACGGGGAGGGACTTACCATAATTTGGCCAATAGAAACTCTCGTTTTGTTGCAACGTATTATTCGGAGTAAAAGGTTTCAGTTGCAAAACTTTTTGCAACGGAATTCGATTAATGAATACACCCCAGATAGCAAGCTAGTTAATACGTTATGTTGTAGTTACAGCATTTATAATAATTCATGCAAATAAAATGAATGGCAACAGCTAGGTAATGTCTGTTTTAACTTGTTGCCACATTGTTACAGGTGGAGTTGAGCAAAGAAGAATTGCAACACATTATAGCAGAGGCAAAAGAACAATTGGGGTTGGTGGAGTTTTTGGATGACTTACTTGGCATAACTTTTTTTGTTTATTTGGAGGGCTTCAGAAAAGAACACTGACCTGAGTGGGACTATGAGACTGAAACTGCTATTCAAACTCAGTCAATATAGGATATTAATTGAGATGTGTAGCTAAATGTTTGAAATATGTCGCGGGTCCATAAATAATGAGTGACTCAGAAATAATTTCCTCAATGGTGGGGGTTTCATCAAATCAAACGAGTTAAAAATGTAATTGACCCCAACATTATAAATGGTGATTTCTTTGAACTCTTGTTCAGGATTAGCAATTAATGTATTTGTGTCAATGTAAACTCGGGGGGGGGGAAAAACGTCCTCACTGTCAACTGCATTTATTTTCAGCAAACTTAACGTGTAAATATTTGTATGAACATAACAAGATTCAACAACTGAGACATAAACTGAACAAGTTCCACAGACATGTGACTAACAAATGGAATAATGTGTCCCTGAACAAGGGGGAGGGGGGGTCAAAATCAAAAGTAAGTCAGTATCTGGTGTGGCCACCAGCTGCATTAAGTACTGCAGTGCATCTCCTCATGGACTGCACCAGATTTGCCTGTTCTTGCAGTGAGATGTTACCCTACTTTTCCACCAAGGCACCTGCAATTTCCCAGAAATTCTGGGGGGAATGGCCCTAGCCCTCACCCTCTGATTCAACAGGTCCCAGGTGTGCTCAATGGGATTGAGATCCGGGCTCTTCGCTGGTCATGGCAGAACACTGACATTCCTGTCTTGCAGGAAATTACGCACAGAACGAGCAGTATGGCTGGTGACATTGTCATGTCAGGTTGAGCCTGCAGGAAGGGTACCACATGAGGGAGGAGGATGTCTTCCCTGTAACGCACAGGGTTGAGATTGCCTGTAATGACAACAAGCTCAGTCCGATGATGCTGACACCCCAGACCATAGCGGACCCTCCATCTCCAAATCGATCTCGCTCCAGAGTACAGGCCTCGTTGTAATGCTCATTCCTTTGACGATAAACGCAAGTCCGACCATCACCCCTGGTGAGACAAAACCGCGACTCGTCAGTGAAGAGCACTTTTTGCCAGTCCTATCTGGTCCATCGACGGTGGGTTTGTGCCCATAGGTGACGTTGTTGCCGGCGATGTCTGGTGAGGGCCTGCCTTACAAAGGGCCTACAAGCCTTCAGTCCAGCCTCTCTCAGCCTATTGCGGATAGTCTGAGCACTGATGGAGGGATTGCGTTCCTGGTGTAAGTCAGGGAGTTGTTGTTGCCATCCTGTACCTGTCCCGCAGGTGTGATGTTCGGATGTAACGATCCTGTGCAGGTGTTGTTACACGTGGTCTGCCACTGCAAGGACTATCAGCTGTTCGTCCTGTCTCTCTAGAGCTCTGTCTTAGGCGTCTCGCAGTACGGACATTGCAATTTGTTGCCCTGGCCACATCTGCAGTCCTCATGCCTCCTTGCAGCATGCCTAACAGGCTAACTACACCACTCTCATGCGCGAGCGTTGCAAAATGAATTTAGAAATCTATATTATTCAATTATTACACCCACTGCTCACGCGCGCCAATGAGCGTCTGCGTTGCCAAGAGCTAAAATAGAAGTCCGTTCTATTTGTGATGCAGATTGCGAGGCAAGTCCTGCCTCTCCCATCTCCTCATTGGTTTATAGAAGAAGGTACCCACGTGCCATCTCCTCATTGGTTATACCCACATGGGTGACTGAAAGACGAACGAGGTCAGTGGCGGTAATGCACCTAATTTATGAAAGTTGCCAATCGCAATTTAAAGCCTAGAAGGAGGAGAAATGACTAGAAATGATTCCTTTGACCGTTTTTATGGGTGGATTAATTGCTTTTCAGGTAAAATAACAACTCAATTTTTATATCCCAGAACAAATTAACTAGCAACAGCAAGCTAGCTAAATAGGACAAATTAGCTAGCTAACTGAATTGCCATAAATGTTTAATGCTTTTCGACCTGTCCCCAAATTAATGTAATTGGTTCAGAGTTTGTTTTGATATTTTAACCTGCGTATCGTGATCTTTGGTGTGGGTGGACAAAATAAATGTATGCACGATGGCACACGTGCGCAGCCGGTTTGGGTTCCGTGTTAGGCACGTTCACTCAGATGAGCAGGGACCCTGGGCATCTTTCTTTTGGTGTTTTTCAGTCAGTAGAAAGGCCTCTAGTGTCCTAAGTTTTCATAACTGTGACCTTAATTGCCTACCGTCTGTAAGCTTTTAGTGTCTTAACGACCGTTCCACAGGTGCATGTTCATTAATTGTTTATGGTTCATTGAACAAGCATGGGAAACCGTGTTTAAACCCTTTACAATGAAGATCTGTGAAGTTATTTGGATTTTTACGAATTATCTTTGGAAGACAGGGTCCTGAAAAAGGGAAGTTTCTTTTTTTGCTGAGTTTATTTGTGTTTACTCAGTGAACGCATAGGTGAAGAGGAGGAGGATGAAGGCATGGCCAGCGGGCAGGAACAGAGTGACGAGGCAGAAGCTGTTCAGGGACAGGAGCCAGAGCAAGATGAAAATGAAGCAGGAAGGGAAGAAGCTGATGAACTAGCAGAGTATGGTTTGGATAGATATGACGAGGAGGACGAGGGTAAATATAGTTTCTGCATCTGCTCTCAGATTATGTCTGATCTTAAATTCATGGGTTATCTGTTTATTAATATGCCATGAGGACTGTGTTAATCACTGTTTGTTTTTTTCATAAATAACTCTCTTACTGTTCATCTTTTTTTTCTGGTACAGTGACTGCCAACCTTGGTGACAGCCTTGCCGGCCTCACAGTGTTCAGCACCAACGAGGAGGATCCTCACATTACCATCAAAGACACAGTGAGTCCAGGGCTATGTGCCAGTTCAGAGTGATGAAACATCTCACCAGTCTGGTTTGGTACCAACTAGTAGTGCATGCCAAGCATATCACATAAAATATGTTTTGTCGCACACCGGATAGGTGCAGTAAAATGTGATGTTTTACAGGGTCAGCCATAGTAGTACAAATTGGGGTCAAGTGCCTTGCTTAAGGGCCATCGATAGATCTTTCACCATGTCTGCTCGGGTATTCGATCCAGCGACCTTTTGGTTACTGGCCCAACCCTCTAACTGCTAGGCTACCTGCCACTTAGGGCTTGCAAAAAATCCATATTGTGACAAATTACCTAATTGATGCAATACCGATAAATAGAAACAATAAGTTTATAATGTGCACCACAGTTTATTAATTTTTTATTATCCTTTAAACTACTACTACTAGTAGTAGTAGGCTACTTATCGTAATAAACGATATCAGCAAAATGCCTGCGATAAGTGGTTGGTGTCGATCATTTTCGGTTTATCGTCCCAGCTCTTCATTTCTGGTAATTCTGTGTCGTTCAGACTTAGTTATCTTTTCTTTGTGTCTCAGGACCAGTATGAGCGAGAGGACTTTCAAATCAAGCCCAATGATAACCTCATCATTTCAGGCAGAGCAGAGAAGGACTGCTGCAACCTGGAGATTCACGGTGAGTTACAGAGACTGTTGTTCTAACTGGCAATTTGACTCTCAGCTTAGACTTACTTGTGTAAAACTCCTGCTTCACAGCATCAAATAGAATCAGTGTAGACATAGTGAGTGTACAAAACATGCTCTTTCCATGACAGACTGTCAAACAAGCGATCATAGCTTTCATCTGACGTCAAATCCACTTCAATCAGTGTAGATGGAGGAGACGGGTTAAAGAAGGATTTTTACAGGCTCTGTCGCAGCCGGCCGCGACCGGGAGGTCCGTGGGGCGACGCACAATTGGGCTAGCGTCGTCCGGGTTAGGGAGGGTTTGGCCGGTAGGGATTTCCTTGTTTCATCGCGCTCCAGCGACTCCTGTGGCGGCTGGGCGCAGTGCGCGCTAACCAAGGGGGCCAGGTGCACGGTGTTTCCTCCGACACATTGGTGCGGCTGGCTTCCGGGTTGGAGGCGCGCTGTGTTAAAGAAGCAGTGCGGCTTGGTTGGGTTGTGCCTCGGAGGATGCATGGCTTTCGACCTTCGTCTCTCCCGAGCCTGTACGGGAGTTGTAGCGATGAGACAAGATAGTAATTACTAGCGATTGGATACCACGAAAATTGGGGAGAAAAGGGGATAAAATAAAAATAAATAAAAAAGAAGGATTTTTAAACCTTGGGACATGGATTGTGTATATGTGCCAATCAGAGGTTGAATGGGCAAGACAAAATATTGAAATGCCTTTGTACGGGGTATGGTAGCAGGTGCCAGGCGCAATGGTTTGTGTCAAACTGCAACGCTGCTGGGTTTTTCATGAACAGTTTCCCGTGTGTATGAAGAATGGTCCATCACCCAAAGGACATCCAGCCAATTTCCCTGTGGAATACTTTTGAAACCTTGCAGTGTCCATGCCCCGACGAATTGAGTCTGTTCTGAGGGAAAGGGGGGGGGGGGTTGCAACTCAATATTATGAAGATTTCCTAACATTTGGTATACTCCGTGTACATGCCAGTGTAAAAACAAAGGTTTTAATTAATGTATTTATTTGCCTCTGCGCAGTATACAACTCCGAGGAGGAATCCCTGTATGTTCACCATGACATACTCCTGGCAGCCTATCCACTGTGTGTGGAGTGGCTTAACTTTGACCCTAGTCCAGAAGGCACAGGTGAGTGAATTCACTTTTTATAGTGTTGAATGGATTCTCAGATTTGACTTTGAGTTAAGCTCAAACAGCAGTTTATCACAACCCGACTGCGAAATGGACATTAATTTCAGTGTTTTCTCAGTGTATAACATGTTTTTTTTTTTTTATCTTCACATTAACTCCATCCGTTTGTACAGGCAATTATGCGGCTATAGGTAACATGACACCGCAGATCGACGTGTGGGACCTGGATGTGGTGGACTGCCTAGAGCCTGCCTTCACCCTGGGGAGCAAGAAGGCCTCGAAAAAGAAAAGCAAAAAGGTCATCTTCCCACAAGGACTTGGATGTGGTAGTTTCTACTGTTATGTTTATGGTGTTGGTGTCTCCTCACTATGGCCCGTATCCTAACATGCAATTTGAGATTTTAGGCTGCAGCAGAGCCAGTGGAAGGTCATACAGACGCTGTACTGGACTTATCCTGGAACAAACTGGTCCGGTGAGTCATATTGAGAGTTGTCCCCGTTACCCCTGACCCCTAGCCCCAGACCTTTCCACTCATGTCAGTGTAACCACACAATCACAATGTCACTTGTGTTGTCACAAACATACCATCCACCCTTTACTCTGAGTTTCTGTGTGTTGCTTCTCTTTTCCACAGCAACGTCTTGGCCAGTGGGTCAGCCGACGAAACCGTGATCCTGTGGGATCTGGCACAGGGTAAGCCGGCCACAACACTGCGCAGACACACTGACAAGGTACGTGTATCCAGTCATCACAGCCTGTTTAACTTCCCATAATGGACCTACTGTAAATAAACAAAAATACAATGTGAAGTTGATTTTGGATGTAGCCTTGCCTGCTTACTTGTAATGTTTATCTCAGACATTAAAGTCAAGTCCCTTTTAGGTTCAGACGTTGATGTTCCACCCCTTTGAAGCTCAGACCCTGATATCAGGATCATACGATAAGTATGTCCAATCTTAATTTGTTACAACCTCTGAAATTGTCAAATTAATTGTCATCTCCTGTATATAGGAGGTCGGGATTGTGAATGTACAAAACTAACAAGTCTTAACCGGTGTCTTCTTCCTCTGGCCAGGTCGGCAATCCTGTATGACTGCCGCAGCCCGGACAGCAGCCATCGCACTTGGAGGTTTAGCGGGCAGGTGGAAAGGGTCGCCTGGAACCACTTCTCGCCCTGCAACTTCCTGGTAAGCTGCCCTCTTGCCCCCTCTCACATAGCATATTGGCTAACTTTCACATGGAAAATGCTCTGTGCACTTTCCTGTTTCCACTCTCACTGATGTTTGGCGGTGTTTTAGGCGAGCACAGAGGACGGCTTTGTTTACTGTCTGGACGCACGCTCGGACAAGCCAGTGTTTACGCTAAGGGCACATGATGGAGAGGTGTCAGGTGGGTGTGGTCAGAGGCTAATTTCTGCCCCTACTTCCTCTAGCCCCTACCCATTCATATTCAGAAGTTAAAATACTGGATGAGTACTGGTACACAAACATGGCATTCAAGGTCAGGGGAACAGAATTGAAGTCAGTTGTCTCTGGCCCTGTAGGCTTGGACCTTAGCAGCCAGATCCGGGGATGCTTGGTCACCTCGTCAGCAGACAAACATGTCAAGATTTGGGACATCTTGGGGAACAAGCCAAATCTGGTTCACACCCGGGACATGAAAATGGTAACGATGGTTTCTCTGTCGCTGTAATCATTGCCATGTCATTGCAATAAGCTCCATCATGTTTCTGTCTAACAGCGAATGTTTGGATGTGTGCTGTATATGTGGCTGTTGCGGTGAAATGCTCCCTTTCTGTTGATAGGGGGTGCTGTTCTGTGCAGCGTGCTGTCCTGACATGCCCTTTGTATATGCATTTGGAGGACAGAGGGATGGCCTGCGGGTTTGGGACATAAGTGATGTGGCAGCAGGTACAGTTTCAATTTCATTACCTTCTGCTCTAGGCTTGATAAGGAGCCGAGTCTATCATGTATTTTCTTTTTGTTCCAGAAAAATATATATATTTAGAATATGACAACTGGCCTTCACACTTTTTTAAATTAATCAACCAAATGTATTTATAAAGCCCTTTTTACATTAGCAGATGTCTAAGTGCTATACTGTAACCCAGCCTAAAACCCCAAACAGCAAGCAATGCAGATGTAGAAGCACAGTGGCTACAAACAACTACCTGTTCAATACAGAGGGATAGTATCGCTCTCCCTCTGTATTGAACATCTATTTATTATGGGCTTTGACTGTAAGTTTATTTAGCTGTCATCTCTCCTGCTTGGTAGTAGAGTCATGGGTTTGGATATCTGTGTGTCCGCTTGGTCACTGAGGTGTTAGATCAGTAGCTGATGGTTATCAACATGGTGTGTTTGTGTGTACGTGACCGAGTATGTTCACTGACTTTCTTTGCGTGTTGTCTCCAGTCGCTGAGGTGTTTGGCAATCGGGAGCGGTTGGTGGCAACCACAGCGCCTGAGGCATCCAGCAGCACTTCCTCCACAGCAGATATGGAGCTTTCCTAGTGAGCCACTCTGGACCAACTTCCAATCAACATAAAGCGGCACCTTGGACTTACACACAGAGATCCACATAGCCAAAGACTTTGTCAACCTGGGACCAAGAAGGCACTTCAAGAACATTGCCAGAGCTGTGGATGGACTTTCTCTCTTCAAACTTTTCTTCAAAAACAGATCTCCTAATAGTTAAGCGCCACATAAATATTTGTTTTGTGAGCTAAAATGTCTTTGCAACAAGGAAGGTCAATATTTATCTGAATGTATATGTCAAAATAATTCAATAGATATTTGTTTTTGACTAGCAATCAATGAAATAACTATTGAAATGTGACTTTGAAGGCACAGGTATCTGGTTTAGTGTCATCAATGATTATTTGTGCAGGACTTTGCTAATCTTGGCCTTTCCTCCCCACCCAGAATAAACAATGTATTATGTCAGTGACATTCCTGCGTTTGTTAAATTAGAAATGTGTGTAATCTGAAATACCTACTCAAACATTTACTGAAAGGCCCATCAGGGAAAAATACAGATTTGACAAACTTGTGAAAAATATACAGTACCAGTCAAAAGTTTGGACACACCTACTCATTCCTGGGTTTTCTTTGGTTTTATTATTTTCTACATTGTAGAATAATAGTGAAGACATCGAAACTATGAAATAACACATATCGAAGCATGTAGTAACCGAAAAAGCGTTTGAGATTCTTCAAAGTAGCCACACTTTGCCTTGACAGCTTTGTACACTCTTGATATTCTCAACCAGCTTCATAAGGTAGTCACCTGGAATGCATTTCAATTAACAGGAGTGCCTTAAGTTAATTTGTGGAATTTCTTTCCTTAATGTGTTTGAGCCAATCAGTTGTGTTGTGACAAGTTAGGGGTGGTATACAGAAGATAGCCCTATTTGGTAAAAGTCCATAGGGCAAGAACAGCTGAAATAAGCAAAGGGAAACGATAGTCCATCATTCCTTTAAGACATGAAGGTCAGTCAATGCGGAAAATTTCAAGAACTTTAAAATATTCTTCAAGTGCCGTCGCAAAAACCATGAAGCGCTATGATGAAACTGGCTCTCATGAGGATTGCCACAGGAAAGTAAGACCCAGAGTTACCCCTGTTGCAGAGGATAGGTTCACTGCACCTCAATTGCAGCCCAAATAAATGCGTCACAGAGTTCAAGCAACAGACACAGCTCAACATCAACTGTTCAAAGGAGACTGCGTGAAATCAGACCTTCATGGTCGAATTGCTGCAAAGAAACCACTACTAAAGGACACCAATAAGAACAAGAGACTTGCTTGGGCCAGGAAATACGAGCAATGGACATTAGACCAGTAGGAAATCTCACATTTGGTTCAAATTTGAGATTTTTGGTTCAAACCGCCTTGTCTTTGTGAGACGCAGAGTAGGTGAACGGATGATCTCTGCATGTGTAGTAACTACCGTGAAGCATGGAGGAGGTGGTGTGGGGGTGCTTTGCTGGTGACATTGTGATTTATTTAGAATTCAAGCATGGCTACCAAAGCATTCTGCAACGATACACCATCCCATCTAGTTTGTGCTTAGTGGGACTATCATTTGTTTTTCAACAGGACAATGACTCAACACACCTCCAGGCTGTATAAGGGCTGTTTGACCAAGAAGGAGAGTGATGGAGTGCTGCATCAGATGAACTGGCCTCCACAATCACCTGACCTCGATCCAGTTGCGATGGTTTGGGATGAGTTGGACTGCAGAGTGAAGGAAAAGCAGCCAACAAGTGCTCAGCATATGTGGGAAATCCTTCAAGACTGTTGGAAAAGCGTTCCAGGTGAAGCTGGTTGAGAGAATGCCAAGAGTGCTAAGCTGTCAAGGCAAAGGGTGGCTACTTTGAAGAATCTATAATATAAATAATATTTTGATTTGTTTAACACTTTTTTGGTTACTACATGATTCCATATGTTTTATTTCATAATTTTGATGTCTTCACTATTGTTCTACAATGTAGAAAATATTAAAAATAAAGAAAAGCCCTTGAATGAGTAGGTGTGTACAAGCTTTGACTGGTACTGTAGTAAATCTGATACTTGAAAAGGAAAGGACACCAATCTTTTTTATCATACACATGTGTTTGAGGAAGCTTTTATCCGGGATTTGAGCATTACCAGTTCTATAACCAGGGGCAACAGAGACGGATCCTCCTCTCTGGGTAGTCTGGCCAGTAGATGGAGTGGTCTACTCCAAAAATAAACACACTCCCAGAAGTATCCCTCCAGCGATACTGGACTCGAGTCACTGGCACTGCCCTCAGCAGATGTCTCTGTTGAATGATGCGGCACTGGGCGCAGCTGGAGTGGGACGACCGCACCATCCGCCGTGAGGCTGCGTTGACCTCTTCTACAGAGAAGGTGCTAATGGGACACACCTTTTGGCCCAAGCCATGGTGGAGGATCTCCCCTACGGCATGGGAAATCCTCTCCTCTGGGATGCCGGCTGGGACATCTAGCAGGTACCTGTCGACATGACAGCGGTAGTCCACCCGCAGCTCTTTGAAGTAGCACAGCTGACCATTTCCCACGCACATCTCACAGCACACCCGGCCCAGGGACATGCAGGACATGCAGGGCACCATCTTCTCACCCTTGCACGCTCTACAGGGCTTTTTGGTGCCCCTGCCTCGCCCATGGCACACAGGGCAGCGCACCCTAGTAGAGGCACAGCAGGCCTTGCACATAACCCACTTCTGCTCCTGGCAGTAAGAGCACCCGGTCACTCGGTTTGTGTGAATCAGCCTGTAATTTAACACCTGGTTGTGGAACATCTTGGCAGGGGTCACAGGCACCTTCCAGGGTTGTGGCTCCTGTACTTCCCCTGCTGATTTTGGAGACACTGGTGCTTTGGAAGTTTTGCATTGTGGTTCAAATCTTAAGCACACAGACCTGTGCTCTGTAAATGTTTCCAGTCTGTAACAGTATGCAACCTCATGGGTTACGCCAGTGATGACCATTCCTCTGGCTGCAGCGGGTGAAAGAAGTGGTTTGTTTCGCACCCAGTCAACAAGAACATCACGGATCGTCTGTTCTGGCAGAGGAGACAGGGTGAATGTGTTAAAAACCTCTGGCTGAAGTTTCACTGATACCTTTGCCTTCCCCTCCTCCATTGGCGGTGGAACTGTGGAGTACTGAGATGGTTCCAGTATGAGGTCACATCGGTAACCCTTTCGATGTTCAGTTGCCATTATATGGAGGTTGAGAGCAATGCTGTTACTTGAGTTTCATGTTAACGAATTAGCAAAATGTTCAAATCCCATTCTTTCTGAGTTTACTCTATTCCAATTCTAAAATTATATTTATGATGTCATAATGCATTTATACACATATGATAAATACTTTTTCCCCAAATACATTTGACAGTTAAACTGTCCCAGTTGTTTGATTTTTGTATTTTTACTTTGGCTTTACTAAAGAAAAAGGATTTGTTCATAAAGGTTTGTACAGCGGAACAAACATGTAGGGTTTACGTATCTACACGGAAATATTTCCATGTAACACAAAAACAACATTTTTTTATGAACATGGCTACTACAGGTAATTTAAATAGGTTGAGTTGTTTATTTACAAGGTTTACAACTGTTACTCAACTGAAACACTGCACCGGTGAGTACTGTCTATTGTAAAACTTGCAAGATTAAGGAACGCGTTTTGTGAACACAATCTCAAGTGCTGAAAGGATTTTGTCAACTAACTATCTAGTTAATGTTAGCGCACATATATTAGCAAGCATTTCTGAGGCAGAGAACCCAGCTGGCTAGCAATCTTGTGACTGTAGCTTGGCAGTTATTAATCACATCATACTGTACCTTTTGATTTATGTAAACCAATATATCCACAACAGGCGTTGTGCCTGTCCTTCACAAGTCAACTATCCGTGGACCTTCCATTGATGATGATTGGTAAGTAGATAGCTTGCTACGTAGCCTTAGTTACAGTAAATCATAATTTCGTGAGTGTGTGGATTGCGATGACTTTGTTCATTTCTTCTCACCTTCATTGCAGTAAGGTGGAAATTGGTGTGACATCTGATGGGAAGACCATAGTGTGCTACCATCCCTCTGAGGATGTTCCTTATGAACTTACACAGGTAAGAAATTAGAACTTGGATTTGCCGATACTGACGTAAACAGAGATGATGGGAAAGGGAAACATTTAAATACTGTAAATACTGCATTTGCAAACACATAAAGCCCTGCAGATTGATCTGTGAAATCGTGATGTCTGTGGAAGGCTGAGATTTACCTGCCAGCAAGATGCCCCTTTTCTCACCATGCTGACTATTAAACGGCAAAGTAAGCCCTGCAATTTAGGTTGAAAAACAGCATAAATGGTCTTTGATTGTTATGGCTTTCTTATGTATTTGTGACACTGTAGCCCATTCTACGGCCAAACCCCCTGACCAATCCGGCAGAAACACATGACCAGGTGCTGAAGGCCCACCTCGGAAGGGAGGTGCTGCAGAACAAACAGGCCCCCACCATTGAGGAGCTCAGCAAAATGTTTCACACCACCAAGCACCGCTGGTACCCTGTGGGACAGTAAGTAGACCTTCTATGATTGAATCACTTTAGTGATAGTCAGTACTAACTGGGTACTGTCTAAATTATGAAGAGATACTCAGAAGGAGAAAATTATGTTGATGATTGCTCAAAGCATGGCAATAGATAGATGCCACACCCGTTCCATATTAAATATTGGTACTGAACTCACATGGCACTTCCTTAGTATTAAAGGCCCAGTGCAGTCAAAAATGTAATTTCCTGAGTTTTATATATATTTCCATACTGATGTTGGAAGAATGCTGTGAAAATGATAATGCTCTTTTGGTGTAAGAGGGCTGTTTGAAAAGGTTGTCTGAAATTTCGGCCTGCTTGGTGACATCACCAGGCAGTAAATTAGTTAATAGACCAATATGAAAGAGTTTCAAACGTCTCTGCCAATAACGAGGCTTCCGATTTTCTCTCCCCACTCCGACAGTCCTAGCAAAATTCTTGCTCGAGAAATTGCTCTTGCTAAGTAGCTATTTTTGTTTGTTTTTGACCATTTTGATTGAAAATAATCCCAGTAGGATACATCATTGTTACCCAGAAATGATTTGATATTGAGATAACGTTTGCATTGGGCCTTTTAAGTATCCAAAATGTACCTTAAGTTGCTAATTTGTAAATTAATGTAATGCTAATGTATTGAGTGAGAAACTTGCATGAAGGTGGGTAAAATCCTCACTCAGTCCTTTTTAAAATCACCTATAGAGTGCATTGGCAAAGTATTCAGACCCCTTCCCTTTTTCCACATTTTGTTACATTACAGCCCTATTCTATAATTTAGGGGCAAAAAATATTTGATCCATATTCACACAATACCCCACAATGACAAAGTGAAAACAGGTTTTTAGACATGTTTGCACATTTTTATTAAAATTTAAAAACATAAACGTTATGTAAATAAGACCCTTTGCTATGACATTCGAATTTGGGCTCAGGTGCATTCTGTTTCCATTGATCATCCTTGAGATGTTTCTACTGCTTGATCGGAGTCCACCTGGGGTAAATTCAATTGATTGGACATGATTTGGAAAGGAACACACCTGTCTATATAAGGTCCCACAATTGACAGTGCATGTCAGAGCAAAAACCAAGCCATGAGGTCGAAGGATTTGTCCGTAGAGCTTCGAGACAGGATTCTGTCGAGGCACAGATCTGGGGAAGGATACCTAAACATTTCTGCAGCATTGAAGGTCCCCAAGAACACAGTGGCCTCCATCATTCTTAAATGGAATAAGTTTGGAACCACCAAGACTCTTCCTAGAGCTGGCCGCTCGGCCAAACTGAGCAATCGGGGGAGAAGGCCTTAGTCAGGGAGGTGACCAAGAACCCCATGGTCACGCTGCTAGAGTTCCTATGTTGAGAAAGGAGAACCTTCCAGAGGGACAACTATCTTTGCAGCACTCCACCAATCAGGGCTTTATGGTAGTGGCCAGACGGAAGCCACTCCTCAGTAAAAGGCACATGACAGTCCACTTGGAGTTGCCAAAAGGCACCTAAAGGACTCTCAGGCAATGATAAACAAGACTCTCTGGTCTGATGAAACCAAGATTGAACTATTTGGCCTGAATGGCAAGCGTCACGTCTGGAGGAAACCTGGCACCATGCCTACGGTGAAGCATGGTGGTGGCAGGTTCATACTGTGTGGATGTTTTTCAGTGGCAGGGACTGGGAGACTAGTCAGGATTGAGGGAAAGATGAACGGTGCAAAGTACAGAGAGATCCTTGATGAAAACCTGCTCCAGAGCACTCGTGATCTCAGACTGGGGGCGAAGTTTCACCTTCCAACAGGACAACGACTCTAAGCACACAGCCAAGACCATGCAGGAGTGGCATCGGGACAAGTCTCTGAATGTCCTTGAGTGGCCCAGACAGAGCCCGGACTTGAACCCGACTGAACATCTCTGGAGAGACCTGAACATTGATGTGCAGCGACGCTCCCTATCCAACCTGATAGAGCTTGAGGGGATCTGCAGAGAAGAATGGGAGAAACTCCCCAAATACACGTGTGTCAAGCTTGTAGCGTCATACCCAAGTAGACTCGAGGCTATAATCGCTGCCAAAGGTGCTTCAACAAAGTACTGAGTAAAGGGTCTGAATACTTATAAATGTAATTTCAGTTTTTTATTTTTAATTACATTTGCAAAGATTTCTAAAAACCTGTTTTCGCGGTGTCATTATGGGGTGTTGTGTGTAGATTGAGAGATTACAATTTAATTCATTTCAGAATAAGGCTGTAACAAAGTGTGGAAAAAGTCAAAGGGTCTGAATACTTTCCGAATCCGCTGTATATTGAAAATTTTAACTTTTGTTCCTTTTTTTTCTTAGGTACCATATGCGACGCAGAAAGAGAGATCCTCCAAAAGACAGATAGTTGTTAAGGAGTTTCTTACCTAAAGAATCATTGATACCTTACATAATTTTATCTTGGCTCACCCCCCCCCCCCAAATCCCAAACTGTTTTGTGTGCAATTATTTGTGCTGTAAAATAAAATTAACAAATCTGTAGTTGCGCACTTTTATGTTTGCTTTGAAGCAGATTACCAAAACTGTCAGTGAAATATATATTTTCCCTATGTGCTGAATACCTTTTATTTCATGAAATTCTGGGACATGGTTAAGGTATCTGCATGTTATTGTGGAGGAAGAAGGAGAACACTGCAATAGCGGCGTATCGGGAGAAAGAAAAAGCTGCAACTGGGACTCAAACTTTGGCTTCTACTGTGCAGAACAATATTACATTGATTGTGATAACTGTCCATTTTTACGATAATTTCAATTCAGTCCATGTCTTAAGTTTTTGGGATTCAAAGAAATTACAATAAAGAGTACGTTCATATTTCTAGTATTTTCTCTAAGATTTTGAAAGCACCCACTCCTGGAACATGAAGTTCGTTTAATTGAAATATGTTCACGCTGGTCGTTGACCAAAATACATTTCCCAGCATTCACAATCCCGTCAGAGGCCAACACCATTCACCGGAAGGCGTGTTTGTCGGCGACGAAGGAGTGAACATACAAAAATATTGTATACAGTAAAACAAGATGGCAGGACTACCCCGCAGGATTATAAAGGTAATTCCAAAAACACCATGCAATAAATAGTTCACAAGCCGTAGTTCGGTCCCCTTTGAGTTGCATAGAAAAATAAGACTCGGCACGTGCATTGCCATGTATTTGCTAGCTAACTAACGTTACTTCCGTTAGCTAGGTACTGTATGTCTCAGGCTCAGCCCCAAGTCAGAGGAATGTTTGGTCAAATGTATTAACCTTCCTTCTGAGTATGGCCCAAGTCTACTTAATTGCCTATGTGTTGAAAGTAATACTTTTCTTAGTGTACATGTATTGAAGTAACCTTGCTATGGTCTCAAGTTAGCGATCTGAGCAATGACCCTCGACTGGCACTGCTAGCTAACGTTAGCAACGTACATACAGCTAGCAAATTTAGCTAGTTAGATATTGATGGAACTTGCTGTACTACTGGACTCCAGAGTATGTATTATAAACTCACATTTACTTGCTTGGTTTATTGTGTATGAAAGTGCTTTGGGTAGCAAAGCTAACTTGGCTTTGGTATAGGAACCGGTGGCAGTGCAGGTATTTCTCTCATACTGTGTCTAGGCCCAATGAGCAGGATCAGGATTGTTGGTCTTGCAGGAGTTCTGTGTCAGAAATGAATGAAGCGACATGGGACAATAGTTTGTCATACATATACTAGGTGGCTGCAAAAACAAATGTTTGACAGAAACATTCAATTTATCAGCCTACTCAACTGGCCTAACTTACTGACTTGCCTAGTTGAATAAAAAAACTGAGAAGACGAACATTTACAGGGGTGTTATAGTGTACATGGGCCTATCAGTGAGTTATATTTGAAAGTTATTGATAATACATTTTTTTCCATCAGAATGACAGTCATACCATGACGATGTTACATGTTTGTTCTCACTAGGCCTCAGACATAATTCACAAAAAACAGACTTTGCAGCTAGTCCACCTCCAGGCATGTAATTATTATGTATTTTGTTTGTTTAACCTTTTATTTAACTGCAATAGAATGTATCCTATGAGCTCTTAACTGAGGATCTAAAACACTGCGTGAGTGACCATTTTGTGCTCTTGAAAGAGACAAGACAGAAGTGAATGTTCATTGTCCCTAAAAAGTTCAGAAACAGAATGTCAAACCTCATCTTGAATGCATGGATGGCTGTCCTTGCACCAAAACATAGTTGTCCAAAACCTTGGTAACTATTGACCCTGACCTGACATCTGGTTGTTGGTGCTAATCTGTCTTGCTACATCTGTATCGCATTCTCCTTGAGACAATTTAAACTGGGTTCACTTCAAACATGACACGTTTCTGTCTATCTACCTGCATGTCTCGATCTGTATCTCTGTCCGTGTTCAGGAGACTCAGCGTTTGTTGGCCGAACCCGTTCCTGGAATAAAGGCAGAGCCTGATGAGGCGAATGCACGCTACTTCCATGTGGTGATTTCAGGGCCCCAGGACTCCCCTTTCGAAGGAGGCACCTTTAAACTTGAACTCTTTCTGCCAGAAGAATATCCCATGGCAGCTCCCAAAGTGCGATTCATGACCAAAATCTACCACCCCAATGTGGACAAGCTGGGTAGGATATGCCTAGACATCTTGAAAGGTGAGTTATCCAGATTCACAATTATCATTAGTCACAGTCATGTCCTGACTCAAAGTATGACTCCTTCCTCCACAATTTTATTTTTCTCTCACAGATAAGTGGTCCCCAGCTTTGCAGATTCGCACAGTGCTGCTATCAATCCAAGCATTATTAAGCGCTCCTAACCCTGATGACCCACTGGCAAACGATGTTGCAGAGCAGTGGAAATCAAACGAAGCCCAAGCCATTGAGACAGGTGAGACAGCGCACGCATGTGTCATGTTCATGTTTAAAGTGAACCCAGTTTAAATTCTCACCCCTTGGCATGTAAATTATTTTGCATCCTCTGATCAAGAGTACCTATCCGCTGAATGTGAACAAAGCCTGGTTTTAAACAGAGGCAGTGAGTGTGAGAAGGAACCAATTACTTACTGCTCTTGTAGTGCTCTTCACTTCAGCCTCCTGAAGTGCCACTGCAGGTCAAATCAATTCAGAGATAGCAAGACATTCCTTCAAGAAGAATGCTGATACCTGTAGTTAATGAACCCCCTCTCTGTGCACCTTGCAGCTCGGACATGGACCAGGCTTTATGCGGGAAACAGCATTGAGGTATAGAAGAAAACAGACGGGCACTGGATGTTAACATAACCAAGATGATCTCCTTTATTTGCATTTAAAGGACAGTCTTAGACAAAAAAACAAGATAAAAGCAAGCAAAAAAATGGTAAAGAATATATTTAAAAGAAAACGAAACTACTGCAGCCCTCTGATTTTATGGCACATAGCAATGTGTTTTGTCTTTGTCCTGGCTCACTGCTCGAATGCATGGACAGAGGCTGATGCCCAACCACAGCTTTCTGTTTCTCGGGGGGGGGGGGGGGGACGACAAGTCTCTGCACCACCGAGGGGTTACAAACATAGGACATCGCCCTGGACCCACAGTCATACAATGGGTCAGTTTAGTCAAAGATCAATAAACTGAGGGAGTTTGTGACACCAAATACCCACCCATTTGAAAATGTCCACTTGAGGTTATGCTGCCTAGCCTCTTGTTGAATTTAGAGTAAACTTTGTTTCCCTCAGACAGTTGAAGTTGTGGGTTCGGAAGTCTTGTGTTTGCAAGCCCTTGGCAGAAGCTCAGATTAGGGACGTGAGGGTGTCGGTTACGACGTCCTTCTGGGGAGAAAGGCGTTCTTTTCATTTTCTTTTAATGTTATTTTAATTTATTTTTTCTCCTATGATACTTCATTAAAAGCATGTACTTACCCAAGCCCAGAACATGACTGTTCTAACAAGTTAGATCCGTATTGATACTGAGAAGTATCACTTTCGGGGTGTTGATGGGGGGGAAATGTACACCCAATTCTGACATGAAACAACGAGGCATGAAATGCTATCATTGTCACTTCATTGCTGAGATCCACACAAGACTTGTTGCTTCTGTACTTATTTTCTGTAAATGTTATGTTGTAGTAAAAATATTTTTGTTATGCCATTTTGTTTGATCTCTTTCTTGCTAGCACTACCTACATATTCTGGTAGGTGGTGTTTCATTGCTTTTCCCATACTCCGTCCTCACCCGTGTCTTTTCCACAATTCTCTACTGCAAGTGTATCCAGTGTTTAGTTCAACCAACATCCTGAAAGAGGGGAGAAAGTCAGAGAATGTTCTAATTTATTTATCTTTTTCTAAGGGATTTAGAATTAAATATCAATGATTCATCATCCAAGCGTCTGGCCTTTAGATTGAGAATGGCTTCCGCGTCTCTGGTTAGTCCACTCATGTGAAAAAGGCAAAGAGAATCGTGTATTACCGGTGTCTGAAATGATATGGGAAAATAAACCAATGCATTAGCATTTGTGGCTCCTGTAAATAAAATAAGTTGAGTAAGACTCCTGTGAATGTGTCTGTGTGCTGTTGTGTATCTGGGTAAGGGGATGTGACTCACTTGTTTTGTTTATTGACACACTTGCTCTGTCTGAGTAGATGGGTACCTGTATGTCAGGGCCATGCTTGTCTTTAGGGGCCAGTATGTCACAATGGTTTTATTGTCCTGTCTTTGTTTACATGGCAACAGTGAGCCACTCAGTGGGGGTCATTCTATGAAAATCAATCTACATTGATGAGGATAAAAATGGAATCAATCCATTTTAGAATAAGGCTGTAACCTAACAAAATGTGGAAAAAGTCAAGGGGTCTGAACACTTTCCGAACGCACTGTATATACTGTCTATTAACACACAGCACTTCAATTAAAACAAACATTTTGTGTCATTATCTGACACAAGTGTTTTCCCTAGTGGTTAAGGTGGGGAAAGGAAAGCCACAATTTTCATAGAATGACCCATGTGCCAATCCTCGGAATGTAAATGCAGGAAATGATTCCTTGTATTATGGTCCTGTCTTCGTTTATATGGCAACAGTGAGTCACTCAGTGTAGGAACTAATCCTCAGAATATAAATGCAGGATATTATTCCTTGTATTATCTTTTAGACACTCAACATTAACTAACCTCAAAGCAATAAAGATTTGTCAGTGAAATTAGTCCATCACTTTATTTTTTATTTGTACATTTTAGTCAGTTAGCAGCCACTCTTAACCACACCGACTTACAGTTAGTGCATTCATCTTAAGATGGCTAGGTGGGACAACCACATCCCAGTCATAGTAAGTACATTTTTCCTCAAAGTAAGATGTGGGGGTTGGGCTATTAGATTATCCATTGTTACAGGGTGACTTACTGCTGACAGCTCAGAAACGTCCAAATATAAACAGAACATTTGTGACAGGCATTGATTTATTGACCTGACAGGTGAACATTACTCATCACCAGGTGCTTACGGCACAGGGTAGGACACTGTCCGGCCACTCACAGTAGACAGTATGTTTTGGATGTCGCGTCATCGATGTGTCACGGAAATATAACACTTTCTCGTTGTTCACTAGTAGAAATACATTATTTGTGGTGTGATTCTCTAGTCTTAGTGGTTGCATGGTAATAACTGTTTTTGATCTGACGTCGTTATGAAGTATTTGTTTGTTGTGATGGGATTCCTCTCCTTCTGCAGTCAGTATGAGAGTGAATTGTGACTATGAATATCTGCACTGCCTGGAGATCCACTCTCCACAAGACAGGGAGGGGTGAGTGGGGGGGATCTCTTCCTGTGAATATTTCATCTGCAGTGGGAAAACAGACTGTGCTGTGCACCAGGCTTCTCCTTCGCTGACCTTTACATATAACCAGCCACCGAGGTGGAGACTGCAGGGAAAGGGGTGGTAGTGCATGGCCTCCAAGAGTGCTGTATGGAGTAATGGTGTAAGATGCCTTATTTTGGTGTTGGTGTGACAAGATAGGAGGATGACATGGGTGTGATGCAGTATGAACAGTGATCCACTGCATTATATTATCAGAATGTACAGCAGACACAAACAAAGGTACAGAAGAAGCACACACACACAATTGTGTTAGATGCCAATGATTAATATCCTCTATTCATGTAGATATTGTATGTTTTGAAATTAGGTTGTGAAATACTGGGTGTGTTATCAGGAAGAAAACAAGCCACAGCTCAGTGGTAAAACCATGTCAAATATGTCTAGATTCAGAGTTTTTAATGTACATGTACAGGTGTGACATGTACAGGCTCTGAGCTCCAAAATGCAGGACTAGTGAAATAAAATAATGAAAATGGTAATTAAAACCATACAAATAGCACTATATACAGTTGAAGTCGGAAGTTTACAGACACTTATGTTGGAGTCATTAAAACTAGTTTTTCAACCACTCCACAAATTTCTTGTTAACAAACTATAGTTTTGGCAAGTCGGTTAGGACATCTACTTCGTGCATGACACAAGTATTTTTTCCAACAATTGTTTACAGACAGATTATTTCACTTATAATTCACTGTATCACAATTCCAGTGGGTCAGAAGTTTACATACACTAAGTTGACTGTGCCTTTAAACAACTTGGAAATTTCCTGAAAATGATGTCATCGCTTTAGAAGCTTCTGATAGGCTAATTGATATCATTTGAGTCAATTGGAGGTGTACCTGTGGATGTATTTAAAGGGGTACCTTCAAACTCAGTGCCTCTGCTTGACATCATGGGAAAATCTAAAGAAATCAGTCAAGAATTGTACAAAAATTGTAGACCTCCACAAGTCTGGTTCATCCTTGGGAGCAATTTCCAAATGCCTGAAGGTACCACGTTCATCTGTACAAACAATAGTACGCAAGTATAAACACCATGGGACCACGCAGCCGTCATACCGCTCAGGAAGGAAAAGCGTTCTGTCTCCTAGAGATGAACGTACTTTGGTGCGAAAAAGTGCAATTTAATACCAGAACAACAACAAAGGACCTTGTGAAGATGCTGGAGTAAACAGGTACAAAAGTATCTATATCCACAGAAAGATTTGTTCTATATCGACATAACCTGAAAGGCCGCTCGGCAAGGAAGAAGCAACTGCTCCAAAACCGCCATAAAAAAGCCAGACTAAGGTTTGCAACTGCACATGGGGACAAAGATCATACTTTTTGGAGAAGTGTCCTCTGGTCTGATGAAACAAAAATAGAACTGTTTGGCCATAATGACCATCGTTATGTTTGGAGGAAAAAAGGGGGAGGCTTGCAAGTCGAAGAGCACCATCCCAACCGTGAAGCACGGGGGTGGCAGCATCATCTTGTGGGGGTGCTTTGCTGCAGGAGGGGCTGGTGCACTTCACAAAATAGATGGCATCATTAGGATGAAAAATTATGTGTATATATTGAAGCAACATCGCAAGACATCAGTCAGGAAGTTAAAGCTTGGTTGCAAATGGGTCTTCCAAATGAACAATGAGCCCAAGCATACTTCCAAAGTTGTGGCAAAATGGCTTAAGGACAACAAAGTCCAGCTATTGGAGTGGCCATCACAAAGCCCTGACCTCAATCCCATAGAAAATTTGTTGGCAGAACTGAAAAAGCGTGTGTGAGCAAAGAGGCCTACAAACCTGACTCAGTTACATCAGCTCTGTCAGGAGGAATGGGCCAAAATTGACCCAACTTATTGTGGGAAGCTTGTGGAAGGCTACCCAAAACGTTTGACCCAAGTTAAAAAATTTAAAGGCAATGCTACCAAATACTAATTGAGTGTATGTAAACTTCTGACCCACTGGGAATGTGATGAAAGAAATAAAAGCTGAAATAAATAAATTCTCTCTACTATTATTCTGACATTTCACATTCTTAAAATAAAGTGGTGATCCTAACTGACCTACGACAAGGAATTTTTACTAGGATTAAATGTCAGGAATTGTGAAAAACTGAGTAAATGTATTTGGCTGAGGTGTATGTAAACTTTCGAATTCAACTGTACATCATAACAACTGTGGCAGTGATGAGTTACCTTTCCTGTTACATTCAAATAGAATTGATTACTTTATTTCATCTAGACTTACTGATTGCATGGGTTGGGCATTTAGGGTCAAAGTGTTGTGACATCTATTGGAATAAAATATTACTCAGTAGGTGAGCTTTGTGAGTGATTTAGATAATAGCTATATGACACTTTGAATATGTTGTATATCAGTGCTTGAGGAACACCCAAACCCAGTCCACAAGTGTCAGAGGACAGAGATTAGGTAGCTAGTATGGGTGACATTGCCCAACAATGTCAACAGAGGAGGAATAATCTGTTTTAAAAGTGGAGAGAAATTAGTATGACTCTTAACTAATTGCTAGCAACACACAACCAATGCTAGGATATGTTGGGAGCAAGACAGATTTACAAACTGCGGTGAATTCCTGTTTTCCGACTGCCCATTTTAACACGGTTAGTGCTATCCGGTATCCTTGGGAAGTCCCCGTCCTAAACCATAACCCCTAACCTTAATCATAACCCTTGCCGAACCCTAATCCTAACCTTTACCCTTACCTTAACCATTTAAAATGCCAATTTCAATAGGGTAGGGATGTCCCAAGGATTCCAGATAGCAAGGACCCCTTTTACACTTCCAAATCCAGAATTGAGTCTGCATCTCATTTCCCAGCAGGCTGATGTTGATTTATGAATGGGGCATTACATAAGTAGCAAGGTACTCTGAACACTAGAGGGAGGGCTACAATTCATGTCATGGAGCCTCTTATATTGTCATCTCTTCATCTTGCGAGTTCTGTGGCCGGCCAGGCAGGCAGGCCTGCAGACAGTCCCCTTGAGAGCACTCCGTACCGAGGTCAAATTGAGTCACAATGGTGGAAAATATTACTCTTAGATGGATGATGCTGTCCTTCAGGTGTATCATCTGTTCACTCAGGCTTTTAGCCACAGTGTACTGCGCTCTAATATAAACTGCTCAAGATTCCACTGTCCGTCTAAACCCCCTCTGCAGTTACATCTGATGTGTCATTCTGGTTAGTGTTATTCGTGGTAAAATTTGTCATAGATTGAAACTCATTTCTGTTTAGCTTTTAAGGCTATAAAGCCAGGTTAAAGCCATTGTGTCAGCACGGGGAGAGAAGTGCTTCCACTGACCAGATCTAGGCTTCCACTACAGAGGCTCATGAGACAGGGTACATTCAAAACAAAATAGCTTTATTGCCTACGAAGTTTACAACCTAAAGAATCAATAATGAATAAAACGTAAATGTTCAAACAGAGCTACCTGCTCTCAGTCCTCTCTAAATCAGTTTTTCCCGACTTGTCCTCTAGTACCCTCAACAGCTCACATTTTGTGAGCACACCTGATCAACTTGTCAACTAATCATCAAGCCCTCAATGAGTTGAAAGGTGAGTTTGTCTGTGGCTACAACAGAAATCTGTGCTGTTGGTGGTACTGGAAGACTGGAGTTGGTATACACTGCTCAAAATGAAGGAGGCAGCCACTGATAATGGGTTGTGTCCAAATAACATCTCCTTTCTCCCAAAGTGTGGACTTATTCACTTCCTTTCGTGGATTTGAAAGGAAATTACTGTTGAATGTAAACTCCTCTAGCCCATGCCTACACCAACCCAATGCTTTTAAACTTGTGGAGAACAGTGAATGAGTGCACAAATGAGGAGGAAGGAGAGATTATGAGGACGTAACCCATGGTGTGGTGGCTGACTGAGCTGTGAGCCACACCCTTAAAACACCATAGAGTCGATGTTCGAGCCCCCGCAGAAATATAATTAGCGTAAAATAAAAAATTCCCATAAAATCTGTTACTTTAAGAGAGATCTGTTTTTTTGCATTGGATGCGTCTCTATCTGCTGATTTCGCACTTCCGCATCTGCGGTGAAAGGTGACAGAGCTAGCGTGGTGTTTGTCAGACCGTGAGACATACCAAAAATTGGTCTTCTCACAAAATCTTCTGTAGAGTCCAAACGGTTTGGCGTACAAACTATTATGATCTCACGAACACGTACTGTACATTTCAGTTTTCTGTAGGACACCCACAGGCCTCACAAGACTCGTCTGAAGGACCCCGGTACCAGTTGAAATATTGAAGTATATATGGAGAATGTTTCGTGCCAAAAATAAGGGGTATCTTTCAGATATAGGACAGACACTTCAGAACAAAACTTCCTTCTATTTTTTTTGGGGGGGGGGGGCTATCTGTTGTTCCATGCAGGGAATCTGTTATTCAATGCGTTTGTATGGGCTAATAGCTGTAAGGCCTAAACATTTTTTTCATCAAACATTTTTTTATACTTCAAGGAGCCTTAAAGGAGCCTTCTTTAAAAAAAAATCCATATCGCTTAGTAGACTCCCCCAGCATGAGCGTTCCAGGCTGACTACATGTCTAAAGTTACCTGTGTCACGATCGCGTTGACATGAACGAGAGGACCAAGGCGCAACATGATTTGAATACATCTTCTTTATTTACCACGACGAAGATGATCACCAAACACTTATACAACACTAACAAAACAACAAACGATCGTGAAACTTCAAACGTAAGTGCACACACAAACTACTTACGTCAACATAAACAATGACCCACAAATAGCTAAAGCCTATGGCAGCCTTAAATATGGCTCCCAATTAGAGACAACCGAAATCAGCTGTCTCTAATTGAGAACCCATTCCGGCCACCATAGACTTCCCTAGACAATTACACCCAACATAGACACAGCTAGACACATACACTCAACACAAAACCATAAACTACAACCAACACCCCCTCTACCATATAATACCCCAAAATACACACATACCCCATGTCACACCCTGACCTAACTAAAATAATAAATAAAACAAATAATACTAAGGCCAGGGCGTGACAACCTGTTAAGTTTCTACTCCTCAAGGCACCACACCATGAAGGTTGCTTTTTCAGTTCAGTCTCACTCACTCACTCACTCACTCACTCACTCACTCACACCTACCTACCTACCTACCCACCCACCCACCCACCCACGAACCCACCCACCCACCCACCCAGAGACACCCACAGAGAGGCAGTGAGGCACACAAACACACACATACCCACACAGAGAGACACACACACAACCCTATAATAGCGTAGCTTATAATGTCAGGTGGTCTGTGTCTAAGTGATGTTTTCCCTATCCTAATGAAAGGCCATGAGAAAGACCTGGCCGTGATAAACACCCATTGTTAGTATTATGTCTTTAAGAGCAGGTTATTGTGATGATATAATAATTGTGAAAGCTGTGTTTACTTATGGCCTCATTCCCTGTCACAATAGTTGCTCTGTTTCCTTCACATTGTGACATGCCCTAATGCTATCATTTTGTTTGTTTGCTTGTTTGACCCTTCAATTTATAGGGTTAGGGTCAGAGGGCAATGTACTATTGACCCGAGGGTCAGGGAAGAAATAAAATAGATATCAAATTAAGCCAACAGCCATTTGTTTGGTTGGGTATAGTATATCTACCAGGTTTCCTGGTGATCAGTTATGACAATTACTGTGAGTACATGTGTACAAATGTTTCATGTAATGCTTATAAAGGCTTAAAATAATCCTTACAAGGTAACCTAGAATGACGCTGCATGATTTTGCTCTTTGTGGTTCTATTTTTGGGTCACGGATCATTCATTGGTAAATACTGATATGGAGGCAGAGGATTCTGTTTCACACAGATAGAGGGGAGTTATATATTCAATAGTGACAACAGCAACATTAGATCCATCATGGCCGTCGAAGCAGACGGTCAGAGTTCACTTCATCATCTGTTATTTGTCTCTCAATGAGGACACACTGTCAGAGTATGACATCAAGAAAAACTGGCAACAGGTGGATGGATACCTATTATTGCTCAGGAATAGCCTCGCTATTGCTATTTTACTACTGCTCTTTAATTATTTGTTACTTTTATTTCTTATTCTTATTTTTTTTTAAACTGCATTGTTGGTTAAGGGCTTGTAAGTAAGCATTTCACTGTAAGGTTGTATTCGGTGCGTGTAACAAATAAAATTGGATTTGATTTGATTTCTCTAGAGAGAAAAAACACATTGGTCTCAACATTAAAACATGTGAAAATATTTTAAAGAACCGATATAACAATTACATTTGGATTACTATTAATATTCTTTGTAGTAATGGTGGTAGTATTTCACATGACACACACTTCAAATATCTAGATGTACGCATGATATATAGTTTCAATTTCAAGTTTGACGTTTTTATTAGTCGTATGTAGAGGATACACATGGTATACACTGTCCAATAAAATGCTTACTTGCAGTTTCCTTCTCGACAATCAACAACAATAATAAATAATAGAAGATAAGAATAGGAACATAAAGTAAATGACTCAGTAGAATAGAATACACATTTTAGCATAAGTATAATACAGGAAGGCACAATTTATAGTCCAACATTTACACATTTATCAGAGAAGGGTGCATTGGGGGACAAGTGTTTACATTTAGCAGTATTAGCAATAGTAAATAAGAGTCTGGTTGCAGCAGTTGTTTGTTTTTGTGCTTGCGTGTGTGTGTGCGTGCCTGCGTGTGCGTGTGTGTGTGCGTGCCTGCGTGTGTGAGAGAGAGTGTGGATGTGTGATATAGGATAAATTATCCTTGCAGGACCATTAGCTTTCGCTAAACCCATCCAGGCAGTAATAGTGACCTATACATTACACCCATGCTGCTCAACAAGCCATATATAAATATCCTAATATGACATTTTAGGGAAAGGTTTATGGGTCGTGGTGGGGGCTGTGCTATTGCCGCTCAAGAGCTTGCTGCTCTTAGAATTAACTGGCAATGGGCCATGCCCTCATGATTCTGGGAGATTCAAAGACCAAAGCACCTCCCCTTTAATACTGTCTAAAAGGGACTTACAGCAAGTGACTTGATCATCTCAAACTCTACTTGGCACATAGGGCAATCCGAGCCGGCTGTGCTGAGAGAGTGGATCATTAGCAAACGAGGAAAGTGACAGAATAGATGAAGAACAGTCGGATTAGCCTAGCTGTGTGTGTTCTGTGTGTGTTTTGAGATTGCCTTGGCGATGGCAGAGAACAAATGTGTTAGACTGCGGCTCTATCATTAGAATGGTTACAGGAATGAGCAGAGGTTCAAATCTGGTGACTTCATACACATCTTTCTGTCATCCTTAAAGCATGTGAAATCAAATCCCCCTTCTCCCTCACTTGGACTGCAGCTAATATTATGGGCTGTTGATATCCTTTCTACTTTGGTCAAGATGATGCTGTAGATGACTGCTTTTGGGTTAGATGACGATATTGACTTTTTGTACAGAAGTTTCTGCAGGTCTATTCTTTGGGAGTGTTGACTTTTGAGACCCTGTCTATTCTAAGATATTGACAGAGATATACAGTACTTTGAGTAAGAGAAATAAGTTATTATTTTGGTAAAAGGGATTTTAGAGACCAATTAAAGTTATGGAAAGATGGTAGATGGTAGAGATCCATTGAGACAGGGAAGATAGCATCGAGGCATATGTTATTTTGGTGTTCCACAACACAGTCTGACATCTTTGCAATTCCGCTTATATGAGATTTTTATACATCAAAGGCTACCCCATTGCCTTTCGTCACTCGTACACAACGCTCGTCGCTCAGTGCAGGCGGAATCATTGCGCTATCTGACGTAAGACTCTGATAAGATTTTGATTAGTCATTTCAAACTGTAACGATCAATTATGTTAAGAAAAAGCAGGCTATCTCACCCCATGACCTAATCAATTTTTCTCTCTTTAAGTTCAGTCCATCCTCTCTTAAAAACAATCACATCATGATACACTGG
The DNA here is from genome assembly GCF_029448725.1 of Salvelinus fontinalis. Lineage (NCBI taxonomy): Eukaryota > Metazoa > Chordata > Actinopteri > Salmoniformes > Salmonidae > Salvelinus > Salvelinus fontinalis. The sequence goes on along the minus strand of NC_074675.1, from coordinate 14,498,156 downwards.
TTGTCTGTTCCAAAACTCTGATACTCTGTGAGTGACAATCTCTTTGATGAAGAGTGTGAGGTAGGATGCTTGTCCTACTGGCATCCAGTTAGAAAAGTAAATCAAGTTAACAGCTCTTTTGATTCAGTCATCGAATTCCAATTTTGACGAGAACACAGGTTGACAGATGACTACACTGACCTTACTGATATTTCAAAACCTTTAGAGGTGAAGGGTTAACACTTACAATTACATGCTTTTCTCACTTATGGTGCAGAGAGTTACAGCACCAAAGCAGAGGTGCAATGAATGAACTCAGAGGTGTGTATATATACCATATATGTGGATGTTTGTGTGAATCTCACTTTGTCTTGACAAAGGTCTCTTACCGAAACATTGATAATAGATTCTGCAGAGGAAAAAACAGGAGACTTTGTATTTTAATACCAACTAAAGGATCCCTATACCAGTAATGACAAATATAATATTCAGGTTCCGGTAGAGATGTTGTTGAATGTATAGTCTGTACAATTTCTCTACTGCTATGCAATACTAGTTTCAGTAAGTAACAAAACATAGTCGCATTTACAGTTGCTAAAACATTGGCTCAATAATAAACTGTTTTCTACTTTGACAACACCCTCAGCAAATACTTGTCACATGCTTCGTAAACAACAGCTGTAGACTAACAGTGAAATGCAGTGACTAAGATAGAGGAACTCCTATACAGATCAGATCTGATCTCATCCCGTCAGTAGAGGATGCCTGGATTTTTTTTTTAAATGCCTTCCTCACCATCTTGAATAAGCATGCCCCATTCAAGAAATTTAGAACCAGGAACAGATATAGCCCTTGGTTCTCTCCTGACCTGACTGCCCTTAACCAACAGAAAAACATCCTATGGCGTTCTGCATTAGCATCGAACAGCCCCCGTGATATGCAACTTTTCAGGGAAGCTAGAAACCAATATACACAGGCAGTTAGAAAGCCAAGGCTAGCTTTTTCAAGCAGATATTTGCTTCCTGCAACACAAATTCAAAAAAGTTTTGGGACACTGTAAAGTCCATGGAGAATAAGAACACCTCCTCCCAGCTTCCAACTGCACTGAAGATAGGAAACACTGTCACCACCGACAAATCCACTATAGTTGAGAATTTCAATAAGCATTTTTCTACGGCTGGCCATGCTTTCCACCTGGCTACCCCTACCCCGGTCAACAGCACTGCCCTCCCCTCTGCTACTCGCCCAAGCCTTCCCCATTTCTCTTTCTCCAAAATACAGTCAGCTGATGTTCTGAAAGAGCTGCAAAATCTGGACCCTTACAAATCAGCCAGGCTAGATAATCTGGACCCTTTCTTTCTAAAACTATCTGCTGAAATTGTTGCCACCCCTATTACTAGCCTTTTCAACCTCTCTTTCGTGTCGTCTGAGATTCCCAAAGATTGGAAAGCAGCTGCGGTTATCCCCCTCTTCAAAGGGGGGGACACTCTTGACCCTAACAGCTACAGACCTATATCTATCCTACCCTGCCTTTCTAAGGTCTTCGAAAGCCAAGTCAACAAACAGATTACCGACTATTTCGAATCCCACCATACCTTCTCCGCTATGCAATCTGGTTTCAGAGCTGGTCATGGGTGCACCTCAGCAACGCTCAAGGTCATAAACGATATCTTAACCGCCATCGATAGGAAACAATACTGTGCAGCCGTATTCATTGACCTGGCCAAGGCTTTTGACTCTGTCAATCACCACATCCTCATCGGCAGACTCGACAGCCTTGGTTTCTCTAATGATTGCCTCGCCTGGTTCACCAACTACTTCTCTGATCGAGTTCAGTGTGTCAAATCGGAGGGTCTGTTGTCCGGGCCTCTGGCAGTCTCTATGGGGGTGCCACAGGGTTCAATTCTTGGACCGACTCTCTTCTCTGTATACATCAATGATGTTGCTCTTGCTGCGGGTGATTCTCTGATCCATCTCTACGCAGACGACACTATTCTGTATACTTCTGGCCCTTCTTTTAACACTGTGTTAACAACCCTCCAGGCGAGCTTCAATGCCATACAACTCTCCTTCCGTGGCCTCCATTTGCTCTTAAATACAAGTAAAACTAAATGCATGCTCTTCAACCGATCCTGCACCTGCCCGCCTGTCCAACATCACTACTCTGGACGGCTCTGACTTAGAATATGTGGACAACTACAAATACCTAGGTGTCTGGTTAGACTGTAAACTCTCCTTCCAGACTCACATCAAACATCTCCAATCCAAAGTTAAATCTAGAATTGGCTTCCTATTCCGCAACAAAGCATCCTTCACTCATGCTGCCAAACATACCCTTGTAAAACTGACCATCCTACCAATCCTCGACTTCGGTGATGTCATTTACAAAATAGCCTCCAAAACCCTACTCAATAAATTGGATGCAGTCTATCACAGTGCCATCCGTTTTGTCACCAAAGCCCCATATACTACCCACCACTGCGACCTGTACACTCTCGTTGGCTGGCCCTCGCTTCATACTCGTCGCCAAACCCACTGGCTCCAGGTCATCTACAAGACCCTGCTAGGTAAAGTCCCCCCTTATCTCAGCTCGCTGGTCACCATAGCAGCACCTACCTGTAGCACGCGCTCCAGCAGGTATATCTCTCTGGTCACCCCCAAAACCAATTCTTCCTTTGGCCGCCTCTCCTTCCAGTTCTCTGCTGCCAATGACTGGAACGAACTACAAAAATCTCTGAAACTGGAAACACTTATCTCTCTCACTAGCTTTAAGCACCAGCTGTCAGAGCAGCTCATAGATTACTGCACCTGTACATAGCCCATCTATAATTTAGCCCAAACAACTACCTCATTACCTACTGTATTTATTTATTTATTTTGCTCCTCTGCACCCCATTATTTCTATCTCTACTTTTTTCTATCTCTACTATCTCTACTTTTTTCTTTTTTTTTACTTGCTATATTGTATTTACTTCGCCACCATGGCCTTTTTATATTTTTATTTATTTATATATATATTTTGTTTGCCTTCACCTCCCTTATCTCACCTCACTTGCTCATATTGTATATAGACTTATTTTTCACTGTATTATTGACTGTATGGTTGTTTTACTCCATGTGTAACTATGTGTTGTTGTATGTGTCGAACTGCTTTGCTTTATCTTGGCCAGGTCGCAATTGTAAATGAGAACGTGTTCTCAATTTGCCTACCTGGTTAAATAAAGGTGAAATAAAATAAATAAATAAATACAGAATGTCTTTGGTATGTGTATACACTTAAAAAAGAAGGGTTATATCGCTTGCTTCATCTATGGAACCCCCAAAAGGTTCTATATAGAACCTTTTTCTATGAGGGGAAGGTAGGTGTGACCTGTCTTATATAGCATAAAAGCTATACATTAACACACAAAACTAGACATCTTCAAGTAGGCCCAACTTCCTTTATAGGCTATAAACAGAACAAACCTAGACTAGGTCTATATCCCCAACTTGCTTTCAGTCAATAGCATGAATAGTCATCACAGAGTAGCTAAGGTAGGCTATAAAATTGACAGTGTTTATTTGTGAAATTCTTTTTTTTTTTTTCTGATGTGAATAAAGAAAAAGTGGAAGGTCAGAAACCCTCTTTTCCACCACCCCCAATCCCAAGACAGTGGTTAACAGTGGAGTAGTCTTTTAAAGACCTTGGCTACTGACATTTCAGGGCAATATGTCACATTACATTTTATATTGAGAAAATACTCTGATGAAGTTATAGGCTTAAGGGTTAAAAATTGTAACCTTACTATTTTTCTAGATTGCATATTCATATGGGTGGGCCTATGGAACAAACAGGACAGGCTACTTTTCAAGAAAGCATAAAGTCAGACGGAGTGAGCACGGCATAGATGTTCAATCACAGCTAGATTTTTCCTACATTTTTATCCTATCCTCATCAGACGTATGGTGACGTGCGTAACAGTTGCCTTCTGTCTATTGACAGTCAGCGACTGCGCAAAGCCTACCTTGTAGTCTACTACCTAAGGTGGGAGGACTTCGGAGGAGGATACAGTATTGACAATCTCTACTTAAATAAGAGATTGCACATAGAAGTGGAGGGTATGGGGGACTGAACTGCATCCATTAACCCAACATCACGGAGTGAATTCCCTGACAAAACCGCACTAAACGAATTTGGAGTGAATGGGAAAATACACCGTCGATGGGTAGTTTGCCGGTATATCGCGTTATTGGACCTCAGTGATACACATATGCCAGTTTTCTCTTCGCCATCCAGAACCTTGTTTTGGTGACTCACTCTTCGTTCGTTCATTTTCTGGATTTCGTTGCCTGCCCGGTGAGGAGAGTAGTAACCTACATAATGAAGTTCAAGCCGAACCAGACCAGAACTTATGATGGCGAGGGCTTCAAGAAACGAGCGGCATGCTTGTGCTTCAAGAACGACCGTGAAGAAGAGGTATAACGTTAACGTTAGATGGTTATATTTCTCATTGACAGTTCAGGGGACCGATGCTGTCCTGTCTTTAAGCCAACCCACTGTTCTCGGCTATATCCCACACGTGTTAATATTTTATCTATAATTGCCTATTGTAATAGACTTAAATAGGTTTTCATTTTGGTTTTACCACTTAATTCATCAGAAAATGTCGATGTGCGGGGGCTGTCTTGCGGTGTCTGAAAGAAATGCTTCGGCGGGTTTTTAAAACCTAATGATCAGAGATGTAGGCTCGATGTTAAACAAAAAAAACAGGAGTGTTATAGTATATTTATACGCCTTTTATTGGCCTACGTTCCATAGCTTTAGTAATACATCCTTAGTGGTGTTGTGTGACTGCCCGCGGCTATCCAGTTTGGGCTAGTTTGAGAGCAAAGCGAGGGGGGCGAGGCGCTCTGTTGCATGTTTCATTTGACGGGCGGGACATCAGTCCAGCCATTGCTACATTGTATGACGATACCACTGTACCAATGCATACGAGTTTAAATACTAATAGTAACAATATCACCGTTATCATTTTACACGTTATAATCTCTGCTGCCTCATAACATTGAAATGAAAATGCGTTATTGATGAAGTGGCCATTTTGTAAGACGGTTTCAGTATCCTAGGCTTAAACCAAAGGTAGCCTACTGAAAAGTAGTCTCAATCAATTCTTTGTTTTTATATTTCTGGTTTGAGAGAATATCTTTAACAAATTGCTGTAGTCCTAGACATATTCCTCGTAATAGTTTTGGGGTTTTAACGGGCTTCACGGTGATAGCCTACGCACCACCATGATGCAAGCGTCCACAGTCTATGTTTTAACAAAATGGACTATCTACCCAAGTCAATTTCCCCGAAATTACAACAACATATAGGACTCGTTCCACACATTTTTTAAAAACATTTTATTAAATGGGAAGCAATTATTTCCATGAAATAGGCTATATTGTTGTGCATGTGTCATTTCAGTCAATATAGCATGCTCCAATTGTTTCTGCCAATATCTATTTAATTGTTTAAAGCCACCATTTATACAGATATGACTTAGACCTACTACCGTAACAAGTTAAATAGGCCCACTTTATCATAACCAAAATCTAAGGACCAATTCCATTGTTATGTGTTACTATTTAATTTCACGGTAAAGTCTACACCAGTTGTATTCTGCGCATGTGACAAATACAATTTGATTGATTTGATTTGTTGTCATAGGAGACTTAGTAAGCAAATTATGTCATTTTTCAGTGCATGAACTAAAGTCGAGAAGACTTAAGGTTGGTCATTAATGTAAAAGTGGCGATGCTTTTAATTTCTTACTGAGCCACACGCCTTGTTTATGAACAGCTCCTACATTTGGATTTGTACTGTCTGATAGAAATCCAAATTTGTATCAGACAGTTCAAGACACTGCAGCCTCTGACTTCCCTGCACCACTGTTATGCAATGTATAAGCTGCAGACTTTATCTGTCTGTCATTAAGAACTCTATCAGAGCACTCAATTATTTGTACGAGATATATATATATATATGGCTTGAGGGAGAAACTGTTGTCCCTTAAGACTGTGGGGGCCTTGTTCTCTCCCTCAGCTGGTTCTTTCAGGAACAAGGAATAGAGATATATCAGTTTGCTGTGTGTCAGTGTGTCCGTGCCAAAGGCACATTGCATTGTGGTAGAGCAGCTGGAAGGCTTTCTCACTGAGTTATATTAATGAGACTGCCCAATCTCAGTCTCAATGCTGCGTCCCAATCTCCCCTTTAATTTTTACTTGTGAACTATTTATTAAAATTAGTAATTACCTACACATACAATCTTGTTGCTGACATTTCATATGTAATGCTATAAAACAAGTAAACCTTTGTGTAATATCTTAGCTTGTTTTAATATTTAAGATACCTGTGGTGGAACAAATGGAGACCATCTTCAATCACCCACCTGTGTCTCTGGTCAAGGGTATTGTTAAGTCAAGAAATGCTTCGCCTGTGTCTGTTCAACTGTTACTGAGCGGTTGTAATGTATAGAGCCCATCCCCAGGAACATATTTACAGAGTTTGCTCTGGGACTGTCCAGCTACTCTGTCATACTTGCATGCACTCATTAAGGCTGAACAGGAGAAAAGCCTCTGTGGCTCCTGCGTGGCCAACACTGTCTTTGCCAATGCCACCTCTTTGTGCCAATCCCATGCTGTTGAATCCCTGGAGGATTGTGGCCTATCTGTATCTGAAGACCTTGTCTCAACCTGCTTTGGTTAGATCTCAGCAATCAAATCTCAGTCCCCATTTGTGGAGATGGAACAAAAATGTAGCTTCACCTGCACCCCCCCCACACACACACACACACACACACACACGACATGTTAGACATGATCCCCTCATTGAGAGGGCCTGAGTAGGTTAATAGGAACTCTGTGTGATGTCAGAGACTTTGTTTAAGGAATGGAAAAGGCGAAAGAGGAACCCTCTGGGTCAGGTGTTCAGTGACAAGGTTTAAAGTCCTTCAAGGGAAAACAGGAACATTACATCCCTCAGGGCCAGTGGGTGGGTCATTTGCCTCCAACAACAGTAGAGACTAAAGGTCGACCGATTATGATTTTTCAACGGCGTTTACCGATACCGATTATTGGATGACCAAAAAAAGCCGATACCGAATAATCGGCCGATTTTCAAAATGTATTTGTAATAATGACAATTACAACAATACTGAATGAACACTTATTTTAACTTAATATAGTACATCAATAAAATCAATTTAGCCTCAAATAAATAATGAAACATGTTAAATTTGGTTTAAATAATGCAAAAACAAAGTGTTGGAGAAGAAAGTAAAAGTGCAATATGTGCCATGTAAGAAAGCTAGCGTTTAAGTTCCTTGCTCAGAACATGAGAACATATGAAAGCTGGTGGTTCCTTTTAACATGAGTCTTCAATATTCCCAGGTAAGAAGTTTTAGGTTGTAGGAATTATAGGACTATTTCTCTCTATACGATTTGTATTCCATATACCTTTGACTATTGTATGTTCTTATAGGCACTTTAGTATTGCCAGTGTAACAGTATAGCTTCCGTCCCTCTTCTCGCTCCTACCTGGGCTCGAACCAGGAACACATCGACAACAGCCACCCCCGAAGCAGCGTTACCCATGCAGAGCAAGGGGAACAACTACTCCAAGTCTCAGAGCGAGTGACGTTTGAAACTCTATTAGTGCGCACCCCGCTAACTAGCTAGCCATTTCACATCAGTTACACCAACCTAATCTCGGGAGTTGATAGGCTTGAAGTCATAAACAGCGCAATGCTTGAAGCATTGCGAAGAGCTGCTGGCTAAACGCACGAAAGTGCTGTTTGAATGAATGCTTACGAGCCTGCTGCTGCCAACCACCGCTCAGTCAGACTGCTCTATCAAATCATAGACTTAATTATAACATAATAACACACAGAAATACGAGTCTTGGGTCATTAATATGGTCGAATCCGGAAACTATAATCTCGAAAACAAAACGTTTATTCTTTCAGTGAAATACGGAACCGTTCATTATTTTATCTAACGGGTGGCATCCATAAGTCTAAATATTCCTGTTAAATTGCACAACCTTCAATGTTATGTCATAATTACGTAAAATTCTGGCAAAATACTTTGCAACAAGCCAGGCGGCCCAAACTGTTGCATATACCCTGACTCTGCGTGCAATGAACGCAAGAGAAGTGACACAATTTCACCTGGTTAATATTGCCTGCTAACCTGGGTTTCTTTTAGCTAAATATGCAGGTTTAAAAGTATATACTTGTGTATTGATTTTAAGAAAGGCATTGATGTTTATGGTTAGGTACACGTTGGAGCAACGACAGTCCTTTTTCGCGAATGCGCACCGCATCGATTATATGCAACGCAGGACACGCTAGATAAACTAGTAATATCATCAACCATGTGTAGTTAACTAGTGATTATGTTAAGATTGATTGATTGTTTTTTATGAGATAAGTTTAATGCTAGCTAGCAACTTAGCTTGGCTTCTTACTGCATTCGCGTAACAGGCAGGCTCCTTGTGGAGTGCAATGTAAAGCAGGTGGTTAGAGCATTGGACTAGTTAACCGTAAGGTTGCAAGATTGAATCCCTGAACTGCCCCTGAACAAGGCAGTTAACCCACCGTTCCTAGGCCGTCATTGAAAATAAGAATGTGTTCTTAACTGACTTGCCTAGTTAAATAAAGGTGTAAAATCGGTGTCCAAAAATACCGATTTCCGATTGTTATGAAAACTTGAATTTGGCATAATTAATTTGCCATTCCGATTAATCAGTCAACATCTAGTAGAGACTAGAAGAGCGTTCATGCCGGAGGGTATGAGCAATCTGTTATGGGTGCCTTCATCCAGCAATAGGTGTCTCCCTGAGACTGTATTATAGTACATTGTGTCTTTTCAGTCCACTGTGTCGCTACAAGACTAAGGGGTTGTTGACATTTGGTAAAGTTGAAGTACGGTTTATGGTTGGTCTGGATGGACTGAAGGGTAGCCTATTACTAGGCAAATGATGTTGCCCTACTTGTACATTTCTAGATAGGAGTTAAAGCTGTATTGAATGTGTGTGGTCTGGAATTGGCATATAGTTGGGCTTAGTTTTCTTATATCGACTAGGCTGAAAGTAGGTGTATTTGGTATAAAACAAGGGGCAGTAAACTTCCGTATGTTGACTTCATAGGTCGATTTTGGTTATGACTAACCACTCTCCTAATGCATTAAAATACTCCAGTCTAAAACTTCAAACCTCCATAGGCTGGCATGTGGGAGACTGGTTTATTTGACAGCTACAGGCGTGTTGCTCGTGCTGCTCCTCCGAGAAAGTAGGTGTTTATTTCCTCCCTGAGATTCCTGGCCCGTTTAGCAGGCTTACAAAACGCACTGGAATCTCGCTGGGAGACGCTGCTCTATTCCCTTTGCCCCCCCCCCCCCTCCATCTGCACCTGACCTTTGACCTATCTAATATGTTGGTGTGGCGTTTTGCTCCTCACTGTGCCGAGTGTTCCTCAGTGCCATGATTTTTCAGTGGGACATACCTTGTTAGCCTAAGCTGTTGACATAAATGACATGAACAATGTTTTGTATATTGCATGAATTTGTATGAGGTGCTGACAAGCTTTAGGTCTTTCCTGGAATGAGTTAAATTCGTAACAGTTCATATCCAACCACATTTTGAGCAAGAAATAGAAAAGATAGGACTTAAAATGAAGCAAAAATAACACTGGCAAGATGTAGTCTAGCTAGCTTTGTTTTGTAAACTCCACGGTAGACACTGTCAAATGCAGTGACATCCCTGAGCTGCTTAAAGCCTTGCCCCCAAAAACATATTTGCAAAAGGCCCACAGCGGTGCCCCACCCCCATATATAAACACAGACAGTAACCCCCCAACACACACACACACACTTGTGTACACACACGTACACTCACATTCTGAAGCGCTAGCAGTCTGTTATAAATAGGTTAGTAGGTTCATTCTATCTCCATGGTTTATGGCTTTATAATGTAGGGTACTAAGCAGACAGTCTGGTCCACCCCGCTGCTTCAGTTGGATCCCCTCAACTGTATGTGGCGCTTGTAAATATAGCTAACCGTCCCACTCCCTGTCCACCCTCCATCCCCTCTTAGCCCGGGATGAGCCTGTCGGCTCAGTTAAGGTCCAGGAACATGACGTGGTGACCCAGAGTGGAAGGGTGACACGTGCCGTATCCACTGTGTGGCCTCTCTTGACCACTTGACTTGTCACTACCTGGCTCCTGGCTTAGACAGCAACGGGTCTGCTCCAGCAATCCCACAATCCCATTAGAGCAGCACAGAGGAGTGTCAAAGCCGAGCTGCTAGCTGATATTACATGGTTGTCAGGCTGACACACTTGTCCCGTATAGAGGGGTCTGGATGTGGAAAAGATGGAAGGTGAAAGCCACACAAGCTACTTCTGACGCTGCATCACTGTCGTATGTCGTATTCGACTGACTTGAGTTGGATGTTTCCTCAGCATGGTGAAAGAGACAACTGAGCAACTATGAGCCCCATAGGTCATGAGTGCGCGTGTGTGTGTAGGTCATGTGTGTGTGTATTGCATCATGAAAATGCAGATACATGCTCATTCAATCTGTACAGATCGTTGTACATGGCAGACTGTGGTGTAATTTAAGCTCAGGCACCTGCTTCGATGTGCCCAAAAGGACCTGGTCTGGGTCAATCAATCAGCCAAGGTGGAGCAGAGGGCCCTGTGGTGTAGCAGAGGGCCCTATGGTGGAGCTGGACTCACAGAGCTATTGTGTTTTCTCTTCCAGGTGTTGCTGGTGAGCAGCAGTCGGCATCCGGACCAGTGGATCGTCCCAGGTGGAGGGATGGAGCCGGAGGAGGAGCCCTGTGGCGCAGCGGTCAGAGAGGTGTTTGAAGAGGTGAGTTCACCTGTCATCATCATATAAAGGAAAGATCCAATCATTCTGAATGTTATATTGTTTTTGTGCATCTCTGAGTGATGTTCTATCAATTCCCGGGGTCATTTCATGTTTTCATATGATGCAAAACCTTTTCAGATGCACATAACAATTAAAGAATGACCTGGGAGTTGATAGAGCATCGCTCAGAGATGCACAAAAACAATATCACATTCAGAATGATTGGATCTGTACTTTAATCCAATCCAATCATCACCATAATCATCAGTGATGATGAAATTTAAATGAATCACAAAGTGGGTGTGTAACTAATAGCTATATGCACACACAAAACACACATTGATCTGATGGTCATTCATTGAGTTGTCTGTAAAGAACATGCCTTTTAGTGATGGGTGAGACTATTGTAATGTGTTAGATGTAAACTCTGGCTTCAAGTCATGTAGTGATCATGTCATCTATGACATGAGTATCAAACTCTGGCCCCTGATTGGTCATTTAAAGGCAACGTGCAGGAATGTCTGTAGGCCCTAAATATTCTTATATACACTATGAGATAGATAGAGACACCCTCTATAATTCACCACTGCCTGCCTTGTGGCATGAGACTGACCTTGTCGATCTCCTGGGATGTCTCAATGGCACTTCACAGCATGTTTTCTCCAAAGTGGCTTCACCGCTAAAGGGTTCAGCTCTGAGAGATGTGATGTATGCAAAGATTGTGAGTGACGGGAACTCACTTATGACATGACAGAATTGGGAGGTACATTTTGGTGGGTCCAAGGTGGGTTTGTAGAGAAAGGGGTCAGAAGGATTTGGTTCGGGTAGTGACTGAGGAGCTCGTGGTATTCCAAAGGTCCAGCTGGTGGGAAACCGAACGTACTTGGGTACGTCAGCAGGCTAAACTTGGCTCCCTGCTGGATTCCAGCACATCCACAGGTCCTAAAGTCTGTCCAGTGGACATGGGCAGATTCTTTGTGAAGCTTGATAAAGGGGAAGGGGAATAGGGAGTGGATCATGTGTCTTTTTGGAAACAGTAACCTCTCTGATTTTGACCTCTAAATATACAACAGGACTGGGTGGGTTTGTGTTGTGATATTCAATCACATTATATTGGTCAACATTCTGATCACACACACACACACACACACACACACACACACACACACACACACACACACACACACACACACACACACACACACACACACACACACACACACACACACACTTCTAACTCCAGTCGAAGGTGTTTTGGTTTGTCAAATTGCCATAGGCCCAATACTGTCATCCCCCTAATGCCTCTCTTCTCTCCCCCACCAGGCAGGAGTGAAAGGCAAGTTGGGACGTCTCCTAGGTGTGTTTGAGGTAAGGCGTGACTCTGGGCTGACAGTAATTATAAGACAGTTACATTTTTACTCCCTGAAAAACTGTCATTGCTATCTTAGTGTAAATTGTCACATGAATGAAATTCAAGAATAGAAAATGAGTGGATTTGGTTGATGCCTAGTCAAGGGTTGACAAACTACCCTGAAGCATGTGCACCCTCTGAAAGCAGCTGTTTTTTCTTGAGGTGCCACAGGTAGAGGTTCTTCCAACCTGCATTTTGAAATGTAGTTTTCTTTTTAACTTCACAGCAGAATCAGGACCGAAAGCACCGAACGTACGTTTACGTATTGACTGTGACGGAGACATTGGAAGCATGGGAGGACTCGGTTAACATAGGTGAGTTTATGGTCACATGACATCAGGACTTCAATGTCTAGTATAATAATCTGTTTTTCCAGGAAGGATGTTGCCAGTATCAACAGGCCTCACAGACTAAATAATGAAATCCCACTCACTGACTAAAAGGCCTGGGATTGCAGAAAACAAGCAACAAACAAGTTCAATATTTGTCCAATAATATCCGGCTTCACCTAATCTAAAGTTTGGAGTCATAACACATCAATTCCAAAGTGGCTGATTAGGACTCAACTTATGCTGCTAACAGCTAAATTACACCAGCCTGCTGGCTTTGGAGAGGTGGACTAAAGTAGCTGGTAAACGGTAGAGTAAAATGTGAACGTGCGATTGGATTACTGAGCAGGTCATCTATCCCAGGCCTTCCCAAACAGACCGTGACTCACCACTGACTGCACCAAACAATGTGACCTGACCTCTGAAATCCATTAAACATCCTTTAGACTTCATCAGTCTTTTATTCCTGAGTGGCTGGAGCTTTTAGTCCTTATAGATCTTACAGTAGGCAGTATATCAGTCTCAAGTCTTTCTTTCGTTTTTGTTTACCGACTGAACCGCACCAATATTTGTTCCTGTGCACTAATAATCCTCATTCCTGTTAACACACAGGATTACCAAACATGGGCTACAACTTGTTCCTCAAAAATAATGTTGTGAAAGCATGCCACTGTGATTGACCTTTCCTTTAAATGAGCTCATGTCTATTGCCTCATCTTCACGCAATAACACTGTAGCTGTTGTTAGAGATAATCAATATATTCTGATAACATCTATTCTGGAAACATGTATTCAAAATGGCTATTAGCACCCTTCACAAGACTTTAGGTAGGCTGAAATTAATAGGGGCATTTTGAATGTTTAGATGACAAACGTTGGGCGTGTTTGCAGATTGGTATGGTGATACCAGAATATTTTATTGACAGTGCCACATGGGGTTGATCCAGATCCCATTTCTTTGTGAGAAGATCCCCACCCCTCAAAGGGCAAATGTCACACTAAGTTCATGTGGAAAACCCCATTAGTTCTGAACGCTGACTGGTTATTGGTAGTGTATTAAAGACATGATCTGGAACTTTGGCGACTAGCAAGTATTAAGCGCTTTGGGCCAGTAACCAAAAGGTCTCTGGTTCAAATAACTTTTATGAAACCCTTAACAATATTCAATTTCAAAATGACTCAGGACAATGACGCCTTCAGGTGGTTGGTGTATAACGTCCACTACTCGCCCCCCCCTGGTGGTCAATAGAAGGAGTGAATCACACTCTGTCTCTGTCTCCCCCTGCAGGTCGTAAACGGGAGTGGTTTACAGTGGAAGAAGCCATCAAAGTCCTGCAGCACCACAAGCCGGATCACGCTGAGTACTTGAAGCGGCTTCATCTCAGCTGCTCTCCAACTAATGGGAACTCCCTGCTCCCCAGCCAGCCCCCTAATGACAACTTCCCCCGCTACGGCCCCCCCACCACAGGATCTGTTCTGGGCCCCTCGCGCAGATAGGACTGGCCCCTTCCCACGCCTATGAACTATCTTCTACCTGTACAGATACACTGAAAACTGACATTTTGCATGAATATACGAATCCTCAGAGTCACGGCTCACGCAACATGTATGTAAATTACTGTATACTTGGACAAACCAAAGCCATACTTGGAACTGTGTCTGGATGATTCAGTTAAGGAATGCCTTTCAGTAACTTCTTTAAGAATGTTCTATTGGGGTCAATTGTATTATTATTTTCTTCCATAACTAAGAAAATCACACAACATGGCTACCACAGAAAAAGAGTCATTGGCTGACAATAGGATGGAAAATGGCAGTGTCATTGGACCTCGGGAGCTGGCGCAGTATTGACAACAAAGAGATGCTACCTCAGTTGGACGAGCACTGGAAGGATGTCTTAGCACGGTGTCGGATTCCTTTTGGCTGGTGTTTAACCTTTACAAACAAACTACAGCTCAAAAATACAACTGTTTATCTACTTCAAGTAGTACCATAATGTGTGGACAGAAGACAAGGGCTCACTATTGTCCCTCCCCTTCACCTCAGTAATTGGTGCCCTTCTTCAAGTTTAGTTGTAAAAACAACACATTTTGTATTTCTTATATGGAGCATTTCACATTTAATTGCCTTTAATTGTGTTTCCTTGATTGCCATCAGTTTTTTTCTCCATCTAGCATGATCATGAATAACAATTATTTGATATACTAATTTAATTATTAACACCCGCCCCATATATGATCTGGTCAATCTTCATAAGAGTATCTTTACTAGTTGAAGGCAGGCCCTCTTTAATATAATATCTATATTTCATTCAATTGCCACAAATGATGTCTCCTCAATGCTGAGATAATGTACCTTAATCCACACTTGTGCATCTTGTCTGACCACTGAATGAGGATTGAACCGCCCCACACAGGGGACATGTAAATACTGTTCTGCAGAGAAGTGTAGAGTTATGTGTCTGGTTAACAGAAATGCAACCATATTAACTTTTCTTCTCCATATTTGCGATTGTTTTTCTAATGATGTATAAAAAAAAAATGCTGTACCATGTAGTGAAGGTGTGACGGTAAAAAATGTCCTCCGTTCAGTTCCACCTGAGAACAGAGATGAGATGACATGGAACAACGAATAGGGAAGTTGTCTGAAAGAGAAAGGGAATGGATGGAAATTAGTGCTTTCCAAGTTAGATTTATGGTGGAACGACACTGGCGGTTAGGCTGAACATGGAAATGTTCTTACGATGGACATGGATGTGAGATATTATAGTTGAGAACACACTTGTAAATTGTAGTGCTTTACTGGAGATTACACAAACATAAGTGGTTTCACTTTTTAATCTCAACCACTATCTCACCCAGACTCCCAGCATTCATTTTATCACAAGAATACCCCTCTGAGGCAGACATTGTCAAATACATACCAGTATGTCAACTTTCAAATACTTGAGGTATTGTAGGGTGGGCGGAGTTTGTACTTTTGGGATTATTCCACTGGTTCCATTTTACTAGGCAAGCAAAATGAAGTGCACTGTATTTTACATGTGTACTTGACCAAGGTCTGCCATTGTGGATAATGCTTGTTTTAATTTGTGCTCATGCTTCATCAAAGCAGTTTTTTGGGAGGGAGTGTTTAGGAGCCAGTAAATAACCGAAGAAAGGGTTAAAAGATGAAGGTGGGATCTATTGTGAGTTTGATATTGACCCTTCTTAAAATCTATTGCATGAAAAGATTTCACCGGCCTGTCTGATTGGACAGTCATCACCTTTAACCAGTTGTATTTTTTATGGATATAACAATTTATGGAGATTGGATTGATGCATACTGGTACACTACATTCAGGAAGGAAAGTAAGGACATTAATGCTATTTGTTCTGAATTGCAAGGACCTTTTTTAAAATGTATTGCTGGAAAAAAGTGGCAAATGTACAGCAGCTGTAGTTTTATTTTAAATAAATTACCCCTATGGTCCCTTATTACTGACACTAAACAGTCCCTGTATAATGAATGGGTGGGGGACTGCTGTGAATGTGTGCTGATCAACTTTGTTCCAGGCACTCTCTCACTAGGGTGTCTTGAAGCACTCACTAGTTTATCAATGCAAACAGAATTTCCTTTATGATCATATGAACAGTGAAATTGGATAAAGTGGATTGAAGACTATTCTGTTTGGAATAATAATTAATTAAAAGGGAATTACTTGACTCCAGCCTGTCTGTAATGTCTGTACTGTATCTACTCATTTTGTTGAGTGTTTCTCCAGTCTTTTGGTACATTGTTGGTGCATGGTTGTGTGAGGGGGGTGTTAGTGGGTGGGTCAGGTGCTACTTTGTGTTCGTTTTCCAATAAAAAGACAGTATAGAACCGGAAGTCCACAAGGATGCTGCATGGAAACAGACACAAGATGACTGCTCCAGGGCACTTAGGAGGGATGCATGAGACTCACTGGCCTTCAATATTTTTAAGGTTGTTGAAAAAATGATAGGCTGCAGCCCAATGAACTGAAAATTAAGTTGGAAAAAAGTCAATCAAATTGTACTTATAAAGCCCTTTTTACATCAGACATCACAAAGTGCTTTATAGTAAGGTGTCTGCTCATGTAACTACCATGTACACTGAGGAAAAATATAAACAAAACATGTACAGTCGTGGCCAAATGTTTTGAGAATGACCCAAATATTAATTTTCACAAAGTCTGCTGCCTCAGTTTGTATGATGGCAATTTGCATATACTCCAGAATGTTATGAAGAGTGATCAGATGAATTGCAATTAATTGCAAAGTCCCTCTTTGCCATGCAAATAAACTGAATCCCCCAAAAACATTTCCACTGCATTTCAGCCCTACCACAAAAGGACCTGCTGACATCATGTCAGTGATTCTCTCGTTAACACAGGTGTGAGTGTTGACGAGGACAAGGCTGGAGATCACTCTGTCAGGGGCACCACCAGTACAGTGCTTGCTCAGGAATGGCAGCAGGCAGGTGTGAGAGCATCTGCACGCACAGGGAGGTGAAGACTTTTGGAGGATGGCCTGGTGTCAAGAAGGGCAGCAAAGAAGCCACTTCTCTCCAGGAAAAACATCAGGGACAGACATATTCTGCAAAAGGTACTGGGATTGGACTGCTGAGGACTGGGGTAAAGTAATTTTCTCTGAAGAATCCCCGTTTTATTGTTTGGGGCATCCGGAAAAAAGCTTGTCCGGAGAAGACAAGGTGAGCGCTACCATCAGTCCTGTGTCACGCCAACAGTAAAGCATCCTGAGACCATTCATGTGTGGGGTTGCTTCTCAGCCAAGGGAGTGGGCTCACTCACAATTGTGCCTAAGAACACAGCCATGAATAAAGAATGGTACCAACACATCCTTCGAGAGCAACTTCTCCCAACCATCCAGGAACAGTTTGGTGACGAACAATGCCTTTTCCAGCATGATGGAGCACCTTGCCATAAGGCAAAAGTGATAATTAAGTGTCTCGGGGAACAAAACATCGATATTTTGGGTCCATGGCCAGGAAACTCCCCAGACCTTAATCCCATTGAGAACTTGTGGTCAATCCTCAAGAGGCGGGTGGACAAACAAAAAAAACACAAATTCTGACAAACTCCAAGCATTGATTATGCAAGAATGGGCTGCCATCAGTCAGGATGTGGCCCAGAACTTAATTGACAGCATACCAGAGCGGATTGCAGAGGTCTTGAAAAAGAAGGGTCAACACTGCAAATATTGACTCTTTGCATCAACTTCATGTAATTGTCAATAAAAGCCTTTGACACTTATGAAATGCTTGTAATTATACTTCCGTATTCCATACTAACATCTGACAAAAATATCTAATGACACTGAGGCAGCAAACTTTGTGAAAATTAATATTTGTGTCATTCTCAAAACTTTTGGCCACGACTGTAGTGTTGGTCCCATGTTTCATGAACCGAAAAAATATCCAAGAAATGTTCCATACGCACAAAAAGCTAACATCCCTGTTAGTGACCATTTCTCCTTTGCCAAGATAATCCATCCACCTAACAGGTGTGGCATATCAATAACTGATTAAACAGAATGATCATTACACAGCTGCACCTTGTGCCGGGGACAATAAAAAGCCACTCTAAAATGTGCAGTTTTGTCACACAACACAACGCCATAGATGTCTCAAGTTTTGAAGGAGCGTGCAATTAGCATGCTGACTGCAGGAATGTCCACCAGAGCTGTTGCCAGAGAATTTAATGTGCCCCTTTGGGAGCCTCCTGAGTGGTGCAGCAGTCTTTGGCGTCACTACAGACCCGGATTCGATACAAGGCTGTGTCACAGCTGACCGTGACTGGGAGACCCATGAGGCGGCACACACAATTGGCTCAGCATCGTCCGGGTTAGGAGAGGGTTTGGCAGGCCGAGATGTCCTTGTCCCATTGCGCTCTAGCGACTCCTGTGGCAGGCTGGGCGCATGCACGCTGACACGGTCGCCAGGTGTACCGTGTTTCCTCTGACACATTGGTGCTTCCGGGTTAATCGGGCAGTGTGTCAAAAAGCAGTGCGGCTTGGCTGGGTCGTGTTTCGGAGGACGCACGGCTCTCAATCTCGCCTCTTGGGGAGATAAAAATGGATTTAAAAAAAAAAATCTATATATATTTTTTTATGTCTCTCGGGCCAGATTGAAGTACTTTGCCCCCCCCCCCCCCCCTTGGGTTAGGGTATGGGCAGGGATAAGCTACGGACAATGAACATAATTGCATTTTATTGCCATTCATCTGCTGCCATCACCTC
Organism: Salvelinus fontinalis; assembly: GCF_029448725.1. Lineage (NCBI taxonomy): Eukaryota > Metazoa > Chordata > Actinopteri > Salmoniformes > Salmonidae > Salvelinus > Salvelinus fontinalis. Next base: position 14,479,281 of record NC_074675.1, on the reverse strand, counting down.
ATGTTTCAGCATTATAATACACAGCCCTATGTCGCAAGGATCTGTACTTAATTCCTGGAAGCTGAAAATGGTCCAGTTCTTCCATGGCCTGCATACTCAGACATGTCACCCATTGAGCACGTTTGGGATGCTCTGGATCAACATGTATGACAGCGTTTTCCAGTTTCTGCCAATATCCAGCAACTTCGCACAGCCATTGAAGAGGAGTGAGACAACGTTCCACAGGCCATAATCAACAGCCTGATCAACTCTATGCAAAGGAGTTGTCACACTGCATGAGGCAAATGGTGGTCATACCAGATACTGACTGGTTTTCTAATCCACAGCCCTACTTTTTTTAAGGTATCTGTGACCAACAGATGCATATCTGTATTCCCAGTCATGTGAAATCCATAGATGTAGGGCCTAATGAATTTATTTCAATTGACTGATATCCTGATATGAACTGTAACTCAGTAAAATCTTTGAAATTGTTGCATGTTGCATTTATATTTTTGTTCAGTATGGATAACCTGAAGGCTACCTACCTCTGTTTAGGTGTCCCAGGTGTCTTTGATGCTGTAGCAGTGTCTTCAGGTGCTCAGGGTCAGAGACAGACTGAACACACTCCTCCAGGTCAGAGAAGGCAAGGCTGAGGCAAGATGCTGTCTGAGGGTGAGAGAGGCAAACTTAAAGGTAAAATGGAAAAGGAGAGTGCAGTCCACTCCCAAATCAACCCATATCTCCTACCCACTGGAAACATATCGATGTTCAGTCCATTTATTCATTTATTAAATTCATTCATAACTGTAAACGCAACATTTTTTACATTTGTATTGATAGGATGAAGATGCAGTCATATCAGTACCTGTGTAAAGCTGGGCACCGGCAGCAGCTCCTCCAATCTGGAGAAGAACTCCCACACCAGAATCTGCAGTGCTGTGTCATACTTAGTACCGTACTGCACTGGGAACACCTCCTTTAATTAAAATGTAGAGAGCCATTACACAGTTAGGTGAATGGTCTTGCCTGTAACACGTGTTATCATCAATAAGCCATTAGTTTAATAAAATACTTGTTTTATCCATTTGCATTAATATTCTTGATATTTGTCACAGTACCCAATTTGACACACAACACACACATCACATGCTTGGAAACATTACATTCAATTATTACACAGAACTACCAAACTGTCGTATAGAAATCATAAAGTGTGACTTTGTGAGATTCAAATGGTATTAGTAATTGACAGGTGTGATACAGGTGTTGTATATCAGAAATGATTGGATAGTACATGGAAACAATGGCAAAAAAAAAAAACTTTTCCAGAAATTCTGCATAATTGGTTCCCAACCAGGGGTACTAGGAGCCCTGGGGGTACTTGGCCTATCCACACGGGGTACTTGAGAATACTCAGAGACCATAGGCCTACTGGTAAAATGCACGAGGGGGTACTTCAGGGCTATTCCGGGCACAGCAAAATTCAGTTGGTGGTACAGTAACCAAAAAAGGTTGGGAACCAGCTATCTACAACAGGGATGGCCATGTTGATGGGGGTGGGGGCCCCCCAAAAAATGAATAAATAAATTTGGCACTCATGTGGGGCCGCAGTGGTTTGCCAACCCACAAGTGCAGTCAGTGCCGGCCCTAGCAATTTGGGGGTCTTAAGTGAAGTTGTCCCCCCCACCTTGCAAGCAAAACATTTTAGCGCCCCCCCCCCCCCCCCCCCTTGACGGCAAAGAGAAAATTAAAGTTTGAGTTAATTTCCTGCAATTCTACACATTTTGCCATGGGCCAGAGAGAAGATTTTGCAATTGTATAATACATTTCATGCAATTCTGCTCATTTTTTAAATGGAGCAGCCTGGTCTCAGGCTAGATGTAACATAGTCAATGTAAATCTGAGGCACTCAAATTAGTATGATATGTTATATTTGGTATGGTATGATTATATAAGACAGGCTACTTAAGACAAGAACAAAAGGAGGGTGGTTGGTCGGGGTGGATGGGTGGGCGTATAACTTTAGCAACTTTTCAACTACTTTGCATGTTAGCTAACCCTTCCGCTAACCCCTAGCCTCGCTAGTGTGATCCACCTAGTTAGCATCAGCCAGGAATCCGTAACATACCATAAGTTTAGCAAATTAGTTTCATACGAATTGTCATTCGTAACATATACAAAATGGATGATGGACATCCACAAGTTAATACATACCATACTAAACATAACATATCATAATAAATGGAACGTCTCGAATTTACATACATAATAATACAAAATGCTCTGAGACCAGGTTGGGCAGAGAGAAACAATTACAGTTTTACAGACAATTTCCTGCAATGTTTTTACATTTTGCCATAGGGTGGAGACATGTTTGAAGTTTTTATATGATATCTGATGATCAATGGGGGCCTGTCATAATTCGACCATGATTAGATAGCTGGGCGCTAGACTAACTAACCAATCTAAAAAAGTTTTCCTGACATGAACTAACTGAGTGACAGTCAGTAACTGACATAAGAGAAAAACTGCTGATGCACAACCAAATTTCGAAATAGCACCTTGTGTATTCTACTAGTCCAACTATCAACAGTAAATTGAGACCCTGACAGTGCCTTTAAAAAAAATGTGGTTGGGGGAGACATTTCCGCGGGCCTATAATCTGGAGGGCGCCAGTTGCCCATCCCGAATCTAGAAGGGTTGCTATTTGCCAGAGAATTGGACTTGTAGCCTATCAACGATAATATTTTGGCATTCTTCCCAGCGTGTCCTCGCTTCCTTATTTGTAAAATGATATTACAGGTGTCGACTATACAGACCACACCCCAGTGGCAATGAACTCAACTGTCCCGCTTGCACCAGAACGAACTCACCCGAATACTTCACTGTTCGGGAACACCGAGTCACTGTGTAGGAACGGATCGGGAAAGGACGATAGTGACACTTTTTCTGAATCTGCGGGCTATTTTATGGAATTACACTTTTGGAGAGCTACGGAATCATGGAAGCGCCGCCATTTATGAAGTCTGTTTTACCTGCGCTAGACTCATTCACACTTGACGCAGATGACACGAGTTTGGCATTACCACCGGAGGATAATACAAAGACTCATTCAACCGACCGGGGTTTTCGTGTTCAGCAACAAGTGCAGCTCACACTTGCTCGTAAGGGCAAAAAGACAACGTCCAATGGTAAAATAGTAGTTTTTCATTGAGTCTGCACGAATAAAACGAGGTCTGTAAGATTAGCCTATTGAAATCGGCAAGGGAATTTGTCGACAAGGGGGGGCTGTTTAGACATAGTCTACCAGGAAATACAGGACGGGTCGAAACCAGATGCAACCGAATGGACATGCAGGCCTAGTCATTTGTGTCAAATTCTTAGTGACATTGTACTTGTTATGATGTTTGAATATAATCGTTTTCTAACATGCTTGCAATCTCCTCTAGCCTACTGTATTTGTGGTCCTCTCCATTTACCTTTCCAATAGGAGAGGGCGTGTGTCCAGATGGTAATTAGGGAATTGGTGCGATGGCATGATCCTTTAGAACACATGTGGTGTATCTTTCAGGTAGTCTTCATCTATCCAGAAAGCCATCAATTATCACCGGTTCCAGAGATGGAACCTTGTCTAACATGAAGGTAAGGCCTGTCCAATAATACACAACCCACTATCCACAGTCACAGGTGCTTTAGCCTCCCTAAAGTTAAACCAGAGAGCCTTGAATGTTAGAAATAACAGCTACGTGATTCAACTCCGGAGCAAGGGACTTCACCCTGCATGGCAGTCAAGTGCAATGTGTCTGGAGGATATGTGAAGTGTTTTTACATTTTTTTACTTGAATTCCATATTTAGTGTGTCACTGAGGTGATAAACTTCGCAGGAAAAGGAGATGGTATCTATTTGCCCCTAAAATAAACTGTAGGCTGCATTAGTTTTGAATGTACTGCCCATATGGTTTGAATAAAAACAAATTGGATAGTCTCAGGGATGTGCAGCTATTGTAAGCTCCAAGCCCATAGGGCAGAGAGTGTTAGATACCCATATCTCAAAAATGTGACAGATAAAGCCTTTCCTACTGGCACACTTGACATATTTATCGCCCCTTTGTCTGTTCTACCAAACGCTGAAATTCTATCATCTCACATAGACAATTTGAATTGAACTGCAGTTTTATTGAATAATATCTTCATGATTCCTAAAGGAAACATTACAGGCTGACTACACCACTCGCGTTGCAAAATACATTTAGAAATCTATATTATTCAATTATTACACCCACACTGCTCGCGCACGCCAACGAGCGTCTGCGTTGCCAAGAGCTAAAATAGAAGTCAGTTCTATTTCTGACGCAGATCGCGCTGCAAGTCCTGCCTCTCCCATCTCCTCATTGGTTTATAGAAGCAGGTACCCACGTGCCATCTCCTCATTGGTTATATGAGGCCAGTGGCGGTAATTCACCTAATTTATGAAAGTTGCCAATCGCAATATAAAGTTCAAGAGAAGAAAAAGACTAGAAGGAGGAGGGATGACTAGAAACGATTCGGTTGACCGTTTTATGTGTGAATTAATTGTCGGAGTAGAGGACCTTGTGCATTTCAGGTAAAATAACAACTCAATGTTTATATCCCAGGACAAATTAGCTAGCAACAGCAAGCTAGCTAAATAGGACAAATTAGCTAGCTAGCTAAATTGCCATAAATGTTTAATGCTTTTTGTCCTGTCCCCAATTTAATGTAATTAGTTCAGAGTTTGTTTTGATACTTTAACCTGCGTGTCATGATCGCGTTTGGTGTGGGGGGACAAAATAAATGTATGCACGATGGCGCTCGCGCGCAGCCGGTTTGGGTTCCTTGTAAGTTGTGGCTTTAAAACACACAATACAGGATGATGCAACAATACAAACAGAACAGTGGTTATTCAGACATCAGAGAGAGCATTTTGTATGATCTTTTTCCCTAAACCTTTTGTGTTGCTTTGAGTCATCACGACTGTGTCCAATTATATGCAACTGCTTTACAGATGTTTTAGCATTATTACCAGAAATGTCTATGGTTGATTCAGTTGTAAGCCTTCTGAAACGGGGCAACCACTGCTTTTCACCTTTCCATGTAGACACACTCATCTTTGGGTCAGATCGGAGGCAGGGACTTCAGCAGCCTGTCGTCTTTGAAGGAGAATAGAAGAAGTCCGTCTAAGAGGGTGGATTTGACCCCAGTCACCAGCCCTGAGTTACCTCGCTCCCGTCTGGCCTACGGGACACTCCGTTTCGGAACCTACACCCTCCCCGGCCCTAGCCAGCCGCCCATGATGGGAACTTCAGAGGAGCGGTCTTATGGGACAGACTTGATGCGGCGTTATGCCCATTCAGAAATGGCCCGTAGCACAAGGACACACGCCATAGCTAACGGCGGCAACTACCACTGGGGCCAGTCCCTCAGACAGTCTCGAGGTCCTCAGCCCCTCTCTGCAGACCACTCATTCCTGTGCAGCAGCCCTGCGATTCGCACCGACAACAGCCCCTACCTGATGGAGGTTCAAAAGGGGGCGAGGAGACAAACAGGCTACGGGTCATTCAATGCTACCCAGAGAGCAGAGGGCCTGGCCTGGCTGGGCCAGGTGGGGAAGGAGAGCCAGGGGCATGTGGGAGCCAAATGGCCTCCCTCGTACCCAGCCTCACTGGTCAGCATGGAGGTGGACATGGGCCAGATGAGGGCGGCGGCGGAGCCAGAGATCCAGCAGACAGACGTGAATGAAGTCACTGCGGTGTAAGACGGCTTATGTGTTCTATACAAACCTGAAGTTGATTAGATCTGGCAATTAATTTAGTTCTCAACATCTCAAATCAAATGTTATGTCACATGCTTCGTAAACAACAGGTGTAGACTAACAGTGAAATGCTTACTTACAGGCCCTTCCCAACAATGCAGAGAGAGAGAAAATAGAGAAGTAATAATAAATGCACAATGAGTAAGGATAACTTGGCTATATACTCAAGGTACCAGTACCGAATTGATTTGCAAGGGTACAAGGTAATTGAAGTAGATATGTACATACTGTATAACTAGGAATAAAGTGACTAGGATAGATAATAAACAGGATAGATTATCAACAGCAGCAAAAAGGGTCAATGCAGTCTAGGTAGCTATTTGGTTAACTGTAACTAGCTATTTAGCAGTTTTATGACTTAGGGGTAGAAGCTGTTCAGGGTCCTGTTGGTTCCAGATTTCGGTGGCTTATCTAGGCTGGCACTAAAGCTATTGTAAAAGAGTCTTCCAGAGAATTATTGGTGGTTCAGTTGCTTATCTGTCGTTTCAGGTCAATGATTTACCCAGATTTTGTAATAGGTGCATATAATGAATATAATGGAAAGTGTTGTGAGGATGAGAAATTGGATTAATCAGAATTTGGGATTGATAAAGTGAGTGAGTGTGTGTGTGTTTGTCAATGACAGGAATTTCCTTTTCAATGCTCTCTCCCATACACAGGAAGCCAGAGAGCAAGGTGCCTGAGCTGACATTGGAGAGGGCAGTGAACCTGCTGGGCCAAGAGAATGAGGAGATGCAGATCACTGCTGCCAGCTTTATTCAAAACCAATGTTTCAACAGCGCTGACGCTAAGAAGATGGTGAGCTGGGGCCCATCTCTACTACTGTTGACTTGGCCGGTCAATTAAGGTTAAAGGCTTCCAGGCTGTAGGCCTACAATACAGCTGATGTTGACAATACAGTATGTGCCATTTTCAAATAATTGGATTGGTAGGGGTATTTTCCCTTCAATTTATATTGAGATTGTGGGCGATTCGCATGAAAATTCAAGTTGAGCTCACTCTTCATAGGAACAAGGGTAGATGAAGATCTCTGCCTGTCTGTCCCCAGGTGTTCTACCTCCACGGTATACCCAGGCTGATCAAACTGCTGCAGAGCGACAGCGAGGAGCTGGAGCGCATAGCGGCGGGGGCGCTCCGAAACGTCGTCTTCGAGAGCAGCGAGAACAAGATGGAGGTGAAGGACAACGAGGGCGTGGCCCCTACACTGCGTCTGCTCAGGAAAAGCCGCGACATAGAGACCCGGCGGCAGCTCACTGGTTAGTTTGAGCACCTGCTCGTGTAGATCTGAAAGAGATCGTCGTAGCACTATATTAATGACCAGGGCGCGTATTCACAAAGTGCCTCAGAGCAGGAGAGTGGATCTAGGATCAGTTTATCCTTTTAAATCATAATGAATGAGGGGGGGCTGATCCTAGATCAGCACTCCTATTCTGAGACGCTTTGTGAATATGTGATTTACATGAACTTACATGGTAAAATGGTAATGACACAGTAGTAACCTAAGAATGAAACATGTTCCACAGGGCTGTTGTGGAACCTATCCTCCCATGACCTGCTGAAGGAGCATCTCTCCAAAGAGGCCCTGGAGATCCTGACCACGTCTGTGTTGGTGCCCTGCTCAGGCCTGTTTGAGGGGGAGAACCCCAAAGATGGCATGCTGGCTGACCCAGACACCTTTTACAACGCCACTGGCTGCCTCCGGTAGGTCGTCTGGTCTGGACAAAGGCGTTTATTGGCCATTTGTGTGTTTTGCACTGACCTATGTAGTATCTGTGGTCAAGTATTTCTAGGGATCCATCTTAGGGCAGCTTGGGATAGACACTAGGCAGTGGGATGCAGAAAGCGGTATAGTAGTTATGTTTGGAATGATCATGAAATAATTTATTGATTGATGCTAAATGGTGTACGGTGCCTTCAGAAGGTATGCACACTCCTTGACTTTTTCCAGTTTATGTTGTGTTACAAAGTGGGATTAAAATGGACGTCTTTAATTTTTTTATTCAACAATCTACACAAAATACTCTGTCAAAGTGGAAGATAAAAAATATATTAAATTACACTATAAAACACTAATACATTTGAAGTCGGAAGTTCACTTAGGTTGGAGTTATTAAAACTCGTTTTTCAATCACTCCACATATTTTCTTGTTAACAAACTATAGTTTTGGCAAGTCGGTTAGGACATCTACTTTGTGCATGACACAAGTATTTTTCCCAACAATTGTTTACAGACAGATTATTTCACTTTTAATTCACTGTATCACAATTCCAGTGGGTCAGAAGTTTGCATACACTAAGTTGACTGTGCCTTTAAACAGCTTGGAAAATTCCAGAAAATGATGTCATGGCTTTAGAAGCTTCTGATAGGCTAATTGACATAATTTGAGTCAATTGGAGGTGTATCTGTGGATGTATTGCAAGGCCTACCTTCAAACTCAGTGCCTCTTTGCTTGACATCATGGGGAAAATCTAAAGAAATCAGCCAAGACCTCAGAAAAAAAATTGTAGACCCCCACAAGTCAGGTTCATCCTTGGGTGCGATTTCCAAACGCCTGAAGGTACCACGTTCATCTGTACAAACAATAGTACACAAGTATAAACACCATGGGACCACGCAGCTGTCATACCGCTCAGGAAGGAGACACATTCTTTGGTGCGAAAAGTGCAAATCAATCCCAGAACAACAGCAAAGGACCTTGTGAAGATGCTGGAGGAAACGGGTATAACAGTATCTATATCCACAGTAAAACAAGTCCTATATCGACATAACCTGAAAGGCCGCTCAGCAAGGAAGAAGCCACTGCTCCAAAACCGCCATTAAAAAAGCCAGACTACGGTTTGCAAATGCACATGGGGACAAAGATCGTACTTTTTGGAGAAATGTCCTCTGGTCTGATGAAACAAAAATAGAACTGTTTGGCCATAATGACCATCGTTATGTTTGGAGGAAAAAGGTGGAGGCTTGCAAGTCGAAGAGCACCATCCCAACCGCGAAGCACAGGGGTGGCAGCATCGTGTTGTTGGGGTGCTTTGCTGCAGGAGGGACTGGTGCACTTCACAAAATAGATGGCATCATGAGGATGGAAAATTATGTGGATATATTGAAGCAACATCTTAAGACGTCAGACAGGAAGTTAAAGCTTGGTCACAAATGGGTCTTCCAAATGGACAATGACACCAAGCATACTTCCAAAGTTGTGGCAAAATGGTTTAAAGACAACAAAGTCAAGGTATTGGAGTGGCCATCACAAAGCCCTGACCTGCCAAAATTTGTTGGCAGAACTGAAAAAGCGTGTGCGAGCAAGGAGGCCTACAAACCTGACTCAGTTACACCAGCCTTGTCAGGAGGAATGGGCCAACATTCACCCAACTTATTGTGGGAAGTTTGTGAAAGGCTACCCAAAACGTTTGACCCAAGTTAAACAATTTAAAGGCAATGCTACCAAATACTAATTGAGTGTATGTAAACTTCTGACCCATTGGGAATGTGATGAAAGAAATAGAAGCTGAATGAAATCATTCTCTCTACTATTATTCTGACATTTCACATTCTTAAAATACAGTGGTGATCCTAACTGACCTTAGACAGAAAATGTTTACTCGGATTAAATGTGAGGAATTGTGAAACTGTGGAATTGTGAGTATAAATGTATTTAGCTGAGGTGTATGTGAACTTCTGGCTTCAACTGTATATCTTGATTAGATAAGTATTCAACACCCTGAGTCAATACATGTTAGAATCATCTTTGGCTGTGAGTCTTTCTCTAAGTCTCTTAAGAGCTTTGCACACCTGGATTGTACAATATTTGCCCACTTATTAATGAGAATTCTTCAAGCTCTGTCAAATTGGTTGTTGATGATAACTAGACAGCCATTTTCTAGTTTTGCCATAGATTTAAGTCAAAACTGTAACTAGACCATTCAAGAACATATAATATTGTCTTATAAGCAACTCCAGTGTATATTTGGCCTTGTGTTTTAGGTAATTGTCCTGCTGAAAGGGGAATTTGTCTCCGGGTCTGTTGGAAAGCTGACTGAACCAAGTTTTCCCTCTAGGATTTTGCCTATGCTTAGCTCTATTCTGTTTATTTTTATCCTAAAAAATTCCCTAGTCCTTGCAAATGGCAAGCATACCCATAAGATGATGCTGCCACCACCATGCTTGAAAATATGAAGAGAGGTACTCGGAGAGTGTTTTGATTTGCTTTGTATTCAGGACAAAAAGTGAATTTCTTTGCCACATTTTTTGCAGTTTTACTTTAGTGCCCTGAGCGGTTTCCTTCCTCTCTGGGAACTGAGTTAGGAATGGTGACTATCTTTGTAGTGACTGGGTGTATAGACACACCATCCAAAGTGTAATTAATAACTTCAACATGCTCAAAGTGATATTCAATGTCTTTTTTTACCCATCTACGTCTTCGCCTCTTCGTGAGGCATTGGCAACAAAAAACAACCTTCCTGGTCTTTTTGGTTCAATCTTTACAATTCTCTGTTCAACTGCGGGACCATACAGATACTTGTATGTGTGGGGTACAGAGAAGGTGTAGTCATTTCAAAAATCATGTTAATCAATATTATTGCACACAGTGAGTCGATGCTACTTTATTATGTGACTTAAGCACATTTGTACTCTAAAAGACTGGAATACTTATTGACTCAAGACATTTCAGCTTTTCATTTGAATTCCTTTGTAAACACTGCTAAAAACATAAGTCCACTTTAACATTACGGGGTATTGTGTGTAGATCAGTGACAATCTCAATTGAATTAATTTTAAATTTAGTCTGTAACGCAACAAAATGTGGAAAGAGTGAAGGGGTGTGAATACTTTCTGAAGGCGCTGATTATTATACGGTGACCCAGTCGGTTCATGTGCAATCCATCTCTCACCACAGTGTTACATCTCACAGGGCTTTGTCAAGCATATTATATTTATCTCTGACAGCCTCCTCGCCATGAGTGAGAACTGTGAGGTTCCTCAAAGGCCATCGTCATCCTGTTACTCCTTTCTACCTGGCAAAACAGGCATGATGACTTCTGCCTAGGCAGCATCACCTTGATGGAACAGCAATGCGCTGGAAACAATATCCTGCATACCTTGTGTTCCTGTTGAACCGACTGCCATTGGTTTGGCACAGATATACCACCTGACAAACACAACATGGTATAACAAGGAGTGTTTTGCTTTTGCCTAGCAACCGATACAACTGAAAACAGTCCTGGACTAAATTATTAATGGAGCCCTCTCCCTCTTAGTGGCTCTAGTAGAATTGAAACCTCTGAATCCATATTGGCTGGTGCTATCAAGCCCTGGCAACCATTGACTTGTGTAACTCTGAGGAATTCCTCAGTCTTTGGCCTGATTTTAAAACGAAAACACATAACACTCCAACTCACAGCCATAACCTTGGGTCATCACTAATGTTACTGTATTTGGCTTGACGTTAACAAAAAGGCTGCAGAATTTTTAGGAATAAATCATTACCATTTGGTCACATGTATTGAGGCAACTGTCATGTGTTTTTGCTTGACTTCATCTAAAAGGAAGTGGAACAGTTGACTCATTGACAAGTGGTTGAAATTAAAGTGAAAGATTAACTCATGTTGCTCATTTGCTTACGTTTTCCTTTGTGCTTGAAACGCGTTGCTATCTCTCAACACAGAGACATGTTATTACAATGACCTATTGTAATGGCTTTATCTGCAGATAACAGAAAACCTTTTTAAAGTACACCAAATATCTCTGCTACAAACATTTGGCTCATCCGGCCAACAGCTAGGATAGATATTTAGCCAGTCTGGCCAATGTCTAGAATGTAAAGAATGCTTTTGCTGTTGCTGCCTAGTGGCGATAATGACAACCTGTCATTGTTGTTGTCAGAAACATAAGCTCGGCTGGTCCAGAAGGGAGAAAAGCCATGCGGCAGTGTGAGAACCTTATTGACTCACTGGTATACTACATCCGCGGGACCATAGCTGACTACAAGCCCGATGACAAGGTACTGCATATGAATGACTAAAGTAACATTTACTAAACTTTTGTGCAAAATGTTCACTTGTTTTTATTTCGTACAAGCATTACTAAACATTTGTAGGTGGAATAAATATTGACACAGGGAAGTTAAATAAGACTGTTTTTGCCTATATTTGATCAATTTATGTCTCTAGAACAACTTATTAATCACGCCTTTAGTGTTAAATATTGAGAAAACATCATGAACCATTTTTTACAATAGACATTGCAGAATGTTTGATATTAAAATCATAGCCCCTTGAACAGAACCACTTCTCTCCTTCACAGTCCACAGAGAACTGTGTGTGCATCCTACATAACCTCTCCTACCAGATGGAGGTGGAACTTCCACAGAAGTACGCCAGCGAGCTCCATGAGTCTCGACTCAACCTGAATCCAAAGACCAAGACCCCCGGCTGTTTCGGTTCTCGCAGTGCCAAAATCATCCAGGTGGGCTCCCATCACCTCTGTTGTGGCTGTTATCATCGTTGTTGCCCTTATGTACTTGACATGCTCTGTTTCTATCTGGTTATAATTAAGTTATTACCACTAAAGTAAATTGGCAATGCCTATGTTATGGCTAAGCCGCCTTGTTAAGTGGTAAAGCATACATTTTGAACTAACTCTTTAAGCCTGGTTTTCTTTGACAAATGTAATTGTTAAAAGCCTTATACACATTAATTGAAAATTAATGTGAAACCTGGTATCTGGGAGTTAACTTTGAATTAAAGGGCCTCCTGTTTTCTGGTTGTTTTGGTCCTATAGCGTCTTGAACCAAAGCGCCCTCTGCTGGAGGAGAAGGGTAGTCCATGTGGAATAGAGTGGCTGTGGAGCGCCATCACAGTGCGCATGTACCTGTCAATCATGGCCCGCAGCATCCGTCCCTACACCCAGGAGACTGCCATCGGAGCCCTGCAGAACATCACAGCTGGGAACGGCCTGGTAAGGCTATATCACAGATCTATGATCTTATTTCTATGGGCTATGTACTGTTCTGGGAGTGTGGAATTGATTTGCCCATGGGTTTGATTGGAATAACTACAATACAGCCATCTATTATGTTGTCAGGACTTGACTGTATAGTAAGTATTACATTGATGTGACTACTATATTATGCATTACTATATTGACTGTCAGTTGGTGATGTTGGTCTCATGGCTCTGTATGGGCAGGTATCCCAGGCCATCGCCCACACCATAGTACAGCGGGAGAATGGTTTACTCCAGGCCATGAAGATGCTCCAGGAAGGAGGGATGGATGTGAAGAAGACTGCTGTGTCCCTGCTATGTAACATCTCACGCTACAGAGAGCTTCACGCTCACATTGGTGAGCTGTGAATTGACTCATCAACCGCAATGTTTTAGTCCTACATAAGTCCCACAAAGTATTTTCCTTTGGACTTGTAAGTGTATGTAAATGCACAGAAGCATAAAAACCTGCCACTGTAGAAAATCAAACAATCTCTCACAAAGCGTTCCACTCTCTCTGTAGTCAAACAGGTGTTGCCACAGCTGGTGGTCATGTTACCCAACTCGGACACGAGCACAGACCTGCCTACAGAGGTGACTGTGTCCCTGTGCCACATCCTCATCAACATGAGCCAGGATGAAACGCAGCACGTCAGGGCCATCGTCAACCACGGGGCGCTGCCCAAGATCATCAACATCAGCGCAAAGGACAACGGGTCAGTGGGTAGCTTCTGAAGACCATGGCTGCGTTCCAGGCTGACTACATTGCCTGGATTTAACATGTCAACTAACCACATCATGATATACTGCACGTAGCAATCTGATGCCCAACTGCACAGTCGATGTGGCACTGTTGGTTGATGCTATGTAAAGACTGTAGATGGCCTTAAAATGCACTGTATTATTCCTGAACATTGTGAGTTGGATTGGAGGGAATTTATTTGAATCTGTTTAACCTTTTTCCTTTGCTTTATACTGTTCCTTTTATGTCCAATGACAGTAACCTTGTGTCCGTTTAGGTTTGGTCCCACCAGGGCTGGCCAGGCAGCCTGCATCCTACTACACAGCATGTGGAGCCACTCAGAGCTCCACAGGGCCTATAGGAAGGTAAGGCCCCTACACAGTATAACCTCAAAGGATAAGAAACATTTGGTGTGGTGACAATAGTTTTTAATTAATCTGTGTTGCTTTTCCTCTCATCATGTGGTAGGCTGGATATAGGAAAGCAGACTTCGTCAACAGCAGGACATCAAAGGCTGTACATTAAATACGGGACTAAGCGGTCGATCACAAAGCACTGTGCTGATTGAGGCAATAGTGTAGTTTCTCTTCTGTGTGGACTTGGATGACTCAATTCACTGCTTTATAAAATACTTGTTTTGTGTGTCGACTTTTCCACTGTGTGAGGTATTACATTTATGTGTCTGTTCCAGTAACAACAATTGCTGCAAGCTCTTGGTAGCAGACCAAGTTCTCTACAATGGAGAAAAAAAAATGATTAAAAACAACTGATGGAGGATCAGCAATGACTTGAATTCCATTTGAAGGAAGGATTTTGAGGAAGAAAATGAATCAGCATAAAGTGGAAGACAAGATAAGGTTAACATTATGAAGTATGTTAGTCTAATGAATGTCATAACTGAAGTTGTAAAATATAGTTTTGATGTTAACATAGTTGGGGTTGTAAACAATATTAAATTACTACCTGTAGGTCTATTAAAAAAGTTCACAATCATGGATTCACATTTTGGGGGGGTCAATCAAAAACAGTACCACGAACGTCGCAGATAGACATGGTTTCTTATTCTACATGTCACAGGGCAAGTTTGTTCTACATAGAAATCTGCTATCTGAAAACAATGTTGCGTCCTGCTGAAAGAACCCCTGGTTTGATATCTCCGTTTGTAATGCAAATAATCACTATAAACTAGAGGGTTGTGTAACAGTTTAACTTTACCCCTCGCCCCGACACGGGCGCGAACCAGGGACCTTCTGCACACATCAACAACGGTTGCCCACGAAGCATCGTTACCCATCGCTCCACAAAGGCCGCGGCCCTTGCAAAGCAAGGGGCAACCCTACTGAAAGTCTCAGAGCAAGTGACGTAACTGATTGAAATGCTACTAGCGCGTACCCGCTAACTAGCTAGCCATTTCACATCCGTTACAGTTGCAGAGTGCTGAAAAAAATGCCTAAAAGCCACAAAATATTTTAGAAATCTGAAGTTGATAGATGTGCTCCAGTTTTAGAGTAAATATTTGTATATACATATTTGTTAGCCTACACAATGCACTCTCGATTACTTGGGAACTGCATGGGTAGGTAGGTGTTGAATCGTTTTGTTACTACAATGTTTACTACTTTGCTTAAAAGAAAAAAACAATTACGGTTTAATCATTAAAGTTTAATGATTATTTTGTGGTGGTAGTCTTGACAGCAAAGACGCAGCACTTTATACACCCGTCCACCTCCCAGTCCCACCTTTCAACTGCATCTCTATGGCTAGCTGGAACGTTGATCGGATGGATGTAAGGGACAAATCAGGGCTTCGCGCTATACATACATGACAACGGCAAAGACAATTACGAACTACTCTAGACATACGGGTTGCCTGTCACAATGTTACCAATGGGCAGATTCGATTATGCTGAACCGCTTCACGTCATTGGGCGAAAACGGGGAGGGGCTCCCATCTCGAATTGAATAGTAATCTGCACCACTCGGTCATTTTGTCAACAAGGCATCGTCCACAAACATAAAAATCTTATCCATAAAATGTTAGAATTTTCTAACTAGTTTTCATTGGGATGACATGCACATAACGCATTTTTATCAAAAACAATCTATTTTTCATGAGTAAACACAGAATCCTAGTTATTAGCTACTATACGTGCTTAATTAGGCCTACGTCAATTTTGTTTTGAGCCGATTTCGCCCTGGCCTTTAAACGGGGCACCTGGTTCACGCCCGGGAGGCAGCCCGTTTCCAAATCAAATGCAATAAACTTTCAGCCGAAGCGAAACACGCCTACACGGGCGCCCGGACGGGATGAATCGAACCCCTCAATGTTCCGGCATAGCGGACACGTCTGGGATTTCCGAGATTACCCACGACCCAACCCAAACAGGAAGTGTAAACACTTCTCACGTAACAGCAGCGCATGTGATAGCCCTTCTCTTCGACTCCTCGGCATTCACCACTTGGGACTCTGATACTGTTTTGCTCAGTTGGTTGGTGTGTGCACCAGGATAGTCGAGGCCATGGACTCGATCAGTTGTTCGATCTGCCTGGATCTACTGAAGGATCCAGTGACTATTCCCTGTGGACACAGCTACTGTAAAGGCTGTATCAAGGGATATTGGAGTCTTGATGACCAAAAGGGAATTCACAGCTGCCCCCAGTGCCGACAAACCTTCACCCCAAGACCTGCTCTGAACAGAAACATTCTGCTGGCTGAGTTGGTAGAGAAATTGAAGACAGATTTCAAAACGGTTCCCTCTGCTTCTTGTTTCTTTGGACCTGAAGATGTGAAGTATGATCGTGATGACTCAGCCGCAGCAGCAGAGAGGAAGGAGAAACAGGTAGGCCTAAGGATCTGGAACATTATACTGCCATCTATAATGTATTATATTTAGAGATCAGCTTCATTATTGCTGACTGTTTTGCCAGAAACTGGAAGAGCAGGAAATTCCAGCCAACTCCAAAATTGAGCTGTTCCAGTGACACACACTCTGGGTTCAGTATCACATAATCCACAATTAGGTTCTTATTTGTAAATTCTCTATTCTGCTTTCAAATTGACTGACTGATGATAGAGTCAAAAACCAACTCTGTTAGACAAAATAGGCTGTCACAACAAAATCACTTTAAAACAAAGGATGGAGTAGATTACAGTAAACAGCAGGACGGGCCAGATAACATCCAGACCGTATCCTCAAAAGTCAAAGGTCACTCATTTACATACACTGCAGAGGCATGAACTCTGAACTATTGTAACCTTTTGTCTTGAAGGCACTCAATTTATCATTTAATTTAGTCTAACTGATTTGTTTAGCATAATCATGTTTTTGCCATATGACAAGTGTAGTTCAATAACTATTTCCCCACTCAAAAACATAACTTGGTCAATAATGAAAAATGTTGTCATTTTGGTAATCATTTGAAAATGTTATTCTCTACAGGGGCAGCTGAGGGAGAAACGGCAGCAAGTCGGGCTGACAATCTGTGTGAGAGAGAAGGAGATGCAGGACATAAGACAGGCGTTGATGTCCCTTTCAGTGAGTATTTATTAACCATTTAGAGTATGTACATTTATTTTGCAAAATGTTGAGTACTATTTCTAAACTAAAACCAGGGAGGAGCCTAATACCACTGGGACCGCACTATAGGGAACAGACCGATTGTCTGGGGTCTAGGCATAGAGAATGATAGAGGCCTCTAGTGGCCAAAAGGCCATCCTAAACTAAAACCAGGGAGGAGCCTAATAGCACCGGGACACACTATAGGGAACAGACCGGTTGTCTGGGGTCTAGGCATAGAGAATGATAGAGGCCTCTAGTGGCCAAAAGTCCATATTAGCATGTAGAGGGCTTCTACCATTTTAATTTAGTCATCTGGGTGGGACTTCAAACTTCATTGGCTGATCCCTCCTGGTGACCTTGTTGGAGTCATGTCCAACCGGGTCATCAGGAGGGATCAGCCAATTGTGAGGAAGAAAATGTACTATGTCAAAATGCCCGCCTCAATTGCGCTGGCCATGCTGTCACAGATGCTATAATGACACAATGCTATGGGTCTAGGTGAGTGCAGAGTGAATGTGCTGGTTAAAATGGCCCCCCTCCCTTCTCTCTTCTTCTCTCGTAACAGCTTTCAGCACATGCAGCAGTGGAGCACTGTGAGCTGGTCTTTGCTGAGCTGATCCGCTCCATTGAGAGAAGGCGCTGGGAGGTGAAGGAGCTGATCAGCGCCCACCAGAGGGCGTCAGTAAGCCAGACTGAAGGACTCCTGGTGCGAATGGAGCAGGAGATAGCTGAGCTGAAGAGGAGAGACAAGGAGCTGGAGCAGCTCGCACAAACAGAGGATAACATTAATTTCCTCAAGGTGACATCACTCTTTCTATCCACAGTGGCAGGGTAGTGTTCAGAGCTAGGCACGAAACTACCTGATCTTGTTCAATAAGAATGTTTATTTTTGTTTCATAATATGTTCCCCGTTTGTGCCCATCGAACATGACCCAGGATTCCTTACTACTACACAACATATAACCTCTGAGCTCCAGAATTCTGCATATTTTCTTATTGTCTATTCTTCCTCCCTCTCTCTCTCTCTTGCTCGCTGTAGACATTCCAGTCTCTTTGTGTGGCTCCTGGATCTGAGCTCTTACCCTATATCACTGCCAACCAACACTTCTCCTTTGAGGAAGTGAAGAGCTCCATCTCTGGAATGATGGAGCGACTGGAGGATGTATTGAAGGAGGAAATGGTCCAGATACCTGGAAAAGGTAAGTGTTACAGATATAGTGAAGATAACCAAATATTTTAACTTTCTGTTAAATGCGTTGATTATAAATGAATACATCCATTTGTCTGCATATATACAATATAGTAACGGCTGTCTCCGAAGTCTATGTCCTCAGCCCAAGACCAGAATGTGAGTAATACACACACACACACACACAATGAGTGAATATTTCATCTTGGTTTAATTTCGTATATATTTGTATTGAATGCTTCTTAATTAAACATGGATTACTCAATGCATCTCCCTACTCTATATAGTAATGGCTGCTGCTGAAGTACATTTTCATCATGAGCCCAAGACCAGAGTGGAGTTCTTGGAGAGTAAGTAATACCGTCACACACACACACACACACACACACACACACACACACACACACACACACACACACACACACACACACACACACACACACACACACACAGACCTTATCACGAATGCATATTTCACCTTCATTACATTTTTTCACTTTCTTAGACTACTGCCATCTCACGTTGGATCCCAACTCGGCATATCAACACCTGCGTCTGTCTGAGTGCAATAGAGAAGTGTCATGGAGTGACAAGGCTCTGTCTTATTCTGACCATCCAGACAGATTCACAGACCACTACCAGGTGTTGTGTAAAGAGGATCTGTCTGGAACCCACTACTGTGAGGTGGATAGGAGGGGGGAATGTGAGGTAGCCATCACATACAGAAGCATCAGCAGGAAAGGCGGATTGGAATGTTGCTTTGGTTCCAATGATCAGTCCTGGAGTTTGGTGTGTCGCAACTCGAGTTGTTCCTATTGGCACAATAAGAATAGGACTGATATCCCTGTCCCCTGCTCCACCAGAGTAGGAGTGTATCTGGACAGCAAGGCAGGGACTCTGGCCTTCTACAGCATCTCGGATACAATGACCCTCCTCCACAGAGTCCAGACCACATTCACTGAGGACCTCTGTGCTGGGTTTTGGGTTGGTCCTGGTTGTGGATCATCTGTGGCTCTGTGTTGACTGAACGTCATAGAATCAAGTGTATTTCAAATCAAATTGTATTTCTCAAATGCGCCGAATACAACAGGTGTAGGCTTTACTGTGCTTACTTACGAGCCCTTTCCCAACAATACCTAGTTAAAAAGTAGGGAAAAAATTTAAGGAAACAGTAAGACAATAAAATGACGAGGTTATATACAAGGAGTACCTGTAGCCTAGTAGTTAGTGTTGGACTAGTAACCGAAAGGTTGCAAGATCGAATCCCCGAGCTGACAAGGTACAAATCTGTCGTTCTGCCCCTGAACAAGGCAGTTAACCCACTGTTCCTAGGCCGTCATTGAAAATAAGAATTTGTTCTTAACTGACTTGCCTAGTTAAATAAAGGTAAAATAAATTTAAAAACTGCCTCAATGTGCAGGGGTATGAGGTAATATGTATATGTAGGGAAGGGTAAAAGTGACTAGGCAATCAGGATAGATAATAAACAGAGTAGCAGCAGTGTATGCAAAGAGTGAAAGTGTGTCTGTGTGAGTGTGTGGCATCAATATGCGTGTGTGTGTTGGAGTGTCAGTGTAGTATGTGTGAGTGTGTGGGTAGAGTCCAGTGAGTCCAGTGAGAGCCAGTGCGCTATGCACAAGGGGGTCAATGAAAATAGTCCGGGTAGCCATTTGATTAATTGTTCAGCAGTCTTATGGCTTCGGGGTAGAAGCTGTTCAGGTGCCCTTTGGTCCCAGACTTGGCACTCCTGTACCTCTTGTTGTGTGGTAGCAGAGAGAACAGTCTATGACATGGGTGGCTGGAGTCTTTGAAAATGTTTAGGGAATTCCTCTGACACCGCCTGGTATAGAAATCCTGGATGGCAGGGAGCTCGGCCCGAGTGACAATGAGGAAGGAAATATAAGACCAATCACTTGGGAAAGTTGGAGGAAGTTGATTTGCTTAAGATCGTGACCTGGATGAAGGGAGTTGACCCTTCATTTAGGAGTCCCGCTGCGAAGCCGCTCTTTATCTACAATGTTTGATTCCAGCTTTACTAACGGGGAGAGGTGGGGCCATTGTTTTAAAGATTACAATAAATAAAATAAATCATTTTTGTTTGTAGCATCATTTCTAACTTGATAAAATAAAGAACAAAACTAAGTTCCTGAGAGGGGGGTTAGTGTTAATATTGGGGTGTTTTTGTTTTGTTACGTGAGAAAAACCAGGAGATGGAATTTGGATGATTGATGTGGTGGGGAACAGCTCTAGATCCACTTACACTGTTGTAGTGCTTCCCCTCGACCCTGTTCCATCCCCTGTGTTTTTGTCTTGGTTTGGTTCAATCAATTAATCAAATGTATTTATAAAGCCCTTTTTACATCAGCAGATGTCACAAAGTGCTATACAGAAACCCAGCCTAAAACCCCAAACACCAAGCGATGCATATGTAGAAGCACCTTGACCTTGTCAGTTGACTCTCTTTTTAAATTACATGGAATGGTTTTCGATAAAGAACAGGTTTTAGTAAGACCTTTTACTGAGAATAATACATTTGAATTTCTTACACCTCTTTGACCTGGAGGAAAATAAAATACATCCCAACTTGCAACCTGCCTATTTAAAAAAATATATATATATATTTTTTCTTTTATCCAATTGAGTAATGTTGACATTTGTGACCATTTAACCATGTACAATGTATTTAAACAGGCAACCAACAGGCAACCAATAGATGCCAAAGCTGACAGTACAGCAGATCTTCTGTAAAATAGATCTAATGAAACTGTAGGAGGACAGATGAAGATTAGAGTGGGGCTCTGTTTCTGCTGCTTGCCCAAGGTGGTTTCAGTCTCATGTCTGTAGTCCTTGGAGAGTCATGTGCCTGTGCAGCAGTAGCTACCTCTTGACTTTCATGCATCTAAGCAGTGATAACCCTGTTGTGGTGTGGATTGTAGCTGCAGTGCAGTACTGCTGGAGGGGGGAGGCGCAGGGGGGCTGAGGGCCAAGGAACATCATTCCTCCTACACAGGGCTGACACACAACACACACAGAAACCATATGTTTACTGTACTCTGAGTAATGGTCATCCCACTCGGCACACACTGGTTAAATAAACATTGTTTCCACTTCATTTCAGTTAAATAAACATTGAATTTATATCTGTGCCCAGTGGGATGTTACTAACACTGACTTTGAATTGTCCCCTACTGAATCATATAGTTTCTCTATCCACAAAATTACCGGTTACATTGTTCAGTGTCAGCAGCAACAAAAAAAAATAGCATGTGCAATATTTACATACCCCTGCTGATTGAACAGGCCCTCCCCCCACTCCAGTCCGCTGGTAACGTAGGGTGGCAGGTCTTCTGGCCTGGACTCTGGCTGCATGTGATGGTACACACATAGTTTGACTTTGAGAACCATACTATGATACATTTATATCTCAAGTTCAATGTGTCACGCGTTCTAAATTCAATCAAGGAATCAGAGAAAAAAAAGGAATTAAATTCAATGACGGAGTAAGAGTTCTGACTTTAACTATGGAGGTCTGTACCGGTGTGTGGCCTTGCAGGGTTGCTCTGCGGCTGGGCCCGGAAGTCTAGCAGAGGGGAAGCAGGAAGGATGGGTTATGGATGAAGGGTTCTAGGACCACGGACTGTGGCACACCCTAAACACATGCTTCTTCCTGTAGGAAAATTAAACCACTAGCATTAAATAAATAGTATCACTTTATGTGATGCTTCAATCAATTCTTATTCTAATGGTACCTCAACAGAGCATGACTTGAATGTTTCATTTGAATACACAAATGACCTTTTAATCAGAAGAAAGGGTGTGTTGTCAGGGCAGTTGATCTCTGTAGCAGGGATGCTTTCCTCTTCACAGGACAAAGTGTCCTCTCTGCAGCTCTCCACTTTTTCATGATGCTCAGCCCAGGCCTGGTGTGGCTTTATCCCAGTACAGTGTGCAGGTGTGTACCATGCTATGGCCTAGCCACCCACCAGAGTATGCAGATCATCATATGTTATGTATACGGCACATTCAATGCTAACATACAAGTACTAACATATAGAGAGACTTGCAGGACATTTATTGTTTACATTAATTATGTGATAAAGGGCAAATAATGTAGTCCCGGATCAATTATATACTATCAGTCACTCAATCATCCTTCACCCCTCAGTGTTCTCACTTGGCCATTGTCTTTGCATAGGACTGTGGTGCACTCTGGTCCCAACATGATACGCTCCAACCCAACCCAAAGGAAGTCCCCTGAGCTCGGTTTCTTCCTTCCAGAGGCTTCAGACCAAACCTTACAGTACAGTACAAACCACATTCAAAAATTAGTCGACTTCACAAAACCTCTGTCAAAGCATAAACCACCTCATAGAATGATTGACTAAGTTGTTCAACTGAAAATTAAATGAGGCTTTTTTTTGTAAACAAAAGATGACACACTATGACAATCTATACCAATGTTCACCGAAGGATTAATGTCTGTGTTTTCATCACAGGCCTGCCGTAACAGAGCTAGCTGGCTGGAGGAGTGTTCTGGGAGGGAAGCGGAACTTTGCGATGGGACGTCCTGCTGGAGACGGAACCCCCCGATGTCCTGCTCTCTCTGGGAGGAGTTCCCCAGCCTCACTAACAGACCCTGCAGCTGGACATCTGTGATCCGCACACTGCCTGAGGCACTATGGCACAGCGCCGCAGTCAACATCACTATCGTTTCCATCATCATCTCCATCATCATCCTCATCCTCTCCATCACCATCACTATCTTAATCATCATCATCACAGTAGGCCAGCACCACAGTCACCTTGGCATGACTTGACACTTTCCTACTCCCAAACTGATTGTGTTCAAGGGTCATACCTGGAGTATTCATGCCTGTGTTGCCTGGCTGTCTTTCACACACACTCGGTTTAGGTATTGAAAGCAGAAGAACAATGTATAGAAACTAAACCTATAGTTTGTTATAATATGACAGTACTTGACTTGTTGCCTGAATGTTTTAGTCTACTTCTCTATACCTATATTCAAATGTAAAAATACATACTGCTATCTGCTCCCTGATGCAGTTTTCTGGAGTAGATGTCTGCAGCTGTAAAAGTTCTCTTCGCATGGGCCTCTCTTTGGGTATGGACCAGGTGGAAAACTTGAAACTTTGTTGTCACGCCCAGACCTTAGAGAGACGTTTTATTTCTCTATTTGGTTAGGTCAGGGTGTGAATAGGGTGGGCATTCTATGTTTCCTATTTCTTTGTTTTTGGCTGAGTGTGGTTCCCAATCAGAGGCACAGAGGTCTTTGTCTCTGATTGGGATCATACTTAGGTAGCCTTTTTCCCACCTGTGTTTTGTGGGTAGTTATTTTCTGTTTAGTCTCTGTTACCTGACATAACTGTTCGCTTTTGTTTTGTTACTTTGTTTGAGTGTTTTTTGATAATAAATAAAATCATGAACACTTACCACGCTGCGCTTTGGTCCACTCATTTCCGACGACAGGCGTTACATTTGTACACACATACAAATACACATATATCTTTATATGTTATGTGGCCAGTCTTTCCTACCTGGGGACCAATGCTGAAGTCCCATGGGTATCCCAGGACACCTTCCACATTGCCTGTGTGGAAGAGATTATATTCCATCTATGTACTGAAATAGGTCTGCTACAGTTAAAAAAAAAAATCCTTGATAAGACAAACACTTCTCTCAAATAGTGTATGTCAACTTGATTTAATGTGTGTCAGTAAGGCCTAGTTCAGAAAGGAAACACCATGTGTCCGTTTAACCATTTAATTATATATTAGAAAAAAGTACAATGCATTGTCTTGGCATTGGGCTCTGCTCCTTCAGGGTAGCTCACTGCCAGAGTGAAGCGTCATATAAAGATGATCAAATAACTACAGGTAGTGAGCACGATATGCTATACCAAATCCCCTAAATGAAGAAACACAGAACCCTGGGATATCAGAAAACAGCAAGCATAGCGAGTAACAGCTAGTTATAGCAGCAAGAGACACCAGAACATGCGCGCGCGACAATCCGGCATCGAGGTAGCATGTGTAGAACTGGTCAGTTTACATGGAGGGCATATAAGTAGAGTGCGAATCCAATTGATGGAATATTCTCTGATGTAACAGCTGGTGCGCAATGTGTAATACTAAAGAAGTCTCGAGGTATTGCTCGCCTGAGGTAGAGTACCTTAGGATAAGCTGTAGACCACACTATCTACCAAGAGTTCTCATCTATATTATTCGTAGCCGTCTATTTACCACCACAGTCCGATGCTGGCACTAAGACCGTACTCAACCAACTCTATAAGGCCATAAGCAAACAAGAAAATGCTCATCCAGAAGCAGCGCTCCTAGTGGCCGTGGACTTTAATGCAGGCAAACTTAAATCAGTTTTTCCAAATTTTTACCAGCATGTCACATGTGCAACCAGAGGGGAAAAACTCTAGACCACCTTTACTCCACACACAGAGATGCATACAAAGCTCTACCACGCCCTCCATTTGGCAAATCTGCCCATAATTCTATCCTCCTGATTCCTGTTTACAAGAAAAAACTAAAGCAGGAAGTACCAGTGGCTCGCTCAATACGGAAGTGGTTGGATGATGCGGATGCTACGTTACAGGACTGTTTTGCTAGCACAGACTGGAATATGTTCTGGGATTCATCCAATGACATTGAGGAGTATACCACCTCAGTCATCGGCTTCATCAATAAGTGCATCGACAACGTCCTCCCCACAGTGACCGTACGTACCCCAACCAGAAGCCATGGATTACAGGCAACATCCGCATCAAGCTAAAGGCTAGAGCTGCCGCTTTCAAGGAGTGGGATACTAATCCGGACGCTTATAAGAAATCCCGCTATGCCCTCAGACGAACCATCAAACAAGCAAAGCATCAATACAGGATTAAGATTGGATTGGATTACCAGGACGTGTACTCAAAACATGTGTGGACCAACTGGCAAGTGTCTTCACTGACATTTTCAACCTCTCCCTGACTGAGTCTGTAATACCTACATGTTTCAAGCAGCCATGAAGTGCTTGAAAGGCTGGTCATGGCTCACATCAACAGCATCCTTCCGGATACCCTAGACCAGGTATTCCCAAACTGGGGTACACGTACCCCCAGGGGCACGCACAATGCCATCAGGGGTACGCCAAATAAAATTTTGATTCACATAAAAACATATATTTAAAAAAATATGTATTCTTAACATTTTCAAACAGTCCATTTATATTTTACAACGGGTCTATACTTTTGGGTGAGTTTTTTTTCTCGCCTGAGTAGCCTTGTTTCACTGCCAAAAATAAAATTAAACCATCTAGTGTTCAGCGAAATAACAACACAATGTCAAATACAGGTAGGCAAGTCAAATAAGTAACATCCAATCACATTAACCGTTACTCTCTTGCGGGTATTCCACTAACGGTCCGTATGTAGCCAAACGTAGCTGCTGCTCATTCTGTTTGCTCGAAAATTGATAAATGGTTAAGAAAAATGTATGCCCACGTCCATAGAGACACATATTAGCTCTACTGGTAGTACTGCTACTACCAGCACTACTACACCTGCACCTGTCGACGACACAAGTTGTTCTGCTTCCACGAGCACATCCAATGTTAGAATCAGTAATTCTACATTTGTTGTTAGCCCAGCTAGCATGGACACTGACAGTTGGGAATCTGATGCAGCTGAAGAGCTACCTGGGAAAGCACCGAACAAGAGACAGGGACGTTTGACCATCGAAGAGGCACAAATATGATGAAAACTTCATTGATTTGGAGTTCACTTATATTGGGAGTAGTGCCTTTCCTCAGCCATAGTGTGTTAAATGTGCCAAAGTACTATCTCACAACTCGATGAAACCATCAATCTTGCGCAGACATTTAGAAACGTCAATTTGAAAAATAAGTCAGGAGTTTTTTGAGCGAGAATTAAGACGATTTTCGAGTAGTAAGACATGTTTAAACGCAACAGATACCATTAATAACAAGGGGCTATAAGCATCTTATATGGTGAGCTACTGAGTGGCTAGGACAGGCAAGCCCAATAGTATTGTGGAGGACTTAATTCTTCCTGCTGCCGTGGATATGGCTGGGACAATGCTGGGGGAAAAGGCCAAAGAAACTATACAGACAATGCCTTCATCGAACAACACTGTTTCACGACGCACCAGTGACATGGCAGGAGATGTTTTGAAACAATTACTGCTTTGCATTCAAGCCAGTGAATTCTATGCATTACAGCTGCCAGGCCTGGCACAGCTCCTGGTATATGTCTGTTATGTTTATGGCGGGTCAATTAAGGAAGCCATCCTCTTCTGGAAACCAGGAAAAAAGGAGAGGATATTTTTAAAGTACTGGACAGCTAGCTATGTGACATTAAATGGACTTTGGTGGTCAAGATGTGTTGGTATCTGTACTGATGGCGCAAAAGCCATGACAGGGAGACATAGTGGAGTGGTAATGCGCGTGCAAGCAGTTGCTCCTGACGCCACTTGGGTACACTGCAGCATCCACCGAGAGGGAAAAGCCTGACAGCTTGAAAGACGTTTTGTACACTACAGTAAAAATGGTAAAAAAAAACTTTCTTAAAGCAAGGCCCCTGAACACTCGTGTATTTTCTACATTATGCAATGATATGGGCAGCGACCATATAATGCTTTTACAATATACAGAAGTGCGCTGGTTATCAAGGGACAAAGTATTGACACGTTTTTAAAAAAATTGAGAGACGAGCTTAAAGTTTTCTTTACTGACCATCATTTCACTTGTCTGACCGCTTGCATGATGACGAGTTTCTCAAACGACTGGCCTATCTGGGTGATGTTTTTTCTCGCCTGAATGATCTGAATCTAGGATTATAGGGACTCTCCGCAACTATATTCAATGTGCGGGACAAAATTGAGGCTATGATTAAGAAGTTGGAGCTCCTCTCTGTCTGCATTAACAAGGACAACACACAGGTGTTTCCATCATTGTATGATTTTTTGTGTGCAAATTAACTCAAGCTTACGGACAATGTCAAATGTGATATGGCGAAGCACCTGAGTGAGTTGGGTGCGCAAGTACTTTCTGATATCTGAACAAGAGAGCCTCATCACAATTGCAACAAGCGGTTCTGAGAAAATTGATTTTAATCAGAAGCCACTGCCAGATTTCTGGATTGGGCTCAGAGTATCCTGCCTTGGCAAATTGCGCTGTTAAGACACTGATGCCCTTTAAACCACGTACCTATGTGAGAGTGGATTCTCGGCCCTCACTAGCATGAAAACTAAATACAGGCACAGACTGTGTGTGAAAAATGACTTAAGACTGAGACTCTCTCCAATACAACTCAACATTGCAGAGTTATGTACGCGCGTCCTTTCCAGCATAACCTTCTCATTAACCTGTGGTGAGTTATTCACAAGTTTTGATTAACAAATAAGGTTTTATATGTAAGATGGTTAAATAAAGAGCAAAATTATTGATTATTATTATATAATGATTTGTGCTCTGGCTTTTTTATTGCAGTTTTGGAGAAGTGGCTTCTTCCTTGCTGAGCGGCCTTTCAGGTTATGTCGATATAGGACTCGTTTTACTGTGGATATAGATACTTTTGTACCTGTTTCCTCCGGCATCTTCACAAAGTCCTTTGCTGTTGTTCTGGGATTGATTTGCACTTTTCGCACCAAAGTACATTGATCTCTAGGAGACAGAACGCGTCTCCTTCCTGAGCGGTATGACGGCTGCGTGGTCCCATGGTGTTGATACTTGCGTACTATTGTTTGTACAGATGAACGTGGTACCTTCAGGCATTTGGAAATTGCTCCCAAGGACGAACCAGACTTATGGAGGTCTACAATGTTTTTTATGAGGTCTTAGCTGATTTCTTTTGATTTTCCCATGATGTCAAGCAAAGAGGCAATGAGTTTGAAGGTAGGCCTTGAAATACATCCACAGATACACCTCCAATTGACTCAAATGATATCAATTAGCCTCTCAGAAGCTTCTAAAGCCATGACATTGTTTTCTGGAATTTTCCAAGCTGTATAAAGGCACAGTCAACTTAGTGTATGTAAACTTCTGACGCCCTGCAATTGTGATACAGTGAATTAAAAGTGAAATAATCTGTCTGTAAACAATTGTTGGAAAAATTACTTGTGTCATGCACAAAGTAGATGTCCTAACCGACTTGCCAAAACTATAGTTTGTTAACAAGAAATTTGTGGAGTGGTTGAAAAACGAGTTTTAATGACTCCAACATAAGTGTATGTAAACTTCCGACTTCAACTGTAATAGGCGGTGTCAGAGGAAAGCCCATTAAATTGTCAGAGACTCCAGTCACCCAAGTCATAGACTGTTTTCTCAGCTACCACATGGCAAGCGTACCGGAGCGCCAAGTCTAGGACCAAAAGGCTCCTTAACAGCTTCTACCCCCAAGCCATAAGACTGCTGAACAATTAATCAAATGGCCACCATTTTTTTTCTACACTGCTGCTACTCGCTGTTTTTTATCTATGCATAGTCACTTCACCCCTTTGTACCAATTACCTAACTAACCTGTACCCCCGCACAGTGACTTGGTACCGGTACCCCCTGTATATAGCCTCGTTATTGTTATGTTATTGTTGTTATGTTACTTCTTATTTTTTACTTTAGTTTATTTGGTAAATATTTTCCTAACTCTTCTTGAACTGTACTGTTGGTTAAGGGCTTGTAAGTAAGCATTTCACGGTAAGGGCTACACTTGTTATATTCGGCGCATGTGACAAAGTTTGATTTGGTGCCACCACACTCGGGTTTCCTTTCTGAACTGGCTTCACTTTATTTATTTGTTCAAATTCACTTCAAAAGACCAAGCTGGAGCATCAACAGAAACAGTCATACAGCTAATACAGTATTCCTTTAAAAAGATTATGAAACTTCCTTTTAGTTTGGAGATCTGGACATAGAAATGTAACATGCAGAACTGACACAATGGTATTTTTCTAGTCAGGCATTCCTAAATATCAGGCATTCCTAAATATTTCCTACAGAGGGCAATGTTGCAACAATAATATACACTGCCACTTAACATCAGCATCTGTGCCTTGAACCGTTTTACAAAGCAAAACAACACAACTCATTTTGGTAAACTTTAGGGTGGGCTAATTACTTTATCACCACCTATCATTCTTCCAATCAAATAAGGTGTTATCTTGTTTTATCATTCCTCAGAAAGTGATACATTATTTAGGCTACAGACATGTTCCTTGAGGTTAATGTCTAACCCCTGTAATCATTCCACATAGCTCTAAATGGATTGATCTGTATTGACTGATGAATCTAATACAATTAGCCGACAACGTTACCTCACCAACTGCTTGAGTACACTCGGGACCTTTACGTTTATTCAGTCACATCCCCATTGGTGCGGCAGGTAGCCTAGTGGTTAGAGTGTTGGACTAGTAACCGAAAGGTTGCAAGATTGAATCCCCGAGCTGACAAGGTAAAAATATGTCGTTCTGCCCCTGAACAAGGCAGTAAACCTACTGTTCCTAAGTCATCATTGAAAATAAGAATTGTTTCTAAAAGGACTTGCCTAGTAAGGTAAAAAATAAATCAAATGCTCTTGCAGGCACTTTTCTAGTATCTACATACCTATAACACCAAACCTTTGATATCATGCTCAAGTTATACTTTAAAGTCAACTCTCATTTGACTTGTTACTGATACCACAATGAATGTGTTCATTTGATGCTCCAATTTGGATGTTGTAAGAACTTTTGGAACGTGAGGAGCAGTCTTTGTGTTTGGCTAGTTAATGTTGTGCAGTAGCCTACTGTGTCTATATCCATTACATGACTGAAAGCATTCCATGAACATGTGCTTGACTTGACTATGCGAGAAGTGATGTAAACACAACCATTATGTTGAAGCATTACTTCACATCTCTAAGGTCAACAACTTGTCATTACTGGCACTCCCTCAAGATGTCTACATTAAATAAGCGCCAGATGTTTTCAGTCAAGTATCTAGTGGGTATCTAGTTTGCTTGGGTGGAGCACTGTCTTTGTAGCAGTGGTGTAAACATTTTTTAAAGTAATACGTAAGTAATTTTTGTGGGTATCTGTACTTTACTATTTATATTTTTTACAACTTTTACTTTTACTGCACTACATTCCAAAATAAAATAATGTACTTTTTACTCTATACATATACCCTGACACCCAAAAGTACTTGATACATTTTGAATGCTTAGCAGGACAGAAAAATTGTCCAATTCACGCACTTCTCAAGAGAACATCCCTGGTCATCCCTACTGCCTCTGATCTGGCAGACTCACTAAACACACATGCTTTGTTTGTAAATTATATCTGAGTGTTGGAGTGTACTCCTAGCTATCTGTAAATAAATAAATAAACAAGAAAATGGTGCCGTCAAGTTTGCTTAATATAAGGAATTTGAAATGATTTCTACTTTTACTTTTGATACTTAAGTATATTATCGTAATTACTGTACACTTACTTTTGATGCTTTATGCTCTAAATACTTTTAGAATGCTACTACTCAAATAGTATTTTACTGTGTCATTTTCTATTAAGGTATGTTTACTTTTACTGAAGTATGACAGTTGGGTACTTTTTCCACCCCTGCTTTGTAGTTGTTATTCAACTCTCAGACATAATAAAAATTGTATTTTTGGGATCTTTTGAAAGGCAACCAGCAATTAAAGCCAAGGCATGCAGAGTCAATTTGCAGTGTCTTGTCTCTTTTCCTAATCCCCCACACTGCATCTCATTGTTAGTGGTGTTCTGCAAGAGAGGGAATTATCATCCACTGAAGTACGTTCACGCAGAGAAGGACTCTGGAAGATAATGAAGCCATTGAGATCTGTACTATGCAGCACTCACCCCAGCGCTGTGGAGAGTGGTTCCATATATCAGCTTCATGAGGTGGAGCCCATATTACATGCCAAAATATCCCTCTGATCTCTTAAGAATGTATGGAATGTAGTAACACCCTCTATGATGTAACAAACATTGTGGGGCCGTGCCATGGCAACCGCTAATTATGTGAAAGTTTTTGTTCTTTGTCGAGAACCTTTTTGAGAGGGGGTTTGAAAGTGTTTTGAAACACCATATCATCTTGTTGAGGTCACCGTTTCTTCCCGACGGGCTTGACCACAGATTGTCGATTATACTATGAATCAGTCTGTCCTCCCAACATCACTTCTTTTCAGTCCAGCTCTTTCCGAGCACAGTGATTTACACACACACACACACACACACACACACACACGCACGCACGCACGCACGCACGCACGCACGCACGCACACACACACACACACACACACACACACACACACACACACACACACACACACACACACATCACAAAAACACGATATTGAAACTATCGTACAAAGCAAGCTATCCTATACGGAATAGTTGATAAAATAAGGTTTGACTTACACACGCTATCTTGTTTTTGTGAGTAGAGTTGGTCAGTGACTTACACAGACTCTTTCTTGTTTGTGTGAATAGAGTAGAATAGGTCAGTGACTCTTCCGTCTCTCCTCCAAAATGGGAGTCACAAAGGCAGGACATTTCAGTCACAAATCAAGTTAATGGACAAGCTTAAAGTAATTTCATATACCATATACAATTCTCAGGGAGTCTCACAAGCCACAACTTGAATATCTTATGTTTTAATTTGTTTATCACTTGTGGTGTACCATGTATATAAATAGCAAAAATATTTTAACATATGCATGAATTTCTGGCACTGTGGATTTGCTTTAGAGTTACTCTATGTCTGTATCTGGCTTTAGTGAACTGTTATATACCACGTCTGTCCTTGTGTCAACCAACAGTAGATACTAAATCCACTAAATAAATCAAATGAAATACTAAATCCACCCACAGTATTAACGTGCAACAATACTGTAATAGCCAACAGATGGTATTGCATATTGCCATTGGGATCTTCTATAATGGCAAACAGGATAAAACATCATCCAATGTCGTAATCCAAATCCGAGCCTAGTTTCCAAATGAAAGCGCTGATCATGGACTTTGTACCATAATGACATCATAGCCAATGCACTTACCCCTGCAGATCGACTCCGTAATGGCACCTTGTGTACATAGACAAGTTATCGTTACTCATTGTGTATTTATTATTACTTTTACTATTACGTGTTATTACATTTCTATTATCTAGCTATTTTCTTTCTCTCTGCATTGTTGGGAAGAAACTTCAAGTATGCATTTCACTGTTAGTGTAACGGTCCTGACCTGTTTTATGTTGTTTTTTGTATGTGTTTAGGTCAGGGCATGTGTTTTGGGTGGGCAGTCTATGTTATCTGTTTCTATGTTGGTTTTGGTTGCCTGGTATGGCTCTTAATTAGAGGCAGGTGTTTTGCGTTCTCCTCTAATTAAGAGTCATATTTAGGTAGGGTGTTCTCACTGTTTGTTTGTGGGTGATTGTTTCCCGTATCTGTGTTATGTCTTGCACCATACGGGACTGTTCGGTTGTTCGTTTCGTTTCGATGTAGTCTGTTTCCTGTCCGTAAGTGTTACGTTTAGTTATGTAAGTTTATGTTCAGGTTTCGTCTACGTCGTTTTCTTGTTTTGTATTTTTGAAAGTGTTTTGTGTTTTCGTGTTGCCGTCGTTTCAAATAAAAGATGGCTTATTTCCCTAATGCTGCATTTTGGTCTGATGATCCTTCTCTCCTCTCCTCGTCCGAGGATGAGGAGAGCGACAGCCCTTACAGAATCACCCACCACGCTAGGACCAAGCGGCAAGGGAAAACTCAACGGAGTAAGGGACAGGAAAAGAAGGAGCAATGGACATGGGACGATATATTGGACGGAAAGGGTTGCTACACATGGGAGGAGATCCTGGCTGGTAGGGATCGCCTCCCATGGGAACAGCTGGAGGCACTGAGGAGAGCAGAGGCTACCGGAGAGAGGAACCGGAGTTATGAGGGAACTCGTCTGGCACGGAAGCCCAAAAAGCCCGTAAGTAACACCCAAAAATTTCTTGGGGGGGGGCTAAGAGGTAGTGGGCCAAGGGCAGGTAGGAGACCTGCGCCCACTTCCCAGGCTTACCGTGGAGAGCGGGAGTACGGGCAGGCGCCGTGTTACGCAGTAGAGCGCACGGTGTCTCCTGTACGAGTGCATAGCCCAGGCAGGGCTAGTGGGGTATTGAGCCAGGTGTCATGAGGCCGGCTCAACGCGTCTGGTCTCCAGTGCGTCTCCTCGGGCCGGCATACATGGCACCTGCCTTACGCATGGTTTCCCCGGTTCGCCTACATAGGCCGGTGCGGGTTATTCCACCTCCCCGCACTGGTCGGGCGACCGGGAGCATTCAACCAGGTAAGGTTGGGCAGGCTCAATGCTCAAGAGTGCCAGTACGCCTCCACGGTCCGGTATTTCCGGCGCCACCTCCCCGCCCCAGCCTAGTACCTACAGTGCCTACACTACGCACTAGGCTACCAGTGCGTCTCCTGAGCCCAGTTCCTTCTCCACGCACTCTCTCTGTAGTGCGTGTATCCAGTTCGGTGCCTCCAGTTCCGGCACCACGCACAAAGCCTCCTGTGCGTCTCCAGAGCCCTGTACACACTGTATCTTCTCCCCCTACTAATCCTGATGTGCTTGTCCTCAGCCCGGTGTCACCAGTGCCGGTACCTCGCATCAGTTATAGAGTGGGCTTTGAGAGTACAGTGTGCCCTGTCCCTGCTCCCCGCACTAGTAGGAAGGTGCTTATCCTTAGCCCGGTGCCTCCAGTTCCGGCACCACGCACCAGGTCTACAGTGCGCCGTATCCGGCCAGAGCCATCCGTCTCCCCAGCGCCATCTGAGCCATCCGTCTCCCCAGCGCCATCTGAGCCATCCGTCTCCCCAGCGCCATCTGAGCCATCCGTCTCCCCAGCGCCATCTGAGCCATCCGTCTCCCCAGCGCCGTCTGAGCCATCCGTCTGCAATGAGCCTGCAAAGCCGCCCGTCTGCAATGAGCCTGCAAAGCCGCCCGTCTGCCATGAGCCTGCTAAGCCGCCCGTCTGCCATGAGCCTACAGAGCCGTCTGCCAGACAGGAGCCGCTAGAGCCGCACGCCAGACAGGATCTGCCAGAGCCGCCCGCCAGACAGGATCTGCCAGAGCCGCCAACCAGACAGGATCTGCCAGAGCCGCCAACCAGACAGGATCTGCCAGAGCCGCCAACCAGACAGGATCTGCCAGAGCCGCCAACCAGACAGGATCTGCCAGAGCCGCCAACCAGACAGGATCTGCCAGAGCCGCCAACCAGACAGGATCTGCCAGAGCCGCCAGCGAGCCATGAGCAGCCAGAGCCGTCAGAGAGCCATGAGCGTCGAGAGCCGTCAGCCTGCCATGAGCGTCGAGAGCCGTCAGCCTGCCATGAGCGTCGAGAGCCGTCAGCCTGCCATGAGCGTCGAGAGCCGTCAGCCTGCCATGAGCGTCGAGAGCCGTCAGCCTGCCATGAGCGTCGAGAGCCGTCAGCCTGCCATGAGCGTCGAGAGCCGTCAGCCTGCCATGAGCGTCGAGAGCCGTCAGCCTGCCATGAGCGTCGAGAGCCGTCAGCCTGCCATGAGCGTCGAGAGCCGTCAGCCAGCCATGAGCGTCGAGAGCCGTTCAGTCAGGATATCAGCCGGGACCTGCCCCTTGTCCCGGTGTTGCCCCTTGTCCCGGTGCTGCCCCTTATCCCGGTGCTGCCCCTTGTACCGGTGCTGCCCCTTGTCCCGGTGCTGCCCCTTGTCCCGGTGCTGCCCCTTGTCCCGGTGCTGCCCCTTGTCCCGGTGCTGCCCCTTCTCCCGGTGCTGGCCATTCATTTAGGGGATGTTAGTTTTAGGGTGGTCATTGGGAGGGGAAGACAGAAGCGGGGAGTGACTATGGTGGTGTGGGGACAGCGTCCAGAGCCGGAGCCACCACCGTGGTCAACTGCCCACCCAGACCCTCCCCTGGACTTTGTGCTGGTGCGCCCGGCGTTCGCACCTTGAGGGGGGGTTCTGTAACGGTCCTGACCTGTTTTATGTTGTTTTTTGTATGTGTTTAGGTCAGGGCATGTGTTTTGGGTGGGCAGTCTATGTTATCTGTTTCTATGTTGGTTTTGGTTGCCTGGTATGGCTCTTAATTAGAGGCAGGTGTTTTGCGTTCTCCTCTAATTAAGAGTCATATTTAGGTAGGGTGTTCTCACTGTTTGTTTGTGGGTGATTGTTTTCCATATCTGTGTTATGTCTTGCACCATACGGGACTGTTCGGTTGTTCGTTTCGTTTCGATGTAGTCTGTTTCCTGTCCGTAAGTGTTACGTTTAGTTATGTAAGTTTATGTTCAGGTTTCGTCTACGTCGTTTTCTTGTTTTGTATTTTTGAAAGTGTTTTGTGTTTTCGTGTTGCCGTCGTTTCAAATAAAAGATGGCTTATTTCCCTAATGCTGCATTTTGGTCTGATGATCCTTCTCTCCTCTCCTCGTCCGAGGATGAGGAGAGCGACAGCCCTTACAGTTAGTCTACAACTGTTTTTTACGAAGTATGTGACAAATACAATTTTATTTGATTGGAAGACTGGCGTAATTTAAAATGACCAGGTAATTGATAAGAGTTATTTAAGTCTCGAGTAGTCCGTTATTTTTGCAACATTGACTAAATCCTGAAAGCTGTAGACAAACATCTGTCAAAGATCCTAGAGGCTTCATCTGGTTAGGCATGAAGGTCAGAACATGGAGCCTTTTAATTCCTGAAGGTTCAGAGGGTGAGGTCAAATCAAATCCCTCCTACCCTATTGGAACTAAACACAGGTCATTGTGAATACCTGAACAACCTCGATGGGGTGTCCTTAATAAACATCTTGCTTGAAACAATATGTAACGACCGAGAAAACAGATTGGTACAATCTAAGGCCAAGTGGCAAACAATAATGCAAGCACTAGGGATGGGGGTGTGGGCAGATGAGATGTAGTCAATGTTTGTGTGTGTCTGTAAGTTGTTGTTCGTACATTTTTAAAAAGTAAATGTTATTCCCCCAGTTTTTTTAATTTTTTTATATATGTATTGTCCTGTGTAATATATTGATTTCCTCCAAGTGCTCTTAATCACCACATCATACTCCCACACCCTCTCTTTCTCTGCTTACGCATGTATAGGGAGTGGGCTGGATGAGCGGAAATGAGGGGAGCGAGAGAAGTGATTAGGGATTCTGCCTGATCAGCACCACACGCAGTGCTCATGATTAATGCTCATACTACTCTAGAATGACAATTGCTTTCTACGTCCCTCAATCTAGTTACCAGTCTCAGAGTTTACAGTGGAAATACACTCTCCTTCAAATCTAACACTGTCATGTTGTGTTGTTCATCTTTTATCAGGCTTTAGGATCAGTGATATAGCCAGGATTAAATATATTTCCCAGTAATAAAACAACCACTCTAAAGGGTCAGTTAAGGGCACGTTGCTAAAGCTATAACTGTGGTTGCTGGACTAATGGATTCCTAAGGTGCAAGCCAAAAGGTCCCTCTTTGTGGATGCCATCCAGCTGGTTCCTAGTGTTCCTTACGAACACTCTTAAGAAACTGCCATGATGCTTCAGAGGAAATCACTTCAGTGTCATTGCTTGTCATTTCATGTACTGTCAGGTATATAGTCATTCTTATGACAGTGTCACAACAATGTTTAGTGTCTACTTACAGTAGTGTTAGCCTCGCGCGACCATCCTGACCTCGCAAACTTACATGAAGTGAAAGGAAAGTTCAGCGCAGTGGTCAGGCTGGTGGATCAGGCTAACTTAGCATCTAAACAGAACACTAAACACAATACTACAGTACACAGCATAAAGTCATGTTTTGGTATCACCCTGACCCTACCTTAAGAGTCAACGTACTGTATACTGTAATGAGTAGAAGAGCCCTCCTGCTCTGACCAAGACTCTAATAACCGCTCTGGAGTGGAGGACAAGATAGATGGATATTTTCCTCCTCCCCTGATACACCACATTTCACTGGTCATGCTATGCTCCTAATGAAACTGAAATGAATACTGAAAATAGACCAAAATTATCCACCCATGTAAACATTGAAGTCTATATAAAGAACATAATTTCGGTATAATAGAATTTCATAATTTTCAGAGATTAAATATTCAAAACTGTTTAAGTTTTTGTGCTTACTTGTCCGTCTCCCTTTATATGAACAGTGTGACTGAACAAGAACCAAATTTTTCTCTCAGAAAGGCTTGACAAAAAGAATCATGTTTCTGTAAGGCGATTGAATAGGTCAAACTCACCAGTATGTGTGACATATTTCCAGGCACTTTGTAATGTAACGTTAATGTGCGCCTTGTTTTCTGGACCTCTCTCTCTGTGTTTCCATGCTGCAGGAGTTTCTTTGTCAAGGGCTTGTTTGTCGTTGCCATGTGGCAGCTTGAAGTCCATAAGACAAAGCAACAATAGAGGGTTTATGATTTGATTTACAGCAGCCTACATACTGTATGCTGACCCACACCCCTACTGCCATTGGTGCCATCTTTTACCTGCCAACTTGTGCTAATAAACCATCTTATCCTATGGATAAAACCTAAATGTTACATTTAATACAATGAGTGAAATCCAATGTTTATGTGTCTATTATTAGAGATAGAACAATTAAAGGGACATTACATTCCGAAATCATATTCATTTCGTGAAATGTATTCAGAACCCCCCCATCCAGCCCACTCCTTATGGTGGACCATTCTTGATACACACGGGAAACTGCGTGAAAAACCCAGCAGTGTTGCAGTTCTTGACACAAGCCGCTGTGCCCGGCACCTAGTACCATACCCCGTTCAATGACACTTAAAAACTTTTGAATAGCAGACACACAATGCATGTCTCAAGGCTTAAAAATCCTTCTTTAACCTGTCTCCTCCCCTTCATCTACACTGATTGAAGGGGATTTAACAAGCAACATTAATAAGGGGATCATAGCTTTCCTGGATTCACCTGGTCAGTCTATGTCATGGAAAGAGCAAGTGTTCCTAATGTTTTATACACTCATTGTATGCATGTGACTGTAGGTGTGTGAGTACCAATTCAAATAATTATTAGAACAAAACAGGAGACATTTTGACCCCAACAAACTGTCCAACAATTAAGACATCTATAGGCTATCATAATGTGAAGTATGTAGCCTTATGCGAGCCAGACCAGTTCATATGGCAGGATCCTATCTCCTGTTTCTATAACGTGAGGCCGCTTTATGTAGAAGCACACCCCCTGGACAGGACACTAGTCTATCGCAGGGCCTTACCATGAATCTGTCTCATTAATGCAAAGCAGACCCATCAGGTCCTATTTTTACAGTCTTTGGGATGACTCAGCCAGGCATCAAACTCACAACCTTCCAATCTGAGGGCGGATGCTCTAACCACAAGGCCACTGAGTCATAATTGCGAGACCACTCAAAATTTCAAAAGTACTGACCTCAATGTCCCTAGTTTACAGTGTGATTGCTTCAGTCCAGCTAAGAGAACACAGTCTGCCCTCACCATAACTCTCCTCAGGTCCAGCTCTTTTAGAAGTGAGTCTGCTGATTGGAGTATGAAGGCCAGTGATTCAAAGCTCTCAACTGAAAGACTATGTCTAAACAATCTATAGAAGCAAAGAAAATATAATTCATACAGAGTGTCATGTGTTTGTCCCCAATGCTGTTGTGTCTTGCACCGTATTGATGCATCAAAGTGTCAAAGTGAATTTAAAAAATAACACACACTAAGGTCACACACTGATTGAAACGCTATTAGCGCGTACCCGCTAACTAGCTAGCCAGTTCACATCAGTTACACTCACCCCCCTTTCCGCAGCAACCAGTGATCCGGGTCAACAGCATCAATGTAACAGTATAACTTTAAACCGTCCCCTCGCCCCGACACGGGCGCGAACCAGGGACCCTCTGCACACATCAACACCGGTCACCCACGAAGCATCGTTACCCATCGCCCCACAAAGGCCGTGGCCCTTGCAGAGCAAGGGGCAACACTACTTCTAGGTTTCAGAGCAAGTGACGTAACTGATTGAAACGCTATTAGCGCGTATCCGCTAACTAGCTAGCCATTTCACATCCGTTACACACACTCGGGGTAAGTAAAATGGACCAACTCACGCAACACACTGCAGAGAGAGAGAGAGAGAGACAGAGAGAGAGAGAGTTAATGTTAAGGGAATCTCCTACAATGAGTTGTTGATTACTGGAGCAATTATAGTGCTTCCATCCTGAGCAGTGATGGTAGACTGGAGATTGGAGGCTGGTCTGTTTACAGAAAGAAAGAGACAAATGTTGTTCTTAAAAAAAGGCATATATGGTTGTGCCTTCTAGGTACCTCCAAATTGTCCTATGTATATAATTTGTTTCATTTTAGGCTTTGAACACCCCCCCCCCTCACACACACCTTCTGATAGCTTTTTATTTAACAAAAATGGTTGCAGAGAATCACAAAGGCCTATTAGCTAAAGGCGGGTGTCCTCAAAAGCAGAACATTGGTAGGGTTGTAGGTCATTTTACATCATCAACCAAAGTTCACCACACACGTTTATTTTGTGTTAGAAAACTATTTTAGGGTGATGCAGATGAGACAGTTAATGAGTTTACTGATAAACACAGCACATTCCTGCACATTGCTGAATGTTAATTAAGTACTCAAGTCCCACCTCTTTAAGGAATACCTAGGATAGGATAAAGTAATCCTTCTAACCCCCCCCCCCCTTAAAAGAGTTAGATGCACTATTGTAAAGTGGTTGTTCCACTGGATATCATAAGGTGAATGCACCAATTTGTAAGTCGCTCTGGATAAGAGCGTCTGCTAAATGACTTAAATGTAAATGTAAATGTACTCAGAACCTGAGGAAAAGTGGATCTGCGGATTCAATTGGTATGTGTGGCTTTAAACCTGTCCACAATGCCTTGCAGTGTCCCATCTACATTACAATATAATTTACAAGCTTGTGCAATGAGAGATCTGTAATCCTGGCAGCAATAACCAACAACTGGCAATAATATAACTTCTTATTCTGATAACTGCCATCAAAATAAAAGTCCCCAGTGAAACTGCTTAGTAAATTATAGGAAATCCATGTTTTTAATAAAGGCTCACTGTGATACAGTCTGCACATCCCAAAGGAGTGGGGTGGTGTAACGATCCTAGCTTGCGCCCTGGACTCAAACTCAGGTCCCTCTAGTTCTAAGGGTAGGCTACCAGAGGAGGCTGATGAGTGGAGGACGGCTTATAATAATGAATGGAATGGAGTGAACGGACACATAGAACACAGAAACCAGGTGTTTGATGTGTTTGAGACCATTCCATTTATTCTGTTCCAGCCATTACAAAGAGCCGT
The DNA here is from genome assembly GCF_029448725.1 of Salvelinus fontinalis. Classification (NCBI taxonomy): domain Eukaryota; kingdom Metazoa; phylum Chordata; class Actinopteri; order Salmoniformes; family Salmonidae; genus Salvelinus; species Salvelinus fontinalis. Next base: position 14,438,648 of record NC_074675.1, on the reverse strand, counting down.
CCTCCCCATTTTAAGTGCCACCAGCCACCACTGTAGGCTACCTACCCTTAGAACTAGACTGGGGCCTGAGTTTGAGTCCAGGCCGCAGTTTAATCTCAATTTAATTTCTACATTATCATATTAAAATGTAATTTGTATTTTGTTGTATTGCAATAACATATTGAACTGTGCAACAAATGAATTGTGCATCAATGAAGGTAGGGATCTACCCAGAAGCTCTATCTAAAGCAGACAGCTGTATCAGCAAGTGTAGTCTACCTTTATTTCCTCCACTTAAGCTTAACTATGATGAGGTGACTGGTGAGAAGATAGCTTAATATTGTAAACGGTTTTTAAATATTATATGAGGGACCTTTATTGTGAAGGCTGAAGGAATTTACCCAGAAGTGATACTCTGCGGTCCCCTTAAAGCTGCCAACATTACACAAAAAGGAGCTGGAATCAGATGTCCTATAACAGATTGCACAGTAAACACGCGTGGATATGCAGAGTGCGAACTTTAATTAGGTAGCCTATTTGCACAATATATAAACCTTTGGATTATGCGATAAAATAAACAGCAGAGAACAATTATCTATCACCCGATTGAATGCCTGAGCGAATTCAGAGTGGGACCAGAGAAAGAGGGGAGTTTCTCATACACTTTTAGCCGGAGGACTGCGGCTGGAAAGAGGTAAATGGATTTTTGCAATAGGCGCAGTCAATGCCAAAGGCCACTTCGCAGTACAGCGTTAAGAGCGAAAAAAAGAGCCCACCATAACTCAAGTATGATGGTGCCTATAGCTGCAAATGTAAAATTGCCTGTGGTATAGCCATGCATTTTCATTCTCTCTAAGTTAATTCATCTATGTTATTTCTACCAAGAGAAATATACACCCACATACACTTTGTTTGGGTGGCCTCAAATATTAAGTTAGGGTTCTAAAAAAAAGTCTGATCACATAAAAAATATTGCCAGATGGGATTAGGGGAATTTCCCCTAATTGAATAGCCTATGGATGTAGGGCCCCCTTCAGTAGACTATGTGACCTAAACAAATCTCTGGACTATCTGGACTGGTTGCAGAATACCTTGTCACTTTGAATGTCAATGGAATTTGGATTAATAAGAAAAAGTGTGTGTGCGTGCGGTCACTACTGTAACTCGCTTCAACATGTCAACAGGACCTGAAAATGATTACAAATATATATATATATTAAACATTGGTGAGCAATTTTTTTAATTTTTATAAATGTATCCAACAACTAGCAATCTTGTGTAATGCTCCAGCCCATGTGAAAGTTCTGTGTGACACACGGGGTTGGATTCAATCAAACCTGTCATCATGTTCATGTACTAGGCTTTGTTTAAGTTACAGTACTGTACCATAACATTCCTGCTCTCTCCCAAATCTGGAAGCATCTATGTTGGAAAGAATCTACAGTGCCTTCACAAAGTATTCACACCCCTTGACTTGTCCACATTTTTTTGTTACAGCCTGAATTTAAAATTGATTAAATTGAGATTGTGTGTCACTGTCCTATGCGCAATACCCCATAATGTCAGGGGAATTATGTTTTTAGACATTTTTACAAATGAATAAAAAATTAAAAGCTGAAATGTCCGCAGTAAAAATGTGCTTAACAAGTCACATAATAAGTTGCATGGACTCACTCTGTGTGCGATTAATAGTGGTTATCATGATTTTTGAATGATTACCTCATCTCTGTACCCCACACATACAATTATCTGTAAGGACCCTCAGTCGAGCAGTGAATTTCAAACACAGATTCAACCACAAAGACCAGGGAGGTTTTCCCAATGTCTCACAAAGAGCACCTAATGGTAGAGGGGTAATAATAAAAAAGCAGACATTGAATATCCCTTTGAGCATGGTGAAGTTATTCATTAAACTTTGGATGGTATATCAATATACCCAGTCACTACAAAGATGCATGAGTCCTTCCTAACTCAGTTTCTGGGGAGGAAGGAAACCATGAGGCCAAAAGTGACTTTAAAACAGTTACAGAGTTTAAGGGCTGTAATAGAAAACTTAGGGTGTTTCAACAACATTGTAGTTACTCCACAATATTAACCTAAATGACAGAGTGGAAAAAAGGAAGCCTGTACAGTCGTGGCCAAAAGTTTTGAGAATGACACAAATATTAATTTTCACAAAGTCTGCTGCCTCAGTTTGTATGATGGCAATTTGCACATACTCCAGAATGTTATGAAGAGTGATCAGATGAAATTGCAATTAATTGCAAAGTCCCTCTTTGCCATGCACATGAACTGAATCCCCAAAAAACATTTCCACTGCGTGTCAGCCCTGCCAGAAAAGGACCAGCTGACATCATGTCAGTGATTCTCTCGTTAACACAGGTGTGAGTGTTGACGAGGACAAGGCTGGAGATCATTCTGTCATGCTGATTGAGTTTGAATAACAGACTGGAAGCTTCAAAAGGAGGGTGGTGCTTGGAATCACTGTTCTTCCTCTGTCAAACATGGTTACCTGCAAGGAAACACATGCCGTCATCATTGCTTTACACAAAAAGGGCTTCACAGGCAAGGATATTGCTGCCAGTAAGATTGCACCTAAATTAACCATTTATCGGATCATCAAGAACTTCAAGGAGAGCGGTTCAATTGTTGTGAAGAAGGCTTCAGGGCGCTCAAGAAAGTCCAGCAAGCGCCAGGAATGTCTCCTAAAGTTGATTCAGCTGCGGGATCGGGGCACCACCAGTACAGTGCTTGCTCGGGAATGGCAGCAGGCAGGTGTGAGTGCATCTGCACGCACAGTGAGGCGAAGACTTTTGAAGGATGGCCTGGTGTCAAGGAGGGCAGCAAAGAAGCCACTTCTCTCCAGGAAAAACATCAGGGACAGACATATTCTGCAAAAGGTACAGTGATTGGACTGCTGAGGTCTGTAGGAAAGTCATTTTCTCTGATGAATCCCCTTTTTATTGTTTGGGGCATCTGGAAAAAAGCTTGTCCGGTGAAGACAGGACCATCAGTCCTGTGTCATGCCAACAGTAAAGCATCCTAAGACCATTCATGTGTGGGGTTGCTTCTCAGCCAAGTGAGTGGGCTCACTCACAATTTTGCCTAAGAACACAGCCATGAATAAAGAATGGTACCAACACATCCTCCGAGAGCAACTTCTCCCAACCATCCAGGAACAGTTTGGTGACGAACAATGCCTTTTCCAGCATGATGGAGCACCTTGCCACAAGGCAAAAGTGATAATTAAGTGTCTCGGGGAACAAAACATCAATATTTTGGGTCCATGGCCAGGAAACTCCCCAGACCTTAATCCCATTGAGAACTTGTGTTCAATCCTCAAGAGGCGGGTGGACAAACAAAAACCCACCAATTCTGACAAACTCCAAGCATTGATTATGCAAGAATGGACTGCCATCAGTCAGGATGTGGCCCAGAAGTTAATTGACAGCATGCCAGAGCGGATTGCAGAGGTCTTGAAAAAGAAGGGTCAACACTGCAAATATTGACTCTTTGCATCAACTTCATGTAATTGTCAATAAAAGCCTTTGACACTTATGAAATGCTTATAATTATACTTCAGTATTCCGTAGTAACATCTGACAAAAATATCTAAAGACACTGAGGCAGCAGACTTTGAAAATTAATATTTGTGTCATTCTCAAAACTTTTGGCAACGACTGTACAGAATAGAAATATTCCAAAACATGCATACTGTTTGCAATAAGGCACTAAAGTAAAACTTCGAAAAATGTGGCAAAGAAATTCACTTTATGTCCTCAATAGAAAGTGTTATGTTTGGGGCAAATCCAACACAACACATCAGGGAGTACCACTCTTCATATTGTCAAGCACGGTGTTGGCTGCATCATGTTATGGCTATGCTTTTCATCGGCAAGGAATAGGGAGTTTTTTAGGATACAAAAATAAATACCGGATTCGAGCTAAGCTCAGGCAAAATCCTAGAGGGAAAACCTGGTTCCATCTGCTTTCCAACAGACACTGGGAGACACATTCACCTATCAGCAGGACAACAACCTAAAAAACAAGGCCAAATATACACTGGTTGTTTACTAAGATGACATTGAATGTTCCCGAGTGGCCTAGTTACAGATTTGACATAAATGCGCTTAAAAATCTATGGCAAGACTTGAAAATTGCTGTCTAGCAATGATCAACAACCAACTTGACAGAACTTGAAGAATATTGTACAATCGAGGTGTGCAAAGCTCTTAGAGAAAGACTCACCTGTAATCGTTGCCAAACGTGATTTAAAAAAAAAAACTATTGCATCTGGTGTGAATACTTATGTAAATGTTCTTTATTTCATTTTCAATACATTTGCAAAAATGTCTAAAAACATGTTTTCACTTTGTCATTATGGGGAATTGTGTGTAGATGGGTGAGAAAAACAACAACAATTTAATAAATTCTTAGCTCAGTCTGTAACACAACAAAATGTGGAATAAGTCAAGGGGTATGAATACTTTCTGAAGCCACTGTAGATGCCTTTCTTTCATTGACCCCTAATATTCTGAACCTATTTTATAGATATATTCTATTGATTCTGTCAAAAAAAAATCTAACTAAAAGGTACACCGTATTTAAATGGATGGCTTAAGATAAATGTACTGAAAACCCTATTGAATGAAAAATCCATGAGAAAAGCTGTTGGCTAGCAAGTGGGAGGATTTTCAGCGGTTCAATTACATTTATTTAGAGCGTGCAAGGGAACCACGCCAGCAAAGCCCGTTATGCACCTTCATAAGGTAAGTCTGAAAACCAACTACTAAGAAGTGCGTATGAAAGGCATCATTTCCTAAGTCGCAATCGGGCCCTTAGAGACTTACCCAGAAAGACGCATAACTGTAATTGCTGTCAAAGGCGATTCTAACGTGTATTGACTCAGGGGTGTGAATACTTCTGTAGACGAGATATTCCTGTATTTAGTTTTCAATGAATTTGCAAACATTTCTAAAAACATGTTTTCACTTTGTCATCATGGAGTATTGTATGTAGATGGGTGAGGGGAAACATTTATTTTATCCATTTTGAATTCAGGCTGTATCACATAAAATTGTGGAATAGGTCAAGGGGTATGAATACTTCTGAAGGCATTTTACCTGCAATATTTCACCATTTACCTATTTCATGTGACAGTGGTGATTTATATTTTTTTCAGGCCAAAGCATAAATTCTGCTTGTTTGAATTGAACCTTCCGTCTCATTTCTTTGTTTGATGTGGCAGTTCTGTTTTCTGCTGACTGTTTGTCTAACAAGTTGGAGCCTGAGTCCCTATTGAGCTTCTTGCCAAGGACATTTACAGTAGCACTTTATTTCATGGTACATAAGTTACCAGGTATTTACTGAAAAGTTACAGGGTACAATGGTAATCACACAATGCAATAACCAATTCATTGTTTGTTTGGGATTCATTTGAATATACATACCGGTAATTTCCTATTAAACAATGGAAACAATAGGCTTATCATAAAGTAAAGAACCACTGAAAGTGGAACTACAAGTTGTAAAAGGGACAGCAGAAGTTTCAGAAAAAGCAAACACTCACATCTTTTCAAATTGTGGCTGTGTGCTCTTACGATTTACAACAGTCCAATATAGTTTGGTTATTTTGCCCTTCACGAGTGAACAGCCAGCTACTGGATGATTTACATGGTATGACAATGTGCAATCAAACACAGACAACCCACTGAAGTCAAGCAGACTAGTGTAAGTGCCAACCCGTGTTTGTACTGTCACTGACAAACTTCCATGCACTTTTCTGCACCTATCTCCTGTCCATGTATGGGGCTGTGTTAGACGTGAATTTACATTGTGTAACGGTTCAAAGCTCTTTCAGGATTGATACTAATCTGTGAGGTAAAGGACTGTGAGACTGTATTCATGCTTGTAGCACAGCCGGTGAACAACACAAATACAGGTTTTAAGGAATCCCTGTTAATGGTGACATACCTGATGAGTGGCATCACAGGAAATGAGGCATTGTTGGAGTTATACGGGTGGATTTGCTTGCCAATAAAATGATGGGAAGAGGTGAACGGAGGCATACAGTACAGCTGGAATGAAACAACACCAGAAAATGTCCTTTGCTAAACCTAAAAGAGCGGACCAGTTTTGGGGATGAAGTACTTTTTATAGTGTGTGTTTTAAATTAAACAAATTGAAATAGTCAGAGGGTCCAACATCTTTGAGGGGTTACCAGGGTTGTATTGTGGGTGGGGCAGAAACAGTTGTTTTCAGGCAGCTTCAGACATCAAGAGAGACCCCCAGGATTATACTATTACTCCCCCGCACTGTAGACCTTCTCTTCCCCCTGTGGGGAGACTGAGCATGTTTCTCCAGAGTCGTGGATCTTATTTCATTGCTAGAGAATATACACTGGGCTGTAATTACAGGTGGCCTACCAGGACCCACAGTTGGAATGAAAGTTCATCCTTAAAATAAACCAAAGAAATGATGACTACTTTTTAACAACATACATGGAAAATGTGACAAACACATTTACTTGAAGTACAGTGCAGATGCAAAGTTTGGTAACAGAATGACAGACAGCACAAACAGTCATTCTGTTACCAAACATTGCATCTGCACTGTACTTCAAGTAAATGTGTTTTTGTAAAATTTTCAGTGGAAATTGTTAAAAGTACTCCTTGTGCATGTATGTTTCGTTTAACTTTGCAGTCATTTGTTTTTGTTTGGCATACATTTTAAAGTGAAATTGCACATGGGCTAAAACTCCTCTGTCGAGCATAGCTGGGGGAGTGTTGGAAGGTTGCACATGATTAGGACTCATTGTTTTTGGATGAAACAATTAAAAAAAAAGATAAAACAAAGGGTACACACTCCATATAGCAACTAATTATTAGCTAAGCTAGTTATTATTTCAACTAGTGTGTCTTGAGGGTCTACACACCAGGTCTTAATTAGTCTGTGAAAAGCCAAGGTGGAAAACCCGGCATGTACTGTGGTCCTCTAGCCGGACAGGAGTTGTGTACCCCTGCCTCTCACCCATGCATGGAATCTCTGATATAGATGCTGTTATACAGTAGCACAAATTGGTAGCCTACTTGAACTCTCTCATGAAATCTTCCTCATACAATTAGCTCACAATAGTGGCCTAGGACAGTGTTTCCCAAACTCGGTCCTGGAGCCCTCTGGGTGCACGTTTTGTTTTTTGACCTAGCACTACATAGCTGATTCAAATTGTTAGCCTAGATACAGATACTTGTGAAAGTTCCCTCAGTCATGCAATGAATTTCAAACACAGATTCAACCATAAAGACCAGGGAGGTTTTCCGATGGCTCGCAAAAGTGTTGAATGCGTGTTGACTCCAATGCTTCCCACAGTTGTGTCAAGTTGGCTGGAAGTCCAATGGGTGGTGGACCATTCTTGATACACACAGGAAACTGTTGCGTGTGAAAATTAAAAACCCAGCAGCGTTGCAGTTCTTGACACACTCAAACCGGTGCGCCTTACCCATTCAGCCTCTGAATGGCACACATACACAATCCATGTCTCAAGGCTTAAAAATCCTTCTTTAACCTTTCTCCTCCTTCATCTACATGGATTGAAGTGGTATATCTCACTGGTCATCCTCAAAGCCAACACTTGCCTTTCCTCCCAGTTCTCTGCTGCCAATGACTGGAATGAATTGCAAAAATTGTTGAAGCTGGAGACTTCTATTTCCCTCACTAACTTTAAACATCAGCTATCTGAGCAGCTAACCGATCCCTGCAGCTGTACATAGCCCAATTGTAAATAGTCCATCCAATCTACCTACCTCATCCCCATATTGTTTTTATTTACTTTTCTGCTCTTTTGCACACTAGTATTTCTACTTGCACATCATCATCTGCACATCTATCACTCCAGTGTTAATTTGCTAAATTGTAATTACTTTGCTACTATGGCCTATTTATTGCCTTACCTCCTCACACTATTTGCACACACTGTATATAGACTTTCTTTTTTTATATTGTGTTATTGACTGTACACTTGTTTATTCCATGTGTAACTCTGTGTTGTTGTTTATGTCGCACTGCTTTGCTTTATCTTGGCCAGGTCGCAGATGTAAATGAGAACTTGTTCTCAACTAGCCTACCTGGTTAAATAAAGATGAAATAAAATATAAATACATTTAACAAGTGACATCTATAAGGGATCATAGCTTTCACCTGGATTCACCTGGTCAGTCTATGTCATGGAAAGAGCAGGTGTTCCTAATGTTTCGTACACTCCGTTAAATATTGAGCGCCTTGGTACACCAGTTACTGAAAGGACTATTGAGAACCCAGATGAACTTGTGAAAACACATGACAGATTGCACGCTGTGGCTTGTTTACTACTACTTGGCTTTCTCCATCCCCTGTTGTCAACATAAGCTCCTCTTCTTACAGGGTTAACAGCTTATTGCTCTCCCCAAGCTGCTTACGTTCAACCTTTGAGGCTCCACATTTTCTCACTAGGAGCGATGCAGTGGAAGATGATTAGGTGCGCCATCCTGAGTGATGGGATAATAAGCATGTGACCAACAGAGTGAGCTGATTTAGCCATGTGTCTTAGTTCACTATTCCTATTCGTTAAGGTTGGCCTTAGAACTGGAAAAGGCGGCTGTGCATTTATTTTAAAAAAAACGTTATGAACCAAGCATGCGGATTCAAACATCTATTTTGTTTTTATGCTGGTTTTGTCATCCGTAGTGGAAGATATGGTTTTGATAATGTCTGCCGACTACAGTAGACCACCAGACTGTTGTATAAGTAGCAGCATCAGTTGAAGGCACATTTTGTGTTTTAACTTGAAGATACTTCATATCATGTCCTGTTGAACTACCCCTGGTCTGCTGAAATTGTTATTCAATAGAAGCTGCAGTCTTTCCCCTCAATTACTCCATGAGGCACTAATCCTGTAAACTCCCCCCCCCCCCCCCCCCCCCCCCCCCCTTCAGAGCAGACTGAGTTAGAGATCTGGACGGCCACACTTGGTCATGTGGAGCTCTACCATGTGTCTCTTCTTTGTACTCAACCCTTCCAAAGCACAATGTCCTAAGCATGTACTGAACCCTTCCAAAACAACAGGCAAATCTTCCAATTTTAAGTAAAGTCATCTAGTAAATCTGGTCAAGCAAGACATGCCAGTACCACCCTGTCAGTCCAACTACGCAACACTTGAGTGAGCTCATTCAAGCATCCCGTGATCTTTCAAGAAAAGGCCTACTGGGGAAGGTCATTTTATTTTTGGAAACTCTTGAAGCCTATATAACAGAATTGATTTGAAAGTTAATCTTTACCAACTATAGATGAACAGCCAAGTGATAGAATTGTTCTTGGAGCAGCATTTGCATCAGTCATTTCCAGCTGAATGAGATCAGGAAATAGACTCTCGCTGTGCCCAGTGTGTCACCACAACGGCGCAGTAAATTATTGCCTCATTAACCTCACTGGGTGACTTTAAATGAACTTCTCTTAACTGAGTGTAAGGCTACCAATCTACTACTAATAATAACCTCCCCTGATTCTAACAAAACTGACAGCTCTCTGTGTGGCAAAGTGCATATCTTTTCCTTTTTTTTCTCATATTGGCTCACTATGAATTTTAAAACTAAGCATTAGCTTTAACATTAGTTGCCATATGTGAAGGCTCACTTAACGTCCTTGCCTGCCTTCATTATAAACTGAACCTCTTTAAACTCTGATGACAGTGAGGCATTTGGAACTACTGATCAGACTAGCTGATTCGGTCCAAAGGAGCTGAATTCCTTTCTCCCTTCCTCCATCGGTCTTAAACGGCACAAGAAAGACCAAAACTGGCTGTTTGGTGACTGACTAAGCTGAAGCTCCCTGTTATATAAGTAAAAACAAAATTCGCTGCATATGCTGCTGGAAAGGTAAGTCTAGGCTCAAGTTTCAGGTATTGTGAGTAAGAAATGTCAGTCACGCGGTTAACAGGTGTTGTAAACACCCAGTTTTTGGGACATTTTGGGAAATCTCTGTGATATAATTCCAGGCGAGCCCATCCTAGGAACTCCGCTGCCAATGCCATGTTGTTTGCGAGGCCATGCCTGCTATCTGCAGCTAGCCTCCCAGCCTCAGAACTGGGTCAGTAGCAGTTCATCTCTGCCTGATTCATTACTCCAACCTACAGTATATCACCAGGAAATGAAGTGATTTTGGCTGATCGGGGATCCGTCTGTACTCAGTAAAGCTGCTGTCAGATTAAGCGAAATTAAATGTCATTTTATACAGGCAGAGAGTGGGACAAGTCTGTGGTCCTCCTGCTGAGGGGCTTACCTGGGAAAATCTCACCTGTTGAATATGGCATGTCTTGGGAAGAATGCAACGCTTGGGGATGGAGTTATTTGACAAATGACTGACAATGCCGACTGCCAATCAGCAATCAGCAATACTATCATTTTTATTTCTAGTACAGCACCCTAACATCAATCGTCTGTTTAGGCCTTCCTCTTGCTCTAGTTGAATGAGTCAGATATTTTACATGTTTTAATTCCAAACCATCTTTGCTTAAAAATGAAATTTCACTTTATCCAAGGGTAAAATTTCCAGTTGTTCACACTTGAAAGACTAGTAGCCCACTTTGACATTTCTATTAGCTGTTTCAAAGGACAAAGTTCCCTTGGCTTAGTTTCAGAAGCATGAAGGCATTGTCACCATACCAACAATTAGTATAAAATACAGGCAAAAAATGTCAGCACAATTAGGCTGATAAACTCTCTGCAATGGAGAGCTGGTAATGAAATTAAGGAATCCTTACTTGCTACATCTATTTTTGGACTTCTACATTAAAGATATACAGTGCCTTCAGAAAGTATTCACACCCCTTGACTTTTTCCACATTTTGTTGTGTTACAGCCTGAATTTAAAATGTATTAAATTGAGATTTTGTGTCACTGGCCTACACATAATGGTGAAGTTTATTAATTACACTTTGGAAGGTGTATCAATACACCCAGTCACTACAAAGATACAGGCGTCCTTCCTAACTCAGTTGCTGGAAAGGAAGGAAACCGCTCAGATTTCACCATGAGGCCAATGGTTACTTTAAAACAGCTACAGAGTTTAATGAGTGTGATCAGAGAAAACGGAGGATGGATCAACAACATTGTAGTTACTCCACAGTCTGTAACGGTGTATGGGTAAAATCACTGGGGAAGCCAAGCCAGAAAAAAATGCCATATTGCAACCTATGTGTTGTGATAATTGCATTGTTTGCTTTATAACCTGTTAGTTTAGATGCATTGCGACCGTGATATATAGGCCTAAGTCCCAGACAATAAGAAGACACAGTGGTAGAATAAATTAAACCACACTTTTGTTTCATCACAAAACCGGGGAGCAACCTCTGTCTGGTGAAGTCCACAAAGCATATTGCATGTAAAAAACAGTTGCATGAACTACAGCATGGTCAAGCAAGTTGTTTCTGAAATTTTCAGACTACTTGGAGCGAACCATGGAGAGTTACCGCAAGTAGCAAAGAAAACAGGAGCTGCCTCCACTATTCCAGCACCATTTCAACTTCAACATTTCAACATCATCAAATCACCTATGCTTAGTCTAATACAGTGACAACTAAAAGATACTAAAAACTATTTAGTCCAATAAGATAAATCTGATTTGGTTGTCCATGGTTCAGATTTTTTTGTGTGTGTGCGAGCGTGCAAGTAGAAAAAACATGTTGACTCACCCTACTTGTAGAGAAACACCAATGCCATCCTGTCTATGGCTCTGTCATACAGTACATGCTTTTATTTTTTGTTGTCCCAGGCTACCTAGCTAAAATGATTGCTCGCCAGCCTAACTTCCTTTCATGGGCAACGTTAGCTAGTTAACATTAGCCTTCTACATCTAGCTACATATTGAAGTTCCATCTTCTTAGTCCAGAGGCACAATGTATAAATTTATGGTTGGATCAGAATCGCCATTATAATCGTTGGCCATCATGGAGAATTAAGTAAAACCACAAGTCCAAATTCCTACCTCCATCCATGGATAATTTAGGAAAATAACACAAGATGCAACAATTCAAGTTGTTTCTGTCAATGACAAATTTCTCTCGATGTGATACACTCCTCCACATTGAACTCTTTTCCACCCTCTGTGGAAAAGGTTCTATGTGGAACCCAAAATGGTTCTACCTGGAACAAAAATGGTTATACCTGGACCCAAAAGGGGCTCTTCAAAGGGTTCTCCTATGGGGACAGCCGAAGAATGCTTTTTGGTTCTAGATGGCACCTTTTTTTTTCTAAGAGTGTAGGCATGAAGTCAAATCCAAACTGGCTTCCCTTCACACTTTTTTTTTTTGGTGCACCAGGACCATTCATATATGAGCTCACTCAGTTTAGCTCAATGCTGATTGGCTATTATTTTATACTTTTTTTCTATCAAGGGAGGCCAAATGCTCGCTGGCTTCCCTTGCATTCAATGCTACGGGCTTCAACAATGTCATACTATTTTTGACCAGACAGCATCAGACAGATGGCCTACACATACACAGGCAGAGGGGCGCTATTTCGCTCGCTCCGATCCTTTCTCTGGTGAGATACATTCAGCCTCTTGCGAATGGCAGAAAAAGCATGAAACACAGAGAGACAAAAGATAAATTATTTTATGTTTTTTTATAGGTACATTTTTTTGGAGGAATCCTGGCTTCCCTTGGCATCCATGAATACATGCCACTGTCCACAATACTAACTTAATTGACATTGAAAAGAAGGAAATATTCCAAAACATCCATCCTGTTTGGAAAAAAGACAGTAAATTAATACTGCAATTAACGTTATGTCCTGAATACAAAGTGTTATGTTTGGGGTAAATCCAATACAACACATTACTGAGTACCACTCATCATATTTTCAAGCATAGTGGTGGCTGCATCACGTTATGGGTTGCTTGTAATCGTTAAGGACAAGGGAGTTTTTCAGGATAAAAAATTGTAAATGTTGTACAATCCAGGTGTGCAATGCTCTTATAGACTTACTCAGAAAGATTCACTGCTGTAATCACTTCTAACGGTGATTCTAACATGTATTGATACTTGTGTAAATGTTATATTTCTTTATTTCATATTCAATACATTTGCAAACATTTCTGAAAACATGTTTTTACTTTGTCATTATAGGATACTGTGTTTAGATGGGTGAGAAAAAAATCTATTTAAACCATTTTCAATTCAGGCTGTAAGAATTAAATGTGGAATAAGTCAAGGGGTATGAAAACTTTCTGAAGACACCCATTGATCCCTGAAGAATCTAACGTAGAAGTGCCTCATGAGCTTAGTTCAGTTGTCCTACCCCATCAGAACCAAAGATATACACTTTTTTGCTCCAATGTAAATGTAAACAAACACTGTATAGCCTCAACATGGTTAAAACTATAATGTTTATATCATGGGTGGTCAGTCCTTGCATCCATAATCCTATGAATTTGAGAGTGGTTACATTTGTCCAGGCCCATCCCTCAGCTTTTTACCAAAACCGAGGCGGTGTGATACTTAATTGTTTCAACTGCGGATTCTAGCTTTAAGAGGGCTCTGTTCGGCCCCTTACAAAAAATATCCACTGGGGGATAAGACTCACACCAAGACACCACCAAGCCAGCCCAGAAAATGTGGCTTCTGTTTTTATTGTCCGTTGCTGTGGCTGTGTTTTTGTCTATGATTCTCTCTCTCTCTCTGTGTGTGTGTGTGTGTGTGTGTGTGTGTGTGTGTGTGTGTGTGTGTGTGTGTGTGTGTGTGTGTGTGTGTGTGTGTGTGTGTGTGTGTGTGTGTGTGTGTGTGTGTGTGTGTGTGTGTGTGTGTGTGTGTGTGTGTGTGTGTGTGTGTGTGTGTGTGTGTGTGTGTGTGCGTGATGAGTATGTAACTGTGACGGTCATCAATTGCTGACATGGAGTAAAAATGCTGAATGATGTCATTATGTTCAATGTCATCCGCTGCACCACTTTTCCTCTCCTGTATTGTTTTAAAAAATAATTTTACCCAGACAAAACCTACACAGAGGAACTCTCTTACCTCTAGTTTTGATAAAGAGAGTTTATGCTTATCCACAGTCTAGTCCACTCCACTCTGACCATATTGTAGAAAAAATGTGAAGTGACAGAAAAACATGGATTATTTCCTAATTGCCAGTGAATGTTTGTTCTTTCCCAGGGCTGAGCCAACCAATCCGGTCAGCGTTGTTGGGGCCTTACAAATCCAGGGGCTAGTTGCCATGGCGAGATATTGTTTGCATCCAGTCATGCCAGCGCCGCCAATGTGGGCGGTCCCCTCGTCAGCATGCTTCTTTGTTTGTGTACCACTTGTTAGAACAACCCCCCTTGTCTGTGCACACATCCTTGGAAGCGTTAAAGTTCTCTCCGTAGTGCATTGGTCTATCACTCAGGTTCATCTTTGGTTTTAGTAGTGGAAAATCTGGAATAATATCTGTTTATTTTATCAACTGTATTTTAATGGATTTGTATAGTATTTGGATTTCCTATTTACTAAAGAAATAACTCAATTTAATAACAGGCAACATTATGATATCAAAGAGCAACTTCTATTCTCACATTTTCTCTCCTGCGAAGCTGTGCAAAACTGCCGACCTTTCACTCTTCTGTGATCTTACTGTGCAGTAGAGTCCTTCCCCTTCCCCCGTCTTCAAGGCATGGAGAGAATGCAGGTTGAATAAAGGGCCAGGCTAAGTTTAGCTCCAGGTTTTCAGTGGAGGCCAGACGGCCAACCTTCCTGGGTAAACTGTAGATACTGTAGCCCCTCAGCTGTCAGGGAAAGCAGGCTTCAGACATGTGCTCGACCCTGAGCAGGGAACCACCAAAGACCAAGGAGACCTGCCATCTTTAGGTCATCGTGCTTCACAATCTCTTGCCCTTTAGACTGGCGCCATGATTTAGTTATAGTCAAGGTAGGTCTGTACTGAAGAAAAGTCCAAATTTCCCACTCCTGACAAAGTGAATTTGGTACCACCAGAATTGAGGTATTAAGGTAAACACACTATCAAATGTTTTATGCATGTAGCTATACTAATTTGACTGTGTAGCATTCAAAGACTGTAAGTAGGCTAAATGACGCTCAAGGGCTCAAGTTTCTCCACTACCAATTCTGAGGCTGTGCTTGCATCTGGTTGCCTAATATCCAGTACTACGTGATAATCTTACGATGGAGGGGCGAATGACTTCAGCACAAATATTCTCATAGATGTGTCCATACCATGTCCTCTTGGTAATTAGGAACACACAATATTGTGTGTATGTGGTCTTTGTTAGTTCAACTCGGGTCAGAACTATGATTGAGTGTCAATTGGCATTAAGACAGTAACAGTAGTACTGTATTTGATTAGCAATGTTGTGTCATCATTACAGCGTATTTTCCACATTGATGATAATTGATTATGTATTTCACATTGTTCAATAACATCTATTAAGGCATTAGGCATCCAAAGTTACATCAATATTCTGATGAAAGACAGGTTTTCTACAAAGCCAAATTGAAGAGAGTTTTCTGAGTCGGATAACATTTATACATGATCCACCAAAGAACCATGACTGTTGATATTCACCCCAATCAAATACTTTGGCATTGAAGAAATAACTTTGATCTAAGTGCTAATTCATACATTTTGTAGTCCCTGTGTACGGGTGCTGATGATGTCAGATGTGAGTGTGAGCCTTACAGGATGAAGTAACATAGACAAAATTGCCAAAGGAGACCAAAATCTGCACCCAGTGGGGGCCCCAGGACCGAGTTTGAGAAACTCTGCTCTAGTATCTAATTTCTTTGTCATATTCCTCTCCCATTACTGCTACCGTCAATATTGGCAGCCAGACAATCCCATAGAATCAGAGCATATAAAAAAAAATATATATATACAGCACCAGTCAAAAGTTTGGACACCTACTCATTCAAGGGTTTATTTGTACTATTTTCTACATTGTAGAATAATAGTGAAGACATCAAAACTATGAAATAACACTTATGGAATTCCATATGTGCAGACTGTCAGCTTTAATTTGAGAGATTTTAATTCATATCGGGTGAACCGTTTAGAAATGACAGCACTTTTTGTACATAGTCCCATTTTAGGGGAGCAAAAGTATTGCGACAAATTCACTTATGTGTATTAAAGTAGTAGAAAGTTAAGTATTTGTTCCCATATTCATAGCACACAATGACTACATCAAGCTTGTGACTCTACACATTTGTTGGATACATTTGCTCTTTGTTTTGCGTTTTTGGGAGGACGCCCTGGACCCCCCCCCCCCCCGTCTACTTCCCCCGCCCAATATGTACACCACAATTTCGCCCTTGTGAAGTAATGACATCCTTTATCCTTAGTAGTCAAGCTTCTTTTTCCATCGAGGCTCTCAGTCAAAGA
Organism: Salvelinus fontinalis; assembly: GCF_029448725.1. Classification (NCBI taxonomy): domain Eukaryota; kingdom Metazoa; phylum Chordata; class Actinopteri; order Salmoniformes; family Salmonidae; genus Salvelinus; species Salvelinus fontinalis. Next base: position 14,422,266 of record NC_074675.1, on the reverse strand, counting down.
AGGGTGGTTTCAGTTATACTTAACATGTGACAGATGTTGAGAATAGAGGATGGAGAGAGAATCTCACAGGGAGCTCCTCAGTCTGACACCCAGCCCCTGCCTTCAGAGGTCCTGTGGTTAAAGATTCTATAACCCAATCCATATTTCTCAGTATTCCACAAAAGGTATTTTTATGATCTTATCAAATGCTTGAGGAATGGAATTTATTAGATTGGAAAAACACCATACTTCTACATTGTATCATATAATCCCCTCCTCTGCCACCCAAAATACAATTTCCATGTGAACACTTAACACCTGGCAGCCTGCACCTCTCTCTCCTACCCCTGAGCTGTGTGCAGCATGGGAATGGCCCTATTTACAGCCAGTTACCAGGCGGCTCTGGCCTGGAGATTCTGCAGTAACTGTCTACAGTTACAAATCACTCTGCCAGTTCCCAGTGCAACACAACACTGCCTCCGGGATTCCAAAGGCCTGTATACGTAGCGTGGTGCCCCTGAACGGCTAGCTCAGTCAGGGAAGGCCTCAGTAACCAGAGGCGTCTCGGAGGGATACCCGCGGCAGGATGGTGTTGAACCAGAGGGAACGTGACAGGGAATTGTTGTGTTGCTGGCAGCAGGTGTGATGAAGATGCTTAAAGAGGCAAGGGAGCTGTTGCCGTCTTACGTGTCATTAGGGAGTTAAGGATCAGAAAGTGGATAATGGGACGAAACAGGAAAACGGATGGCCGTTCCGAGAGAGGGATAAAAAATGACGCTTAAACTCCGTGCATCTGTGTTTCCCTGGCCCGGCAGGCTGGCGGTTCAGATCTGCACTGTTGCCTCTGCTTGATGCCTTGCCAGGTCTGTAATCATTGCCTTTCAACTAAGGTGCTTGTGTCAGCAGTTTAAAGGGTTCCTCATGCAAGCGACCAGAGAAAGCTTTCCCGTAGGCATTACCAAATAGAACCGCCATCGTCAGATAGGGCCTTCGAGGCAGACCGATAGAAACTGCATTAAACCCCTTATTCCAGTGATTAAATGTGTACCTCGAAACCAGAAACTGTAACTAAACTTCTGCTGAAGTTTCTCCTTCGTCCTTGGTAGTAGATACAGAGGGACTCCTAAAGTAGCTTTTAAGTGCATGTAGTGCAGCAACAGATTCCTAAATGTTGAGAGAGTGCGGTTTTGATTTATAAGCCTTTTTCTATCCATGTAACCCGCATCAGTTTGGAAATGCAATGCTCTGATTCTATGGGACTCTATGGCTGCCAATATTGACTGTAGCAGTAATGGGAGAGGAATATGACAAAGCAATAAGACACGAGAGCAAGTTTTCTCAAACTTGGTCCTGCCCATTTTGATTGAGATACGGGGTGATGTTGAGTGGTTTAATTCGCATCAATGAACTGGAATCTTCTTTGCTGTCTCATCTCACTTGTAGTCACCAAGAAAGTTGCAATTTCCCAGAACCTCTTATTTGTACATTTTTAAGCTTACTGAGCAAGATGGATAATTTAGCATTGTTTGTGAGTCTCTGTATTTCAGTGTTTTGTGTGTGTGCATTTTGGAATACAGTAAACTCACAGAGCTATATAGTAAACCCAGCATTTGACAGTCTCTCTGTTCTATAGAATGCTGGAGAGATCCTGTGTAGCGCCCCCTTGTGTGGAGGAGGAATGACGACGCCCCCTCGATGAGAGCCATGGAGCTGAAAGTGTGGGTGGATGGAGTGCAGCGGATCGTATGTGGCGTCACAGAGCTCACCACGTGCCAGGAGGTGGTCATTGCCCTGGCCCAGGCCATTGGTGAGTCAATCCATCCTGCAATATTGTCCAAAACCACCCCACCAAAAAAATATTAAAGTGATATTTCAAGGGATAAATTGAAAATAAGATTAAACTAAAGTGAACTACTGTACCCCTTTAAGCCTTACCACACGCCGTGTGAGAATGGATCCTTTTGCAGGACACACATCCGCAGTGCATGCAGCATATTTGACGGTCCGTTTCTGAGAGATGCTAAAGACGGTGGAGTGCACCAAGATTAGAGTTGACTGGGAGTAAACAGAGATTGTGAGAATCAAAATGAGCGTTGACTGGGAGTGAACAGAGATTGAGAGAATCAAGATGAGCTGTGTTGGGATGATTCATAGATGTCATTGAGATGCTCGCTGAGGAGAAGAGAGAACTACATGATGACTGGATTGTATTCCCATAATGGTACCGCATTTATGTATGAGAAGCTATTACCCCAGCCCACATGTAGAGGCAACAAAATAAGTTTGAAAGCAGCTGTCTGTTCCCACTGATTCTAGGGAGAAATAGCTGTAGAACCAGCATGGAGCCACTTTTAAAGGTTCACCTCTTTTGCATTATGGAGATGTACTGTACAGACCTGCACTGAACTGTGTGAGTATGGCTCAGCACGACAATACCCTGCTCATACTGCTGTCATTTCATACTGTTTTCAGTTCATACTGGCAGTTTTGCACTTGCACTTTGCACTGCTTAGAACCAAAATTCTGTGGAGATGTCATGGTTTACATAGGTAATTTGCTTTTAGAGAAAATACTTGGAGGTCCTAGAGGTAGCATGTAAGGGTTAAATGAATCCATTGGATTTGTACATGCTATTCAATTGTGATCCTTGCACAGATACATGATTGTAGGACTAACAGCTAAATGCTGTGTCTTTTCATCAACAGTACAGGAGTTATGGTCCAGGGCCTCTTTTGTATGTTTTCAGTCTTTTGTCTGGTCCAGGGTACTTTGATGTGAAAGGCCTTCAGCCAGATTCAGCTGTAGTGACAACTGTGTTCCTTTGATAGGGGTTCTGCTGTTGAGAGGGGAAAGACTTTGGCTTGTGCTCTTAACTGCAGCAGAACACACACACACACACCACACACACACACACACACACACACACACACACACACACACACACACACACACACACACACACACACACACACACACACACACACACACACACACACACACACACACACACACACACACACACACACACACACACTGATTTGGGTCTGGAGGAATTTTATTGAACCTTACTCCAACCCTAGTATGAATGGGAACTGAACAACTGCTCCTATATTTGAATAGAGAAATCCCTGTTGGGTTCTTCCTAGAAAAAACAACCCATTACTCTGAAAACTCTGCACAGTGCCCACCCAATAAACTGTCTGAAAGCAAGTGGGGTAGTTGTGAATGGTTCTTCCATAGAGTTTCATGGTCTTGGCGGAGGTAAATTAGATTAGGGTTGTGGCTGTGTTTCTGAATGCCGGAGGGGATAACAATGACAAAGTCAATGGTAGATGATCTCTGTAATCTGCTGCTACTGCAGAGTGTAGTCTAGCTACTGGTCTGTATGTAACTGGTCACCGGCTGGTATGTGGCAAGAAATAGCAAAAAACGTTGCCGTGTGACTACTGTACATTGGTCATCTAAGCCCAATTACTTAGTAAAGCTCCAATTAATTAATCTGATCAAATCATTATTTCACTCTTTTTGCAGGGCGTACTGGCAGGTACACGTTGATCGAGAGATGGCGGGAGACGGAACGTCACTTGGCCCCGCATGAAAACCCTGTGGTGTCCCTCAACATGTGGGGCCAGTATGCCAGCGACGTGCAGCTGGTTCTCCAGCGCACTGGCCCCTCCCTCAGCGAACGTCCCAACTCCAACTGCTCATCCCGTGTGCCCGAACGCGGCCTCTACCGCCAGAGCCTGCCTCCTCTGGCCAAGTTGCACGCGTCGGCCAATGACCGCTTGCTCAAGCGTCGGGAGCCCAAGCGTAAGTCCCTCACCTTCACGGCTGGGGCCAAGGGCCTGAGGGATATTTTTGGGAAGGGCAGAGATGCCGAGGCCAAGCAGCAGCAGAGAGCACTGAACCAGGGCAGGGGGGTGGTGTCTGTGCCCCTCAGTCCAGCCCGGGAGCTGGTGCGCTTGGTCCAGCTGCAGAAGGACAAGCTCCAGCTACTGGAGAGCCGGCTGCAGGGCTGTGAGGCAGAGCTACACGGCTGTGAGAGCGGTAATGTTGGCGTGTGCATCGAGGGTCAGGAGGGCATTGGCGTGCTGGAGGAGGAGCTGGTGCGTCTGGAGCAGCAGCTGCGGAGGAATGAGGTGGAGATGTCCGAGGAGGAGTTCTGGCAGAACGAGCTGCAGATCGAGGAGGAGAGCGAGCGGCAGCTGAGGGAGCAGCTCCAGGAGCTGATTGGACGGGTGCGAGAGTGCGAAGCCCGGCTGGGGGAGTACCTGACCCGTATCCAGGGCATGGAGGCTGGCCTGGAGCAGGAGACTGAGCAGAGCAGGCAGGTGGACGAGGAGGAGGCCCGGGCCCAGCTGGGGAAGGTCAGGGCAGAGCTGGAGCAGCAGGTTCAACACAGAGTGCAGCTGGAGAGCAGCTGCAGGGCTGTGGACCGCTCACTGGGACAGTCCAGCAAGAAACTACAGGTCAGCTTTGGTAGAAGGAAAAATGTATAGGAAAACAGTGATTGTACATACACAAATTCAGCGTTTTAGGGAGGTGCTGGAGACTGTAAACACTGCAATCTACACTCCTATGTGCTTTGACTGATGAAGACCAAAGGGATGAAACATGTTCAGAAGACATAGAGAGAGAAGTGCCGTACTAAAATTTTCCATTGATTCCTAATGGTTTTGAAAACAACACATGATGTACATAAACAAACACCTTTTGTAAAATAGGGTTGAAAACAACATTTATCATTGATTGGAAGACACACATGCACCTTTTGCAGAAAACATTATGATGAAGTAAGACACGTAAGCCCATTTTACAGGGCTGCATAATATCTGGAACATATACAGTACCAGTCAAAGGTTTGGACACAGCTACCCATTCAAGGGTTTTTCTTTATTTTTACTATTTTTTACTATGTAGAATAATAGTGAAGACATCAAAACTATGAAATAACACATATGGAATCATGTAGTAACCAAAAATGTGTTAAACAAATCAGAATATATTTTATATTCTTCAAAGTAGCCACTGATGACAGCTTTGCACACTCTTGGCATCCTCTCAACCAGCTTCACCTGGAATGCTTTTCCAACAGTCTTGAAGGAGTTCCCACATATGCTGAGCACTTGTTGGCTGCTTTTCCTTCACACTGCGGTCCAACTCATCCCAAACAATTTAAATTGGGTTGAGATTGGGTGATTGTGGAGGCCAGGTAATCTGATGCAGCACCATCACTCTCCTTCTTGGTCAAATAGCCCTTACACAGCCTGGAGGTGTGTTGGGTCATTGTTCTGTTGAAAAATAAATGATAGTCTCACTAAGCGCAAACCAGATGGGATGGCGTATCGCTGCAGAATGCTGTGGTAGCCATGCTGGTTAAGTGTGCCTTGAATTCTAAATAAAATCACAGACAGTGTCACCAGCAAAGTACCCCCACATCATCACACCTCCTCCTCCATGCTTCACAGTGGGAACCACACATGCGGAGATCATCCATCCACCTACTCTGCATCTCACAAAGACACAGTGGTTGGAATCAAAAATCTCAAATTTGGACTCAAAGGAAAGATGTCCATCGGTCTAATGTCCATTGCTAGTTTTTCTTGGCCCAGGCAAGTCTCTTGTTCTTATTGGTGTCCTTTAGAAGTGGTTTCTTTGCAGCAATTCGACCATGAAGGCCTGATTCATGCAGTCTCCCCTGAACAGTTGATGTTGATGTCTGTTAGTTAAACTCTGTGTAGCATTTATTTGGGCTGCAATCTGAGGTGCAGTTAACTTTAATGAACTTATCCTTTTTTACTGTTTTATTTCACTGTAGAGCCTTTAGTCCCACTCAAAATGCCTTAGATAGCTCTTTTGTCCCACCCGACACACATGCGGAGAACTCACCTGGCTTAACTTGTTCCTCCAGAGACGAAACCTCTCTCATCGTCACTCAACACTTAGGTTTACCTCCACTGTACTCACATCCTACCATACCCTTGTCTGTACATTATGCCTTGAATCTATTCTACCACGCCCAGAAATCTGCTCCTTTTATTCTCTGTCCCCAACGTACTAGATGACCAGTTCATATAGCCTTTAGCCGTACCCTTATCCTACTCCTCCTCTGTTCCTCTGGTGATGTAGAGGTTAACCTAGGCCCTGTAGCCCCCAGTTCCACACCTATTCCCCAGGCACTATCATTTGTTGACTCCTGTAACCGTGAAAGCCTTGGTTTCATGCATGTTAACGTCCGAAGCCTCCTCCGTTAGTTTGTTTTATTCACTGCTTTAGCACAACCCGGATGTTTAGCCGTGTCTGAATCCTGGCTTAGGAAGGCCACCAAAAATTCTGAAATTTCCATCCCCAACTACATTTTCTGCCAAGATAGAACTGCCAAAGGGGGTGGAGTTAGCCTGCAGAGTTCTGTCATGCTATCCAGGTCTGTGTCCAAACAGTTCCAGCTTCTACTTTTAAAAATCCACCTTTCCAGAAATAAGTCTCTCACTGTTGCCGCTTGTTATAGACCCCCTTCAGCCCCCAGCTGTGCCCTAGACACCATATGTGAATTAATTGTCCCCCATTTATCTTCAGAGTTTGTACTGTTAGGTGACCTAAACTGGGATATGAATAACACCCTGGATGTCCTACAATCTAAACTAGATGCCCTCAATCTCACACAATTGATCAAGGAACCTACCAGGTACAACCCTAAATCCATAAACACGGGCACCCTCATAGATATCATCCTGACCAACCTGCCCTCTAAATACACCTCTGCTGTCTTCAACCAGGATCTCAGCGAACACTGCCTCATTGCCTGCGTCCGTAATGGGTCCGCGGTCTTCATCACTGTCAAACACTCCCTAGAACACTTCAGCGAGCAGGCCTTTCTAATCGACCTGGCCTGGGTATCCTGGAAGGATATTGACCTCATTCCGTCAGTAGAGGATGCCTGGTTATTCTTTAAAAGTGCATTCCTCACCATCTTAAATAAGCATGCCCCATTCAATTAAAAAAAAACTAAGAACAGATATAGCCGGTTCACTCCAGACCTGACTGCCCTTGACCAGCACAAAAACATCCTGTGGCATGTTAGCATTGAATAGCCCCCGCAATATGCTACTTTTCAGGGAAGTTAGGAACTAATATACACAGGCAGTTTGAAAAACTAGCCTTTGCTTTCCTAACAGAAATTTGCATCCTGTAGCACTAACTCCAAAAAGTTTTGGGACACTGTAAAGTCCATGGAGAATAAGAGCACCTCCTCCCAGCTGCCCACTGCACTGAGGATAGGAAACACTGTCACTACCGATAAATCCACAAATAGCATTTTTCTACGGCTGGCCATGCTTTCCACCTGGCTACCCCTACCCCGGTCAACAGCTCTGCACCCCCCCCACAGCATCTTGCCCAAGCCTCCCCCATTTCTCCTTCACCCAAATCCAGATGGCTGATGTTCTGAAAGAGCTGCAAAATCTGGATCCCTACAAATCAGCTGGGCTAGACAATCTGGACCCTCTCTTTCTAAAATGATCCGCCGCAATTGTTGCAACCCCTATTACTAGTCTGTTCAACCTCTCTTTTGTATTGTCTGAGATCCCTAAAGATTGGAAAGCTGCCGCGGTCATCCCCCTCTTCAAAGGGGGTGACACTCTAGACCCAAACTCTTACAGACTTATATCTATCCTACCCTGCCTTTCTAAAGTCTTCGAAAGCCAAGTTAACAAACAGATCACCAACCATTTCGAATCCCACCGTACCTTCTCCGCTATGCAGTCTGGTTTCCGAGCTGGTCATGGGTGCACCTCAGCCACGCTCAAGGTCCTAAACAATATCATAGCCGCCATCGATAACATACAATACTGTGCAGCCGTATTCATCGACCTTGCCAAGGCTTTCGACTCTGTCAATCACTGCATTCTTATCGGCAGACTCAACAGCCTTGGTTTCTCAAATGACTGCCTCGCCTGGTTCACCAACTACTTCTCAGATCGAGTTCAGTGTGTCAAATCGGAGGGCCTGTTGTCCGGACCTCTGGCAGTGTCTATGGGGGTGCCACATGGTTAATTTCTCGGTCCGACTCTTTTCTCTGTATACATCAATGATGTCGCTCTTGTTGCTGGTGATTCTCTGATCCACCTCTACGCAGACGACACCATTCTGTATACTTCTAGCCCTTCTTTGAACACTGTGTTAACAAACCTCCAGACGAGCTTCAATGCCATACAACACTCCTTCTGTGGCCTCCAACTGCTCTTAAATGCAAGCAAAACTAAATTCATGCACTTCAACCGATCACTGCACGCGCCCGCCCGCCCGCCTAGCATCACTACTCTGGACGGTTCTGACTTATACCCTGACTACACCGCGTGCGCAAGCGTTGCAAAATACATTTTGAAATCTATATTATTCAATTATTGCACCCACACTGCTCGCTCGCGCCAACGAGCATCTGCGTTGCCAAGGGATAAAATACAAGTCAGTTCTATTTGTGACGCAAATCACACTGCAAGTCCCGCCTCTCTCATTTCCTCATTGGTTTATAGAAGCAGATACCCATGTGCCATCTCCTCATTGGTTATACCTATGTGGGTGACTGAAATACGAACGAGGTCAGTGGCGGTAATGCACCTAATTTATGAAAGTTGCCAATCGCAATATAAAGTCCAGAGAAGAAAAAGCCTGGAAGGAGGAGAGATGACTAAAAACGATTCGGTTGACCGTTTTATATGTGGATTAATTGTCGGAGTAGAGGACCTTGTGCATTTTAGGTAAAATAACAACTCAATGTTTATATCCCAGGACAAATTAGCTAGCAACAGGAAGCTAGCTAGCTAAATTGCCATAAATGTTTAATGCTTTTCGACCTGTCCCCAAATTAATGTAATTGGTTCAGAGTTTGTTTTGATATTTTAACCTGCGTGTCGTGATCACATTTGGTGTGGGTGGACAAAATAGATTTATGCACGATGGCGCACGCGCGCAGCCGGTTTGGGTTCCGTGTTAGAATATGTGGACAACTACAAATACCTAGGTGTCTGGTTAGACTGTAAACTCCCCTTCCAGCCTCACATTAAGCATCTCCAATCCAAAATTAAATCTAGAATCGGCTTCCTATTTTGCAACAAAGCATTCTTCACTCATGCTTCCAAACATACCCCCATAAAAATGACAGATCCTTGACTTCGGCGATGTCATTTACAAAATAGCCTCCAACACTCTACTCAGCAAATTGGATGTAGTCTATCACAGTGCCATCTGTTTTGTCACCAAAGCCCAATATACTACCCACCACTGCGACCTGTATGCTCTCGTTGGCTGGCCCTCGCTTCATATTCGTCGCCAAACTCACTGGCTCCAGGTCATCTATAAGTCTTTGCTAGGTAAAGCCCCGCCTTATCTCAGCTCACTGGTCACCATGGCAGCACCCACCCGTAGCACGTGCTCCAGCAGGTATATTTCACTGGTCACCCCCAAAGCCAACTCCTCCTTTGGCCGCCTTTCCTTCCAGTTCTCTGCTGCCAATGACTGGAACGAATTGCAAAAATCACTAAAGCCTCATATCTCCCTCACTAACTTTAAGCATCAGCTGACAGAGCAGCTTACCAATCATTGCACCTATACATAGCCCATCTGTAAATAGCCCACCCAAATCCCCATCCCCATATTGCTATTTATTTTTTTGCTCCTTTGCACCCCAGTAACTCTACTTGCACATTCATCTTCTGCACATCTATCACTCCAGTGTTTAATTGCTAAAGTGTAATTATTTCGCCACTATGGCCTATTTATTGCCTTACCTCCCGAATCTTACTACATTTGCACACACTGTAAATAGACTTTTCTATTGTATTATTGACTGTACGTTTGTTTATCTCATGTGTAACTGTGTTGTTGTTTGTGTCGCACTGCTTTGCTCTATCTTGGCCAGGTCGCAGTTGTAAATGAGAACTTGTTCTCAACTGGCCTACCTGGTTAAATAAAGGTGGAAAAAATATAAATCCTCTGCAGCAGAGGTAACTCTGAATCTTACTTTCCTGTGGTTGTCCTCATGAGAGCCAGTTTCATCATAGCGCTTGATGGCTTATTTGAGCTGATCTTGATGTAATATGGACTTGGTCTTTTACCAAATAGGGCTATTTTCTGTGTACCACCCCTACCTTGTCACAACACAACTGACACATTATTAATTAAAAGAATTCCACAAATTAACCTTTAAAAAGGGGCGCCTGTTAATTGAAATTAATTCCAGGTGACTACCTCATGAAGCTGGTTGAGAGAATGCCAAGAGTGTGCAAAGCTGTCATCAAGGCAAAGGGAGGCTACTTTGAAGAATCTCAAATATAAAATGTGATTTGTTGAACACTTTTTTTGGTTACTACATGATTCCATATGTGTTATTTCATAGTTTTGATGTCTTCACTATTATTCTACAACGTAGAAAATAGTAAAAAAAAAAAAAAAAAATGGAATTAGTAGGTGTGTCCAAACCTTTGACTGGTACTATATATATATATTTTACTTTCGTCTGGCGCTGAATTTATATTAGTTTGGATTCATGTCCTTGACAAAACCATGTTTACAATGAAACATAACTATTTATTAATTCAAGCATGGTTTCTCACTGCTTGGGAAGAACATTTTTGAAGTTACTGTGTTTGATTGAAAGGGCCCTGTGTTTTTAGTAGGAACATTTTGGAGGCCTCTTATTAGTCCTCATGATGTAATGTTTACTTACAGGGTGGAGTACACCACACAGGCTGCATTTAGACAGGCAGCCCAATACTGATCTTATTTCCACTAATTGGTCTTTTGACCAATCAGATCCGCTCTGAAAAAGAGCTGATGTGAAAATATCTGTTGTGATTGGTCAAAAGACCAATTAGTGGAAATAATCTCCGAATTGGGCTGCCTGTCTAAATGCAGCCATAGTGTGGGCGTGAGGTAAAACAGTTATTTTAAAGATTCGGGTGGTGAGTTATATACTACTGGTGATTTGGGGGCCTGAAAAGAACTGCAGATCTACTCCACCAGACTTACATTACTCTTTCCCTAGAACCAACTCTTCCTTAGCTGGGCTCTAGAATGACTGCCCCTTTATTGGGTTTAACCACCTGCAACATGTATGTAACCGTAAACTGTCTGATTTAAAGGTTCTTCTCAATACAACAATTCCACCTGCAAATAGCCTTAAATGTAAAGGAATACAATTCCACAAGAGAAAAATACATTTTAAACATCGTATGAATCTATAAAGTTGCTTGTTAGGCGCGAGTGGCCAGGTGGGCCCCATCAGTGGACAAACGGAGTATACAGGAAAGTGGAACTGACAGTAGAAACTGCAGGGTAAGTAAATGACTAGTTGAGTGGTTGTTTGTTGCAGGAGAAGGAGCAGGAGTTGGAGCAGTTGACCAGGGAGCTGAGACAAGTGAACCTTCAGCAGTTCATCCATCAGACTGGCACCAAGGTCACCGTTCTACCAGCCCAGCCCAATGATCAGGAGAATAACACAGGTACACACAAGCGTTACAAAGTTTCCTAGTCTGGGCAGAAAATCTATCTGGGCTCAGACATTTCAAACATTGTATTATCCAACACTACCCCCTAGTGGAAGTTAGTACACCATGTAAGGTTTTTGTAAAGCTCTTTATTTGGCTAGTAATGTTGCGTTTTGTCACGCCACAGTCTAATCTACACCTGAAAGTAAAGAAGTATAATTTAAAATAAAAAATACCACTTAACATAGACTTCTTGATGACTTCCTCCTCCCCTCTCTCTCCAGACCTCCAATCAGGCTCGCTGAAACGGCTGGGCTCCTCCCGCCTCCTCCCCAGCGACCTCCGAGCTCTGCAGAGTCCAGTGTCTTCAGGCCTCAACCCTGAAGGCATCTACGTCTGAACCCTGACCTTTACCTTTTGCTGCCTACCATCAGTGACCCTCTGCTGGAGTTGAGTCGGCTTCTCCCCTGGAGGATCCATCTCTTATCTCCATTGGAGCGCCACCAGAGGAGGCTGGTGGGAGGAGCTATAGGAGGAAGAGCTCAATGTAATGGCTGGAATGGAATAAATGGAATGGTACCAAACACATGGAAACAACCATTACAATGAGCACTTGCGCTGGCAGCTCATCCCCTAGCCTCCTCTGATCTCCACCCTGTCCTCACACAATGCCATCCTTCCCCTTCTCTCTGCTGACTTTCCTCTATCTTCCATGAGAACACACAGAGACCCTCAACAGTTTTGTCAAGACTATAGGATTTAGGATGTTTGCCTCGTTTTGGCTGATCTGCCACTGGTAGATAGCTGGAGAGCTCGACCGTGTCCTTGCTATGCATTTCAAACAGTCATGCTTCTTTGAGGAACAGAATGCCCAACTTCTCTATTTCCTCTCGAAGATCTACAAGGACCGAGTAGATGCGAGAAATATGGTATTAACACCACCTAGCACTCTGTTACCTTCATATAGCAAGCTAATGGACTAGTAAAGTGCACAATCACAGTCATGTGATGACAACTAGAGTCAACCGCTGCCCTTGGCCCTGGACAACCATGAGGAAATCCAGCTGTTTGTAGGGGTTGAGACTGAAGAAAGTCCCTTTGAGATCAGGCGATATAGAGGAAATGAAAATATCTTCAGACAACCATGATTTACAAAGACAGAGGTCTCAAAAGTCTATTGGCCATTTGTTACAGAAACAGAATGGGTCAGAAAACCATATTTTACACAGATAGGCCACCTTGTGTGAGACCTGTGGTGTGTAGCAGAGCCATATCTGATTGCCTTATAAGTATTTTTCTGTTTTAAAGACTTTAAGAACAGTAAAGGCTGTTATAACAGATACTTATAGACATGGCAGCTATGCTCCAGAGATCCGATGGACCATTTATGGTCAACACAGCAGTCTAGTGACTAATTGTTAATCAGTTTTGTATTTTTTTTGTGACTGATGACAATAGCTGTATAATCTGGTCTGCCACTGGGTGGCAGAATACATCTCACAAAACATTTTGCTAGGATCTTAATATTGGTCATTTCATATTGATTATACATGCAAAAATTTTACATTATGCAATTGATGTGGTTACTCACTTTCATCGTTGGAATCTTTTAGTATGCTGTGTTTACCGTTGCACTTTTACTTTGGAAGGGCCTGTACAATTTGTACTTACCACTTAGTTTTTATAGATAATGTCTTGTTTGTGTTGAGTGGTTTTCTTTTCTCATTTGTAACCTCTTGAAGAATCGTGGGTTTGTTTATTGTCTTACATGGCTAATCATTTTTATGAAGTTAAAATATGTCTCACATGAACCAAAGCAAGTTAGACAATGTGATTGGTGGCGGTCAACCTGAATGTACTTAATTTGTTAAAACAGAACATGCTCTGTAAATACCTTTTACAGGGGCCACTGTATCTGCCTCCACTTTAAAAGTGATGCATTTGTAATGGAGAGTTATTGGACTGTGAATGTATCTGTCAATAGATCGAACTCCACTCTGTGGCTCTTCAGCCTCATGGAGAGAGGACTGAGTGAGATAAGAGGTTGTTGTTTGGTTGTGGACTAGTTGATACCAGGGAACCCACCAACAGCAAAGCCGGTGGACGCACGTCAAGGTCAACAGACTGACCTGAAGCTCGTTCCATTCAGTATTATTGATGTCCTAGTTTGGATCATGAAGAAGGGTTGAGCTGTGTCGCCGAAATGTAACCGAACTGTAACCCACTAACACAAGAACAATGGCTCTTAACAACGTACACAGCGGAGACTATTAGCATGCCTTACTGAATTGTAAATAATCACTACATAGTATTGGAATATTTTTTACAATATTTAAAATAATGCATAATGCTGACAAAGACAATAGTTGTACATAATATGAATTAACTTTTGTTTTATCCTGCTACTCTGTGGACAGCTTGGTGCATGCACTGATGTGTTGGTTTCATTGCTGTTTTTGTATTGTTGAAATGACCAGAGGCTTACGATAATAGTGGATTATAAGTACGGAAGTATAATGTTTATCACAGTGTATGTTACTGACTGCATGGCTCTGTCTTCTACGGTGGCATGTCTTGGTCCCAGACCAGTGCAAGTGTAACGGATGTGAAATGGCTAGCTAGTTAGCGGGTATGCGCTAATAGCGTTTCAATCAGTTATGTCACTTGCCCTGAAACCTAGAAGTAGTGTTGCCCCTTGCTCTGCAAGGGCCGCGGCCTTTGTGGAGCGATGGGTAACGATGCTTCGTGGGCGACCGTTGTTGATGTGTGCAGAGGGTCCCTGGTTCGCGCCCGGGTCGGGGCGAGGGGACGTACTAAAGTTATACTGTTACACATTCACTCGGATACAGTGGGGCAAAAAAATATTTAGTCAGCCACCAATTGTGCAAGTTCTCCCACTTAAAAAGATGAGAGAGGCCTGTAATTTTCATCATAGATACACTTCAACTATGACAGACAAAATGAGAAAAAAAAATCCAGAAAATCACATTGTAGGATTTTTTATGAATTTATTTGCAAATTATGCTGGAAAATAAGTATTTGGTCAATAACAAAAGTTTATCTCAATACTTTGTTATATACCCTTTGTTGGCAATGACAGAGGTCAAACGTTTTCTGTAAGTCTTCACAAGGTTTTCACACACTGTTGCTGGTATTTTGGCCCATTCCTCCATGCAGATCTCCTCTAGAGCAGTGATGTTTTGGGGCTGTTGCTGGGCAACACGGACTTTCAACTCCCTCCAAAGATTTTCTATGGGGTTGAGATCTGGAGACTGGCTAGGCCACTCCAGGACCTTGAAATGCTTCTTACGAAGCCACTCCTTCGTTGCCCGGGCGGTGTGTTTGGGATCATTGTCATGCTGAAAGACACAGCCACGTTTCATCTTCAATGCCCTTGCTGATGGAAGGAGGTTTTCACTCAAAATCTCACGATACATGGCCCCATTCATTCTTTCCTTTACACGGATCAGTCGTCCTGGTCCCTTTGCAGAAAAACAGACCCAAAGCATGATGTTTCCACCCCCATGCTTCACAGTAGGTATGGTGTTCTTTGGATGCAACTCAGCATTCTTTGTCCTCCAAACACGACGAGTTGAGTTTTTACCAAAAGGTTATATTTTGGTTTCATCTGACCATATGACATTCTCCCAATCTTCTTCTGGATCATCCAAATGCTCTCTAGCAAACTTCAGACGGGCCTGGACATGTACTGGTGTAAGCAGGGGGACACGTCTGGCACTGCAGGATGAGTCCCTGGCGGCGTAGTGTGTTACTGATGGTAGGCTTTGTTACTTTGGTCCAAGCTCTCTGCAGGTCATTCACTATGTCCCCCCGTGTGGTTCTGGGATTTTTGCTCACCGTTCTTGTGATCATTTTGACCCCACGGGGTGAGATCTTGCGTGGAGGCCCAGATTGAGGGAGATTATCAGTGGTCTTGTATGTCTTCCATTTCCTAATAATTGCTCCCACAGTTGATTTCTTCAAACCAAGCTGCTTACCTATTGCAGATTCAGTCTTCCCAGCCTGGTGCAGGTCTACAATTTTGTTTCTGGTGTCCTTTGACAGCTCTTTGGACTTGGCCATAGTGGAGTTTGGAGTGTGACTGTTTGAGGTTGTGGACAGGTGTCTTTTATACTGATAACAAGTTCAAACAGGTGCCATTAATACAGGTAACGAGTGGAGGACAGAGGAGCCTCTTAAAGAAGAAGTTACAGGTCTGTGAGAGCCAGAAATCCTGCTTGTTTGTAGGTGACCAAATACTTATTTTCCACCACAATTTGCAAATAAATTCATAAAAAATCCTAATGTGATTTTCTGGATTTTTTTCCTCATTTTGTCTGTCATAGTTGAAGTGTACCTATGATGAAAATTACAGGCCTCTCTCATCTTTTCAAGTGGGAGAACTTGCACAATTGGTGGCTGACTAAATACTTTTTTTGCCCCACTGTATGTCAGAGGACACCGAAATGCAAACTGTAAACAAATAGTGTTTTTAAACCCTAAAAAGCACCCCATCTTTTAGTGGTTATTAGACACAACCTACAAATAAAGGCCCAAAGATGCAGGGTCGTTTCACCTCAAAAAGCACATGAGGATTTCGACACCCACCATCTCAGATTTTTCTGTAGTGAGTAACAGATACGATTAGCATTCCTGAAACATTATTTTGATTAAATTCAATTTCAATAAAATAATGTTTTAGGAATGCCAATCTTACCTGTTTCTAACAAATTATTTCTGAACAATCTGAGTTGGTGGGTGTCATTGCTCGCTGAAATGACATGGAATGGCTGCACTGAAATCTAATCTACTCTTATCTATTAGGACTGTTCTTAAATGTTGCAACAACTGAGTATGGCGTTCTCAGAAGTCTTTTAAGGGTCTGACTTCGTAAACATGTCTGAAATCAACGGTTTTCCAGACACAGATTAAGGGCTGGATTCAATCTGTAGTGCTCTAGCGCGATTGAAATGTTTATATAATTTCTGATTGAGCTGACATATGCAGCGTTTACCATGAATGCGGTCTCCACGATCGCGGGAACATTGCCTTTACGTTTCTATTGTGCAGCCAAAGACAGTAACGTAGGCATAAACTGCTTCTCCAAAAGAAATACCTGCCCACACTTGTAGGCGATGTCATGGCAACGTTGGAAACACCTCATCGGGTCTAACGGTCGCCTCGCACCGTACTGCGCATGTGCGGGATTCCAATCAAAGGCGCAAAAATGAAAACATGTCAGTTTGTCACTTTCACGAGGTTGGAGTAATCACATGTTCAATTTCTTAAAATATTGTCTCGAAGCTAGGTTGTGCCTTTAAATTGAGAGCAACTCATTCATCATTTTTCACTTCTCTCATTGACTTCTCAAACCACAGCCTGGTTCACTTGGTCTGTTTCACAAGTGTTCCCGGAAGTCTCTGGGTTTAGAAACTCTGTGGCTCAGCGATACGGATTAAATCTAGCCTTAAATCTATTTTTCGATTGAGAAGGTCGTTCAATAGAGAATCTCCCGTGAACAGTTTTTAGTCTAGGACTAGGCTGACGATATGTCCGGGAAACCGGCCCAAAGAGTAAATGATTGGAAGGAAATTCTGCCAACATGTCGGACGGAGCTGTCATATATGAGAATGACATGTTCTACTTCCTTTTCCCCACACACATCTGAGAGAAATGACTGCCACATCCTTGACATCATTGTAATAAACTGATGTTATTATATGAAATGCTTAATACATTTAGACCAGTGTTGAAAGTTTGTCCTTGTGTTGATTTCTGTTGTAGCGGATTTCAACTCAAATGAAAAGACAATATTTGTTTTGTTGTCCTGCAGCACTAATATTATGTCACAGCTGACTCATTCAATGAATGATATTACCTAATGTAAAGAAATTAGGAATTGAGAGGATTAGACGCTACAATCTTGTCTGTCCACAAATGATTTTGTGTCTTGGAACAATCCTAATGCGCCACTTGAGGATTGGCAGATTTGTTGAGTTTTAGTGTGTATCTCAATAATCCAACACACAAGAAAAGATGGATTTGAACCCTGGACCACTGGTTTTGCAGATCTGGGAGAGAAATGTATAGACTATGGCTGGATTCAATCCGTATCACAGAAGATCTGTGTTCAAATTTAAAGGTTATTTCCGATTGAGTCGACATATGCAGTGTTTACCATGAACACAGTCTCCGCAAACGCAGGAACATTGCCTTTCAATTTTAATCGAGCTATAACGCGAATCTTCTGCGATCATTCTGCAACACAGATTGAATCAAGCCCGTTTATACCTTGCTCTAAATTCTGATCTTCTTCAACATTCTGATTGTGCCCACATTTTTACACAATTAAAAAGACATCTTGAACCGAATGTTTTCAGATCTCCCTGAACACCACGGGAGGTAGTTGGGGATGCATTGTTTCTGCATATTTTACAAGTGTAAAGGAATCTGGAGGTTTAAACCGTTTTAAATTGGGTCAATGTCAATCATAATCCCGCTTCTAAAATCATTATTGTTATTTGTAGTCTCGAATATCATGTGTAGACACGAAAAATCTGAAGAAGTTTATTGAAAAACATGTTTTGGTATGATAATCTGATATACAAAAGAGGACCTGTAAAATCATGTGTATACTGCTAGTATTTACATTGGAATTAACTCCTACATAGTTTCTTTTGGTCTCATTTTTTTTATTTTTACGAGACTTTGTCTTTCTTTCTGTTGGGAGTACTTTTGGGGAATCTTAACCGGTCTATGAACTCTTCTCATATGATTTACCATATTACCCCTTTGAGTAAATGTTTTCCCACACTCTGAGCACCGGTGAGGTTTCTCCCCAGTGTGAGTATATATGTGCGTTCTAAGAGAGTCTGAGGTAGTGAAAGATTTGGGGCATTGGGTGCAGGTGTAAGGACGCTCGCCTGTGTGAGATCGCAGATGAACCGTAAGATGGCAAGATACTTTGAAACCCTTTCCACAATGTTTACAGGTGTGGGGGTTTTCTCCTGTGTGCGTTCGTGTATGCAACCGCAGTTCTCCTGAGGTAAGGAATGCCTTACCACATATGCTACATAAATAATTCTTCTCCCCAGCATGCATTCGCGTGTGTCTCACTAGTGCACACTGCTGGGTAAACCTCTTACCACAGACAGTACACATGTGACGGCGCTCGCCAGAATGAATGCGTATGTGCACTTTGAGATCATATGCACTCCTGTACCTCCGGTCACAGTGTTCACATGCGAATGGTCTTTCTTCTGTGTGAAGTAGCTGGTGCTTTTTCAGAGCCCCAGGAGTAGCATATCGTTTGGGACACTGGTCACAATGATATGGCATCGTGTGAACTCCCATATGTAGCGTCAGCAGTGATGGTTTTCTGAAAACCTTCCCACACTCACATGTATGAGTCCTGTTTTGGGGTGCAGGGGATCCATCTTTTTTCTTGTCAACCGGTTTGATCACCCTCTTTTTGTCCCCCTTTCTGACCACCTTTTTTTTCTTGTCAACCTGTTTGATCACCCTCTTTTTGTCTCCCTTTCTGACCACCTTTGTTTTCTTGCCAACCTGTTTGATCACCCTCTTTTTGTCTCCCTTTCTGACCACCTCTTCTTTCTTGTCAACTTGCTTTCTGTCCTTTTCTACTTGGTCGGTCTTGCAGAGGTTGGCCACTTCACTGTGAGAGAATGGAGGCAGAGTCCAGGTAAGAACCTGGGATGGCTCGTCAGCATTCACCATTACGTTGAGAGAATGATCCAAGTCCAATTCTGTAATGAGAAAATACAGGAGATAAGATTACATAACCACCATATATATAGATTCATATTTTTACACAGGTAACTGCCAAACTAAAGGAATCACCAATATAAAATGTTTTCAAAGGGCGTTGGGCCACCATGAGTTGGGGACCTTGGCATAGATTCTACAAGTGTCGAACTCTAATAGAGGGATGCGACACCATTCTTCGACAACAAATTCCATCATTTTGTGCTTTGTTGATGGTGGTGGAAAATGCTATCTCAGGCACCTCTCCATAATTTCCCATAAGTGTTCAATTGGGTTGAGATCTGTGACTGATGGCCATGGCACATAGTTAACATCGTTTTCATGCTCAAACCATTCAGTTACCACTCGTGCATTGTGGATGGGGGCATTGCCATCCTATGGAGGCATAGCCATGGTAGGCAAAATATTGGCCTGCCCAGCATTTCTATACATGACCCTAAGCATGTGACTTTAATTGTTTAATTAAGTCAAGAACCACACCTGTGTGGAAGCACATGCTTAGAATATACTTCGTATGCCTCATTTACTCAAGTGTTTTTATTATTTTGGCAGTTACTTGCACATGGTAATTCATATACTTTATTAGTCATAAACAATGGATGAGTGTTTGACCTTTTATATTTTCCTTACCATCACAGGGTACTGGAGTAACCAACACTGAGGTCTCTGCAGGTGACAGACCCTCCTGTTCCTGTGATGTTGACAGTCCTAGATCCTCCAAACATCTATCAGTGCCTTCATCCAGGATTTCATTGTGGTCTTCATATTCACAGACCTCTACCCCCTTATCTATGCATTCATCGTCATCTGAGTATGTCCTCACATTGTCAGAGTTGTCTGGCTCGTAGTTAATAACAACTCTCATTTTGGGAGGGAGGGACAGTGTGGACAGGATGGTATCTGTAGTGTAATTAGAGACATGACCTGAGTAGGAGAGAACATCAGTTAAACTCACCTACATTGGCAAGTAAAAAATACAAGAGGTGTCCAATTGGACTATTTACTTCATAGCCATTATCTGGATGGAGACTTACACTTGTTCAGGTTTCCATGACGCTGATGGTGCTGCAGCACTGTCTTCAGTTGTTCAGGGTCAAAGACAGTATGTCCACATCCCTCCAGGACAGAGGGGGCAGCACTGAGCCATGCTGTTGTCTAAGAGGAGCAGGGCAAGGGGAGCAGGGCAGTACAGGATAATAAAGAGTTCAAATACATTGTACCAGCCACTTGAGGTTTTAGACAAGTTTTGAAATGACCAAAAACACCATTCAATTCATCTGTAGAGCCACATGAGGTGATGTTCCGTCAATCTTTTAGAACTGAGATGTTTTCCTCAGTACCTGTGTGAGGTCTGGTACAGGCAGCAACTCCTCCAGTCTGGAAAGGAACTCCCACATCAGTGTCTGCAGCGCTGTGTCATACCGAGGGCCATAGTGGACTGGGAACACCTCCTGTGAAATAGACAATTTAGCATGAAATGAGTCTAGTGCCTAATGTCTCCATTAAAGATGCACTCCAGCTTTTTTGGAACTTTTCCTTTTGAGAAACAATATCCCAAATATAAGTACTGTAATGTACACACATGTAAGGGTGCAAACTACAAGCAGTAGGCCATTCGAGGAGTTGGTCTGATGTGATGTCATCAGCCTCCTCCCTTACTTGTGGGAACAATGGAGGAGCAGTTGATCTAAGTAGATGTTCAACTAGTAGCCTATTTCAGAAATATATTCAAGCAAAAGGATCATAAAGAAGTCTAGAGAGAAAGTTCCTCACCTTGAAGAAATGCTCCCTCTCAGAAGGGTCTTCCAGCAGTGTTTGGACTAGCTCCACAAAGTTAGAATCTGCAGCCTCCAATTCATCACCATGACTCTGTCATTAGGTGCAAACAAAACATCAGACAAATGTACAGGAGTGAATCCCTCAGAAATAATGTTCTCCTGTGTCTCATTCATAAAGTGTTGCCTATTTAACTAACCTCTTTGTGTAAAGACTTTTCTGTCAACGTGTGGATTATGTCCAGGTGGGCCTGGATGGTCAGCGGGTCAGCTGTGTCCTTACTGCGACACAACTCTAAAACCAGCTGGAACAGAGGTGGATATGTGAAAAGCAGGACTAGGGTCAATGTAGTCTGATTAATCAGGCTGTAATACACTATTTATTGGTACATACACAATTTTGTAGGCATTCATTTCATGCTGTAAGTGTTCCTTACAAGCCAGAATGTTGAATAAAGTTGAATGTAAACTTACTCTACCAGTTGTCTGTGTGGTTTGTCCTTCAGATGCTTGAAACTCGAGAAAATATCCACAGGAAAGTATTGTCTAGGGCCTACAAAGTTGAAGGTAATTATATATTGTATTTTTTTCTCTCTCTCCAAGCTTGCCACAAAATTGTATATTCTGAATCGGGAGGATGGATAATGTTTTTGTGTGGAATTGTAGGGGAAAGAAATATTGAAAATTATTCGCACACAAAAAAGGTGTGGATTGTTCTCCATCCTCCCCCGATTCAGAATATTGGTTCTATAGCTATTGACGAGAAAAACAAATATCCGATATAAAACTAATTTTACCTAAGTGCAGAACCACATCTCTAAAAGGTTGGGTAAACAATACTTTCCTGTGGAAATGTTGCAAATGCTGAAGTACAATCCGCCAGACAACCGGTAGAGTAAGTTTAAATGTCATTTTATTCAACATTCTGGCTTGTAATGAACATTCATACAATTTTGCAGGCATTAGTTGCTGTCTGTATGTACCAATGAATTGTGTATTACAGCCTGATTAATCAGAGCAGGGCAGACGTACAGTAATTACAGCAAGTGGCTGCCCATAGTTTGTTCCATCATAAGACTCTTCCCATCCCAACCCTCAATATTTACACCTCTCACCTTTGCTCTCAGTCCCAGGATGAGTTGGGTCCTCTGCCTGGAACTCAGCAGCTCTGGAACCATCTCTGTCACCAAAGTCACAAACTCCTCCAGCTTCCCATACTGCATCACATTACACTCTTGAGCCACTTGCCACATGAAAGCAGACATCAGGCGTAGAGGTGGAACCAGGAGACGCAAGGAGAACAGATGGAGATCTGTCGCCGAAGAGAAGAGCAACTAACAGATAAACAAATACATTCCATAACTCAGCTAGTTAATATTATTACAAGCTATGTGTAGGCTATAACGTTAGGACATATTTGAATGGACATAATTTTTCTACATTTAACAAACTAACCTTGTTCTGATGCTGGATCAATAATGTTATCCATAGCTAGTTTGCAAAGAAAAATAAGCCACTGAAACAAGCTACTGTTAGCTAGCTAAAGAGTTTGATGCTAACGTTAGGAGTGACCAAGCCTAGAATATACACTGAGGGCTTACAACGTAGCTAAAAAGGTTGATATCTTTATGCAAGCTAGCTAATACTATACTAGTTAGCTAGCAAACTATACCCGTTTTCTATAGATAGCCAACATTTGCACATCCCATTACTTTTACCAAAGATGTTCTACTCATCTATCTGTGCTTTCACTAACAACAAACAAATCATTGACCTCGACAAAGTACTGTACTTCCGGGTGATGTTTAAAAACAATCCTTCAGAATAAAGGTCGTCATTTAAAAAAAGAAAGATGCGTACCACAAAATATTATTCTCTTTGTATTTAGTCATTGCAATATATCATTTATTTTTATTGAGGGTTTATAATATTGCCCACCAAAATAGCCTAATT
This sequence comes from Salvelinus fontinalis, assembly GCF_029448725.1. NCBI lineage: Eukaryota > Metazoa > Chordata > Actinopteri > Salmoniformes > Salmonidae > Salvelinus > Salvelinus fontinalis. Next base: position 14,399,291 of record NC_074675.1, on the reverse strand, counting down.
CTCCTAACCTGCTGCGTAAGTTCTCCTAACCTGCTACAAAACTGTTCCTGTATACCACCTAGTCAAAACCCTGACTGAGAGACAGCTCCACTTCCATAATTAAAATGAATTAAATATTATTAATGGTTCATATTTTTGTTTCAAATGTCAACAAAATTGCCGTTACTGTCCTGCCATCTTATTAAGAAAATTTGAGCGCTCATCATTATGGCAAAGGCTTGTCCAGACTACTTGCCTTGTCAGACGGAGGTCAAAGTCATCTGCAGTTTTCTGGGGAGCTGCCTCTTAACCATCAACATGAATTAATAGGGATGATAATAGAGCTCGCCAGCTTGTAGTCCTAAAAGCCGGAAATTAGTTAACTCTCATATACGTTCAGCCATTCCCATGGGGAAAATGGATGGGGAAAGAATAGGGTTTTGGGATAAACGCCAAAAATAAGGTCAGACGTTAACACAGGCTTAGGAGATCTTGAACGTTTTGTTCTATAAGATAACATCAGTCATTTAACATGACCTTAATGAATTATGAAGCCTTTATGTGCTTTGTGCTTTTTTTATTACATAAATGCTCAAAAATGCACAAAAGTGACTTTAGCTGATGATGATCTCATAGAACAAACGTATAAGATCTCCCAAGCCTGTGTTTACCACAGAACTCATTTTTGCCATTTATCCAAAAACCCTCCAAAAACTCCACTAATTTCCCCATAAGCTTCGTCCAACGAACCATGGCGGAGTTAGTGCCTACAAAAATGCACCATTGCTATTGCTCTCTATGTCGGAGCTGTCGTGGATGAGAATGACATGATCTACTTCCTTTTCCCCACAAACATCTGAGAGAAATGACTTTGCCACATCTATGGCAACATTGTAATAAGCTGATGTTATTATATGAAATGCTTAATTAATACATTTAGACCAGTGTTGAAAGTTTGCCCTTTCTTGTGTTTGTTACTATTGTAGCGCATTTCATCTCAAAATATGAAAAGACAATATTTGAACTTTTGGACTGCAAGAACTCATTTTGTTGACATGCAGCAATAATATTAAGGCATAGCTGACTCATTCAATTAATGATATTACCTAATGTAAAGAAATTAGGAAGTGACAGGATTAGATTAAGCTACGATCTTGTCTGTCCACACATGACTGTGTATCTTGAACAATCCTACTGTACTATGCCACTTGAGGATTGGCAGATTTGTTGAGTCATTGTGTATCTCAATAACCCAATACAAGATAAGAAGACAAGGATTTGAACCCTGGACATCAAATCGTATTTATGTGCTGAATACAACTGGTGTAGACTTTACCATGAAATGCTTACTAACCAACAATGCAGAGTTTAAAAATAAAATAGTAACACGAGGAATATTAAAAAAAACGAGTGGAGTACCAGTACCAGATCAATGTGTAGAAGTACAAGGTATTTGAGGTAGATATATACATGTAGGCAGGGTAAAGTGACTAGGTATCAGGATAGATAATAAGGTATTTGAGGTAGAAATGTACATGAAGGCAGGGTAAAGTGACTAGGCATCAGGATAGATAATAATGAGGTATTTGAAGTAGGTATGTACATGAACGCAGGGTAAAGTGACAAGGCATCAGGATAGATAATAATAAGGTATTTGAGGTAGGTATGTACATGTAGGCAGAGTAAAGTGACTAGGCATCAGGACAGATAATAATAAGGTATTTGAGGTCGATATGTACATGAAGGCAGGGTAAAGTGACTAGGCATCAGGATAGATAATAATGAGATATTTGAGGTTGATATGTACATGAAGGCAGGGTAAAGTGACTAGGCAGCAGGATAGATAATAATGAGGTATTTGAGGTTGATATGTACATGAAGGCAGGGTAAAGTGACTAGGCATCAGGATAGATAATAAAGGTATTTGAGGTAGATGTGTACATAAAGGCAGGGTAAAGTGACTAGGCATCAGGATAGATAATAATAAGGTATTTGAGGTAGATACTGTATGTACATGAAGGCAGGGTAAAGTGACTAGGCATCAGGATAGATAATAATAAGGTATTTGAGGTAGATACTGTATGTACATGAAGGCAGGGTAAAGTGACTAGGCATCAGGATAGATAATAATAAGGTATTTGAAGTAGATATGTACATGAAGGCAGGGTAAAGTGACAAGGCATCAGGATAGATAATAATGAGGTATTTGAGGTTGATATGTACATAAAGGCAGGGTAAAGTGACTAGGCATCAGGATAGATAATAATGAGGTATTTGAGGTTGATATGTACATAAAGGCAGGGTAAAGGGACTAGGCATCAGGATAGATAATAATAAGGTATTTGAGATAGATATGTACACGAAGGCAGGGTAAAGTGACTAGGCATCAGGATAGATAATAATAAGGTATTTGAGGTAGATACTGTATGTACATGAAGGCAGGGTAAAGTGACTAGGCATCAGGATAGATAATAATAAGGTATTTGAGGTAGATATGTACATGAAGGCAGGGTAAAGTGACTAGACATCAGGATAGATAATAATAAGGTATTTGAGGTAGATATGTACATGAAGGCCGGGTAAAGTGACTAGGCATCAGGATAGATAATAATAAGGTATTTGAGGTAGATATGTACATGAAGGCAGGGTAAAGTGACTAGACATCAGGATAGATAATAATAAGGTATTTGAGGTAGATATGTACATGAAGGCCGGGTAAAGTGACTAGGCATCAGGATAGATAATAATAAGGTATTTGAGGTAGATATGTACATGAAGGCAGGGTAAAGTGACTAGGCATCACGATAGATAATAACACAAGTAAAATAAATAACAGAGCAGCAGCAAATTATGAGTTTTAAAGTGTGTGTGAACGTGCATGTGTGTGTATTGTGTATGTATGTGTGTTTGTGTTGTGTCGGTCTGCGTGTGTGTGTGTGTGTGCATATGAGTGTATGTGAATGTGTGTGGGAGTGCCAATGTAGTGGTGTGAGTGATTGTGTATAGGGTTTGTATATACAGTACCTTCAGAAAGTGTTCAGACCCTTTGACTTTATCCACATTTTGTTAAGTTACAGCTTTATTCTATAATTGATTGAGTTGTTTTTCCCCCTCATCAATCTACACACATTATCTAATAATGACAAAGCAAGAACAGGTTTGTAGAAATGTTTGCTAATTTATAAAAAATGTAATAAATTAAATATCACATTTACATTAGCATTCAGACCCTTTACTCAATAGTTTGTTGAAGCACCTTTGGCAGCGATTACAGCTTCGAGTCTTGGGTATGCCGCTACAAGCTTGGGACACCTGTATTTGGGGAGTTTCTCCCATTCTTCTCTGCAGATCCTCTCAAGCTCTATCAGGTTGGATGTGGAGCTTTGCTGCACAGCTATTTTCAGGTTTCCCCAAAGATGTTCGATCAGATTAAAGTCCAGGCTCTGGCAGGGCCACTCAAGGACATTGAGAGACCTGTCCCGAAGCCACTACTGCATTGTCTTGGCTGTGTGCTTAAGGTCATTGTCCTGTTGGAAGGTGAACCTTCGCCCCAGTCTGAGGTCCTGAGTGCTCTAGAGCAGGTTTTCATCAAGGATCGCTCGGTACTTTGCTCCGTTCATCTTTCCCTCGATCCTGACTAGTCTCCCAGTCCCTGCCGCTGAAAAACATCCCCCGCGGGATGACGCTTCACCATAGGGATGGGGCAAGTTCTCCTCCAGATGTGACGCTTGCCGTTCAGGCCAAAGAGTTCAATCTTGACTTCATCAGACCAGAGAATTTTGTTTCTCATGGTCTGAGAGTCTTTAGGTTCCTTTTGGCAAACTCCAAGCAGGCTGTCACATGTGCCTTTTACTGGGGAGTGTCTTCCGTCTGGCCACTCTACCATAAAGGCCTGATTGGTGGAGTGCTGCAGAGATGGTTGTTCTTCTGGAAGGTTCTCCCATTTCCAAAGAAGAACTCTAGAGCTCTGTCAGAGTGACCATTGGATTCTTGGTCACCTCCCTGACCAAGGCCCTTCTCCCCCGATTGCTCAGTTTGGCCGGGCGGCCAGCTCTAGGAAGAGTCTTGGTGATTCCAAACTTCTTCCATTTAAGAATGATGGGGGCCACTGTGTTCTTGGGGACCTTCAATGCTGCAGACATTCTTGGGGACCTTCAATGCTAGTCACTTTACCCTGCCTTCATGTACATATCTACCTCAAATACCTCATACTTCTACACATTGATCTGATACTGGTACTCCACTTGTGTATTTTTTTTTATTCCTTTGTTATTATTTTATTTTTAAACTCTGCATTGTTGGGAAGCAAGCATTTCATGGTAAAGTCTACACCAGTTGTATTCAGCACATAAATACAATTTGATTTGATGTCCAGGGTTCAAATCCTTACTGGGTTACTGAGATACACAATGACTCACCAAATCTGGTGATCTTCAAGTGGCATAGTACAGTAGGATTGTTCAAGATACAAGACTCTCCTCCTGAGCAGCCACTGTAGGCCTATACACAACACAACCATTGGGTTAGGCAGCAAATAAAAACGTTTTTGATCAGTGACAGCAGAGCCGGCCGGGCTTCAGGTTTGGAATATCCATTGCAGTGTATAATGCAGCCCAGTTTTACTTACACCATCCAGCAGCTATCTTAGAAATCAGTGGCGATTTGAGCATGTAAATGTTGGTGGGGCAAAAAAAATAAAAAATATGCATGCCAGCAAAACCACTACACAACACTAAACAATACATTCATTGCACTATAACGGTGACAAACGGTGCCCACAAACTGTTAGGGCCTACATAAAGCTGTCCCAACCGCACCATAGTGAATTCTTACCACTGCTACACCTGGGTGTCAGCGGAGCCTTGTCTGGCAACGAAACAGTTCATTCAGTCTCATTTACTGCCTTTTTAAAAAACATAGCTGATATGACTGACTTGCTTACAAATGTGGTTTCTACTGACAATTGAGATGTACAAGTTATGGCATAAGGGAACAACAAGCGGATAAGAGGCAATCCGTAATTCCACAATTTCAATTAAGACATTAATGGATGGACAACATACACTTAGTATTACTTTCTTGGATACAGTACACATATCTCCCTGGCATATTACATTATGCAGCAGCATACAAGACATTTTTGGACTCCTTGTTGTGCTATGCTCACTTGAACAGAAAGGTGGGGTGGCAGTCCTTCTTGTGGGCTCTAGAAAGAGGCACAAAATCCCGATTTGGAATTTTCCCAGTCTGAGCTAGTTTTATCCGAGTTCCCAATTGTCTTGAACTCACGGAAGTCTGAGATTTCCAAGTTCACCGTTTCCAGTTCTTTGGAACGCGGCAGAAATCAAGCTGGATTGACAGCATGGCCAATGTATTCAAACTCTTCTGGCCCATGGTGTTACCCCATTTTTCTTAATATCCAATTGGTAGTTACAATCTTGTCTCATCGTTGCAACTCCCCATCGGACTCGGCGACGGTCGAGAGCCAAGCCGCACTGCTTAACCCCCAAGCCAGCCACACCATTGTGTATTACAGCCTGATTAATCAGAGCAGGGCAGACGTACAGTAATTGCAGCAAGTGGCTGCCCATAGTTTGTTCCATCATAAGACTCTTCCCATCCCAACCCTCAATATTTACACCTCTCACCCTTGCTCTCAGTCACCTGCCCTGAATGACGCGTAGCCATTGTTAGAAATATAACTTTGCTCTGTGCTTCTCTGAACATGCACTTTGTTGACTATAGGCTAACAAAAATTTGATTGAGACTACACAAATAGCCTATAGACACACTTGATATTGTGCGCCCAGTGGAGAATCATAGATGAGGGGTTCCATCGCGCACATCAATATATAGCCTAATAAGCAACTAATTCTAAAACACTGAGAAATATATACATTTAGTCAATTACATGACCATCCCCTGGACTAGATTTTAAAAAATACTAAACCAATATCCCCTTGACTGAAATTGAAAAAGCACGAAGCTCCCCCATTCCTAAGCGCCATTTATATCTTGCGCTAACATACTGTAAATCCTGTCCTGATTTTGGCCACATTCTGACTAAGCCCACATTTGACATTCACATTTTTATTTTCAAAACGCTATAGGCCAATATCCATTTTCAGAAATGTTGGTAAATTAGTTTTAATCTAATCTATCTAATCATGGCATGGGGTTGTTGAATGACATATATTTGTTTGAAATTACTTTGTTTTTTCAGAGACAAATAATATATATTTTTGCAAAACAATATATCGCCTTACTCTCAGAGAAATAAGCAATAGGCCTAGGTTACTGCTATGTAGTCGAATGTAACAAAGCCTAACTACATTTTAACTGTACAAATGATACATTTGTGACATCAATACTTAAAAAATGAATCAATACCATAATGAGATGTGTATGTAAAACATTTACATTTGGAATTTTAGTCACTTAAGCATATGCTCTTATCTAGAGCGATTTACAATTAGTACACAAGACGCACATTCTACATGTTAGTGAGCTAGCTAGCTTGTTTACACCTGGCAAAAAAGTTCCACGCGACTCGCACTGCTGCGTCACAATAAGTGGCACTCTGCTATTGGATCCGCTACTCACGCAGGTCTAGGATTCGTTTCAGCCAGGGTTCATTTGAATTTCACATACAACTTATAGTGTGGATAAGGTTACCAAACACTCCAGGATCCGGACACTTTTTAAAAATTCCCTCCTAAAATGACATACTCAAATCTAACTGCCTGCAGCCCAGGACCTGAAGCAAGGATATGCATTTTATTGATACCATTTGAAAGGAAACACTTTGAAGTTTGTGGAAATGTGAAATTAATGTAGGAGAATATAACACATTAGATCTGGTAAAAGACAATTCAAACAAAAAAACATGCATTTTCTATTTTTCATCATCTTTGAAATGCAAGAGAAAGGCCATACATTGAGATAGGATTCTAGGTGTAATTTAGATGTTGTCCACCAGATGACAGCAGTGTGTGCAAAGTTTGACTGATCCAGTGAAGAATCACAACACAATATTTTGTATCAAGTCTGCCAGGAGTTTGCCCAAATGTGCCGAATTGGTCAATGTATACATTTTCAAATACATAGCTTGAGAACATGCAAAAAAGCTATGGTAATAATTGTTTTTAGTTTACACACTGCCAGGAATGTCATAAATGATGGATCATTAGCTTCCCTACAGAAAATACACTAACCTTCACATCTAGATGGCCAGGCTGGGTGGGTGTGGAGCCAGAGACAGCAGCGGGGTCAAACTGTAAAACCCAGTTCCTACATTTGAATATAAAAATCTATTTTATCAAACAAAACTATGCTACATTTTATCTCTGGGACCCTCAGGATGACAAATCAGAGCAAGATTACTGAATGTAAGTACATTATTTACCTTCATAGGTGAATGTATCAAACCAGTTTCCGTGATAAGTGTTTTGTTGTTGTGCACTATCCTCAAACAATTGCATGGTATTTTGTTTGCTGTAATAGCTACTGTAAATTGGACACTGCTGTTAGATTAACAAGAATTTCATCTTTCTGCCCATATAAGACAAGTCTATGTCCCGGAAAGTTGGCTGTTGTTTACAACACAATTCTAATCACATTATCGCATTTTGAGCAACAACTGTCTTGGTTGAGGGACACCAATCCCGTAGAGTTAAAGCACCCTTATTAAGATGGCTAGGTGAGACAACCACCACATATCACAGTAAAATACCGTATTCAAACATTCCATTTCAACTAAACAATGGATATATAATGTTTTGCATAAAAACAATAGTTTTAATATACACCTAAAATCAACGAATACAAAAATGAGAACATTAGTATTTGGCACACACATGAAGGTACCCACATGCAATAAATTCAGGTGAAAAAAACACCAATGTGAAAAATTGGTGGACATAGCATTTTGAAAATAAACTCATTGTATATGCATATCTTACAAGTGTTAAGGAATCTGGTTGGTCAAACAGTGTAAATTGGGTAAATGTCATCATCATCATCCCACTTCTAAAATCCTTATTTGCAGTGCAAATATCATGTGTAGATGTGACAAACCTTGATTTGAAGTTTATTGAAAAACATGTTTTGATATGATAATCTGATATACAAAAGAGGAATTTCATGTCTCAATAATTGCAATCAATATTTAGATTGGAATTACCTATAACATAGTTTCTTTCGAACTCAAAGCATTTTTACAAGACTTTCTGTTTCTTTCTGTTGGACTGCTTTTGGAGAATCTTAACCGGTGAATTCTTCTCATATGATTTACCATATTACACCTCTGAGTAAATGTTTTCCCACACTCTGAGCACCGGTGAGGTTTCTCCCCAGTGTGAGTATATATGTGCGTTCTAAGAGAGTCTGAGGTAGTGAAAGATTTGGGGCATTGGGTGCAGGTGTAAGGACGCTCGCCTGTGTGAGATCGCAGATGAACCGTAAGATGGCAAGATGCTTTGAAACCCTTTCCACAATGTTTACAGGTGTGGGGGTTTTCTCCTGTGTGCGTTCGTGTATGCAGTCGCACTTCTCCTGAGCTAAGGAATGCCTTACCACATATGCTACATAAATAATTCTTCTCCCCAGCATGCATTCGCGTGTGTCTCACTAGTGTACTTGGATGGGCAAACCTCTTCTCACAGATAGTACACACGTGACGGCGCTCCCCAGAGTGACTGCGTACGTGCACTTTGAGATCATATGCACTCCTGTACCTCCGGTCACAGTGTTCACATGCGAATGGTCTTTCTTCTGTGTGAAGTAGCTGGTGCTTTTTCAGTGCCCCAGGAGTAGCATATCGTTTGGGACACTGGTCACAATGATGTGGCATCGTGTGAACTCCCATATGTAGCGTCAGCAGTGATGGTTTTTTAAAAACCTTCCCACACTCACATATATGAGTTCTGTTTTGAGGTGCAGGGAATCCCTCTTTTTTCTTGTCAACCGGTTTGATCACATTCTTTTTGTTCCCTTTTTTGACCACCTCTTCTTTCTTGTCAACCTGCTTTCTGTCCTTTTCTACTTGGTCGGTCTTGATGTCCTTGCAGAGGTTGGCCAGTGCAGGTAAGAACCTGGGATGGCTCGTCAGCATTCACCATTACGTTGAGAGAATGATCCAAGTTCAATTCTGTAAGGAGAAAATACAGGAAAACAGATTATATAACCACTATATATATATGGTTGGTCTCATGTTCCCATGAGCTGAAATAAAAGATCCCAGAAATTTTCCATATACACAAAAAGCTTATTTCTCTCAAATGTTGTGCACAAATTTGTTTACATTCCTTTTAGTGAGCATCTATCCTTTGCCAAGATCATCCATCCACCTGAAAGGTGTGGCATATCAAGAAGCTGCTTAAACATTATGATCATTACACAGGTGCACCTTGTGCAATGGAAAATAAAAAGCCACTAAAAAATGTGCCGTTTTGTCACACAACATAATGCCAAAGATGTCTCATGTTTTGAGGGAGCGTGCAATTGGCATGTTGACTGCAGCAATGTCCACCATAGCTATTGCCAGAGAATTGAATGCTAATTTCTCTACCATAAGCCACCTCTCGAACATCGTTTTAGAGAATTTGACAGTATGTCCAACTGGCCTCACAATTGCCGACCACGTGTAATCACGCCAGCCCAGAACCTCCACATCCGGCTTCTTCACCTGTGGGATTGTCTGAGACCAGCCACCCAGACAGCTGATGAAACTGAAGAGTATTTCTGTCTGTAATGAATCCTGTTTGTGGGGGAAAACTAATTCTGATTGGCTGGGCCTGGCTCCCAAGTGGGTGGGCCTATGCCCTCCCAGGCCCACCCATGGCTGAGCCCCTGCCCAGTCATGTGAAATCCATAGATTAGGGCCTGATGAATTTATTTCAATTGAATGATTTCCTTATATGAACTGTAACTCAGTAAAATCGTTGAAATTATTGCGTGTTGCGTTAACATTTTTCTTCAGTATATAAATTAGAATTTAGATGCTATATTAGTCAAACAATGGATGAGTGTTTGACCTTTTATATTTTCCTTACCATCACAGGGTACTGGAGTAACCAACACTGAGGTCTCTGCAGGTGACAGACCCTCCTGTTCCTGTTCCTCTGATGTTGACAGTCCTAGATCCTCCAAACATCTATCAGTGCCTTCATCCAGGATTTCATTGTGGTCTTCATATTCACAGACCTCTACCCCCTTATCTATGCATTCATCGTCATCTGAGTATGGCCTCTCATTGTCAGAGTTGTCTAGCTCGTAGTTAATAACAACTCTGATTATTGGAGGGAGGGACAGTGTGGACAGGATGGTATCTGTAGTGTAATTAGAGACATGACCTGGGTAGGAGAGAACATCATTAAACTCACCTACTGTATATTGCCAAGTTAAAAAGACAAGTGGTATCCTATATGACTCTGTACTTCATATCCATCATCTGGATGAAGACATAGGGCTCGATTAAATCCGATCCGCTTTAGCCAACATCCACATAGTGCTTCCTTTTGGCAGTGTTGGAGGTGGAACTGCGTTAAAGCTGTCAAATCCACAAGTGGCTCCCGGCATTACACCTAAAACGGACATTGCCATTGGGTTCAAGGAGTCGCATTAACAAAAATCCCATGCAACCTTGTTTACAAGTTTGAACATTGGAATGTGAGATGTAATCTATACCTCGATTAGGATGACAGAAATCCCCATTATTTAGTTGAATGACTTTTCAATTTGAGCATAATTGTTTCTATATAGCCTGCGTACTTTCTCGCTCAGAACTTCTAACGCTTGGCAGGTGTGGCTTCATGACCATGATCGGAAGAGCAGCTTCTCACCGATTTGACGGCTCCAACACAGTTCCACCTCCAACACCACCAAAATGTCCGCTATGCGGGTGTCTGCCATCGCCGGTTAGCGGTTGATCTGATTGAATCTAGGCCTTACTATTGTTCAGGTTTCCATGATGCTGATGGTGCTGCAACACGGTCTTCAGTTGTTCAGGGTCAAAGACACTCTGCCCACATTCTTCCAGGACAGAGGGGGCAGCACCGAGCCATGCTGTTGTCTAAGAGGAGCAGGGCAGGGGGAAAACAGTACATTAAAAAGTTCAAAAGTGTTGTACCAGCCACTTAAGGTTTTAGACAAGTTTTGAAATGGCCAAAAACACTATTCAATTAATCTGTAGAGCCACATGAGGTGATGTTCCGTCAATCTTTTAGAACTGCGATGTTTTCCTCAGTACCTGTGTGAGGTCTGGTACAGGCAGCAACTCCTCCAGTCTGGAAAGGAACTCCCACACCAGTGTCTGCAGCGCTGTGTCATACCGAGGGCCATAGTGGACTGGGAACACCTCCTGTGAAATAGACAATTTAGCATGAAATGGATCTAGTGCCAAATGTTTCCATTTAAGATGTACTTCAGCTATTTTGGAACTTTTCCTGTTGAGAAACAATATCCCAAGTACAGTAATTTACACACACTTAAGGTTAAAAACAAACAAACAAAAAAAACTTGAGCAAAATAGTGTTTTTTTAGACAACTACAACCTTCATGGAGGCCATTCAAGCAGTTGAGTTGGTCTGATGTGATGTCATCAACCTCCTCCCTTGCTTGTGGGAACAATGGAGGAGCAAAAACATCAAATAAAAGGCCCTGACCGCACCTCCCTCACTTGTACTATGTCATACCTGGACCACCTGTTGAGATGTGCCTTTTGTTAAGTAAATTAGGTGATAAATTATGTGAAAAGGAGACTGGCGTGCCACTTTTACAAGATCTTTAGGGTATTCTGAATGCAGAAGAAGGATACTTATAATATTTAATCTAAGTAGATGTTGTTCAACTAGTCTATTTCAGAAATATATTCAAGCAAAAGGATCATAAAGAAGTCTAGAGAGAAAGTTCCTCACCTTGAAGAAATGCTCCCTCTCAGAAGGGTCTTCCAGCAGGGTTTGGACTAGCTCCACAAAGTTAGAATCTGCAGCCTCCAATTCATTACCATGATTCGGTCATTAGGTGCAAACAAAACATCAGACAAATGTACAGGAGTGAATCCCTCAGAAATAATGTTCTCCTGTGTCTCATTCATAAAGTGTTGCCTATTTAACTAACCTCTTTGTGTAAAGACTTTTCTGTCAACGTGTGGATTATGTCCAGGTGGGCCTGGATGGTCAGCAGGTCAGCTGTGTCCTTACTGCGACACAACTCTAAAACCAGCTGGAACAGAGGTGGATATGTGAAAAGCAGGACTAGGGACAGGCGTGCAGTAATTGCCGCCAGTAGCTGCCCATCGTTCGTTCCATCATAAGACTCTTCCCATCCCAACCCTCAACATGTCCACCTCTCTCACCTTTGCTCTCAGTCCCAGAATGAGTTGGGTCCTCTGCCTGGAACGCAGCAGCTCTGGAACCATCTCTGTCACCAAAGTAACAAACTCCTCCAGCTTCCCATACTGCATCACATTACGCTGTTGAGTCACTTGCCACATGAAAGCGCACATCAGGCGTAGAGGTGGAACCAGGAGACGCAAGGAGAACAGAGGGAGATCTGCCGCCGAATTGAAGAGAGCAATTAACAATTAAACAGATAAACAAATAATAAATGCAAAATCGACTGATCCCATAACTCAGCTAGTTAGTAATATTACAAGCTATGTGTAGGTAGACTATAGGACATATTTGAATGATCCATGTAAAAAACAAAAGAAAAATGTAATGAGTCATGACATATCATTTTCTACATTTAACTACTGCTATGTGATAAGCAATGCATGACAAAGCAGCAAACTAACCTTGTTCTGATGCTGGATCAATAATGTTATCCATAGCTAGTTTGCAAAGAAAAAAGCCACCCGAAACAAGCTCGCTAAAGAGTTTGATGTTAACGTTAGATAGTGCGACCAAGCCTAGAATATACGTTATATTAAAGCGATTGCAACGTAAATAAAAAGGTTGACATATGTACTCAAGCTAACAATACCCTAGTTAGCTAAGATAAATAAAACCGTTTTGTACCGAGGTTGCTATATCCAGCGTCTCGACAGCAACACTAAAAACGTACTTCCAGGTCATGGATTTCGAAATTCTTTCTAAATAAAAGTCCCCCCGCGTTACGTAATAGTAGAAATGCGTCAATAACCAGTGATTATTAATGATATATGAAAAATAGTTGTCTGAACATGAACAATGATTAAAAAAAAATCATAATTAAGGGACATTTTGATTAAAAGTGGGTTTTAAAACATTGCGGATCACTGTATAAGGAATACATATGGGCTTATATAACAAAAACTATTCAGTAAAAGTAATGTAGGTATTGTAGTGAATACTCCCTACAATACCCTACGGAGTATTCCCTACAATACTTTTACTGAATAGTTTTTGTTATATAAGCCAATATGTATTCCTTATACAGTGATCCGCAATGTTTAAAAACCGTGTATTTCATGAGACTCTGAATAATACGGAGTGTTGCTGGCTTTTTACTGTGGTCAAACAGCTTAAGGTGGGTTGCCTGGACAATATATATTGTACAAATATAGCACTGTACAGGAAAAACGATTTATTGTGTGTCCATACAACCAGGGTCCAGACAACTCACTTGAGTCCCTAGAATACAAAACAGGTGAGTTTGAACAAAAAGCTAGGTCATAGGAAGCTTTATGTTGACATTTGAACAGTGATACACATAAAAGCTCCATGGACAGCTATCCTTTTAGAATGTTATGTTGTCACTGTCAGCCTAGCTCCAAACATGTGGCAAATATGTGTCTCAAAAGCATATGAATATAATTAAAGATTTTAGTCAGTGCAAGACCACACACTGGTTAAGAAAAAACGTTACTACTGGTGTCAAATAAAATGGGGTGGAAAATACTTCGTTGGGATTCTACTAACCAAATATGTTCCGTTTTTGAGGGGTTCTGTGTCAAACTGCCTGCTGGTTATTTCTCTGTCTTTCTTGTCATGCCTACATTTAATGGTGCATGCTATATTAATTGCTACATGCTATATTAACCTCAACAATTTGTTTTTTCTTACCCTGGTGTGAAGTAAAATAATTCCGTACATGACTTTCATGCACTCTTGCTTTGCGCTAATGGAGTTGCCAAATACCAATTATTAGCAAGTGATTAGTTATTAAGAAGCCGACTGCAACAACGATGGAGTGTCATACCTGTATGACTGACACATTTATACATTGTATTGCTAGTGACAACACGGTGAAATTAAACAAAATGGTACAAACAGAGAATGTCAATGAGGCTCAGGTTCAAAACCTCTGGCCGCTGGAGAGTTTAAATGAGGGAATATCAACTGTTCAGCAAAGACCCTCAGACATACTTTTGAGGATAAAGAGGATGGTTCTAACTTTCATCCTGATGTAGCCAAGAGTTCATATGAGGAAGTGTCAGTGGTGCAGCTCAATCAAATCTCAGACACCCAAGATATTGGGAATGAATACTACCACTTACAGACAGCAAGTTATGGTGGTGGTTTATTGGATGAGGAAATCGTAAGCTCTATGACAACTAGCATGTAACTGCAGAGGTTGACGTGGAAATATGCGAGGATACACTGAAATGTGTTTTGTCAGAAGCTTTTATGGCCTACCACAACTGATGTTGTATTGCAGCCACCAATTGAACAGGGGTGAAATAAAGTCCATTATGGATAAAGGAAAAAAAGCTCTGACGAAGGCCGTGAGGCCGAAATGTAAGCTTCTTAAAGATCAGTGATGCTATCGAGAGCAGTGTGCGCTTTCCTTTTTCCCTCATCTTGTCCAACTGTTGCTATGCACCTGCAAAAAAGATTGCTCAGATGTGCGAGTGCCTTTTGAATGTTGAATTACGGATAAAGGAAAAAAGTACTTTGTTCACAATAAAGAGAAAGATGCAAACCTCAAATATGAATCTCTTTGTATCTAGTCATTCCAATATATAATTTAGTTTAATTGAGGGTTTATAATATTGCACAAACAAATCACAACAAGAAATGACACATTATAGACATAAGAAATGTAAGAGACAAAAAATGGTTTCCTAACAGTTGGATAGCTCCACTTCTGTAATTCAAAAATAATTATAACGAATTAAATATGAATGTTTATTTCTCAAATGTTAACAAAAGTACCATTACTCTCATCCTGCCATCTTACCAAGAAAGTTAGAGCGCTCATCATTGTGCTATAGGCTTGTCCAGACTGCTTACCTTGTCAGACGGAGGTCAAAGTCATCTGCAGTTTTCTGGGGACACAATAGGGGAGCTGTCTCTCAACCATCAACATTAATTAATAGGGATGATAATGTCTGACCTGCGGCGACATCTGCCTATTATTCCCTCAAGCCGAGAGAAAACAGGGTCCCTCATATTTCAGCAGCTGATTAATGTTCTCAATGACATTTAGATATGCTGTCTCTTGGCAAATGGAGAATGATCATACATCAGTCTGTTACACAAATTAATAATGAACAGTGGGTACACACGTGAGTGGGTATGCAACTTCCGAGCTCATTATTTTAATAGTATGTGGTAACTTGCCACAATGGAAATATTCAATAACCTAGCTGCATACAAGCAATGTATTATTATGTAAATGAATGAGGCAACAAGCCCTGCATACTCAAGCCCAGGTATGTGCTGTAATCAACACTGATAGATAGCACATAGTAATGTCCCAGCCAATGTCTGCTGTTTGGGAGCATCCCTGTAGTGGATAGGAAAATAATTGAATGGAACAGGGACTTTAGTTTTGGTAGGATATGCCTACAGTATACTGTAGTGTGAACGTTTTCTCAGAGCGTATAGGAGCTGGCCCAGCAACAGTGAGACCGATGCTGTTCTGGTTGTTGATTGGTTTTTGCTGTGGTCCTCCAGCTGCTGGGACACAGTTTGGCAGGAGTTGTGTGGTGTCACATGCTGCCAAGT
Organism: Salvelinus fontinalis; assembly: GCF_029448725.1. Taxonomy (NCBI): domain Eukaryota; kingdom Metazoa; phylum Chordata; class Actinopteri; order Salmoniformes; family Salmonidae; genus Salvelinus; species Salvelinus fontinalis. Next base: position 14,383,380 of record NC_074675.1, on the reverse strand, counting down.
GAGCTGGCCAGGTGGAGACAGCTGGACTGGCAGCCCACCATCCCTATAGCCTCTTCTTTTGGAGTGGGGAGGGACCCTGTGAGTCCCAGAGAGGAGGATGGGTTTGCGCTTGCGTGCGTGTGTGTGAGAGACACAGAGAGACAAAAAGAGACACAGAGAGAGAGAGAGATAATGAGAGAGAGCAAGAGAGAGAGAGAGTGGGAGAGAGAGAGAGAATGAGAGATTTTATGTGTGTGGAGGGTCTACCAAACAGAACCATGTTCATAGCCCAAATCCAAACCCAAGCCTGTGTAAGTCACCCTGATTTTTCCTCTCTGCAACTTGTGTCTTCTTATTTTCCTTTAACCTACTAAATCAATGCCTCCATCTTTCCATTTTGACCTGCCTAATACAGTTTTCAACTGAGAGCTATGACAGACCTATGGAACCATGTCCAGGTGGTCATTGGGTTTAGCAGAAGGGAAGCTGGTTGCTGCTGGCCTGGTCTCTGATTGGCAGTTTAGGCCCAGTGCAGCTGCTACCACCACCATCTGCTGTCAGGATATATTGATCATCTAATGAAAAAATTGGGTTTAGAATGAATCTCAGTGAAATCAACCCCCTTCCTTTCAAAGGGCAGTGACTTTAATCAAGTCCCTACAGGGAAGCCGAAACTCATCAACTGAGCAACCTCCTACCCTCCCCCCTCCCCCACAATTGCAGGAGATAGATGGAAAACTACGGGTCACTGATCCCCCGGTAAAGTCTCTGCTAGATTTGGCCACAGCTCCAGCATTTTTAGGGTACCACAGCGGACCTCTTAACTCTCTATCTTAACTATGTCTTCATGTAAATGTAGTACTGTAATTAAAAACAACTTCATGGAAATATAAGGCTGGGATTCAATCAAACCTGCACTATGGGGTGGAACAGAGGATCAAAAGCTGGCAGTGTTTTAAATGATATGTTTACATGAACATGAATATGGTTGGTATTGTCCTCTTCTGACTGCTGCTTTACAAGCTTCCCCACTGCAGTTGATATATTGAAAGTTATTTTCTTGGGTATTGATATTTTTGGGCTTTATTCAAAACATGCCTCAGAACTCACTACAGTGAAATACATTTCAGACTCTATGAAAAGGGTGTGTGTCAACACCAAGAAGGACAGCCTCTGGCAAGACATCTGGACATTTGAATATCAAAGTATTCCTCTGCTCATTGAAGTGCCCATAACCCATACAGTATCTCTGCATATTCTAATCAACAATTAGAAGGTTTGGTGTGACAACAACGTCAAGGCCTTAGTCAATAACAACTGGTATCCAGCAACTGGTTGAGTCTGGTTATTAAAGCGCATGTATTTTTATACTCCACAGACATGTTTGAGCCAGGAGGCCTTTTCTCACAATAAAACATTTTGATCTCCATAATTCAAACTATTATTGACTTGGAAACCTCATAAACAAAGCCTGCAGTTTAAATGTTTATCTTGGTGCATCTATTAATCATCTGGCTGCCATGTTTTGACCCCCAACCACTTCCTCCATACCATAGGTCACCTGTATGGATTCAACTATTGCGTTATAAAATGTTTCTTTATTTGTTCTGAGAGTGAACACTGCTTGCTAATGAATTACACAGAGAGACAGAAAGAAAGGGGAAGAGGGACAGATAGAAAGACAGAAAGACAGATAGAGGGAGAGAGATGGAGATGGAGTTAGAGAGGTCCTAATTGACAGCTTGTCACTGCATCTTTTTTATCTTGGCAGTTTGCAGTTTGCAAAGTTAAATCATGTTTCCTGGATTGCAATTTGCAGAGGACAGGAGGCAGGTAGGATAATAGTGTCTGATTCCCTGGAGTCGAGGGATCTCTTAAATAAAATGTTATCGATCCTGCCCAGTTCTTTTGAACGGGACACACCGGTAACTATGGTTACGGGGCTACCCTCTCGCCGAAGAAATTGTTTCCTCAGGAGAGCTGAATGGCCGCCGGCGTGACAATTGGATGTGAAACAGCTTTCTAATAGAAAATGCGGTCCAAGGTGTCCATCTCACTGGACTACAGATAACCCGGCACAGTCCTCTTCCTCAAGCCTGCTGAGTAGATCTCCTCAAGTGAACTCCTCAGTTTGCTCAGGGACTGTCTGTGGTCTTGGCAACTTCCAAAGCCATTGTAAATCTGGATGGATAGGATAAACGATCAGAGATGGAAAAAGTCTAAAACAATGGGAATAAAATATAAACTATCCTTGTAGCACACTGGAACAAGTTTTCCTTTTAAGTGTTTGAAGTTTTACAATTATGTCCACAGTTGGGGGGTGGGGGAGGAGCTGCCGGTCATCTTTCTTTAGAGTGAGTGTTTTATTAAAGGATCTTTAATAATAGGCAAATTAATCAACTGGAGATGTGGACGTCAAGCCAATCCCCTGTCAAGTTATAATGAGCTTTCTGTGAGTGGGTGGGTGGGTGTGTGTATGAGGGAGAGAGAGCTTGCAAGAAAGTGTTTGCGAGTGTTTCAGATATATATATATATATATATATATATATATATATATTTACATTGACAGAGAACTGTGCCTGTGAACACATTCCATTCGAATGGGATTATTTAGTTCTTCTGTGTCTAGGTGGAATGTGCTTTTGTGTGAAGGAGAAACTGAGTTTGCAAGTGTGTTTGTATGTGTGTGTGTGTGTGTGTGTGTACGCGTGAGCATGTATATGTGTGTGAGCTGCATGTGTAATTGCTTGTGAGAGAGATAGGGAATTTATATATGATGGCAGTCTTCCTTTCCATCTAATGAGTATACTGCTTCTCTAATAGAGGTCTAAATCTAATGATCCCTCACACCTCAGGGGAACAGAGTGGAACAACAGCCTGGCTGTTATCTTCATCTCACTACTTGATTGGCGGGAAGATATACTGTGCATTCAGTAGTACCATGCATAGCTGGAAATAGCATTCGGCACTATAGGCTGTGAGTTTTAGTCACAAAAGTTGCTTCGGCTTTTGGTAAGAATCCTGTGACACAAAAAGAGTGACAGTGAAAATATATCAATAGAAAATAGATCCTATGTTATTTTTTAAATAATATATAATAATAACTGGTATTTGGACATTATTCTATGAAGGGAAGTAATCACTGTCATACTGTGACAAAGTTAGCATTTTCAGAGTCAATAGACATGGTTTAAGTGATTACATGAATACAGACATGCACTCTTGCAGTACAACAGGAATGCTATCATACCCCACAAACCCAGTCAACCCATTTTGTGAGAATATTGCCTGATAGGGAGCTGAAAGAGATCCAGATTTCTGGTCCTACCTAGTTCATCCTCTAGGGGGCAGGCTGGCCCAGCATAGGCACACACAATATACTATCCCAACACCATATACATATACTGTACCACAATTTTTACTTCAAGGTGGACTTTCTCTACCTGAAGTTAAAAGTCCCCAAACAGGAACACAATGTCACATCTCTAAACTCTGGTGTTGGGATAGTCTCTAATCCCTGGTGTTGGGATAGTCTCTAATCCCTGGTGTTGGAATGGTCTCTAAACCCTGGTGTTGGGATGGTCTCTAATGCCTGGTGTTGGGATAGTCTCTAATCCCTGGTGTTGGAATGGTCTCTAAACCCTGGTGTTGGGATAGTCTCTAATCCCTGGTGTTGGAATGGTCTCTAAACCCTGGTGTTGGGATGGTCTCTAAAACCTGGTGTTGGGATAGTCTCTAAACTCTGGTGTTGGGATAGTCTCTAATCCCTGGTGTTGGGATAGTCTCTAATCCCTGGTGTTGGAATGGTCTCTAAACCCTGGTGTTGGGATGGTCTCTGAAACCTGGTGTTGGGATAATCTCTAAACTCTGGTGTTGGAATTGTCTCTAATGCCTGGTGTTGGAATTTTCTCTAATGCCTGGTGTTTGGGATGGTCTCTAAAACCTGGTGTTGAGATAGTCTCTAAACTCTGGTGTTGGAATTGTCTCTAATACCTGGTGTTGGAATAGTCTCTAATGTCTGGTGTTTGATTAGTCTCTAAACCCTGGTGTTGGGATAGTCTCTAAACCCTGGTGTTGGGATAGTCTCTAAAACCTGGTGTTGGGATAGTCTCTAATCCCTGGTGTTGGAATGGTCTCTAAACCCTGGTGTTGGGATGGTCTCTAAAACCTGGTGTTGGGATAGTTTCTAATCCCTGGTGTTGGAATGGTCTCTAAACCCTGGTGTTGGGATGGTCTCTAAAACCTGGTGTTGGGATAGTCTCTAAACTCTGGTGTTGGAATTGTCTCTAATGTCTGGTGTTGGAATAGTCTCTAATGCCTGGTGTTTGATTAGTCTCTAAACCCTGGTGTTGGGATAGTCTCTAAACCCTGGTGTTGGGATAGTCTCGATTTCCTGGTGTTGGGATAGTCTCGAATCCCTGGTGTTGGGATAGTCTCGAATTCCTGGTGTTGGGATAGTCTCGAATCCCTGGTGTTGGGATTGTCTCTAATCCCTGATGTTGGGATAGTCTCTAATCCCTGGTGTTGGGATTGTCTCTAAACCCTGGTGTTGAGATAGTCTCTAATCCCTGATGTTGGGATAGTCTCTAATCCCTGGTGTTGGAATAGTCTCTAATGCCTGGTGTTTGATTAGTCTCTAAACCCATGTGTTGGGATAGTCTCTAAACCCTGGTGTTGGGATAGTCTCGAATTCCTGATGTTGGGATAGTCTCGAATCCCTGGTGTTGAGATAGTCTCTAATCCCTGATGTTGGGATAGTCTCTAATCCCTGGTGTTGGGATAGTCTCGAATTCCTGGTGTTGGGATAGTCTCTAATCCCTGGTGTTGGGATTGTCTCTAATCCCTGATGTTGGGATTGTCTCTAATACCTGGTGTTGGGATTGTCTCTAAACCCTGGTGTTGAGATAGTCTCTAATCCCTGATGTTGGGATTGTCTCTAATCCCTGGTGTTGGGATTGTCTCTAATCCATGGTGTTGGGATTGTCTCTAATCCCTGGTGTTGTGATTGTCTCGAATTCCTGGTGTTGGGATAGTCTCGAATCCCTGGTGTTGAGATTGTCTCTAATCCCTGGTGTTGGGATTGTCTCTAATCCCTGGTGTTGGGATTGTCTCTAATCCCTGGTGTTGGGATTGTCTCTAATCCCTGGTGTTGGGATTGTCTCTAAACCCTGGTGTTGGGATTGTCTCTAATCCCTGATGTTGGGATTGTCTCTAATCCCTGGTGTTTGATTAGTCTCTAAACCCTGGTGTTGGGATAGTCTCTAAACCCTGGTGTTGGGATAGTCTCTAAAACCTGGTGTTGGGATAGTCTCGAATCCCTGGTGTTGGGATAGTCTCGAATCCCTGGTGTTGAGATTGTCTCTAATCCTTGGTGTTGGGATAGTCTCTAATCCCTGGTGTTGGAATGGTCTCTAAACCCTGGTGTTGAGATAGTCTCTAATCCCTGGTGTTGAGATTGTCTCTAATCCGTGGTGTTGAGATGGTCTCTAATGCCTGGTGTTGGGATAGTCTCTAATCCCTGGTGTTGGAATGGTCTCTAAACCCTGGTGTTGGGATGGTCTCTAAAACCTGGTGTTGGGATAGTCTCTAATCCCTGGTGTTGGAATGGTCTCTAAACCCTGGTGTTGGGATGGTCTCTAAAACCTGGTGTTGGGATAGTCTCTAAACTCTGGTGTTGGAATTGTCTCTAATGTCTGGTGTTGGAATAGTCTCTAATGCCTGGTGTTTGATTAGTCTCTAAACCCTGGTGTTGGGATAGTCTCTAAACCCTGGTGTTGGGATAGTCTCGATTTCCTGGTGTTGGGATAGTCTCGAATCCCTGGTGTTGGGATAGTCTCGAAATCCTGGTGTTGGGATAGTCTCGAATCCCTGGTGTTGGGATTGTCTCTAATCCCTGATGTTGGGATAGTCTCTAATCCCTGGTGTTGGGATTGTCTCTAAACCCTGGTGTTGAGATAGTCTCTAATCCCTGATCTCGGGATTGTCTCTAATCCCTGGTGTTGGAATAGTCTCTAATGCCTGGTGTTTGATTAGCCTCTAAACCCATGTGTTGGGATTGTCTCTAAACCCTGGTGTTGGGATAGTCTCGAATTCCTGATGTTGGGATAGTCTCGAATCCCTGGTGTTGAGATAGTCTCTAATCCCTGATGTTGGGATAGTCTCTAATCCCTGGTGTTGGGATAGTCTCGAATTCCTGGTGTTGGGATAGTCTCGAATCCCTGGTGTTGGGATTGTCTCTAATCCCTGATGTTGGGATTGTCTCTAATCCCTGGTGTTGGGATTGTCTCTAAACCCTGGTGTTGAGATAGTCTCTAATCCCTGATGTTGGGATTGTCTCTAATCCCTGGTGTTGGGATTGTCTCTAATCCATGGTGTTGGGATTGTCTCTAATCCCTGGTGTTGTGATTGTCTCGAATTCCTGGTGTTGGGATAGTCTCGAATCCCTGGTGTTGAGATTGTCTCTAATCCCTGGTGTTGGGATTGTCTCTAATCCCTGGTGTTGGGATTGTCTCTAATCCCTGGTGTTGGGATTGTCTCTAATCCCTGGTGTTGGGATTGTCTCTAAACCCTGGTGTTGGGATTGTCTCTAATCCCTGATGTTGGGATTGTCTCTAATCCCTGGTGTTTGATAAGTCTCTAAACCCTGGTGTTGGGATAGTCTCTAAACCCTGGTGTTGGGATAGTCTCTAAAACCTGGTGTTGGGATAGTCTCGAATCCCTGGTGTTGGGATAGTCTCGAATCCCTGGTGTTGAGATTGTCTCTAATCCCTGGTGTTGGGATAGTCTCTAATCCCTGGTGTTGGAATGGTCTCTAAACCCTGGTGTTGAGATAGTCTCTAATCCCTGGTGTTGAGATTGTCTCTAATCCGTGGTGTTGAGATGGTCTCTAATGCCTGGTGTTGGGATAGTCTCTAATCCCTGGTGTTGGAATGGTCTCTAAACCCTGGTGTTGGGATGGTCTCTAAAACCTGGTGTTGGGATAGTCTCTAATCCCTGGTGTTGGAATGGTCTCTAAACCCTGGTGTTGGGATGGTCTCTAAAACCTGGTGTTGGGATAGTCTCTAAACTCTGGTGTTGGAATTGTCTCTAATGTCTGGTGTTGGAATAGTCTCTAATGCCTGGTGTTTGATTAGTCTCTAAACCCTGGTGTTGGGATAGTCTCTAAACCCTGGTGTTGGGATAGTCTCGATTTCCTGGTGTTGGGATAGTCTCGAATCCCTGGTGATGGGATAGTCTCGAAATCCTGGTGTTGGGATAGTCTCGAATCCCTGGTGTTGGGATTGTCTCTAATCCCTGATGTTGGGATAGTCTCTAATCCCTGGTGTTGGGATTGTCTCTAAACCCTGGTGTTGAGATAGTCTCTAATCCCTGATGTTGGGATTGTCTCTAATCCCTGGTGTTGGAATAGTCTCTAATGCCTGGTGTTTGATTAGTCTCTAAACCCATGTGTTGGGATAGTCTCTAAACCCTGGTGTTGGGATAGTCTCGAATTCCTGGTGTTGGGATAGTCTCGAATCCCTGGTGTTGAGATAGTCTCTAATCCCTGATGTTGGGATAGTCTCTAATCCCTGGTGTTGGGATAGTCTCGAATTCCTGGTGTTGGGATAGTCTCGAATCCCTGGTGTTGGGATTGTCTCTAATCCCTGATGTTGGGATTGTCTCTAATCCCTGGTGTTGGGATTGTCTCTAAACCCTGGTGTTGAGATAGTCTCTAATCCCTGATGTTGGGATTGTCTCTAATCCCTGGTGTTGGGATTGTCTCTAATCCCTGGTGTTGGGATTGTCTCTAATCCCTGGTGTTGTGATTGTCTCGAATTCCTGGTGTTGGGATAGTCTCGAATCCCTGGTGTTGAGATTGTCTCTAATCCCTGGTGTTGGGATTGTCTCTAATCCCTGGTGTTGGGATTGTCTCTAATCCCTGGTGTTGGGATTGTCTCTAATCCCTGGTGTTGGGATTGTCTCTAAACCCTGGTGTTGGGATTGTCTCTAATCCCTGATGTTGGGATTGTCTCTAATCCCTGGTGTTTGATTAGTCTCTAAACCCTGGTGTTGGGATAGTCTCTAAACCCTGGTGTTGGGATAGTCTCTAAAACCTGGTGTTGGGATAGTCTCGAATCCCTGGTGTTGGGATAGTCTCGAATCCCTGGTGTTGAGATTGTCTCTAATCCCTGGTGTTGGGATAGTCTCTAATCCCTGGTGTTGGAATGGTCTCTAAACCCTGGTGTTGAGATAGTCTCTAATCCCTGGTGTTGAGATTGTCTCTAATCCCTGGTGTTGAGATGGTCTCTAATGCCTGGTGTTGGGATAGTCTCTAATCCCTGGTGTTGGAATGGTCTCTAAACCCTGGTGTTGGGATGGTCTCTAAAACCTGGTGTTGGGATAGTCTCTAATCCCTGGTGTTGGAATGGTCTCTAAACCCTGGTGTTGGGATGGTCTCTAAAACCTGGTGTTGGGATAGTCTCTAAACTCTGGTGTTGGAATTGTCTCTAATGTCTGGTGTTGGAATAGTCTCTAATGCCTGGTGTTTGATTAGTCTCTAAACCCTGGTGTTGGGATAGTCTCTAAACCCTGGTGTTGGGATAGTCTCGATTTCCTGGTGTTGGGATAGTCTCGAATCCCTGGTGTTGGGATAGTCTCGAATTCCTGGTGTTGGGATAGTCTCGAATCCCTGGTGTTGGGATTGTCTCTAATCCCTGATGTTGGGATAGTCTCTAATCCCTGGTGTTGGGATTGTCTCTAAACCCTGGTGTTGAGATAGTCTCTAATCCCTGATGTTGGGATTGTCTCTAATCCCTGGTGTTGGAATAGTCTCAAATGCCTGGTGTTTGATTAGTCTCTAAACCCATGTGTTGGGATAGTCTCTAAACCCTGGTGTTGGGATAGTCTCGAATTCCTGGTGTTGGGATAGTCTCGAATCCCTGGTGTTGAGATAGTCTCTAATCCCCGATGTTGGGATAGTCTCTAATCCCTGGTGTTGGGATAGTCTCGAATTCCTGGTGTTGGGATAGTCTCGAATCCCTGGTGTTGAGATTGTCTCTAATCCCTGGTGTTGGGATTGTCTCTAATCCCTGATGTTGGGATTGTCTCTAATCCCTGGTGTTTGATTAGTCTCTAAACCCTGGTGTTGGGATAGTCTCTAAACCCTGGTGTTGGGATAGTCTCTAAAACCTGGTGTTGGGATAGTCTCGAATCCCTGGTGTTGGGATAGTCTCGAATCCCTGGTGTTGAGATTGTCTCTAATCCCTGGTGTTGGGATAGTCTCTAATCCCTGGTGTTGGAATGGTCTCTAAACCCTGGTGTTGAGATAGTCTCTAATCCCTGGTGTTGAGATTGTCTCTAATCCCTGGTGTTGAGATGGTCTCTAATGCCTGGTGTTGGGATAGTCTCTAATCCCTGGTGTTGGAATGGTCTCTAAACCCTGGTGTTGGGATGGTCTCTAAAACCTGGTGTTGGGATAGTCTCTAATCCCTGGTGTTGGAATGGTCTCTAAACCCTGGTGTTGGGATGGTCTCTAAAACCTGGTGTTGGGATAGTCTCTAAACTCTGGTGTTGGAATTGTCTCTAATGTCTGGTGTTGGAATAGTCTCTAATGCCTGGTGTTGGGATAGTCTCGATTTCCTGGTGTTGGGATAGTCTCGAATCCCTGGTGTTGGGATAGTCTCGAAATCCTGGTGTTGGGATAGTCTCGAATCCCTGGTGTTGGGATTGTCTCTAATCCCTGATGTTGGGATAGTCTCTAATCCCTGGTGTTGGGATTGTCTCTAAACCCTGGTGTTGAGATAGTCTCTAATCCCTGATGTTGGGATTGTCTCTAATCCCTGGTGTTGGAATAGTCTCTAATGCCTGGTGTTTGATTAGTCTCTAAACCCATGTGTTGGGATAGTCTCTAAACCCTGGTGTTGGGATAGTCTCGAATTCCTGGTGTTGGGATAGTCTCGAATCCCTGGTGTTGAGATAGTCTCTAATCCCTGATGTTGGGATAGTCTCTAATCCCTGGTGTTGGGATAGTCTCGAATTCCTGGTGTTGGGATAGTCTCGAATCCCTGGTGTTGGGATTGTCTCTAATCCCTGATGTTGGGATTGTCTCTAATCCCTGGTGTTGGGATTGTCTCTAAACCCTGGTGTTGAGATAGTCTCTAATCCCTGATGTTGGGATTGTCTCTAATCCCTGGTGTTGGGATTGTCTCTAATCCCTGGTGTTGGGATTGTCTCTAATCCCTGGTGTTGTGATTGTCTCGAATTCCTGGTGTTGGGATAGTCTCGAATCCCTGGTGTTGAGATTGTCTCTAATCCCTGGTGTTGGGATTGTCTCTAATCCCTGGTGTTGGGATTGTCTCGAATCCCTGATGTTGGGATTGTCTCTAATCCCTGATGTTGGGATTGTCTCTAATCCCTGGTGTTTGATTAGTCTCTAAACCCTGGTGTTGGGATAGTCTCTAAACCCTGGTGTTGGGATAGTCTCTAAAACCTGGTGTTGGGATAGTCTCGAATCCCTGGTGTTGGGATAGTCTCGAATCCCTGGTGTTGAGATTGTCTCTAATCCTTGGTGTTGGGATAGTCTCTAATCCCTGGTGTTGGAATGGTCTCTAAACCCTGGTGTTGAGATAGTCTCTAATCCCTGGTGTTGAGATTGTCTCTAATCCGTGGTGTTGAGATGGTCTCTAATGCCTGGTGTTGGGATAGTCTCTAATCCCTGGTGTTGGAATGGTCTCTAAACCCTGGTGTTGGGATGGTCTCTAAAACCTGGTGTTGGGATAGTCTCTAATCCCTGGTGTTGGAATGGTCTCTAAACCCTGGTGTTGGGATGGTCTCTAAAACCTGGTGTTGGGATAGTCTCTAAACTCTGGTGTTGGAATTGTCTCTAATGTCTGGTGTTGGAATAGTCTCTAATGCCTGGTGTTTGATTAGTCTCTAAACCCTGGTGTTGGGATAGTCTCTAAACCCTGGTGTTGGGATAGTCTCGATTTCCTGGTGTTGGGATAGTCTCGAATCCCTGGTGTTGGGATAGTCTCGAAATCCTGGTGTTGGGATAGTCTCGAATCCCTGGTGTTGGGATTGTCTCTAATCCCTGATGTTGGGATAGTCTCTAATCCCTGGTGTTGGGATTGTCTCTAAACCCTGGTGTTGAGATAGTCTCTAATCCCTGATCTCGGGATTGTCTCTAATCCCTGGTGTTGGAATAGTCTCTAATGCCTGGTGTTTGATTAGCCTCTAAACCCATGTGTTGGGATTGTCTCTAAACCCTGGTGTTGGGATAGTCTCGAATTCCTGATGTTGGGATAGTCTCGAATCCCTGGTGTTGAGATAGTCTCTAATCCCTGATGTTGGGATAGTCTCTAATCCCTGGTGTTGGGATAGTCTCGAATTCCTGGTGTTGGGATAGTCTCGAATCCCTGGTGTTGGGATTGTCTCTAATCCCTGATGTTGGGATTGTCTCTAATCCCTGGTGTTGGGATTGTCTCTAAACCCTGGTGTTGAGATAGTCTCTAATCCCTGATGTTGGGATTGTCTCTAATCCCTGGTGTTGGGATTGTCTCTAATCCATGGTGTTGGGATTGTCTCTAATCCCTGGTGTTGTGATTGTCTCGAATTCCTGGTGTTGGGATAGTCTCGAATCCCTGGTGTTGAGATTGTCTCTAATCCCTGGTGTTGGGATTGTCTCTAATCCCTGGTGTTGGGATTGTCTCTAATCCCTGGTGTTGGGATTGTCTCTAATCCCTGGTGTTGGGATTGTCTCTAAACCCTGGTGTTGGGATTGTCTCTAATCCCTGATGTTGGGATTGTCTCTAATCCCTGGTGTTTGATAAGTCTCTAAACCCTGGTGTTGGGATAGTCTCTAAACCCTGGTGTTGGGATAGTCTCTAAAACCTGGTGTTGGGATAGTCTCGAATCCCTGGTGTTGGGATAGTCTCGAATCCCTGGTGTTGAGATTGTCTCTAATCCCTGGTGTTGGGATAGTCTCTAATCCCTGGTGTTGGAATGGTCTCTAAACCCTGGTGTTGAGATAGTCTCTAATCCCTGGTGTTGAGATTGTCTCTAATCCGTGGTGTTGAGATGGTCTCTAATGCCTGGTGTTGGGATAGTCTCTAATCCCTGGTGTTGGATTGGTCTCTAAACCCTGGTGTTGGGATGGTCTCTAAAACCTGGTGTTGGGATAGTCTCTAATCCCTGGTGTTGGAATGGTCTCTAAACCCTGGTGTTGGGATGGTCTCTAAAACCTGGTGTTGGGATAGTCTCTAAACTCTGGTGTTGGAATTGTCTCTAATGTCTGGTGTTGGAATAGTCTCTAATAACTGGTGTTTGATTAGTCTCTAAACCCTGGTGTTGGGATAGTCTCTAAACCCTGGTGTTGGGATAGTCTCGATTTCCTGGTGTTGGGATAGTCTCGAATCCCTGGTGATGGGATAGTCTCGAAATCCTGGTGTTGGGATAGTCTCGAATCCCTGGTGTTGGGATTGTCTCTAATCCCTGATGTTGGGATAGTCTCTAATCCCTGGTGTTGGGATTGTCTCTAAACCCTGGTGTTGAGATAGTCTCTAATCCCTGATGTTGGGATTGTCTCTAATCCCTGGTGTTGGAATAGTCTCTAATGCCTGGTGTTTGATTAGTCTCTAAACCCATGTGTTGGGATAGTCTCTAAACCCTGGTGTTGGGATAGTCTCGAATTCCTGGTGTTGGGATAGTCTCGAATCCCTGGTGTTGAGATAGTCTCTAATCCCTGATGTTGGGATAGTCTCTAATCCCTGGTGTTGGGATAGTCTCGAATTCCTGGTGTTGGGATAGTCTCGAATCCCTGGTGTTGGGATTGTCTCTAATCCCTGATGTTGGGATTGTCTCTAATCCCTGGTGTTGGGATTGTCTCTAAACCCTGGTGTTGAGATAGTCTCTAATCCCTGATGTTGGGATTGTCTCTAATCCCTGGTGTTGGGATTGTCTCTAATCCCTGGTGTTGGGATTGTCTCTAATCCCTGGTGTTGTGATTGTCTCGAATTCCTGGTGTTGGGATAGTCTCGAATCCCTGGTGTTGAGATTGTCTCTAATCCCTGGTGTTGGGATTGTCTCTAATCCCTGGTGTTGGGATTGTCTCTAATCCCTGGTGTTGGGATTGTCTCTAATCCCTGGTGTTGGGATTGTCTCTAAACCCTGGTGTTGGGATTGTCTCTAATCCCTGATGTTGGGATTGTCTCTAATCCCTGGTGTTTGATTAGTCTCTAAACCCTGGTGTTGGGATAGTCTCTAAACCCTGGTGTTGGGATAGTCTCTAAAACCTGGTGTTGGGATAGTCTCGAATCCCTGGTGTTGGGATAGTCTCGAATCCCTGGTGTTGAGATTGTCTCTAATCCCTGGTGTTGGGATAGTCTCTAATCCCTGGTGTTGGAATGGTCTCTAAACCCTGGTGTTGAGATAGTCTCTAATCCCTGGTGTTGAGATTGTCTCTAATCCCTGGTGTTGAGATGGTCTCTAATGCCTGGTGTTGGGATAGTCTCTAATCCCTGGTGTTGGAATGGTCTCTAAACCCTGGTGTTGGGATGGTCTCTAAAACCTGGTGTTGGGATAGTCTCTAATCCCTGGTGTTGGAATGGTCTCTAAACCCTGGTGTTGGGATGGTCTCTAAAACCTGGTGTTGGGATAGTCTCTAAACTCTGGTGTTGGAATTGTCTCTAATGTCTGGTGTTGGAATAGTCTCTAATGCCTGGTGTTGGGATAGTCTCGATTTCCTGGTGTTGGGATAGTCTCGAATCCCTGGTGTTGGGATAGTCTCGAAATCCTGGTGTTGGGATAGTCTCGAATCCCTGGTGTTGGGATTGTCTCTAATCCCTGATGTTGGGATAGTCTCTAATCCCTGGTGTTGGGATTGTCTCTAAACCCTGGTGTTGAGATAGTCTCTAATCCCTGATGTTGGGATTGTCTCTAATCCCTGGTGTTGGAATAGTCTCTAATGCCTGGTGTTTGATTAGTCTCTAAACCCATGTGTTGGGATAGTCTCTAAACCCTGGTGTTGGGATAGTCTCGAATTCCTGGTGTTGGGATAGTCTCGAATCCCTGGTGTTGAGATAGTCTCTAATCCCTGATGTTGGGATAGTCTCTAATCCCTGGTGTTGGGATAGTCTCGAATTCCTGGTGTTGGGATAGTCTCGAATCCCTGGTGTTGGGATTGTCTCTAATCCCTGATGTTGGGATTGTCTCTAATCCCTGGTGTTGGGATTGTCTCTAAACCCTGGTGTTGAGATAGTCTCTAATCCCTGATGTTGGGATTGTCTCTAATCCCTGGTGTTGGGATTGTCTCTAATCCCTGGTGTTGGGATTGTCTCTAATCCCTGGTGTTGTGATTGTCTCGAATTCCTGGTGTTGGGATAGTCTCGAATCCCTGGTGTTGAGATTGTCTCTAATCCCTGGTGTTGGGATTGTCTCTAATCCCTGGTGTTGGGATTGTCTCGAATCCCTGATGTTGGGATTGTCTCTAATCCCTGATGTTGGGATTGTCTCTAATCCCTGGTGTTTGATTAGTCTCTAAACCCTGGTGTTGGGATAGTCTCTAAACCCTGGTGTTGGGATAGTCTCTAAAACCTGGTGTTGGGATAGTCTCGAATCCCTGGTGTTGGGATAGTCTCGAATCCCTGGTGTTGAGATTGTCTCTAATCCTTGGTGTTGGGATAGTCTCTAATCCCTGGTGTTGGAATGGTCTCTAAACCCTGGTGTTGAGATAGTCTCTAATCCCTGGTGTTGAGATTGTCTCTAATCCGTGGTGTTGAGATGGTCTCTAATGCCTGGTGTTGGGATAGTCTCTAATCCCTGGTGTTGGAATGGTCTCTAAACCCTGGTGTTGGGATGGTCTCTAAAACCTGGTGTTGGGATAGTCTCTAATCCCTGGTGTTGGAATGGTCTCTAAACCCTGGTGTTGGGATGGTCTCTAAAACCTGGTGTTGGGATAGTCTCTAAACTCTGGTGTTGGAATTGTCTCTAATGTCTGGTGTTGGAATAGTCTCTAATGCCTGGTGTTTGATTAGTCTCTAAACCCTGGTGTTGGGATAGTCTCTAAACCCTGGTGTTGGGATAGTCTCGATTTCCTGGTGTTGGGATAGTCTCGAATCCCTGGTGTTGGGATAGTCTCGAAATCCTGGTGTTGGGATAGTCTCGAATCCCTGGTGTTGGGATTGTCTCTAATCCCTGATGTTGGGATAGTCTCTAATCCCTGGTGTTGGGATTGTCTCTAAACCCTGGTGTTGAGATAGTCTCTAATCCCTGATCTCGGGATTGTCTCTAATCCCTGGTGTTGGAATAGTCTCTAATGCCTGGTGTTTGATTAGCCTCTAAACCCATGTGTTGGGATTGTCTCTAAACCCTGGTGTTGGGATAGTCTCGAATTCCTGATGTTGGGATAGTCTCGAATCCCTGGTGTTGAGATAGTCTCTAATCCCTGATGTTGGGATAGTCTCTAATCCCTGGTGTTGGGATAGTCTCGAATTCCTGGTGTTGGGATAGTCTCGAATCCCTGGTGTTGGGATTGTCTCTAATCCCTGATGTTGGGATTGTCTCTAATCCCTGGTGTTGGGATTGTCTCTAAACCCTGGTGTTGAGATAGTCTCTAATCCCTGATGTTGGGATTGTCTCTAATCCCTGGTGTTGGGATTGTCTCTAATCCATGGTGTTGGGATTGTCTCTAATCCCTGGTGTTGTGATTGTCTCGAATTCCTGGTGTTGGGATAGTCTCGAATCCCTGGTGTTGAGATTGTCTCTAATCCCTGGTGTTGGGATTGTCTCTAATCCCTGGTGTTGGGATTGTCTCTAATCCCTGGTGTTGGGATTGTCTCTAATCCCTGGTGTTGGGATTGTCTCTAAACCCTGGTGTTGGGATTGTCTCTAATCCCTGATGTTGGGATTGTCTCTAATCCCTGGTGTTTGATAAGTCTCTAAACCCTGGTGTTGGGATAGTCTCTAAACCCTGGTGTTGGGATAGTCTCTAAAACCTGGTGTTGGGATAGTCTCGAATCCCTGGTGTTGGGATAGTCTCGAATCCCTGGTGTTGAGATTGTCTCTAATCCCTGGTGTTGGGATAGTCTCTAATCCCTGGTGTTGGAATGGTCTCTAAACCCTGGTGTTGAGATAGTCTCTAATCCCTGGTGTTGAG